>NC_056630.2:262591572-263220749 GCF_002870075.4 Lactuca sativa
CGCCGAGTCGTGGCACAGACTCGCCGAGTCCTTCTCCTACTAACCCGGTCCTACTCGCCAGGTCCCTCTTTCCACTCACTGAGTCACCCTTGGCTCACTACTCGAGACTATGGAACCGACTCGTGATCCGACTCGTCGAGTCCGAGTCCACTCTGATCCCTTTCGGTGCTGCCATTGCACCTTCACGAGCTCCACCCTCTTGTTCCTTAAATCCTTCGACTTCCTGTCAAGGATTGCCACAGGCCGCTCGATGTAATTCAGGCTGTCATCGACTTGAGTATCCTCCAAAGGCACCACAGCCGAGTCGTCTACCAAACACTTCCGCAATTGAGAGACGTGGAAAGTGCTGTGGATCTGGCTGAGTTCGGCTGGCAGATCCAACCTATACGCCACCTTGCCCACCCGGGCTACAACCCTGTATGGACCGATGAACCTTGGGCCCAACTTGCCTCGCTTCCTGAATCGGATGATGCCTTTCCATGGCAACACCTTCAGGAGAACCATATCCCCGACTTGGAATTCCAAGTCTGAACAGCGCTTGTCGGCATAACTTTTCTGCCGACTCTGGGCAGTCTGGAGCCTACTCCGGACCTGTTGGATCTTCTCTGTCATCTGGAGCACCACTTCGGTGCTTCCCATGACCCTCTGGCCAACCTCTCCCCAACATATCGGGGTCCTGCACCGCCTTCCATACAACATCTTGAAGGGAGGGCGGTTGATGCTTGCATGATAGCTATTATTATATGAGAACTCCGCCAACGGGAGGTAGGTATCCCAACTACCTCTGAAATCCAGAACACATGCCCGCAACATATCCTCTAACGTTTGGATGGTCCTCTCGCTCTGACCATCCGTCTGCAGGTGAAAAGCGGCACTGAAATGCAGACGAGTACCCAACTCGTCATGAAACTTATTCCAAAACCTGGAAGTAAATCACACATCTCTGTCTAAAATCACTGATACGGGTACCCCGTGTCGCGCCACTACCTCCCTGATATAGATGCCGGCCAGCTTCTCGACCGAGATGCTCTCCTGAATTGGGATAAAACGGGCGCTCTTGGTCAACCGGTCCACGATGACCCATATAGAATCCACTCCCCGCGCGGTCCTGGGTAACTTCGTGATAAAGTCCATCGTAATATCTTCCCATTTCCACAACGGGACATCCAATGGCTGCATCTTTTCGAGCGGTCTCTGATGCTCGGCCTTGACCTTCCTGCAGGTCAAGCACCACTCGACGTACCAAGCCACATCCCGCTTCATGCAGGGCCACCAATAGTCTAGACGAAGATCCCTATACATCTTCGTCACCCCTGGGTGAATAGAGAATCAGGATTTGTGCGCCTCCTTCATCAGGATCTGGCGCACGCCCCCGAGGTACGACACCCACACCATACGGTGTAATGACAATAATCCCCTGCTATCATAGTCGAAGGAGGAAACCTGACCCATTATGCGCTCACTCTTCCGATGTTCCTCCTTCATGGCCTCCTGCTGGGCCTCCCGAATCCGCTCCAAAAGTGGGGTCACCACTGTCATCTGCATGCAAATATCCCTGATCGGTGCCACCTTGCGGCTAAGCGCATCAGCCACCACATTGGCCTTTCCCGGGTGGTAAAGGATCTCACAATCATAATCCTTCACCACATCAAGCCACCGACGCTGCCTCATGTTCAGATTCGACTGATCCATGAGGTACCTCAAACTCTTGTGGTCTGTGTAAATGGTACACCGAACCCCACAGAGGCAATGTCGCTAAATCTTGAGGGCGAAGACCACCGCCCCCAACTCTAAATCGTGCGTCGGGTAGTTCGCCTCGTGAGGTTTCAGCTGCCTTGAAGCGTAGGCAATGACATGACCTCTCTGCATCAGTACCGCGCCCAACCCCAAAATGGACGCGTCACAATATACCACAAAATCCTCTACGCCCTCTGGCAGGGCTAAGATTGGCGCCTCACACAATCGCTGTCTCAGAACCTCAAATGTTGCCTGCTGCTCAGGCCCCCATCGAAAGACCATGGCTTTCTTACTCAGCCGCGTCAGGGGCACGACTATCTTGGAGAAGTCCTGAATGAATCTCCGATAGTAGCCCGCTAATCCTAGGAAACTCCGAATCTCGGAGGGAGACTTCGGAACCTCCCATCTCATCACGGCCTCCACCTTGTGCGGGTCTACTGAAATCCTGTTCTGGTTGACGAGGTGCCCAAGAAACTGCACCTCACGCAACCAAAATTCACATTTGGAGAACTTGGCGTACAAGCTCTCCCTCCTCTAGGTCTCCAAAACCTCTCTCAGATGCTCCTCGTGCTCCTCCTATGTCTTGGAATAAACCAAGACGTCATCAATGAAAACTATCACAGACCCATCCAACATCGATCTACATACACGGTTCATGAGGTCCATGAACGCAACAGGAGCATTGGTGAGCCCAAACGGCATCACCACGAACTCATAATGGCCGTAACGCGTCCAAAACGCGGTCTTCTACACATCCTCCTCTCGGACCTTCATCTGATGATACCTTGAACGCAAATCAATCTTGGAGAACCAAGATGCTCCCTGCAACTGATCAAAGAGGTCATCAATCCTCGGGAGTGGGTAACGGTTCTTCAATGTTACCTTATTCAGCTCCCGGTAATCAATACACATCCAATGCGACCCGTCCTTCTTCTTTACAAACAGGATCGGGGCTCCCCAGGGTGATCTGCTCAGTCGAATAAATCCCTTGTCTAGCAACTCCTGCAGCTGCGTAGACAACTCCTGCATCTCGGGAGGAGCCAACCGATAGGGTGCCTTGGCTATCGGAGCCGCACCAGGAACTAGGTCGATCCTAAACTCTACCTGACGCTCCAGGGGTATTCCAGGAAGCTTCTCCGGGAACACATCAGCGTAGTCTCGCACCACTGGAACCTCGCTCACCGTCGCCTTACCCGCCTCCCGGGTATCCATGACGTACGCGACATATCCCGCGCAACCCTGCTAAAGGTAGCGCCTAGCCCTTGCAGCTGAACATATTTGGGTCCATGTTGTGGCCTCTCGCCGTGGATCACCAACTCTTCCCCATTCGGGGTCCTGATCCGCACCAGCTGTTGTGCGCAATCTATCACCACCCCATTAGGGTACAACCAATCTGTAACGACCCAAAATTTCACGTCCAAAAATTTCGTTTATAAAACATTACATAGAAAACGTTAACAATTAAAACATTGTTTAGTTGAACCACTTCACATCGAAAACCAAATTAAAAACCACAACATTCGATCAATCAAAATATCAGAGTGTCAATCCCAGAATAAACTCGTAACTGCGAAACCAAGAGAGTATGTGTATGTCACATGCTGCTATCGCGCCGACTCCTTTCCCCTAGCTGAGGAGGTACCTGAAACCAAAACTGAAAACCGTAAGCATGAAGCTTAGTGAGTTCCCCCATAATACCTCATACCATGCAAGCATATAACAAACAATGTTCAGTTAGGAGTTACGGGGCTCGCCCACACTTGGGAAGATACGGGCCCTGCCCACACTTTGCTAGCCGGGAGATACGGGCCTCGCCCACACATGTGAAGATACGGGCCCTGCCCACACTTCGCTAGCCGGGAGATATGGGCCTCGCCCACACATGTGAAGATACGGGCCCTGCCCACACTTCGCTAGCTGGGAGATACGGGCCTCGCCCACATTCTACTATCTGGGAGATATGGGCCTAGCCCACACTCCAACCTCGGAGAGATACGGGCCCTGCCACACTCAACCGCTAACCCATAATATACAAGTATCACATAGACAACAAGTATAAGCAACTCTATCATATTGGCACATATATCATACTTGACTAAACCCAGAGATACGGGCTCGGCCCACACTCTATTACTAACATCTCGTCTACACGGGTCAGCCTTGGTGCCTTAGACCCGTTTCTACTGAAAAGGAAACTCACCTCGAAATAGCTGCTAATCTGGTCGAGAACTGACTGCCTACTGCTGCTCCGGAAATCCTCCGGCTGCAAATCCCACAACATACACAGTCAATCACTGCTAACTATCCATTGGGTAAAATGACCATTTTACCCATGATCATGTCATAAGTCAAAATCAGAGTCAAATTTCAGTTGACCCGACTCGTCGAGTTGGCTCTCCAACTCGCCGAGTCCCTATCCAAACGACTGTCCTGGATCCCGACCCTACTCGTCGAGTTAGGCGTTGCCTCGACGAGTTCTTCTTCATAACTGAGGTTCAAGTCCTTCATCTTACTCGCCGAGTTGTATGAACAACTCGCCAAGTTCATCTTCATCCGAAGAACACTTTATGCTGTGACTCGTCGAGTTGTATGAACAACTCGCCGAGTCTGTTCTTGATCTAAGGAGATTGCCTTGAACTCGCCAAGTCAGGGCATGGACTCGCCGAGTTCCTCCATGGATGAGTTTGGCTTCCAACTCACTGAGTCACACCCCGTGACTCACTACACCCACTCGACACAACGAAAAGGGGACAACTCGGAGACTCGCGAGCAGACTCGCCGAGTCTGATGAACGACTCGCCTAGTCGTCGCCATGCATTCACTATATACGCGATTTTGCTCGATTCCAGTCCATGCCATTTACAGATCTGGGTTCCTAGAGCATGAATGACACGTAAAGTTTCAAACGTTACGTGTAGATACTCACCAATGAGGGATTTAGGGCTCAAAATGCCTCAAAAGGGTAGATCTAGGGTGAACAAGCAACATGGGTCCATAAAGGTAACAGATCTGAGCTCCTGGAGCTCAATCTTGCCTAGATCTAAAGGCCAATCAACTTATTACGACTTATAATGCACATACAAGCTTGGGGATTGGCTCAATAATGACTTAAATGAAGTAATAAGCATAGAAACAAGGGGAAAACGGGTTATACCTCAAAGGAATTGCTGAGAGAGCACAAAGATACTTGGATCCCTTCTCTTCCTCTTGATCTACTCCCCTTTTGCCTCAAAACCTTCAAGAACACACAACAATTTCTTCAAACTCTCTATGAACAAGCTTAGAACGAGGGTTGGGAGCTCTGAGGGTGAATGGGGGCTGGCCTGGGGCGGATATGGTGTTTAAATAGGGTGCAAACCCCTGAAACTTAGGGTTTCATCCAACAGCGGTGACTCGTCGAGTCCAGGATATGGACTCGCCGAGTCACCAACTTAAACGTGTCCCGGGTCCCATATCTACTTGGCGAGTCGGACCTATGAATCGCCGAGTCCAAGGCTAAAAGAAAAGAGAATACCCAAATAATATTTACGTACCAGGAACCAGGTGCTACAAATCTCCCCCACTTATTTTAGACTTCGTCCTCGAAGTCTGCTGCTCGACTCTAAAACAACTCGGGGTAATGCTCCATCATCTCGTCCATCAGCTCCCAAGTCCATTCCGAACCCTTGCGGTGCTGCCATTGCACCTTCACTAGCTCCACCTTCTTGTTCCTCAAATCCTTCGACTTCCTGTCGAGGATTGCGACTGGGCGCTCAATGTAATTCAGGCTGTCATCAACCTGTATATCCTCTAGCGGCACCACCGCTGAATCGTCCACTAGGCACTTCCTGTTGGATTAATATCTAAGTCCATAAGTATATTTGGTATGTACTTGACCCGACCCGGCATGGTCCATTTGGGTTGCACTTCACCGACACAATTTATATGGATAATCTTTTGAGAATAGTATGTTTATGATTAATATTAATATATTATAAGTTCTAATATATTAATATGGAATCATATTATTTAATTAGTATTGATCAAGAATTAATTTATAATTAATTAAGTGATCAAAAGGAACTAATTAAATATGGACTCTTATATATATGGAATGGGCCAAGTTCATTTAGGTTGGGCTAAGCTTTCATGGATAGTCCATGGAGTGTTTAACCCATGGATCCTAGGAAATGAAAGGTCATGGGTATTAGGGTTTAACCCTAATCATCCACACTATATAAAGATGTCCTTGGTTGGTGAAATTGGAACTAGTGTGGTACACTAAGAAGGGCTAGCCAATTTCACTAGAGAGAACCAAGTATCCATATTCTCTAAAGTCTTCCAAGGTGTTTTGGTGATTTGTGATTCCATTTGAGGCTTCCACACTATTGGGGCTAAGCTCTTAAAGCTTGAAGACATCAAGCTACATCAAAAGGTATGTCATCTAACTAGTACTTTGTAGTATAAGAACTTCATAATATGCTAGTTAGGATTAAAGCCTTGGAAAGTTCTTATTTGCATGTATTATAGAGAAAACATAGATCCAAGGTTTATAGGGTTGCATGTACACCATAGGAGTGTTAGAATGCTCAAAACCTAACAGTGGTATCAGAGCCTAGGCTTGTTTTCTTGTTATACTTGCAAAACTGCTTAAAAAATATCGAAATTGTTGCTGTCTGATCATCAGACTCGGCGAGTCCATCAGGAGACTCGGCGAGTCCATGCCTAAAAAGTGATGAAATCGATCCAACTCGCCGAGTTGGTTCATGCACTCACGAGTTGGACCCCCAGACAACATAAATTCGACTTTTTTTGGCTGGAATTGGACTAGGAACATTACCCAAAGATGTTTTGGACTTATAAACTTGTTTTTGATGAGGTAATGTTCATGCTAATCCAATTTTAAAGATAATTGTCAATAGATTCATGTTTTGTATTAGTTTAAAGTGTTACTCTAATTACATGGAAAAGTTTGATTTGAATTATCTTGTTTATATGAGTTGCTTAGATTAATAGAAGTTATGTGAAATTGTTGTTTTCAATCCAAATTAATCTAAGAATTGATTCTAAAATGTGTTTTTGTAACTTGTCCTCAAGTTATATGAAAAGTCACATTTAAGAATCATAAAACTCATAAAAGTTGGCAATGGTTACAAAAGATGAAGAGTCTTGTCCTTAAGTTATGGAGGTTCAAAAGTCACTTCATTAATAAATAAATAAATAAAGTGTAACCTTAATTAATTTCATAAGTTATAAAATAAAGAAAAGTTAATTCTTTTATTAGTTTAAAGTCTTCCATAACTTGTCCTCAAGTTATGGAACTTGAAGAGTTTTTGGATTAGAACTACTTTAAACACATAAGTTATGAAATTAATTAGTTTTGAATAGTTTCAAAACTTGCCCTCAAGTTTTGGAATCTGTAAATTTTTCTCTTATGAATACTTTAATTCCAAGTTAGCCCTTAGAATTTTAAAAGTTAAAATTCAACCCTTATACTTTATAATATTATAAGTTAATAATATATATATATATATATATATATATATATGTATAAGAGTAAAGTCAGTCTTACCGCTAGTACGCCTCATTCACGAAGCCGGTCTATAAGGTGGGTATAAGGTTGTTGCCTATAAAATGGCAACTTAATGGGTGTCCACTCTCACCCACCGCTTGCTTGACCGGTGGAGGGTCGTTAGCCAAACGGGTTTGACAAGACTATGATTCTCCCTTCATTAAAAGTATTAATGATAAATACTAAGTAACTAAACTCTTAATAATACCCAATCTTAGTTACTTAGGAAAAAGTAAATAAGGTGCTAATCCATGAAATTACACTTTGCACTTTGTTTGAGTCGGTTAGTGGAGCGTGTGTGGTTAACCGGCACACTAACTCGTATTTAACAAGGTAGGCAAAGGGTAACTTAATGTTTATCATAGTATTGATGGAGCGTGTGTGGTTAACCAGCACATCGATTAAGGGGTAAACACTTAAGGGTACCAAGTAATTTGCATGGTTACTTCACACCTTGTTTTGTGATCCTCGGCATCCCAGTCACAAAACCTGAAGGGTACACTCGAGATTGAAACATGCCATTGAACAGTTCAATGAATCTCAAAGATCTAGGAGTTTCAAAAACCAATTAAAACCTAATAATACATTTCGTTTATCTTGGTGGAAATTAGTGAATCGTCATTCACCTACCTTCAAATATTTTATAGCTTGGATTACGGCATACCTCTTCTAAGTTATAAAATAGTTTGTTGGGTCCTAGCCTTAATATTTCATATTGGGTGTCATATTAAGGACTTTAAAATCAACTATCTTGAATCTCTCCCAAAAAAAAAGATGTCTGGTTTAGACATTTATGATCTTCCCAAATCTCTTGAAACAAGCTTTCCTAAATGAAGATGATGTCCCTAGGGAATCATACTTCATTCACCTTTTCCAATTATTCTCCCCAACCCACAAGTTCTTGAAAAGTTTTAGGTCACTCAGGCCCTATTGGCAAGTAAAGGTCTATGTGTGGTCTCTTGGAGATGTAGTCACATATTGACAAGCCGGGAGAGTTAGGTGTCAAAGTCTTGAGAAAGTTGGTGGTTCAATCACTTTCTAAGTCACATAGTGAGTTCCTTTGGGACACCTATGAAACAGACTATGACAAGACCCTTAATGATCTTATCTATTAGTTAAGATCAACTTCCTTAAAACTTGATGGACATTGACAATAGTGACACAGGAAATCCAGAAAAACATTCTCTTCCCAATGGAAAGGGATCGGCCATAGTCAACTCGGTTGACCAAATGGTAAAGAGAAAAGCTAAGTCTGTGATTGTCCCGTGTACCATTATCAAAGGGTCCATATGTTTATATTGCCAAAGGAAGGGGCATTGGTTGCGAAGCTGCCAAATTTACCTAAGGATGTTAAAGTCAATAAGTATGACTCTACTTCAGGTAAAGTCCACTATCTAACTCTGCTTAGTTTCTATTCTGAGATTCATGATACATGATGTGACTGGGTCACATGGTGATGTTTTAAGAATCAAAGAAAAGTGAAGAAACTTAAAGAAAGAATATGTTGAATCTGATGGCGTAGATGGATTTCTATCGCATAGTTTGAAGATCGGATTCTTGAGCTACTTCTTAGGAGTTATGAGATATTGCTTAGGAATAGATAACAACAAGTTTTCATATGGATTGTAAGGATAAGTTTTTCCGCAAAGTTTTAAAATAAAAGAAGATTTTGATTTTATTTATTTTAAAAATATCCTTACAATGGCATTTGAGGAAAAATTGTTGTTTATATGATTCCATTAATAGCAAGAGTGGAAATATGAAATTGATTCTTTCATTTGTGGTAATGTCTAAATTTACCAAATAAGGAAAGATTCTCATCACCCAAGTTTCAATTGGACCGGGACTTGGATTCATGCAAGTTGTATAGCATGATGAATGAGAACTTTCAAGTATTGGAAAAAATTAAGACTAATTACTCGGTCACATGGATGTGTGAGTCAAGTAAAGGACTAAGGGATTGAGTACACATTCTTGTGCACTGATTAAGTCCACCACAAAAGATTGTTAAGACTATTCGTCATAGTTTACTAAAGCTCAGTAAATATGATTATACTTACAAGCTTAAGTGTAATTCTGAGACATTGGAAAAAGGTTCCAATGTATGACAGAGCGAATAAGAAGGATCAACTTAGGCAGAAAGATAAGAGTTTCTCAAATCTGAAAAGATGGGAGAGTACTTTAGTATCAGTTTTGTGATCATCTTAATGATTAAGAAACCATATCACAATTAGTTCTCTAAGGAAATCTATTATGACTAAGAAGAGGAACTTGAATTGTTGAAATGGTTAAATCAAGAAGATGAGTCATACTTCGTTCCAAAAACAATTCTTAGAGTTATACTCTAAGATTGTAACTTGAGTGACATGACTTAAAGAAGGTTTAAAACACTTGTCAAATGTAAGAGTAAAAGTTTTCTACTCTTGTACATTTGAAATTGGTAAGTTGTGATGTTTTGGATAAAACAAAGACCAACTTAGGCTAATTGTGTGAAGTGTTTGTCTTGGTTAGAATCCACACTATCTCTTGGATGTTTGACAAGGGAGTCTTATAGGTCAAGAGGATAGTGGGAGTCTTAAAGGTCTTGAAAGTCTCAAGAACTAATCAAGAATAAAACCTAAAGTTCTTCACTAGCACACGACTTGAGGTTTATAACCTATCGTACTGACATATTCTGTGCCCATTCCAGTTAAAGTTGGCTTTGCATATGAGTTCTTAGAGTTCTCAATTGGTTGCATAACAACTTGGAAGCAATGGCAGACCCTTGAGCTGCCAGGTGGCAAGAAGTTAAGATTGAGTTCAATCCATATGAGTTTGGATTTGTCATTATCCTTGTCTTGTGACTATGGTTTTGACAATTCACATGGATAAGAACAGATACACCATAAAAACCTAAGTGTCATAAGGTTTCTCTTCGATTCATGAAAATGATGGTGAGGAAACACTTTCACTAAGTAGATTTTAGCTAGATAGCAATTGTGATATTTGCATTCTCAAATTCGTTAGTGGAGCATGTGTGGTTTACCGGCACACTAACATGGACTTGTGAGAAGTGGCAAAAAGGTCTAACCATTATGATTACGGCATCCCTCTTCATAATTGTTTAGACACACAAGTGTGCTATCTAAGGGAAGGTGTATGATTTTGATAGAGTCTTATCAAAACAATCTAGTATCAGAAATCTGAACTTTGGTAAGAAAGTCAATGAAGTATTGGTTTCTAAAAGTCAACTGATTTCTGAGTACATGTCAAAGCTAGTGGGAGCATAAGTGTTATGCGAATAATCATCATGTTAGTGGGAGCATGATAATTATGATAAAGGTTGCAAGTTAGCAATGTTAATTATAGAAAACAAAAGTTTCAATTGGGAAAGAGTTGTTTTGCTATAATTAAGGGAGAAGAAATTATACTTCATCTCAAATCTATAAGCTTAGATCGTGAGGTTTTAATCATTTAGTCAAGGATATATATATGAATTTCATGTTGGAATGGCTCAACATAAGGAAATTCTGTATATGGGTCCATTATTTGCGTTCTTAAATTCGATTATGATTACGGCATCCCTTTTCATAATCTGAATTATGAGAACTTGGCAAATTGAAATGGAAATGTTATAGCAAAAGACTGGTTTAGTCTTTATGTGAGACATCATGAATCGTGTCCCATATGCTTCGGATATAGGATCGATTACATGTGTTATATTCATCCTTCTAAAATTTTCCAAAATGCCTGGGGCATTAAGAAGGGAAAAGGTTTAGAACTGGATATGACTAAAAGGATTAAACAATTGTCGAGGACAATCTAAGGTTTACCAAAGATTGGTTGCTCAAGGACAGTTGGAAGTATAGTGATAATTCTGGAAGGACCATATTGACATAGTCTGTAAGGAGGCAACTCTTGTTCAGAAGTGATAGTCAAAAAGGAATCTGGAAATGTTTCAAAGTTAGAATTTTCAATCTATTTAAGATTAGGAAACTTAATGCAAGAAGGATGTTCCCAAGGAGCTGGTCTCCTTTGGAATGGTCTGTAATGGTTGTTGTCAAGTCCTTCTGACTTTGTGCATAATCATTACAAGAGGTTCAATGCATATAAGCTTAAAATCTAACAGATTTCAGTAAATGGCATGAATTTGGAATTCTTACATTTGCAGTAAGGATTTGGGAGTGTGAAAAGAGAATCATTGAAGTTATGTTCAATTGATCTAGTTCACAAAGTAAAGATCATAGACAAACATAGTATGCATACTTGGTGTATGGCATGACTAGTGTTTAGAAAACATAGTGTACATGCTTGGAGCATGGGACAACTATTGTTTTAAATTCAAGAATAAAGTTGATAGCTGAAACAATATACAATGAATAATGTGTAATCATATGGTGATAAATAAAAGGTGTTTTATTTATGTTCATAGGTTTTGATACCATATTGGATTCAATTATTATTGTGTTTCACTTTGCATGTTTTGACTTCCCGAATAAACTAGGTTATTCTTCCGGAATGACTAAGTTATTGAAACCATCCACAGTCGGTCATATGTTGGAAGTAGATATGAATTAAGACTGTCATGGGTTGGCTTGTAGAGGTCTAAGGTGTTGGACAAAGGGCTACAACACTCATGAGTGCTCATAAGTTCTGAGTATTGGATTCAACCCACGCTCATTGGAATCACTTCATGGATTTTACCACGAGTGATCATGAGACGATAATATCTTATATTCTTCAAACCTAGAGATATGAGTTGTTACTATGAGTTGATAGTACATTGATTGCACGAAAACGCATTTGGTAACTCGGTGCTATAAAACGTGCCTTTGTGTATGATTCAACAAGTAGTAGAACAAGCCATATGAGTCGAAGTTTATCCATTCCTTTTACCTTCGGGATAAAAGCGATATCTGTGGGCCCCTCGATGATTTGATGATGACAAATGGAAGTGCTCGGCCGGGCCAGGACTGGTTTGATTTGTTCAATTAGTCAGTCGTCATAAATCGAAATCGGGAAACAACAAATGGACAGAGAGAATGATTATAATCCATGTCTCAGTCCATATGATATCTAGAATGGAGGAAAATATGATCCCTTATCTAATGGACAAGTTCGTTGACAAGATCAGAGTTCGACAGCGGCTTTAAGAGCTACGATTGCCAGTGAGGTTTGAAGTCATAAGCAATAATAGTTTTAGACTTATCCAAGTGGGAGACTGTTGGATTAATGTCTAAGTCCATAACTATATTTGGTATGTACTTGACCCGACCCGGCATGGTCCATTTGGGTTGCACTTCACCGACACAATTTTTATGGATAATCTTTTGAGAATAGTATGTTTATGATTAATATTAATATATTATAAGTTCTAATATATTAATATGGAATCATATTATTTAATTAGTATTGATCAAGAATTAATTTATAATTAATTAAGTGATCAAAAGGAACTAATTAAATATGGACTCTTATATATATGGAATGGGCCAAGTTCATTTAGGTTGGGCTAAGCTTTCATGGATAGTCCATGGAGTGTTTAACCCATGGATCCTAGGAAATGAAAGGTCATGGGTATTAGGGTTTAACCCTAATCCTCCACACTATATAAAGATGTCCTTGGTTGGTGAAATTGGAACTAGTGTGGTACACTAAGAAGGGCTAGCCAATTTCACTAGAGAGAACCAAGTATCCATATTCTCTAAAGTCTTCCAAGGTGTTTTGGTGATTTGTGATTCCATTTGAGGCTTCCACACTATTGGGGCTAAGCTCTTAAATCTTGAAGACATCAAGCTACATCAAAAGGTATGTCATCTAACTAGTACTTTGTAGTATAAGAACTTCATAATATGCTAGTTAGGATTAAAGCCTTGGAAAGTTCTTATTTGCATGTATTATAGAGAAAACATAGATCCAAGGTTTATAGGGTTGCATGTACACCATAGGAGTGTTAGAATGCTCAAAACCCAACACTTCCGCAGCTGAGAAACATGGAAAGTGCTGTGGATCTGGCTGAGCTCGGCTGGCAGATCCAGCCTATACGCCACCTTGCCCATCTGGGCTACAACCCTAAACGGTCCGATGAATCTCGGGCCCAACTTGCCCCGCTTCCTAAATCGAATGATGCCTTTCCAAGGCGACACCTTCAGGAGAACCATATCCCCGACTTGGAACTCCAAGTCGGATCGACGCTTGTCGGCGTAACTCTTCTGCCGACTCTGAGTAGTCTGAAGCCTGCTCCGAACATGCTGGATCCTCTTAGTCGTCTTGAGCACCACTTCGGTGCTCCCCATGACTCTCTGGCCAACTTCACCCCAGCATATCGGGGTCCTGCACCTCCGTCCATACAACATCTCGAATGGAGGGCGGTCGATACTCGCGTGGTAGCTGTTGTTGTAGGAGAACTCGGCCAAGGTAAGATAGGTATCCCAGCTACCACCGAAGTCCAACACGCACGCCCGCAACATATCCTCCAAGGTCTGGATGGTCCGCTCGCTCTGACCATCCGTCTTCGGGTGAAAGGCGGTGCTAAAATGCAAACGAGTGCCCAACTCGTTATGAAATCTCTTCCAAAATCTGGAAGTAAAACGCACATCCCTGTCAGAGATAACCGATACTGGCACCCTGTGCCGCGCCACGATCTCCCTGATATAGATGTCGGCCAATTTCTCGGCCGATATGCTCTCCTGAATCCGGATAAAGTGAGCACTCTTGGTCAATCGATCCACGATGACCCAAATCGAATCCACTCGACGCGCGGTCCTTGAAAGCTTTGTGATAAAATCCATCGTGATATCTTCCCATTTTCACAGTGGAATATCCAACGGCTGCATCTGGCCATGTGGTCTCCGATGTTCGGCCTTGACCATCCTGCAGGTCAAGCACCGCTCAACGTACCATGCCACATCCCACTTCATGCAGGGCCACCAATAATCTAGACGAAGATCCCTATACATCTTCTTCGCCCCGGGATGAATAGAGAATCGGGACTTGTGCGCTTCCTCCATCAAAATCTGGCGCACGCCTCCGTGATACGGCACCCACACCCTACGGTGTAGTGTCAATAGTCCTCGGCTATCATAATCAAAGGAGGAAACCTGACCCACTACACGCTCGCTCTTCCGATGCTCCTCCTTGATAGCCTCCTGTTGAGCCTCCCGAATTCGCTCCAACAGGGGAGTCACCACGGTCATCCTCATGCATACGTCCCTGATCGGCGCCGCCTTGCGGCTAAGCGCATCGGCCACCACATTGGCCTTCCCCGGGTGGTAGAGGATCTCGCAATCATAATCCTTCACCGCGTCCAACCACCGACACTGCCTAATGTTCAGATTCGGCTGATCCATGAGGTACCTCAAACTCTTGTGGTCCGTGTAAATGGTACATCGAACCCCGTAGAGGTAATGTCGCCAAATCTTGAGGGCAAAAACCACCGCCCCCAACTCCAAATCATGCGTCGGGTAGTTCGCCTCGTGAGGCTTGTGCTGCCTCGAGGCGTAGGCAATTACATGCCCCCTCTGCATCAATACCGCGCCCAACCCAGAAATGGACGCGTCACAATAAACCACAAAATCCTCTACCCCTTCTGGCAGGGCTAAGATCGGCGCCTCGCACAATCTCTGTCTCAGTGTCTCAAATGCAACCTGCTGCTCGGGTCCCCACCGAAAGACCACGACCTTCTTCGTTAGCCGCGTCAGGGGTACGACTATCTTGGAGAAATCCTGAATAAATCTCCGGTAGTAGCCTGCTAATCCCAAGAAACTCCGAATCTCAGATGGAGACTTCAGAACCTCCCATCTCATCACGGCCTCGACCTTGGCCGGATCGACCAGAATCCCGTTCTGGTTGACGAGGTGTCCAAGAAATTGCACCTCGCGCAACCAGAACTCACACTTGGAGAACTTGGCATACAAGCTCTCCCTCCTCAGGGTCTCCAACACCTCCCTCAGATGTTCCTCATGCTCATCCTGAGTCTTGGAATAAACCAAGATGTCATCGATAAAGACTATCACAGACCGATCCAGCATCGGTCTGCATACGCGGTTCATGAGGTCCATGAACACGGCATGAGCATTGGTGAGCCCAAACGGCATCACCACGAACTCATAATGGCCATAGCGCGTCCGAAACGCGGTCTTCTGCATATCCTCCTCCCCGACCCTCATCTGATGGTATCCCGAACGCAAATCGATCTTGGAAAACCAAGACGCTCCCTGAAGCTGGTCAAAGAGATCATCAATCCTCAGGAGTGGGTAACAGTTCTTCACCGTTACCTTATTCAGCTCCCGATTATCTATGCACATCTGGTGCGATCCATCCTTCTTCTTCACAAACAGGATCGGGGCTCCCCAGGGTGAACTACTCGGACGAATAAATCCCTTGTCTAGCAGCTCCTGCAGCTGCGTAGACAACTCCTGCATCTCGGGAGGAGCCAACCGATACGGTGCCTTGGCTATCGGAGCCGCACCAGGAACGAGGTCAATCCTGAACTCCACTTGCCGCTCCGGAGGTTCCCAGGAAGCTCCTCTGGGAAAACATCTATGAAATCTCGCACCACCGGAACCTCGCTCACTGTCGCCTTACCCGCCTCCCGGGTATCCATCACATACGCGACATATCCTGCGTATCCCTGCTGAAGGTAGTGCCTCGCCCTCGCTGCTGAACATACTGCGGTTCCATACTGCGGCCTCTCGCCATGAATCACTAACTCTCCCCCGCCTAGGGTCCTGACCCGCACTAGCTGCTGCGTGCAATCTATCACTGCCCCATTAGGGCTCAACCAATCCATGCCTATAATCACCTTGTTCCCACGCAGTGGAATAGGAACCAGTTCTACTAAGAAACGCTCCTCAAACAGACGCAATACGCAATCCCGAAACACCATCGATGCTCGCACCGATCGATCATCAGCAATCTCTACCTCCAAAGGGCAATCCAACATGCCCGAAGACTCATGAAACTTCTTGCTAAGCGCAAGGGACACAAATGATCGGGATGCACCCGAGTCGAATAACACTTAAACTGGGATACCGTTCACATGGAACGATCCTAAAACATATATATATATATATATATATATATATATATATATATATATATATATATATATATATATATATATATATACCGAGCATATATCAATATCATGACATCATAAAATAAAAATAGAGGGAAAGAATCATACCCGTCACCACATCGGGTGCGGCGCGTGCCTCCTAGGTAGTCAACTAGAATGCTCGGCTCCTCACCACTAGAGCCTCTGCCTTGCCCTGCCGGCCATCCGTGATCCGCAGGGTCGCTGGAGCTGGCGCCTTCACCGGCGCTGAAACTGTCAACTGGGGACAATTGGCCTTCTGGTGGCCCCTCTGGTTGTAGTGGAAACACAGCAACTCAGATGTCTTAATAGCCGAAACTGGAGTAGTACAATCCCTGCTAAAGTGCCCCGCCTTGCCGCACTTGTAGCAGCCTGCTGATCCCATCCTACATGCTCCCTCATGCGTCCTGCCGCATTTCCCGCAGCGGTCGGGTCCTCCTTGGCCTTTCGGCCTCCCATCTGATCCTCTAGGCTTCTTTCTTGAAGCCCCAACCACCTGCCCCGCCTCTGCCTTCCTCTTCCAAATGTGCTCTAAATCAATCTCCCTTTCCCTCGCCCTGGCGATCATGGACTCCAGGGTAGGGCAAGCTGAAAAGTTGACATGCTCCCGGATGTCAGCCCATAGCATATCATGATAACGGGTCCTCCTCATATCCTCGTCACCCGCATACCAGGGCACCAACAAGGCCCTCACCCGGAACTTGGCGGTGATCTCCGCCACAGTCTCCGTCGTCTGCCTCATGTCCAAAAACTCCCTGGCCAGCTGCTGAAGCTCGACAGCCGGCGCAAACTCTGCCCTCAACCTGGTCACAAAGTTTGACCAGGTCATAGCCTCGATACCTGAGGCTCCCAACGAGTCACCCACTGACTCCCACCAATCCCGAGCTCGGTCTCGTAAGCACCCTGCTGCATACCTCACCTTCGACCCCTCGGGGCAGAAGCTAGTCAACTGTGCAGACTCGATGTCTGCAATCCATCGCCTGGCAGCAATGGGGTCTTTCACCCCATGGAAATCCGGCGCACCACTGCCCCTGAAGTCCTTAAAGGACAGTGTGCGAGATCCTGACTGGCCAGATGCCAAGTCGCTCCTGAACGCCCTGAGGCGATCCTCCATCAACTCGATGATCCCTTCCTTGATCGACCCGAAGATAATGGGAGTCGACTCAAGGATACCCCTGGTGATCTCTGATGCGATGAACTCGCGTAGTCCCTCATCTACCGGCTCGGAACCTGATCTCGAACCTGACCCCTCACCTGAACCGCCATCTACCGGCCTCGATCGAAGTACCACCATTCTGCAATACATAATAACACACATTAGTGATACTGATATTTCCTGAGGGATCACAACTACTTACAAGTTCCCTGGTCTTATCTTGGCCTTCCTTGGTTCGGGTACGGATCCTCTGCTTTCAGTAGTACGGGCCCATACTACCTTCCACATCTATCCGTATCTTCTTCAAGGACTGTCTCGACTCCACCAGATCCCTTCCACTACGGCTGATCACTACTATACTCATCCTAGGCTTGCCCTAGGGAAATCTCAGACTCCACCCTACCAGGTCCTCAGCTGCTGAAGGCCTCTTAGTAGTGCCAATTAACCATTACCTGAACACCATCACATGCGGTGAGGCTCGAATAATCCTTCGAGTAACAGGTTCACCCCTACAACGGTTAGACTCAAACGAGAGCTGCGCAATAGGGCTAAATCCAGCACTCTAAGATTATTCAACCCTGATCACATGTGACGTGACGTGTTCACCTAATGGCTAACTCCCACCACTCAGAGTCCTACAAAGCACAAAGCAAGCAGCATTCGAACTAAGGGAACAATCTCATTCAACTCTATCGGCTTACAGGAACTGTACTAGCATATAATGCTAAGCTCATACCATCAGGCATAACCTAATCAGGCTATCCTACTTGCTGTCTACTCAATACTAGCATGCAATTCTCATACAGCTTAAACACATAAAGCGGGCACATAAGGCATCACTCCTAGATCCTTAGTCCTCTTCTAGCATGCTGTTCTACAAAAGCTGATAAACATAACATAAACTTGTATGGGTACTTTGGGGAATACTTACTTGAGCTCGGCCGGTCGCGCACATCACACACTTCGTTCTTTCTCAAAACTCTTTTCTCAAATTTTGAAAACATTTTCTTTTAGAAAATCATTTAATCCCTCGATTTGAGTTCAGACACCCCCGAAGGTGTGTCTGAATCCCTCAAACCAGGGCTCTGATACCAACTTGTAACAACCCAAAATTTCACGTCCAAAAATTTCGTTTATAAAACATTACATAGAAAATGTTAACAATTAAAACATTGTTTAGTTGAACCACTTCACATCGAAAACCAAATTAAAAACCACAACATTCGATCAATCAAAATATCAGAGTGTCAATCCCAGAATAAACTCGTAACTACGGAACCAAGAGAGTGTGTGTATGTGACATGCTGCTACCGCGCTGGCTCCTTTCCCCTAGCTGAGGAGGTACCTAAAACCAAAACTGAAAACCGTAAGCACGAAGCTTAGTGAGTTCCCCCATAATACCTCATATCATGCAAGCATATTACAAACAACATTCAGTTAGGAGTTACGGGCCTCGCCCACACTCGGGAAGATACGGGCCCTGCCCACACTTCGCTAGCCGGGAGATACGGGCCTCGCCCACACATGTGAAGATACGGGCCCTACCCACACTTTGCTAGTTGGGAGATACGGGCCTCGCCCACACATGTGAAGATACGGGCCCTGCCCACACTTCGCTAGCCGGGAGATACGGGCCTCGCCCACACTCTACTATCTGGGAGATACGGGCCTAGCCCACACTCCAACCTCGGAGAGATACGGGCCCTGCCCACACTTAACCGCTAACCCATAATATACAAGTATCACATAGACAACAAGTATAAGCAACTCTATCATATTGACACATATATCATACTTGACTAAACCCAGAGATACGGGCTTGGCCCACACTCTAGTACTATCATCTCGTCTACACGGGTCGGCCTTGGTGCCTTAGACCCATTTCTACTGAAAAGGAAACTCACCACGAAATAGCTGCTAATCTAGTCGAGAACTGACTGCCTACTGCTACTCCGGAAATCCTCCGGCTGCAAATCCCACAACATACTCAGTCAATCACAGCTAACTGTCCATTGGGTAAAATGACCATTTTACCCCTGATCATGTCATAAGTCAAAGTCAGAGTCAACTTTCAGTTGACCCGACTCACCGAGTTGGCTCTCCAACTCGCCGAGTCCTTATCCAAACGACTGTCCTGGATCCCGACCCTACTCGTCGAGTTAGGCGTTGCCTCGACGAGTTCTTCTTCATAACTGAGGTTCAAGTCCTTCATCCTACTCGCCGAGTTCATCTTCATCCGAAGAACACTTTATGCTGTGACTCGTTGAGTTGTATGAACAACTCGCCGAGTCTGTTCTTGATCTAAGGAGATTGCCTTGAACTCGCCGAGTCAGGGCATGGACTCGCCGAGTTCCTCCATGGATGAGTATGGCTTCCAACTCACTGAGTCACACCCCGTGACTCACTACACCCACTCGACACAACGAAAAGGGGACAACTCGGAGACTCGCGAGCAGACTCGCCGAGTCTGATGAACGACTCGCCTAGTCGTCGCCATGCATTCACTATATACGCGATTTTGCTCGATTCCAGTCCATGCCATTTACAGATTTGGGTTCCTAGAGCATGAATGACACGTAAAGTTTCAAACTTTACGTGTAGATACTCACCAATGAGGGATTTAGGGCTCAAAATGCCTCAAAAGGGTAGATCTAGGGTGAACAAGCAACATGGGTCCATAAAGGTAACAGATCTGAGCTCCTGGAGCTCAATCTTGCCTAGATCTAAAGGCCAATCAACTTATTACGACTTATAATGCACATACAAGCTTGGGGATTGGCTCAAGAATGACTTAAATGAAGTAATAAGCATAGAAACAAGGGGAAAACGGGTTATACCTCAAAGGAACTAATGAGAGAGCACAAAGATGCTTGGATCCCTTCCCTTCCTCTTGATCTACTCCCCTTTTTCCTCAAAACCTTCAAGAACACACAACAATTTCTTCAAACTCTCTATGAACAAGCTTAGAACGAGGGTTGGGAGCTCTGAGGGTGAATGGGCGCTGGCCTGGGGCGGATATGGTGTTTAAATAGGGTGCAAACCCCTGAAACTTAGGGTTTCATCCAACAGCGGTGACTCGCCGAGTCGCCAACTTAAACGTGTCCCGGGTCCCGTATCTACTCGGCGAGTCGGACCTATGACTCGCCGAGTCCAAGGCTAAAAGAAAAGAGAATACCCAAATAAGATTTATGTACCAGGAACCAGGTGCTACACAATCCATGCCTATAATCACCTTGTTCCCACACAATGAAATGGGAACCAAATCAACCAAGTAGCGCTCCTCAAACAACCTTAGAACACAATCCCTGAACGCTGCTGATGCTGGCACTGATCGATCATCGGCAATTTCCACCTCTAAAGGGCAATCTAACATGCCCGAAGACTCAGTAAACCTCTTGCTAAGCGCAAGGGAAACAAATGACCGGGTGGCACTCGAGTCAAACAACACCTGAACAGGAATACCGGTCACATGGAACGATCCTAATGCATATATACAGAGCACATATCAATATCATAACATCATAAAAATAAGATAGAGGGAAAGAATCATACCCGTCACCACATCGGGTGTGGCACGTGCTTCCTCTGTCGTCAGCTGAAACACCTGAATCCTCACCACTGGAGCCTCTGCCTTGCCCTGTCGGCCATCTGTAATCCACAGGGTAGCTGGAGCCGGCGCCTTAACCGGCACCGATGTTGTCAACTGGGGGCAATTGGCCCTCTTGTGGCCCCTCTGGTTGCAGTGGAAACACAGCAACTCAGATGTCTGAACAACCAAGACAGGGGCAGTACAATCCCTGCTAAAGTGCCCCGCCTTGCCGCACTAGTAGCAGCC
This sequence comes from Lactuca sativa, assembly GCF_002870075.4. Lineage (NCBI taxonomy): Eukaryota > Viridiplantae > Streptophyta > Magnoliopsida > Asterales > Asteraceae > Lactuca > Lactuca sativa. The sequence continues at coordinate 262,612,928 of NC_056630.2, forward strand.
TGATGATCCCAATCTACATGCTCCCTCATGAGACCTGCCGCATTTTCCGCAGCGGCCCGACCCTCCTTGGCCTTTCGGCCTACCATCTGATCCTTTGGACTTCTTCCCCGAAGCCCCAACCACCTGCCCCGTATCTGCCTTTCTCTTCCGAATGTGCTCCAAATCAATCTCCCTTTCCGTCGCCCTGACAATCATGGACTCCAGGGTAGGGCAAGCTGAAAAGCTAACATGCTCCCGGATGTCAGCCCGTAGCATGTCATGATAGCGGGTCCTCCTCATATCCTCATCTCCCGCATACTGGGGCACCAGCAATGCCCTCTCTTGGAACTTGTCGGTGATCTCCGCCACAGTCTCCATAGTCTGCCTCATGTCTAAAAACTCTCTGGCCAACTGTTGAAGCTTAACAGTCGGTGCAAACTCTGCCCTGAACCTGGTCACAAAGTTCGACCAGGTCATAGACTCAACAGCCGAGGTTCCCATTGAGTCACCGACGGACTCCCACCAATCTCTAGCTCGGTCTCGTAAACATCCTGCTGCATATCTCACCTTCGACCCTTCGGGGCAGAAGCTGGTCAGCTGTGCGGACTCAATGTCCGCAATCCATCGTCTGGCAGCAATGGGGTCCTTCGCCCCATGGAAATCCGGTGCACCACTGCCCCTGAAGTCCTTAAAGGACAGTGTGCGAGATCCTGACTGGCTAGATGCCATGTCACTCCTGAACGCCCTGAGGCGGTCCTCCATCAGCTCAACTATCCCTTCCTTGATCTACCCGAAAATGATTGGAGTCGACTCAAGGATGCCTCTGGTGATCTCTGACGTGATGAACTCGCGTAGCCTCTCATCTACTAGCTCGGAACCTGATCCCGAACCTGACTCCTCTCCAGAACTGCCACCAGCTGGCCTCTGGCGTAGTACTACCATTCTACAATACACACAGACAACCATTAGTGATACTGATACCCCTAAGGGATCACATCTATTTCAAGTTCCCTGGTCTTGTCTCAGCCTTCCTTAGTTCGGGTACGGATCCTCTGCTTTCAGTAGTACGGGCCCATACTACCTTCCACATCTATCCGTACCTTCTCCAAGGACTGCTTTGACTCCACCAGGTACCTTTCACTACCGCTGATCACTGCTATACTCATCCTAGGCTTACCCTAGGAAACCTCTGACTCCACCCAAACCAGTCCTCAACTGCTGAAGGTCTCTTTGTAATGCCAATTAACCATTACCTGAATACAATCACATGCAACGAGGCTCGGATAATCCTTCGAGTAAGGGACTCATCCCTACCATGGTTAGGACTCAAACAAGAGCTACGCAATAGGGTCGAATCCAACACTCTGAGATTATTCAACCCTGATCACCTGTGACTTTAACGTATTCACCTAACAGCTAAGTCCCATCACTCAAGGCCCTCATAGCATAAAGCAACAACATTCAGACAAAAAGGAAACAATCTCAAGCAACTCTATCCTCATAACAGGAACTGTACTAGCATACGATGCTAAGCTCATACTACCAGGCATAACCTAGTCACGCTATCCTACTGCTGCCTACTCAATTCTAGCATGCAATTTTTCATACACTGAGGCACATAAAGCAGGCACATAAGGCATCACTCCTAGATCCTTAGTCCTATTCTAGCATGTTGTTCTACTAAAACTGATAAACATAACATAAGCTTGTATGGGGTACTTTGGGGAATACTTACTTGAGCTAGGCCGGTCGCACACATCACACACCTTGTTCCTTCTTAAAACTCTTTACTTAGCTTTTAGAAAACATTTTCTTCTTTAAAATCTTTTAATCCTTCGATTTGAGTTCAGACACCCCCGAAGGTGTGTCCGAATCCCTCAAACCAGGGCTTTGATACCAACTTGTAATGTCCCAAAAATACGAGCTAAAAATTTCATTTTTAAAACGTATACTTAGTAAAACATTAGAAATAAAAACGTTCACCGATCATAACATTTCATAAAAGATATCACATGTCTGGAAAACATTTTCATAAACATAATAATGTCAGAGTACAAATCCCTAGGAAGATCTCATAGTGCAGAATACGAGGCATGTGTGTGATGGGCCGTTACCGCGCCAACTTCTTCCCCTTCGAAGAAGAGGTACCTGAAACCAAAACTGAAAACTGTAAGCACGAAGCTTAGTGAGTTCCCCCATAATACCTCATACCATACAAACATACAATGATCAGCTAGGAGATACGGGCCTTTGCCCACACTCATGAAGATACGGGCCTCGCCCACACTCTGCTAGCTGGGAGATACGGGCCTCGCCCACACTCCGCTATCTGGGAGATACGGGCCTCACCCACACTCCGCTATCTGGGAGATACGGGCCTTGCCCACACTCCGCTATCTGGGAGATACGGGCCTCGCCCACACTCCGCTATCTGGGAGATACGAGCCTCGCCCACACTCCCTTATCTGAGAGATAAGGGCCTCGCCCACACTCCACTATCAGAGAGATACGGGCCTCGCCCACACTCATCTGCTAAACCATAACATACAAGTATCACACAGACAACGAGTATAGACAATTCTGTCATACTGGCATATATCATAATCAAACTCAACCATGAGATACAGGCTCTGCCCACACTCCGACACTAGCATATCGTCTATACGGGCCGGCCTTGGTGCCTTAGACCCGTTACTACTGGAAGGAAACTCACCTCGAAGAGTAGCTACCGAAAGTCCGACTGCTAGACGTCTGGCTGCTACACCGGTAATCCTCCAGCTGCAAACCCATAAACATAGATTAGCCACTCATAAATACCCTTAGGTCAATTGAATGACCCATCCCTGGTCCAAGGTCAACTCCTTGGTCAAGGTCAACTCCCAGTTGACTGGACTCGCCGAGTCGTGGCACAGACTCGCCGAGTCCTTCTCCTACTAACCCGGTCCTACTCGCCAGGTCCCTCTTTCCACTCACTGAGTCACCCTTGGCTTACTACTCGAGACTATGGAACTGACTCGTGATCCGACTCGCCGAGTCCGAGAGCGACTTGCCGAGTTCCACGAGCAGATCTCCTACTCGCTTCCAATCCTCAACAGAACACCCCGAAAGAGGATTTGGGGTTTTGGGACTACGTTACACTGCTAATTCCGCGTGCAGATACGAAGCGTTGGACCTTCAACACTTAAACCCCTCTTACTCAGTGAAAGTTCATATGACTCTCCGAGTTTGAAGAACAACTCGGCGAGCTCCAGGCAATCTTCATAGGACTCGTCGAGTTGTTCATCCAACTCGTCGAGTCTAAGACCATCCTCATAGAACTCGCCGAGTTCCACTTTGGGACTCATCAAGTCCCTTTGACCCACTTCCCATACAGACCAAAACTGAGACATTCAACGCTTCTAACCCATAGATCTATGCTCCTAGGGCATGCTTATCATGTAAAGTTGCAAACTTTACGTGCATGCATGGCCCTATAAGCTCAAGAAGGCAAATCCAAGCTCTTTAAGGGGTCATACACTCAATAGGGACCTCAATAACTCCAACCACAGAGACTTTATACTTCTAGGACGTCCAGAAGATCCCAATCTGAAGTCCTTTCAGAACTTAAAGCATAAATACATGGAATTTGAGGTTTTAGGGCTTGAAACCACTAATTTGGGACAAAAAGGGGATCTAATGAACTAATGATCAAGGTAAGAGCTTTTCTACCTGAATGGAAGCTTCTCACAGTGTAGATTCCGGATCTACCTCCCCTCCTTGCACACCTCAACCTCCTTTTCCTTCCTCTAAGCTCCAAACCTTCTCCACAAAGCCAAAATCACTCTCAAGAACAATATGGGGGCTAGGGTTTCTTTCTACAGTTCTCTGGAAGTGTTAGGGACTAAGGAGGCCAAGTTAGAGCGTTTAAATAGGGTGAAAATGCCCAGATTAGGTTTTTGTCCAAACAGGGTCTACTCGCCGTGTCCGGGGACCGACTCGCCGAGTACACAGTTCAAACCCCGCGCCTTATCCCTTTCCTACTCAGCGAGTTGGTCCTTCAACTCGCCGAGTCCAAGGCAAAAATGCATAAAATTAAAATATTAATCACAAGGAGTACGTACCAGGAACCAGGTGCTACAGAGATGTGCGGTTCACTTCCAAGTTTTGGAAGAAGTTTCATGATGAGTTGGGCACTCGTCTGCATTTTAGCACCACCTTTCACCCACAGACGGATGGTCAGAGCGAGCGGACCATCCAGACTTTGGAGGATATGTTGCGGGCATACATGCTAGACTTTGGTGGTAGCTGGGATACCTATCTTCCCTTGGCTGAGTTCTTGTACAACAACAGCTACCACACGAGTATTGACCGTCCCTCATTCGAGATGTTGTACAGAGTGAGGTGCAGGACCCCGATATGTTGGGGTGAAGTTGGACAGAGGGTCACGGGGAGCACCGAGGTGGTGCTCAAGACGACCGAGAGAGTCCAGCAGGTTCGAGGCAGGCTGCAGACTGCGCAGAGTTGGCAGAAAAGTTATGCCGACAAGCGCCGGTCAGACCTAGAGTTCCAGGTCGGGGATATGGTTCTCCTGAAGGTGTCGCCTTGGAAGGGCGTCATTCGATTCAGGAAGCGGGGCAAGTTGGGCCCGAGATACATTGGTCCGTTCAGGGTTGTAGCCCGGGTGGGCAAGGTGGCATATAGGCTGGATCTGCCAGCCGAGCTCAGCTAGATCCACAACACCTTCCATGTCTCCCAGCTGCGGAAGTGCCTAGTGGATGATTCAATGGTGGTGCCGTTAGAGGATATTCAGGTTGATGACAGCCTGAATTACATTGAGCGCCCAGTCGCAATCCTATACCGGAAGTCGAAGGATCTTAGGAACAAGAAAGTTGAATTAGTGAAGGTGCAATGGCAACATCGAAAGGGTTCAGAGTGGACTTGGGAGCCGGTGGAAGAAATGATGGAGCATTACCCCGAGATGTTTCAGGATCGAGCAGCAGACTTCGAGGACGAAGTCTAAAATAAGCGGGGGAGATTTGTAGCACCTGGTTCCTGGTATGTGAAATTTATCTAAGTATTTTGCATTTTTAGCCTTGGACTCGGCGAGTTGTAGGCCCAACTCGCCGAGTAGAGATGGGATATGGAACATGTTTAAGTTGGCGACTCGGCGAGTCCATATTCTGGACTCGGCGAGTCCCCGCTGTATGATGAAACCCTAAATTCCAAGGGTTTGCACCCTATTTAATCCAACCTTATGCGCCCCAACCTCGCCCCCTTCACCCTCAGAGCTCCCTATATCGTCCAACTCTTGTTCCTTGTGAGATTGAAGTGCTCTGGTGTGTTTTCTTGAAGATTTTGAGAGGAAAGAAGAGTAGATCAAGAAGAGAAGAAGGAGGCCAGACATCTTGGTGTTATTTCAGTGATCCCCTTGAGGTATAACTCAGTTTCCCTCTATTTCCATGCTTATAGTCCCTTATAGCTCCATTCAAGTCCTTCTTGAGCCATTTCCCAAGCTTGGATATGAATTAGGGTCTGTGATAAGCTGATTAACCTATAGATCTAGACATGATTGAGCTCCAGGAGCTCGGATCCACTGCCTTTATGAAGCCATATTGCATGAAAGCCCTAGATCTACTATTTTAGTGCATTTTGAGCCCTAAAACCTTCATTGGTGTTTATCTACACGTAAAGTTGGAAACTTTACGTGTTAATCAAGCCCTAAGAACCCAGATCTACGTATGGAATGAGCTGGATCCAAGCAAAATCGAGTATATAATAGTTGCATGTGGTAGACTCGGCGAGTCGTTCATTGGACTCCGGGAGTTGAGTCGCGAGTCCCCGAGTTTTCCCCCTTTTCGTGTTTGCTGAGTGGAGTAGTGAGTCATGGGGTGTGACTCAGTGATTCGGAAGGCAGACTCACTCATGGAGAAACTCGGCGAGTCAATGCCCTGACTCGGCGAGTTCAAGGCAATCTTCTTGTCTCAAGAACAGACTCAGCGAGTTGTTCATACAACTCGGCGAGTCTCAGCATAGAATGTTCTTCGGATGAAGATGAACTCGACAAGTTGTTCATACAACTCGGTGAGTAGGATGAAGGACTATTGGACTTTGGTTTAGAAGGAAAACTCGTCGAGTCAATGCCTAACTCGACGAGTAGAGACGGGATTATGGTCAATCGAATGGATAGGGACTCGGCAAGTTGGCAAGCCGACTCGGCGAGTCGAGTCAACTGAAAGTTGACTTTGACTTTGACTCTTGGCTTGGTTAGGGGTAAATGGTCATTTTACCCTGAGGTCGGTTAGCAGTATTTGACTGAGTGTTTTGTGGGAGTTATAGCCGGAGGATTTCCGGGGCAGCAGCAGCAGCAGAAGACAGTCAGTTCCCACGCAGACCAACAACTACTTTGAGGTGAGTTACCTTCCAGTAGCGGTGGGTCTCCGGCCACAATGCCGTCCCACCAGTAGGAGTTGTATGATAGATGATTGTCTCTGTGATATTCATCTAGGGTTGCTACTACCTGTGTTATGTTTATGTGCTAGTATGATATGATGCTATGTGATATGTGTTATGTGGTAGCAGTAGGGGGTGAAATAGTCCCCAGTATCCGGTCGTAAGGACCGAAGGGGAGGCCAGCACCCAAATATGCTAAGCAGTATCCGGTCGTAAGAACCGAAGGGGATACCAGCACCCATATATGCTAGTCAGTATCCGGTCGTGGGGACCGAAGGGGAGGCCAACACCCAGATATGCTAGGCAGTATCCGATTGAGAGGACCGAAGGGGTAGGTCGGGCACCCAGATATGCCCGACAATATATGTATGTTGTGTGATTATATGGTATGTGGTACAGTGGGGGAAACTCACTAAGCTTCGTGCTTACAGTTTTCAGTTTTGGTTTCAGGTACCTCTTCTTCGAAGGGGAATGAGCTAGCGCAGTAGCGGCACATCACATACATGCTTTGTATTCCGCACTATGAGATCTTCCTGGGGATTTGTTCTCTGACATTATTATGTTTTATAAAATGTTTTTCCAAACACGCGATATCTTTTATGAAAGGACATGTTCGGTGAATGATTTATTTCTAATGTTTTGCTAAGTATATGTTTTAAAAATGAAAATTTTGGCTCGTATTTTTGGGACGTTACAGCACCCATTCAATCGCCATTTTATAGGCAATTTCCTTATACCCACTTATAGACCAGCTTCGTGAATGAGGCCTACTAACGGTAAGACCGACTCTCTTTATACATATATATAAGTATTAAGTTATTAATATTATAACAATATAAGGGTTGAATTTTTAACATTTAAAACTTTGGGTGGTTTAATCTTTTAAATAAATTAGACTTTTAATTCAATTAAAATTTTAAACCATGTTATTATGGATTTATTTATACTCTCTTAATTAATCTTTTAATTAATTATTAATAGGGCCATAATTTTTCCTTCTAGTTGTGTCCATTTAAATTTCCAAAATTAAAACCTTTAATTCTAAATTTAAATTATGAAACCAAAAGGATGTATTTTAAACATTTAAAATGCTAGGATTTTAGAATTTAATATTTTACCATTAAAACTTTTAATCAAATTTTAAATTCCAAAATTTGAGGGCAAGTTTTGAAACTTTTCAAAACTTCTTAGATAAAATTTGAAAATAATTAAATTAATCATATAATTTATCTATATCACAAAATTTGACCTAATATAATTTCATATAGAAAGATAATTCAAATCAAATTCTACAATAATTAATTTATCATATAATCAAGTAATTATCTTAAAATTTGACAATTATCCTCCTATTAGATGAGGATAATCATTACCTTATCATAAAAAAATGAATTTTATAGTCAAAACAGTTTGTGGTAATGATCCTAATCCAATTCTAGTAAAAAAAACCTGAAAATTTGCAAATAGATAATCCAACTCGTCGAGTCAGGCAATCGACTCGTCGAGTTGGATCAACTCGTCGAGTTCCTTCATAGGACTCGTTAAGTCCACCAGTCAGAGAGCGGATTTCTATTAGCTTCAACTCTGAACAATTAACCAATGCATCTATATAACAAAAAACACCCTAGGCTTTGATACCACTGATGGGTTTTGAACACTATAACAATCCTATGGTGCACATACAACCCTAATGCTTTAGATTTAAGTTTTCTCAAGTTATACATGCAATTTTCATATTATCCAAAGCATGAACCCTAACTAGCATACAATTTTGAGATTTACAGCATAAAACAACTTAGATGAATACCTTTATTTTGTCGCTTGTAGAACTTGGCCTTTCAAGAGCTTAGTACCTCAAATGTGATACCTCAAAAAAGTCACAAACACCAAGAACAATGGAGGAATATGAGAGAGAGAGAGAGAGAGGCTAGGAGGCACCCAAAAAACGGCTAGGGTTTCTTCTTAGAAGTCTTAGCCAATTTTAGGGGTGTTAGGGGTTACATTTATAGTGTGGAATTCCTAGGGTTTCAACTTGTAAACCCTAATTCATTCATTTAGGCATTTTAATCCAATAACTCATTTGATAGCTTTTTAACTAAGGTGGTGTTTGTTTTGAAAGTGGTCAAATGTCTTTTGTCTTTTTCCATGTCTGCGGAAGAAGATGTGGACTAAAAGTCTTTTTTTATGTATTCATACAAAAAGTCTTAATGCAAAAAGATCGTTTGTTTTTTAATTAGAATGAACTAAAACTTAAGAGATCTTGTAATAAAGGAGATCAATTAACCATATTTTTTTTTCTCATATTAAAATACGGATAATTCATGTTGGTTTTTAATAAATTGAAAAACTTATCAATTTAATAATATTTACCAACAATTTAATAGATTTATAGTATTTTGTAAGAAAATATTAGATAATATGAAAGCAATATAAAAATACACATTAGATTTTTTCTTAATAAAAATTGTATACTTACACATTGCCACCCGATTTGCATTAATTTCCATTGTTCAACAACAAAACCGATCTTTGAAATTAATGTTGAAACAACCAAAGCTCAAATGCTAAAAACTCAGCATCTCATACATTACTAATCTATTAAAAATTATATTTGACTTAAACTTTGCCAATAACAATTTCATACGGTTTCAAACATATAATATTTTTTAAACATTAGATAAACTATATATATTTCGATTCAAATCGGAAGGCAGCTTACTTATTAAAGTTGATATTTTTAAAAACATAAAGGATTGTTTTGATGATTGTCTTACAATATTAAAACTAAATTCACAAAACTAACATATTTTATGAAATCATTCATTCTACATTTCGCATTAACTGGTCAGCAATTTGATCTCGTAGATGAACCATATATTCCCGGTCTCTTGCACTTCCGTGTGGTTGTACCTCATCCACGTCATCCTCCTCCTCCTCCTCCTCATCATCATCATCTCGTACATTGTTGCTTTGAAGTGATACATCGACTTGATTATATTGAGAAAAATACTCATCACTTAATCCCTCTTTTATTATATAATTATGAAGTGCAAAACATGCAATGACGATGTTTCTTTGTGTAACCAATGGAAATGGGGCCATTCTCTTCAATATTGGGAAACGTGCTTTCAAGAGACCAAAAGCACGTTCAACGACATTTCGAAGTTTTGCATGTGAGTGATTAAATTTTTCCTTGTTGGTTAATGCACGTCTTCGATGAAAATCTCCAAGCCAATATCGCACATTACGATAAGGAGCCATAAATCCTCGGGTGTGTGTATACGCAGCATCACAAAGATAATACTTATATGTAAATATAAGGAAATAATTAATTTTAAAAAAAAGTAGAAATATTAAAATGAAAATGTAAAAAACCTGGCGGTGGAAATGGAAATGGTGCATCTCGATCTGTTAAAGCTTCGGATAATATTCTTGAATCATGTGCTATCCCTTCCCAACCGGCCACGACAAATGTAAAAATCATATTGAAGTCGCATATTGCCAATACATTTTGATAACAATCGCCTTTTCCCCTTCCTCTATACAAATGTTGTTTGTCGAGAGGGACAATAGCATGTACCAAAGTTCCATCAAGTGCACCAACCGCTCCTTTGAAAATCCTTTGTAACCTCCTATTATGTCCCGGAACGTTTGGATTTGGATTAAAGGAAGTTGGTACTATTATTTCATTTGCGAACACCATCATTTTATCCAATACTTCGTAAAAATACTTATGAATCGTTTGTTTTGAGTGTTGAAATCTATGTTTGATGATTACATAACGTTGATTGTGACCGATCATCAAGAACATCGCCATCTTCTCTTCAACCGATATATGTTTACTATCCTTTAACCAATTTTTTACTCTAAAATGTGTGCAAAGCCGAACATAAGAACCACGTGACATACATAAGAGCTCAATGCATTGGTTATTAGTTCCTTGTAATAACTCTAATGTGAATTGATGCCCAGACGTTTTTGAGGTATTATCTCGCATTCTTTTCAAACCTCTTCTCCAAAAAAAGCGAAGATACAAATTCATAACCATTAGGAGGCGCAATTTTTTATCGTTATCCATTGTGAACCTGTTAATCCACAACACTTGTTAAATCCCAATATGCTAAAGAAAAAAACATAAGCATTTGTATCATATTCAAAGCACACATTTTGTTTCAAATAAGCATATAATCTCAATACTAGCAATATTTGTGTCAAATAAGTACACAATCATTCAAATGATAGCAAAAAACATAATGTCAAACATAAGTTCAAGAAACACATAATTGTTCAAAGTAAAAGAAAAAACATAAGCATAAAGACTACTTAAACATCCCTAATGTGGTGCCAGTCATCTTTATCCACCCTTTTAAGACCTCAGGTATCGGTGGCAGTGTCATCCATGCCTCTCTCATATTCATGGACATTCCAAAAAGGTGAAAGGCTGCTAAAAATATAGGATCCATTGGGTCTAATCCAACTAGTTTCAACCTCTCATAACATTCTTCTACTGTTGGCCCTTCCTTGCTATTCACCAAATGTTGCAGAGCTTTTTGCATATCAAGACTCAACTCATCAAGACTAACAGAGGTTTTAAAGGCTTTATCTCTATCGGTCCTATCAGTAGAAGCATCACTAGTTTTAGCCCCTTTATCAGGCCTATCAGTAGAAGCATCAGTGGTTTTAGCCCTTTTATCGGGCCTATCAGTAGAAGCATCAGTGGTTTTAGCCCTTTTATCGGGCCTATAAGTAGCACCACCATGAGCTTTATTACTAGGAGCTCGAGCACTAGTGTCATTGGAAGCATCATCATCATCATCATCATCTTCTAGGCCATTAAAAGGGTTGTCATCAATCAGAAGTCTTTGGACACGATGAGAAGAAGATGATGTATCTGCGGGTGTAGTTTGAGTAGAGGTCCATTTAATGCTACCACTGGCACTACTTCCATCAAACAAAGCTGCACAAAGGTTGGGATAAGGCAGTGGGTGTGTCCTCAATGATCCTGCCTTTGGATGACCCTAAACCAAGATTAATATTAATTATAAGTATTTTGACATCATTATTAAGATTGGACATAAATTAAAAAAATAAAATTATTTAGACACACCTTCTTGAATTCTTCCCATTCTGTGTTCACTAAGGCAAATGAATTTGTTTGAGCATTGTATAAATTCCCTGACTTGTTTCTCAAATATTTCCACCCTACATATTTAGCTTTTAGATTATCAAAAGCATTTTTCAATTGCTTTTGTGAAGTATCCATGTCAAACTTTTCTTTTAGAGCTTTCCCTAACATAACCCAAGACTCCTTGTGCATGCTTCCTCCCTTTCTACCAATTCTATTGGCCTCTTCGATACATGTATCTAATAAACATTTTACTTGCTCGTTCGACCATTGTAGTTTGTCTCCCATTTAGACAAACTATATATAATAACTTTATAAATTAAGTCCATGAAAGAATCGACTTAAAAAACTAAAAATAAAAAAATTTATGATTCATATTTAGGGATTACAACATGTTAGAAAAACAATATAAAATAGAAGCATTTGATGCAAATGAATCTAAAGTTGATGACAAATAACATGATGTTGATCAAGAAACAAAATTGAATAAAAGCAATACACTAGAAGCATGTAACAAAATCAACAACATTAACAAGGCATTCTTTGATGACATCAAATATACTCATTTTCAAGCATAGAGTACAACATTTTAATGCAGTCAAGTCTCATTGTTATGGGAATTGATCATATTCTGTAACCTTCAAAACTCTTTTATCACGTGATCACCTAATGAACCTCCCATTATTTCCATCAAATCAAATGGGTTTTCAGAGTTTCTCAAAATTCTTAACAATTAATCACATTTTGATTTTAAGATTGATTTTAAAACATCAAGGTAGGAAAACTGGAAGGTATTTGAGAAATCAAAAACATTGAGGTTTTTAATTGTCAACAAATTAGACAATGAAGCTTTCTTGTTGTCTTTATACATCCACAGACCACAATCAATACTTATTGGGTGGGTAGGTTTTTCAGGTTTGAGCACGTCACAATTGAAGGTTAAGGTCAAATCTAAAAAAGCATCCAAAGAAGCTGTGTAATCGTTCAATCTAGATGTTTTTGAACATTCCTAAGCGCTACTTGGACAATTCATCAGTGGCAGAAGACAGAAGAGTCGCATAAAAGAAGATCCAAGAACAGAAGGATGAAGAGAGACGGAACGATACCTGATGAGCCGACGGCGGCGGCGACGGCGACGTGGAGCGGTGGAGGCTGAGCGAGACCGACGTCCACCGGAGGTATTGGTTGCTGTGGAGAGATCGCTGGTGCGGGAAGATGCACTCGTGAAAGGGGAAAGATCGGATGGGGGAGATGGAGGCGACAAGTGTATTCCACGATTAGAAGAGGTATTATTAGGTCTTTCCGGAAAAGTGATGAAAAAGGCTTTTCGGGCTATTTTGTCTTCCAGAAAACAAACAATCTTTTGGGTAAATGTCTACCCGCCGGCAGATGAAAGAGCCCAAAAAGTCTTTTTTCTAAAAAACAAATGAGCCCTAACTCTTCATGGACTCTCGCATAGATTTAGTTCATCCCTAATCAACATGGATCATTAGCCCAAACTATATGTATCACTGATTTACTTAATCAGTCCCCGTTAATTTAATCAGTCTCTTTTGATCACTAAATTAATTCCTGATCAATACCAATTAAATAATATGATATCACAATTAATATATTATTCATATGATATATTAATAAATCACAAATAATATTTTTCTCAAATATCCATCCTATCAAATTGCTCCGGTGAAGGTAACCTAAATCGACCATGCTATTATCGGGTCAAGTACATACAAATTATAGTTATGGGCTTAGACACCTAATTCAACACCTTGGCCTTCCAATTTTCTTCTTAGGCTTTTGTGTAGGGTTGATTAAGGGATTCTTGTAAGATAATTTATTGTGCCCCCTTTACATACAATTCTGACATTGGACAATTCTGCCCTAAGAGGAGACTTAGGAGAACGTGTCTTCATGCTTAGAAATGTCACACCCCCAAACCAGACGACGGAAACGTCTGAGGGCTCGCGTGACTTTAATTGAATATCATCACAATGAATATACATGAATCATAACATAAACGTCACCATGCATCAATATATTACAACTGGAATTGTTCACATCAAGTACATTGTTTTAACATTACACATTCATAACATAAATTGTTTTTAGTGCTTTTAACAACATAACATCCTAACATTACTTCATATTACTCTTCCGCTTACCTGTTACCTGAGAATACAAGTTATTTTGGAAAAACGTCAACATATGAAATGTTGGTGAGTTCATAAGCAATGTTGAGATAAAATGATTTGTGTAGTTTGTAAAACCCAGAAAATCCGATATTTTCTGAAAAGACTTTTGTTTATCAAAGTGTGAAGATCCATAAGTTGATGCATGAATGATTTCAAAAACATATATATGAAGGGCATTTTGTATTATAGCTATAAAATTTTGAGCGAGTAGTATTGAATTCCCCGGAAAACCCGATGTTTTCCGATGTTGAAATGTATTCGTGATTACTGATTTTTGTATTGTCTTAATGAATGAATATTGATTACTCCACATTGTATATCGTCATAATTTTGTCTACTTTGATTTCTCGTAAGCCTTAGCGAACGAAGAGAAGATGAGCATTATGTCCCATTACTGTCGTAAGTACCTTAGGCTGTCGTGGATGCGAAAGACACGAGGGTCTAACACGCATTTGTTTACTGTGACCTTACTAGCCCGAAGTTTGAAGATTTACTCATTGTAGTTATCGCGTATCTATTGAAGTGTTTTGATTTAATGATTGCTGTTTTGTATTGATTCGAGACCGAATCAATTTGTTTATAACGATATTTGGTGTTGAATGTGTATTCGTTTTTCGTTTTGTTGGTAGTCGTGGATCTTGTATTTTGTCTTAATGAATTAATTTGTTTAAAAGTAGAATTTGACCTTTTCACTACCTTTCTTTTATAAAAATAACACTTTTAGTCCTTTATATAAAAGAATTTCATTTTTAGTCCTTAAAACATTTTCTTGACACTTTTGTATTCTAAACTTGTTGAAAAGACAGGTTTAACCCAAAGTTTATTTTGTTAACAGCTTTAGCCCTTCCAGAATGGTGTTTCTCGGTTAGAACCCCATTTTTTGCAACTTTTACAGTTTTGGCCCAAAATCTAAAAACTTTACATTTTTGGTCCTTTTTGATAGTGAAAAGCATTTTTGACCCTTAAAACAGTTTTGTTATGCTAATTATCCCCTGTTTTACAGAAATTTTCATTTCAGCCTCTTAAATTTGTCATTTTTCGCAATTCGAGGCTTATTGGGCCAAAAAGCCCAAAATTAGCCCATTAAGCTAAAAATTTATATTTTAAGTCCTTTGAAAATTTTATTATTTAGAATAACAATTATGAAAGCTGTTTTGACTCTTTTGGCCCTTAAAAAACCGTGACTTGGCCATCTTTAACCCTAGTTTTGTATACTTGACATTTTAAGCCCAAAAGTGGGTTTTTATGTTGAAATATGTTATCATAACCTTATAATTTATTATTCTTGACTTGATTAGTGTAGAATAACTTAGATTATATTTGTTTCTCTCCTCATACCATAGATTTCGAGATTTACCCATTTTTAGTTACATAATTATCACAAAAACACATAAATATACACATACATGCATAAAATCACACATAGCATACATATACACATAGATCTACACATTTTCTTGTATTCTGTGACAACCCGAAAATTTCTAGCTTGCATTCTTCATTTCTTATCAATAATAGACTCGTTTTGCTATCTTGTAGTACCATTTAGGGTCTATAGGAGAGTTCTAAATGTGTTATAATCAAGGTTGGAGTGTGGAAAAGGGTTAACTCGAAGTGTAGGAATCAAAACCGGGCCAAACACCCCAACACATGGAGTGTGCGGCCACACACTTGAGTGTGCGGCCACACACATGTGTTTGCAGCCTCACACCCTTCCCAACCGCACACTCCACCTATATATACCACACTTAGTCATTTTTGAACACTTCTTTCACTTCTTTAAGCATAGAACTCGAAATCCTCTCAAGTATCATCCATTCTCCTTGAAGATCTTCATAAAAGGTACCAAGAACACCATCTGGCCGCACACATGGCAACACACACCATCTGGCAGCACACATGGCCGCACACAGGGCCGCACACATGTGTTGGCAGCACACAAGGCCGCACACACACATATAGTGTGTATTTTGGCCATACACTCCTTTGTAAAGCCTTATACCCCTTCATACAACCATATATGATTGTAACACTTCATTATAAATGTTCACTAGTCCCTAAAGTGGTCCCAATTCATTAATTAGTTGTTCATAACACTAATTATATTCATATATGTGTCAATATATGCTAAATAGGATTCGCGTGTGTACTCAAGCCACCACTTAATACTTAGCAACTGATCCAACATTTTCATCAGAACCACTCACTACAGGTGAGTTCATACCCCTTAATCAATGTTTTAAACTGTTTTTAAATGTTTTATGGGGGGGGGGGATACAGGTAGAATAATGCTAGTTATTATATCAATCACATGTGATTAATAAGCAACATTCAAATGATTGGCTACTCATTAGTCGTTTTACCAAACAGTTTCCTTCAAATGATTTTTATAAACATTTTATATGTTTTAAACTCCTTATTACACTATACATCTTACTCTGTACATTACCTTTCAAACTTATTTACAACTGTGTTTCAAACAAATGTTTCCTTATACTTAAACCATTTTATCAAACTTATGCCTTCAAATTGTTTTATAGGTTGACATCAAGTCAATCATTTCTGCAAATAATATTCATGTTCAAATGTTTTACAAAACTTATTTATGCTTTTATATTATAAATTGCATGCCTCTATATGTATAGTTATATAAGAAATATTTAAAAGACTTAGGAAGGCTATCCCACCCTATTTCCTTTTCACGCTTGAGATGTGGTCTGGTGGGATATCGGGTACTCGTCCGAAAGGCGTTTAAATATTTGTTATATATCATGTGTACATATATAGTCATAAAAGGTCCTTCCAGTTCATCTCATGCCCTTGGGTAGCAAGGGTATACATCCATGTCCATACGTACCAGTTAGACTACTAGTAAACTACCATATGAGTAGTTTAGGAAGATACTAGAACAATTACTAGAACACGATATCATACAAATGAGTCAGTTCATTCATGAGTCTATACATTACATTACTATGAGAACGTATACAACTATACTAGAAAGAGAACATATACAACTATACTAGGAAGAGAACATATACAACTATACTAGAAAGAGAACATATACAACTATACTAGAAAGAGAACATATACAACTATACTAGGAAGAGAACATATACAACTATACTAGAAAGAGAACTTATACAACTATACTAGGATGAGAACATATACAACTATACTAGGAGGAGAACATATACAACTATACTAGAACGAGAAACATTACATTACATATATGAGAATACGTTAACAATTGTGATCCACTAGATCGGAGCATGCCTTAAGTGTCATGTCCCGAGTTGTAGCCAAAATTCTCTTGGAGGGAGAGCGTGAGTTTGCGTATAGATCTATACTGGCTTGACTATCCTACACCTTGTTGCTAGCTACAGCCGGACCTGCAGGTCTGCGGGTGCCAAACGTCATTCCGTTATTACGACCATTCGTATGTCGTTGTTACCAGTCGATAGTATGGTGCAATTGTCACATTATACCTTAATATAAATCCGGTTTAAGGTAGTTAGTACAACAGTAGTTCCTATAATACAAAACTACAGTACTATAATGATTTACCCATTACATATTTTTAGTGATAACCTCACTTAAACATTAATGTACCAACTATAATTGTTAAATGATAGTTACACTTGGGAAATTACACACTTTTACAACAAACGAGCATACAAAACAGTTAGGTGGTCTTGGTAGAAGACTACATTCAGAACAGTTAGGTCTTGGTAGAAGACACCTTCATATACTAGTAGGAATCATAGGGATTCTAGGGTTTTTCAAACACTTACAGTTCATAATCACTTTCAATACTTACAATACATAGACTTACAAATTCTTACATACAAATACTTACATACAAATTAAGACACTAAAAACTTATGATCTCACCAGCTTCAAAGCTGATACTCGCTTTCAAAATTACTTGTATCCTCAGGTCATCATAGGCAGGTACCGATGCAAGGAGAAGGGAAGATGGAGCTTGTTCAAGACTTATCTTTCATTTTGATTTATGCTTTAGTGTTTATCAAAATTTGACAGAACATATTTGTATAATAATTATATTATTAATACAATGGATGATGTTGTTGCTTGTTTACTACTTTACATTGTTGTTGATATTATACATGACGTCCTCCGCCCCAGAACGTTACCGCCGTTCTTGGTTTTGGGGTGTGACAGATTGGTATCAGAGCATTGTTTATAGTGAATTAAGTATATCAACCCATAAAAGATATATTAACTATAAATACATAAGGGATTAAAAATACTCTGACCAAGAGTCTATACTTTAAATAATAAAATATTTAAGTAAGTATACGTGTTGCATTCATACTAAAATCAGTGTCACTAGGACAGTACAAAAGAATTACGATTGTTGGGCAACACAAGTGGGCTTAGAGACATATGGTCAAAACTGGGAAGATATAGCCTGATCACCTATATTATCCGAGGGTTGACTAGCATGTGCATAAGTTTAAGTGTGTGGTTGCAACAATGCTAAAATCTTACCAACCCTACCACAATGAGAACCATAGAACATAACATTAAAATTTAAAATACTATAGGAGTATTTGGTGTTACTATAAGTACTTTATACTTGAGAACTAAAACGGGATCTTCATTACTAAGTTGATAGTTGCTAAGTGGATACACTTGATGGGTTTTGAGCATTCTAACACTTCCTAAGTGTACATGCAACCCTAATAACCTTGGATCTATGTTTGTCTAATTATCATGCAAAGTTGAATTCCAAGGTTATATTCCTATCTAGCATACATGGGGAACAATTTTAACTTGAATCATAGATAGAATAACTTACCTTGTTGTTGCTTGTGTTCCTTGAAACCTTGTGAGCCTAGCACCCCAAGTGTGATGCCTCAAATGCTTCACACAACACCAAATGCTCTTGGAAAGACTCTTGAGATAACACACACTTCTCAAAATCGGCCAAGCCCTCTAGTTTCTTAGTGTAGCCGATTTTGGTGGAGAATGGGATCCTTATATAGTGTTGACACATCTAGGGTTACACCATGTAAACCCTAATGTGTCATGACTCTTCATTTCCATGACCCATGGGTTTGTAACTCCCATGGAGCATCCATGGAGCATCCTATGGGTAGAACCCAACTTGATAATCCATGGAGCCTCTTAGCCCACTATACAAGATATGGATGATTTACATAATCAACCCATATATTTAATTAGTTATCCTTTGATCACTTAATTAATTCCAAATTAATTCTTTGATCAACTAATCAAATAATATTATTAATATATTAGAACTTATAATATATTAATAATCTCCAAGTGTTATTTCTCTCATTTAGTCTATCCAATTGCATGGTGCCATGCAACCCAAATGGACCATGCCGGGTCGGGTCAAGTACAAGCCCGAAATAGTTATGGACTTAGACACCTTATCCAACAGTCTCCCACTTGGATAAGTCTAATAACTATATCTCTAGTACTTCAGGAACCGACCGGCAATCGTAGCTCTTTCAAGGTTTCTCGGAACTGAGAAGATGATAGTACGCCATTTAAGATAAGTGATCATATAATCCTCCGTTCTAGATATCAGCCGGACAAATACATGGAACAAAGTCTTGCTTATTGTCCAGCATTTGTTTCTCGATTTCCGATTTGTTTGACATAGAACTTAATTGAACACATCAACTTAGTTCTGACCGGGCCCGGTACATGGGTCAAAACAAAATCATCAAGGGGCCCAGATATCAGCTTCTAATCCAAGAAGGAACAGATAAACTTCGACTCATATGTTTGTTCTACCACTCATTGAATTACACACAAGAGCACGATTTATAACATCGAGTTACCAACGCGTTTTTCGTACAATCAATGCATAACCAACTTGTAAGTAACAAATCATATCTCTAGGTTTGAAGACTTATATGATATTACCGTCTCACGATCACTCGAGATAGAATTCCATGAAGTGATTCCAGTGAGCGTGGGTTGAGTCCAATGCTCAGAACTTATGAGCACTCATGATTGCTGTAGCCTTGTCCAAGACCTCTACAACCAAACATGACAGTCTTGATTCATACCTACTTCCGACATATGACTGACTGTGGAGGTTTGAATAATATGTTATACCAAACAAAAATTATTCTGGAAGTCAAAACATGCAAAAGAAATATAGTAAACGATCGACAAGAGATAGCAACACCTTACTCATAAATAAAACATTTTTTATTCATCATCAAATGTCAATTACACTTTACAAATTTCGAGGTTATCTAACTACTAAATCTAATATCATCCTTCAGCCCTATGCTTCGAGCATGCTGAAGATGCTTAACCCGAGTCAGTCCCTTTGTGAGGGGATCTGCCGGATTCTCATCTGATGATACCCTCTTTGCCACGAGGAGTCCTTCTTCGATCCGATGTCTGATGAAATGGTATTTTCTGTCGATGTGTCTGGATCTCCCGTGATCCCTTGGTTCCTTGGCTAAGGCAACAACACTTTCACTATCACAGAAAATTTCCATTGGCTCTTTAATAGCTGGTACAACTCCAAGGTCTCCAATGAAGTTCTTCAGCCATATCGCCTCCTTTGCTGCCTCGCTAACTGCAATATACTCTGATTCACAAGTAGAATCTGCCACTGTCTCTTGCTTGGAACTCTTCCAAGAAATTGCTCCTCCGTTTAGGGTAAAGACCCAGCCCGACTGAGAGCGGAAATTATCCCTATCAGTCTGGAAGCTAGCATCACTATACCCTACAACTCTCAAGTCATCACTCCCACCGAGGGTAAGAACCCAGTCCTTAGTCCTCCGTAGGTACTTGAGGATATTCTTTACCGCAGTCCAGTGTGCCTTGCCAGGGTTCGCTTGATACCTGCTAACCATGCTTAGGGCAAAGGCTACATCGGGTCGAGTACACGTCATAGCATACATGATCGATCCTATAGCCGAAGCGTAAGGTGTTCGACTCATTTCTGCTATCTCAGCCTCAGTGCTAGGGCTTTGTGTCTTACTCAATCTGGTGTTACTCTGGATGGGTAACTCTCCTTTCTTGGAATCCTGCATGCTGAATCTCTTCAGCACCTTATCCAAGTAGGTACTCTGACTAAGTCCAATTAGTCTTTTACTCCGATCTCTCAGGATCCTTATCCCTAAAATATAGGCAGCTTCACCAAGGTCCTTCATAGCGAAACACTTCCCAAGCCAGGACTTTACTTCCTGCAGGGTTTGAATGTCGTTTCCTATGAGTAGTATGTCATCCACATACAATACCAAAAAGCTAACTATACTCCCACTAGCCTTGAAATATACACAAGATTCATCTTCACTCCTAGAAAAGCCAAATTCCTTGACCTTTTCATCAAAGCAAAGATTCCATCTGCGAGGTGCTTGCTTCAATCCATAAATGGATTTCTCAAGCTTACACACTCTATTAGGGTACTCGTTGCTGACAAAACCCTCTGGCTGACTCATGTAAACATCTTCAGCCAATTTCCCATTAAGGAAAGCGGTTTTGACATCCATCTGCCATATTTCATAATCATGAAATGCAGCTATGGCTAACAGAACCCGAATAGACTTAATCTTGGCTACTCGAGAAAAGGTCTCATCATAATCCACTCCAGGAATTTGAGAGAAGCCCTTTGCAACCAGTCTAGCCTTATAAGTGTGTACTTTACCATCCATGTCGGTCTTCTTCTTGAAGACCCATTTGCACCCTACTGTCTTACGACCTGGTACATTTTCAACCAAGTTCCAAACTTGATTGTCATACATGGATTGTATCTCGCTATCCATAGCCTCTTTCCATTTAGCAGACTCGGGGCCTGCCATGGCTTCCTCGTAGCTGTTAGGGTCATCTTGACTTACTAGTGTCCCATCACTAATAAGTGTCTCACCTTCTGCAGTAATATGGAATCCATAGTAATGCTCAGGTGCACTCCTAACTCTCGTGGAACGTCTCAGAGGTACAGATTTGTCAATTGGCTCAACAGGAGTTTCCTCCTCAAGTTGAGGGCTAGAGTTTGAAGTTCCTTCACCGCTTGATTCTTGAATTTCTTCAAGATCAATTTGCCTCCCACTGTCTCCTTGGCTTATAAACTCTCTTTCTCGAAAGACTCCTCTTCTTGCTACAAAAACCACATTGTCACTAGGTCTGTAGAAGAGGTAACCAAAGGATCGCTGTGGGTAACCGATGAAAATACACCTCTCGCTTCGAGGTTCGAGCTTATCATGAGTCTCGCGTCTCACGAAAGCCTCGCAACCCCAAATCTTGATGTGGTCTAGTTTAGGTACTTTACCAGTCCACATCTCGTGAGGAGTTTTGGCAACTTTCTTTGTAGGGACTAGATTAAGAATATGGGCGGCAGTCTCTAAGGCATACCCCCAGAATGAGATTGGTAGCGTAGCTCGACTCATCATGGAACGAACCATATCTAACAAGGTTCGATTACGCCTCTCAGCTACACCATTCAACTGTGGTGTCCTGGGAGGTGTCAATTGTGAGACAATCCCACATTCCCTAAGATAGTCGAGGAACTCTGAACTAAGATACTCACCTCCTCGATCGGATCGAAGCATCTTAATGTTCCTGCCCAATTGATTCTCGACTTCCTGTTTAAATTCCTTAAACCTTTCGAAAGTCTCTGACTTATGCTTGATCAAGTAGACATATCCATATCTACTATAATCATCAGTAAAAGTCAAATAATAACGATTAGCATCCCTTGTGGCATGTTTGAATGGTCCACACACATCCGTGTGTATAAGGTCCAACAAACCTTCACCCCTTTCACACGAGCCTGTGAAGGGTGACTTTGTCATTTTTCCAAGTAAGCATGATTCGCAACTATCATCTGACTTTAGGTCAAACGACTCCAAGACTCCATCCTTTTGGAGTTGGCCTATGCGTTTCTTGCTTATATGTCCAAGGCGACAATGCCATAATCATGCTTTATCCAAGTTATTATTAGTAGTAGAATCAATACACAAAACATTATTTCCTGAGCTATCTACAACAGACACAGCTTCATACACACCATCACAAGGTGATGCTTTAAAATAAAGAACATTATTAAAGAAGGCATCAATAGAACCAACTTCATTATTAAACGAAAAGGTAAACCCTTGTTTGTACAAAGCATGAAAGGAGATAATATTTCTTGCCATTCCTGGCGAATAACAACATTTATTCAAATCTAAACTAAACCCACTACTTAGCGATAAAGTATAAACTCCAATCTTGGTGACAGGTGAAGCTTTCCTATTCCCCATGATTAAGTTTATTCTTCCTTGCTCCACATTCTCACTTCTTCTTAGTCCCTGCAAGTCACAACAAATATGAATACCACAACCGGTATCAAGGACCCAAGATTTAGAATGGGGTGAGTTATTAGATAAGATAGTGTAAATACCTGCGTGGTTGGGTTTAACTTTCCCATCCTTCACATCCTGCTGGTACTTTGGGCAGTTCCGCTTCCAATGAGATTTTTCATGGCAATAGAAGCATTCAGCCTCTTTTGGGTCAGAAGAAGGAGTGATGAAACCTTTCTTGGTTCCACTTGAAGAAGAGCCATCAAGGGTCCGAGCCTTGGTACCCTTCGAGGATCTCTTTCTCTTCCTCCATCGATTCTTCCCAATTGCCAAAACCGGAGTTGAGTTTGGAGTAGGAGTGATAGCAACCGACTTCCCCTTAAGACCTGATTCTGCGGTCTTGAGAAGTCCCTGAAGTTTGCTGAGTGTGACCTCTTCCTTGTTCATGTGATATGTCATGCGGAATTGATCATAGCACGATGGTAAGGAATGCAAAATGATATCTATTGCAAGATCCTCAGGGAAGTTCACATTGAGCTTCAGCAAACGATCCACATACCTTTGCATTTTCTGCATGTGGCTCGTGACGGATTCCCCGTCCTTCATCATGGTTGTTATCATGGAGCAGATGATTTCATACCTCTCTTGTCGTGCACTTTGATGGTATCTTTCCATCAAATCTTGGTGCATTTCATAAGGGTAGAAATCTTCATAAGACTTTTGGAGTTCCGCTGTCATCGTGGCCATCATGATGCAAGCCACTTTCGTAGCATCCCTTTCATGTGCCCGGAATTCAGCGATCTCCTGAGGAGTTGCAGTGGTCTCATCAATCTCCTTAAGCTCCTTGTCAAGGACATATTCTTTGTCCTCGTAGCGGGTAATCATCCTGATGTTTCTGATCCACTCATTGAAGTTGGATCCATCAAAGGTGACTTTCCCACACAAGTTCATAAGGGTAAAGGAGCCATTAGGATTAGAGCCAGAAGCATTGTTGGAAGACATCTGAAGAGAAGAGAACAAGATTAGTTTAGATATAAGAGAGTCCTTAATAAAACACCCAAATGTAATATTAAGGCTAGGATCCAATCACAATATAATATAACTTAGAAGAGGTATGCCGTAATCTAAGCTATATCATATTTGAAAGGTAGGTGAATGACGATTCACCAATTTCCACCACGAAAACCGCAATATTTTAGTATTAGGTTTTTTTTTAATGGTTCTTAGAAATTCCTAGATTCTTTGAGATTCAATGAACTTTTCAAAGGCATGTTTCAATCTCGAGTGTGCCATCCAAGTTTTGTGACTGGGATACCGAGGATCACAAAACGAGGTGTGAAGTAACCATGCAAATCACTTGGTGCCCTTAAAGTTTATCACTCAATCGATGTGCCGGTTAACCACACACGCTGCATCGATACTATAATAAACCCTAAGTCACCCTTTACCTACCTTGTTAAGTCCAAGTTAGTGTGCCGGTTAACCACACACGCTCCACCAACAACTTAATCAAAGTGTAAAGTGTAATTTCATGGAATAGCACCTTATTCACATTTTTCCTAAAGTAACTAAGATTGGGAATTTAATAAAACATTTAGTTACTTTATAATATTCATCATACTTTGAATGAGAATTAATAAGTCCTTGTCTTACCCGTTCGGCTAACGACCCTC
Organism: Lactuca sativa; assembly: GCF_002870075.4. NCBI lineage: Eukaryota > Viridiplantae > Streptophyta > Magnoliopsida > Asterales > Asteraceae > Lactuca > Lactuca sativa. The sequence goes on from NC_056630.2 coordinate 262,637,631, forward strand.
CACCGATCAAGCAAGCGGTGGGTGAGAGTGGACACCCATTAAGTCACCATTTTATAGGCAACAACCTTATACCCACCTTATAGACCGGCTTCGTGAATGAGGCGTACTAGCGGTAAGACGACTTTGTTCTTATACATATATATAATTATTTAAATCATAATAATATAAGTATAAGGGTTGAATTTTAACTTTTAAAATTCTAGGGGTTGGAACTAAAGTTTTAACTTAACTTTACTTGTTCCAAAACTTGAGGGCAAGTTTTGTAATCTTTCAAAACTTTTCATTTCTTGTAACTTATGAGTTTAATAAAGTAATAAAATGAGGACTTTTCATTTTTCTAACTCTTGTGTTCTTTTAATGGTTTTTTTAATCCAAGAGACTTTTGGTTTTCCATAACTTGAGGACAAGTTATGGACTCCATTAAAACACATTATGATCATGAATTAATCTACCACATAGGTTACAAATAATTCCTATGATCATCTAAACATCATAAGAACAAGAATATGAATATGAACACTTTCAAGAATCAAAATCACATTTAATCTTTGTAATTTTGATAACTAGTTGTTGTAAATGAGTTAGAAAAGACATTACACCTTCTAAAATAAGTTTTCAAGTACCAAAACATTTTAGGGTAATGATTCTAATCCATTTCCAGCAACTCAAGTCGAAATTCTGCACTCTGTCGTCCATACTCGCCGAGTGCATAAACCTACTCGCCGAGTAGGTTGAAGATACACATGAACTCGACGAGTCCTCCCCATGGACTCGCCGAGTCCATCAGTCAGACAGCAGAATATTCGACTTTCTTCAACTTTTAAGCACAAATAACAAACAAACAAGCCTAGGCTCTGATACCACTGATGGGTTTTGAGCATTCTAACACTTCCTAAGTGTACATGCAACCCTAATAACCTTGGATCTATGTTTGTCTAATTATCATGCAAAGTTGAATTCCAAGGTTATATTCCTATCTAGCATACATGGGGAACAATTTTAACTTGAATCATAGATAGAATAACTTACCTTGTTGTTGCTTGTGTTCCTTGAAACCTTGTGAGCCTAGCACCCCAAGTGTGATGCCTCAAATGCTTCACACAACACCAAATGCTCTTGGAAAGACTCTTGAGATAACACACACTTCTCAAAATCGGCCAAGCCCTCTAGTTTCTTAGTGTAGCCGATTTTGGTGGAGAATGGGATCCTTATATAGTGTTGACACATCTAGGGTTACACCATGTAAACCCTAATGTGTCATGACTCTTCATTTCCATGACCCATGGGTTTGTAACTCCCATGGAGCATCCATGGAGCATCCTATGGGTAGAACCCAACTTGATAATCCATGGAGCCTCTTAGCCCACTATACAAGATATGGATGATTTACATAATCAACCCATATATTTAATTAGTTATCCTTTGATCACTTAATTAATTCCAAATTAATTCTTTGATCAACTAATCAAATAATATTATTAATATATTAGAACTTATAATATATTAATAATCTCCAAGTGTTATTTCTCTCATTTAGTCTATCCAATTGCATGGTGCCATGCAACCCAAATGGACCATGCCGGGTCGGGTCAAGTACAAGCCCGAAATAGTTATGGACTTAGACACCTTATCCAACAACACTAAGGCTATATGTAATTTGGATGTTATAGACTTAGAATCTGTGAAATTTTACTTCACCCCGATTCTGTGTGAATTTGGAGTTAAGGTCACATATTCGAAGGTCTATCTTGTTTAGATTACACATAGCTGGTATGCACTTCACAAATAACGATGTAACTAATGAAGGTCTTCTAAATAATTATTCCCGTACCCTAAATTCTCGCATAGAAAACATAGCTGGACTCCATCCCCGCGGCAACTAGTATCTTCCAAATGAAGTTATAGCTGGATGGTTTGGAGAAGAACTAGATAATGATCATCCTATCCCCTTGAATGATCACCATGATGAAGACTTTTCGTATGATGCTAACTCCGAAACAGAGGTTGAGAACCTACCCCGAGCAACTCCTTTTCAAATTCCTAACCCTCATCCGGCTTTTCAAGGCCCAACCCCCTGAGTGAGTGGAATGCTTGGAAACATGGAGCCAAGGACAAGATCAGCCCATGCCATATAATGGCGACCGAAGCTTTTACGACCTGAGCAATGGGGGCTCAGCAGATAGAATCTTGCCAATCTTGGTCCGCATAGTGGCCCGAAGTGAGATTTAAGGCAGGACAGCCCTACATCAGATCATTAAAGTTGTCACCAATGCGAGAATGCATACCCTTCGCACCATTCATGTAGAAGATGCTCGCGAGAGATCTGAGAGAAACCATGAAACCCTGCTGCAAGCGCTGGCTGAATCACGAGCCGCAGTCATAGAGCTCCGAGTACACCAGAGGGTGTATGAAAGACACCTACTTGACATGGAACGTCAATTGGCTGAATTAAGAGTTCACCAGAGGGATGACCGTCGCCAGTAGTAGACGCCTTACTTTATTTCTTCATTAAAAAGGAATCGTTTTTTTGTCCGTGCCCGTTGTGGCATTTGCTATGAAATTATCTTGTACCGTAAGTACTTTAGTTAGGTCCTTTTGCTGTCAAGAACTCTCTTCTCTGGGTATGATGTAAGACCTTTACAAGGTCATTTTCCCGAACTTTTACGTCATGAATATCAAAGATTTTGACAGTCGGCTAACTTCTATGTCATTCTTTATTCAAGAACTCTTATCATACTTTCATTTGAGTCTATCTGAGACATGCTTTAGTCAAGTCATTAGACTATAGTAGTTTAGCTCCGGAGACATTTCCAAGTCTCTTTCAGTGGTTGGATCTCGTTATTCACCAACCCATGATACCTCGGCTTGAACGACAAACGTCTTGAGACCATTCTACGAACTTACTTCTACTCATTACTAGGACTGCATCATAGGGATGTAGGTCAAACTTTCGAGAACATAGTCGTACTCTTTACATGAACAATCTAATTACATCTAGGGTCAACCAGAATCGCTCACAAAATCCTTATCTTTCGTGTTACAGAATCATGTCGTCATCAGGAAACAACCAGCCGAGCAACGAAACCCCTATCCTCCATATCGACACCGCTACATTACAAGCTGCAGTAGCAGGTGCTGTGACAAGTTTCCTTACACACATCAACTCAGGCAATGCAAACAAGACTGAAAAAGGAGTCGAGAGTTTAGATGGTAGTACCAAACCGGGAAACCAACAAACAGTAACAGTCACTGGCTCGCAAAGCCGAAAGACAGAGAACAAGAAACGAAAGCGTCGAGCCCAGAAAGAACGCAAGAAATCCCAAAAACTTGTTATGCAACAGCAACAAGTGGAAACCCCTGCCATCCCAGTACCAAGCAGGCCATACGAGGGAAAACTCCCGAAGTGTGATAGGTGTAGTTTCCATCATCATGGGGCTTGCCAGGAGATGCAGTGTTGCAATTGCCTAAAAATAGGACACCATGCTCGTGGCTGTGGAGCACCGGCACGACCCATCACTCAAGTCCCTTTCATCGGGATTGACCCTGCACACAAGATTAGCTTTAACGCCGAATGCTTTAAGAAGCAATTTTCAAAGTGGAGTAACGAGGAAGGCACTCGTATCCACATAACATTGGCTAAACACCGCAATCCCGTCACCAAAGCTAGTACTAGCCAGTTATGCCACCAATGCGGTGAGATAGGGCACTTCAAGAAGGATTTCCCTATAGCAAAGAACTCTGGCGCAGACAGGAAGATTCTCAGGATCACAGCTGCAGGTGAGCCTACTCCGGAACCCTCGTTATTGTAACTTAGGCGCACTGTTGTAACAGACTTATAAACTATCCCGAACTAGTGTAACTAAAGTCTTACCTTTTGCGAGATCCTGTCTGTATAGGGATTCTCGTGCTGCGTATACTTGTCTTTTGTAGTATATCTTATTCGCAGCAATAGTCTAGTGGTAAATCTAAAGTACTGTAACTCTGTTCATGGTTGCACAATTGTGTTTTATTCGTAAACGTCTTATGTTCAAATCTAATGTCTTTAAGTTTCAGTATGAATCCGACATTGTCATACGACTCGATTCAATTTGATCCTCACAAAAACAGCTTCATACGTACGTCTCCTTATCAGTAAACGTCATTTCAGTGAAACCGTCACATCAGAACACCGAAGTACTCATGCCGGGAGTACCTCTTAGTTATTTTCTTTCCGAAGAAATCCCTGAAGTATCACTCATGCAGTACGTCAAGTTCAATCCAAGGATTCATATGATTGATCTATCACTGAGGAAGGTATACATAAGAGCGATATATAATCAAGCTTCTACAGGTTTAGAATTGATGATTCCACTTTAACTTCTTTTTCCCGATAGGATGTGAGCTTAAAGAAGAATCAGTTATTCGACTACCTTTTCAATCTTAATTATATACGACTCGTATACCTGAAGTTGTGATTGTGAAACCATGTATGGATTCTAATATGGACTTTAGGACGGAGAACTGCTCAAGACTATGAGTAATCACATCGTTATGTGAACAAACTTAGAACCCAGTACGACTCCCGTAAACAGATCGCCCTATAGTCTAAACACCTACGGAAATACCAGAACAGTATAGACAACTTAACGAACTGCACAGCGATAGAATAAGAAGACTAGGCTTCTCACCCTAGAGAACCCCCAGTCTTATTCTTCCAGAGATCGACGGATTGCATCGTATGTGCCTCGGATATCAAGGACTCCGTCAAGATTTTTCATTAGAAATCATTATCTCTGCCTCGCATAAATGAAATGGTTGAGCAAACGCAAGGAAAGAATTACTTTCAGAAATGAATCGAAGATCCGAATATCACCAGTTTGAGTGTTAGGGAAGGATGTCCAGAAGACTATCTTCCGAACTCGATGCGGACACTTCAAGCCCGTAGTGATACCCTTCGGATAGTACCAACGTACCCATAACTTTCATGAGCTAAAATGAGTAGGGTACGTCTTTCTTACTTGGATCAAATCGTCATTTCTCCATGTAATGAATTACTTATCAACCCTCGTAGTAAGAATGAACCTCTGGAAACATTACCTTCGTAGATACTTTCACAAAGTTCTATGAACTCGAGTGTTGGAGTTGAAGAGTCAAAATTTCCTGAGGACACACTATTAGTGATGTGGAAATTCTTGAGTACTCTGGCAATTATCCAAAATCGTCAAGAGTTTGTCGACACCGGAGACACCGACAGAAATTCGCCAAATTCTAGGTCTTACATACCTACTGTCATAGTTCATCCAGAACTCCTTGTGAATCACAGAAACCCTTTCGACTCTGACCCATCAAGGGGTGGCCCTTGACTGGGAAGTTAATCAAGAAAAAGAAACCTTGGAGATTCCAAGTGAGTGACCAAGTTCTCTAGGAGAACTCACTCTGGGAATGGCTTAATACGCTTCGTATCGTGTGGAAAGCTAAATCCAATATAGTTAGGACCTTCGAGATTCTTATCAGAATCGGTCCTGTGCCTCGCACAAACTAGACCTACTTCGCGAACTCAGTAACGTACATTCTACTCTTCGCGTCTCGATCGTGAAACCATACCTTTCTGTTAGGACTCTAGTAAGTCCACTCGTCGAGATCTTCGCCTTCGTACTAGAACCGTAGTGACCCTCGACCGAGAGGTCAAGCGGACGAAGCATCACCACTGCCCGTTATTAAAGGTTCGTTGGGATACCAACCGAGAACCCGATTTCACTTAGGAGTGCTAGAACCAATCGATTAGAAAGTTTCCTTCTCATGACACGATCATTCATACCTATTTTCCTTGTCTAAATTCTAATTTCGGGACGAAATTCCCTTTAACGGGGGGATGATGTGACAACCCAAAAATTTCTAGCTTGCATTCTTCATTTCTTATCAATAATAGACTCATTTTGCTATCTTGTAGTACCATTTAGGGTCTATTGGAGAGTTCTAAACGTGTTATAATCAAGGTTGGAGTGTGGAAAAGGGTTAACTCGAAGTGTAGGAATCAAAACCGGGCCAAACACCCCAACACATGGAGTGTGCGGCCACACACATGTGTTTGCGGTCTCACACCCTTCCCAACCACACACTCCACCTATATATACCACACTTAGTCATTTTTGAACACTTCTTTCACTTCTTTAAGCATAGAACTCGAAATCCTCTCAAGTATCATCCATTCTCCTTGAAGATCTTCATAAAAGGTACCAAGAACACCATCTGGCCGCACACATGGCAACACACACCATCTGGCAGTACACATGGCCCCACACATGTGCTGGCAGCACACAAGGCCGCACACCTGGCCGCACACACACATATAGTGTGTATTTTGGCCATACACTCCTTTGTAAAGCCTTATACCCCTTCATAACACTAATTATGTTCATATATGTGTCAATATATGCTAAATAGGATTCGCGTGTGTACTCAAGCCACCACTTAATACTTAGCAACTGATCCAACATTTTCATCAGAACCACTCACTACAGGTGAGTTCATACCCCTTAATTAATGTTTTAAACTGTTTTTAAATGTTTTATGGGGGGGGGGATACAGGTAGAATAATGCTAGTTATTATATCAATCACATGTGATTAATAAGCAACATTCAAATGATTGGCTACTCATTAGTCGTTTTACCAAACAGTTTCCTTCAAATGATTTTTATAAACATTTTATATGTTTTAAACTCCTTATTACACTATACATCTTACTCTGTACATTACCTTTCAAACTTATTTACAACTGTGTTTCAAACAAATGTTTCCTTATACTTAAACCATTTTATCAAACTTATGCCTTCAAATTGTTTTATAGGTTGACATCAAGTCAATCTGCAAATAATATTCATGTTCAAATGTTTTACAAAACTTATTTATGCTTTTATATTATAAATTGCATGCCTCTATATGTATAGTTATATAAGAAATATTTAAAAGACTTAGGAAGGCTATCCACCCTATTTCCTTTTCGCGCTTGAGATTTGGTCTGGTGGGATATCGGCTACTCGTCCGAAAGGCGTTTAAATATTAGTTATATATCATGTGTACATATATAGTCATAAAAGGTCCTTCCAGTTCATCTCATGCCCTTGGGTAGCAAGGGTATACATCCATGTCCATACGTACCAGTTAGACTACCAGTAAACTACCATATGGGTAGTTTAGGAAGATACTAGAACAATTACTAGAACACGATATCATACAAATGAGTCAGTTCATTCATGAGTCTATACATTACATTACTATGAGAACATATACAACTATACTAGAAAGAGAACATATACAACTATACTAGAAAGAGAACATATACAACTATACTAGAAAGAGAACATATACAACTATACTAGGAAGAGAACATATACAACTATACTAGAAAGAGAACTTATACAACTATACTAGGATGAGAACATATACAACTATACTAGGAGGAGAACATATACAACTATACTAGAACGAGATACATTACATTACATATACGAGAATACGTTAACAATTGTGATCCACTAGATCGGAGCATGCCTTAAATGTCATGTCCCGAGTTGTAGCCAGAATTCTCTTGGAGGGAGAGCGTGAGTTTGCGTATAGATCTATACTGGATTGACTATCCTACACCTTGCTGCTAGCTACAGCCGGACCTGCAGGTCTGCGGGTGCCAAACGTCATTCCGTTATTACGACCATTCGTATGTCGTTGTTACCAGTCGATAGTATGGTGCAATTATCACATTATACCTTAATATAAATCCGGTTTAAGGTAGTTAGTACAACAGTAGTTCCTATAATACAAAACTACAGTACTATAATGATTTACCCATTACATATTTTTAGTGATAACCTCACTTAAACATTAATGTACCAACTATAATTGTTAAATGATAGTTACACTTGGGAAATTACACACTTTTACAACAAACGAGCATACAAAACAGTTAGGTGGTCTTGGTAGAAGACTACATTCAGAACAGTTAGGTCTTGGTAGAAGACACCTTCATATACTAGTAGGAATCATAGGGATTCTAGGGTTTTTCAAACACTTACAGTTCATAATCACTTTCAATACTTACAATACATAGACTTACAAATTCTTACATACAAATACTTACATATCAATTAAGACACTAAAAACTTATGATCTCACCAGCTTCAAAGCTGATACTCGCTTTCAAAATTACTTGTATCCTCAGGTCATCATAGGCAGGTACCGATGCAAGGAGAAAGGAAGATGGAGCTTGTTCAAGACTTATCTTTCATTTTGATTTATGCTTTAGTGTTTATCAAAATTTGACAGAACACATTTGTATAATAATTATATTATTAATACAATGGATGATGTTGTTGTTTGTTTACTACTTTACATTGTTGTTGATATTATACATGACGTCCTCCGCCCCAGAACGTTTCCGCCGTTCTTGGTTTTGGGGTGTGACATATTCTCCCCCATAAAACATATGAAAACCAAAAAGAGAGGGGTATGAAGCTCACCTTGAGTTGTGGTTTCGGTTTTGAAGAGAGGAGTGAAGAAAATTTCGATCCTAGTAAGCTTTCTTGGATGATCTCGAATTTAGAGGCTTTTAAGATGCAAGATCACAAGATTGCATGGATTTAAAAGAGATTTTTGATGAAACGAAGTAGTTAGATCATGGATTAAACATCAACTTACCTTAGATTTGTGATATTAAGAAGAGATTTCCTTGTAGCCCTTGTGATTCTCGAAATTTTTGAGGGAGGGTGTAAGGATGTTCTAGTGAGAGTTTGAGAGAATGGAGATGAATTTTGTGAGTTTGTGTGTTGTGTTCGGCCGATAGAAGAAGGGAGAGGGGAAAAGAGAAAGTTAATGAGATGTTTGCTTGGAAGCATGGGATTTGCATGGAAACCCACCAATTATTAGTGAGGTGGCAATGAGAAAGTCAACTCCTCTTTCTCTTGTGGGTTTGGGTCGAGAATGGAGAGGGGAAGAGAGAAAATTTGGGCTTTTTTCCCTTAAGCCCATATTATAGTTAAGTTAGATGATGCTTGGCCCAAATAAATCAAAGTAATATTTTTATGACCTATTAGGGCTAAATTAAATTGGTTGTGACCCATTAAGGCCCAAAATATTATGTTTCATGTATATGGGTCCAATTAGGGCCCATTAGAGAGTTTATTAGTCCATTAGGCCCAATAAGGAAATCCTAGTAAAAATGGACTTAAACCGGGATTTCAAAGGTTTCCAATTCTTTGTTGACCATTTGTAGTGCTAGAATGAAGTATTTGATGAAGTTTTGTTGTTATAGAATAAGCATCATGCATGCTTTCATGTTATTGATTCATAGTTGTTATAGGTGTTGTAGTTACAAGGCACCAAAATTCCTAGTTGTGACTAGAAACATGTCTTTTCCTTTTTATACAAGGCCTTCCTGACATCCTTCTTTCAACAACTGGTAGTGGTTTGGTGTAAGGTGTTGGTTCCCACATATTACTGTCATTAACAGGAAGGATGTTAGACTCATAAGTATCTAAAAATTTGTCCTTACCAAACCATGTGCTGATGAATCTTGGTAGATCCTATTGTGTGTAAATTATGGTTGCTTGGGCATAGACACAAAAGATCCCAGACAACTCCCAAAGTTTACATGTACAGTACATCCCCTTTAAGTTCACTCCATATGAGTGGAAGCCATTTCTCACTTTATAAGCATTCAAACCACTTGGATGAACATACCAACTCCTGCAAACACAATAACAATTTTAATTAGTATACATATTGATATCAATACCAAACTCATACATTTTCTTAATTTTATGATACTTACTTGATATCAAAACCAAAATCATCCATTTTCTTAATAGGTCATGGACACACATCGTTCACCTATTTACATGCATCTTGCTTCAAGTGAAAGAACCTTTCCATGATATATAGTCTAATCTCCTCAAGCATGGCCAACAAAGGCTTCTTTCTGGCATCAAGTATGATGGCATTAAAACACTCTACCATTCCATTTTGAACAGCCTCATAGGCCGTTCCACCTTTAAAAAATGCCATGCACCATGATTTAGGCTCGCTTGCCATCAAATGATCATAAGCAGTAGGATTGACTTCTCTTATCTTCTCCATATCCAATTTGAAGTCTCCCTCAACAGTTGACTTGGCAACTGTCCAAAACATATTCTTGAACTCTGTACTACTGAAGATTTTTTTTGAAATTTACATACACATGTCTTGTATATTGTCTGTGCTCCACATGTGGCAGTACAAACTTTACAAGTTCCAAAAGACCCTATCAATTACATTAAAACATTTCATCAGTAACTAATTGATACATGTATAAATGAAAATGACAAATAAAGATAATAAAAAACATTACCTTGTGTTGATCAGAAATAACACACAAATCCAAGCCTCCTTGTAATTCTAGGTCATCATGTAATAGTTCCAAGAACCACTTCCAATTGGGATTTTTCTCAATTTCAACTACTACCCAAGCAATGGGATACACATGGTTATTTGCATCCCTTCCTATGGCAGTTAGTAGCTCACCTTTATATTGTCCCTCCAAAAAACTTCCATCAAGCCCAATAACTCTTCGACAACCAACTTTCCATCCTTCTTTGATAGCCTTAAAACATGTATACATTCTATAGAAAGTAGTAGTGTTATTAGGGTTTGCAGTGACAAATATTTGCATTGTACTCCCTAAGGGTGATAAAGATGAGTCAACTGGGGTAACCAACAAATAGAAGGGTTACCGGTTCAAAGGGCTAAATTGAGTGTAATAGCCGGTAACATGTCCTTTTTCATAAATTAAAATTAATTTAGAACTAAATCATAAACCGGGGCAAAAGTTTGGGACATTTCCACAGATTTCCCGATGTTATTATGTGCTTTTGTCCCTAACAAATGATGTTCTTAAGTATGACATGCTCTTGGATTAAGTGGATTGTCTTTCCAGACATTTTGGAGTGTCAAAGGTCATAAAAATGCAATCTTGGTCATTAGTTTTCTTCCATGCATGGGTTATAATGTCTTAATGAGTTAAGAAGTTAGGGTTTTTAGTATTGAGCACTTCCTAACCATGCAAAGTCATAAAATTGGAAACTTTATGACTTAAGAGGTTATTTTGGGACTAGATCTGAATTTTGGATAAAGGGATTAAGGGATTAAGCCCTTAATAGAAGGAAAGTTGGCTGCCACATATGTTGGGTGTATGCTGGAGTACGTTGCGTGTACGTGGTCAACAACCTATTTTTTGGTCAAGCCTCTAGCACGCCGCGCATACAAGTTGAGTACGCTAGGCGTACTTAGCTGAGTTGACTCAGATTGATTTCTTTAACTTTCGACTTTGACCTAAGGGTATTTTGGGTATTTTGAGTTGTAGTTGGGATTGGTCACTATTTGATGTATAGGTGACTGGTAGAGCTAATATTCAGAGTAGTGTCATATTCAACTATCTTTCCGGATTGAGAGGTGAGTTTTCCTCACTGTACTTGTGGGTCGAAGGCACCAATGCTGACCCACTGGGTTATGTATCTTGGTTTTGTGAATGTTGCTATGTTGTATTGATATGTTAGAACTAAGTCCTAGTATATAGGATATTGTTATGTAATAGTGATCTGTAGATCTGCCTGTTTATTTGTTGACTGGTTATGTGATTATTTGTTTACTGGATATATGTTATCTGATATGTATATGTCGACATAGTTTGGTTGGGTTGAGGTGATACTGATTTATGTGGAAGCCAACAAACCAGGGAGCAAGACAAACATAAGTTGTGGGCCTGAGAGGCAAGCTAAACTTATGTTGTGGGCTCAGGAGTAAGCCAAACATGAGTTGTGGGCCGAAAGGCAAGCCAAACTCATGATGTGGACTCAGGGGTAATCCAGTCTGTTAGCTGTGGACCCAGTATGTATGCTGTTATATGTCTGTGTGGTGGTACTTTGGGGGAACTCACTAAGTTTTGGCTTACGGTTTTCAGTTTCATGTTTCAGGTACTTCAGTTGATCGTGACAAAGCGAAAGCGTGATCGTACACATCCTTCTATGACATGTTCTTGGAGACTTATGATACACTGATCTTGGGATATTTGTACTTTAAACTTGATTTTGTTTGAAAATAATAGTTTCTTCTGATTTGAAAATGAAAAATTGTATCGTGATTTTGGTACGTTATGTGTTTAGTACATTATTATATTTATGTTCATGTTTGTTCATATATGATCAATTATGTTTGTTTATTTTTGTTTGTTTGTTTGAGTTCGTTTAGCATGTTCATGAACATAAACTAACGAACATGAACAATGTAATTTGTTAAACAAACGACATGAACAAGACAACTAATTAACTTATCCGTTTATGTTCGTTTATTTGTTCGGCTAACTTAAACAAATGAAAATAAACGAACCCCATCCGTGTTCGTTTACATCCCTACTTATAACCGTTTCATTTTCACAATCCCAACATGCCATTTGGAAGATTCAATCAAAGAACTTCCACAATCACAATAAGTTCCCGAAAGGCATTTTACTTACTATATATATATATATATATATATATATATATATATATATATATATATATATATATATATATATATATATATATATTCATCGGTGGAGTATGTTACCAATGAATTGTCATTTCACCAATTATTTTCGTTTCACAAGTGAATTATCATATCACTTTGACTATGAAAATATACATTTTGAGTATGAATTTTAGATATTTAATATTATTAAGAGCTGTTATTTCACCGGTGAATTTAGACACTATGACAATAATTCCCTATTGTTTTCCTACAAATATGGTTCATTATATTCGGTGTCCAATCATATTTTGTCAACTTATTAGAGTTATATCAACGTGTTTGAAAATAAGTTCACCGGATGAAGTTCACGAACAAAGCTTTGTCAACCTGTTTGTATTCTTTCATAATCCTGAAAGAACCGGTCACAATATCGTAACAAGAATCAAGAATAATATGATGCACATATTTGAATTATGTTTCGTGACGTTAGAATGTGTGGTAAGATGATTTTGTAATATATATATATATATATATATATATATATATATATATATATATATATATAAAATTTTTGGTTGTTATAATTTAATTAATATCGGTACCATTGTTTTTGTAGATTCAAGCATTTGTTAGGCACATGTTACCATTATATAGGCATGAAAACCTATCTGGAACCAAACTAGAACTAAAAACCTGAAAACCAAATAAGTCGTAAACTAAAACCGAAAATCGGACCGAATACTAGTGATCGGTTTTGGTCCGGTTTAGCTATCACTAAGAAATATACTATCTACAAAGGTGTTTGGATCGAAACCGGCCTGAAACCAAAAAAACGGACGCCAAATAAGTCGTAAACTAAGAATCGAGAACCAAACCGAATACATTAACTGATTTCGGCTTATTTTCAGTTAAAAAAACTCATTTCTATTTTTATGGTTATCTTTTCACAAAAAAAATATATGAAAAATGAATTTTATATGTTTGAAAAGTTAACGAGGGGTTAAAATTGCTAAAATTCAAAATTCACAGTGCCAAAACCTACCTGTTTTGCCCAAATACCAAACCCCAAAAGGCCAAAACACACTCGCAGCCGGCCGATATTACCTTCTCAACGAGGTTTGGAGAGCAAGAGAGCGACATTCGAAAGATGGGTAGAAAGAAGGAAGTGGTGTTTGACGAACAACCGCCGGACTTCGATCCGGCCAACCCCTACAAGGATCCGGTGGCGATGCTCGAAATGCGCGAGCATCTTGTGAGGGAGAAATGGATCGACATCGAGACCTCCAAGATAATCCGTGATAAGCTCAGATGGTGCTACCGCATTGAAGGTGTCAATCACCTCCAGAAGTGTCGTCACCTTGTCGAGCAATACCTTGATTCAACTCGTGGTATTGGATGGGGTAAAGATGGTCGTCATCCAGATCAGCACGGTCCGTCCTCTGCAACTTTTGATAATCTCTATTTTCTCTCGGTTTATCATCCGTTTTTCTTTGTGTCCTTACATCAAGGTGTTTGATTTGTGGTAATTTACAGGTCCTAAGGTTCAGAGCGTGGAGTGATTTCTTTTTTAAGGTATCTTTTCATGAAATCTTTTACTCTTAATTGTTTATTAGGGTTGATTGATTGGTTTTTTGTGCTTTGCTATGTAACATGGCTATGGCTTATATCAGTTGTAGTTGTTCAGTAGGGTTGATTGATAGACCAATAGCAGTCCCAGAAGGTATGCAATCACTCTGATATTATGAATATCAATAGAGTTTAGCAATGGATAATTCTCAGACTGCTGAAAATTGGCTTGAATGTGCTTTGGATTGGAATTGTTTTCTTTATGTGTTGATGGATTATTTTTGGAGTTTATGATACAACTGGATTTACAAAACATTAATAGTCATCTCATTATATAAATCAAGCCCTGTTTCAACTTTTTCCCCTGTTATGTGTTGAATGATATTTGAGAAAATGATGGCATACTTAGAGAAATGGAAGAAAAAAACAACCGATGAAAAAACTGTAAAATGTCCGGACTTAATTCCCAGGATTTCCTTACCAAGTCATATTCTTTATGCATTAATATATATATATATATATATATATATATATATATATATATATATATCTTACTGGATTAAGTGTTGTCTCTGTTAAGTAAAAAAGAAACAACATTTGTCAACTTTACATGTGGGTAAAGACTAAAGAGATACAACTTGATCAACATAGTACACGAACAAGGACAAAATTATGATACTCCAAACATGGACCCAAATGAAACATAATGGCATCATTAGTTAAGTATTACAAACACGTAATAATATATTACATGGTTTTAAATTTCCAACCAATTACATGATTCTAAAAGCCTTGCAGTTGTCCTACAACACATGAACTTAAAGACTGTATGCATTATGCAACTTTCAAGCCAATATGAATTCATGACATTTATTTAATCATATGCTTGAATATGTTGAGTTTGACACTTGAAACATGACTTCATAGTAAAAGGCATATCAGGGGTTGGTATGTTTAAGTGGTCGAGCTCAAAGAATCCTGAAGTGGGGCTTCGACACACTCTCTGTGCAAAAGACTTTAATGTCCGTCCTCCTTATTCTCACTCTCACCATCGAAGATAACCCTCGAAAGCTTGTCCATTCTTGTCCCATATAACAAAAAATGGTGAAATTGATGCTAAGCAATTTAGGTTTGACCTCAAAAGTTAATTTAGACTGAAACTGCAAAAATATGTTGCTTGGTTTGAAATCTATATAAAATTTTCTTTAGGATTTAATGCACAAAGGTCACAAAAAAGACATTAAGTTTTAATTTTTTACAAAATTTCCTTCCATCATTTTCTCAAATTATTTTTTAAATAGTACAGTATCATTTATCTAGACA
Source organism: Lactuca sativa (assembly GCF_002870075.4). Lineage (NCBI taxonomy): Eukaryota > Viridiplantae > Streptophyta > Magnoliopsida > Asterales > Asteraceae > Lactuca > Lactuca sativa. The sequence goes on from NC_056630.2 coordinate 262,653,034, forward strand.
GCTACTAAATTGGAAAAAAGAAACAAGTACTTGAATATTCAACATACTAACTGAATTTGCTTTCTTCTTGTGGCAGGTCATTGGATTGTATTGTGGTAATGCATGTAGAAATTGGAGAGAAGACAGAGAGCTTCCATCACCAGTTTGGTTAAAAAAAAAATTGTCCTTTTGTTTCATGTTGAAGCTAATGTTAATGTTACGTACATGTTTGACATTCGTACCTGGTCATTATCTGGATTTCTGGATCCAAACTATGGATTTTGACTTTTGAGTGTATTTGCTAATAAAAAATAATTTCTTGATCCACTCTTTGATTTAGGGATGACCAGAAACCAAAAAACCAATATTCTTGGTTTGGTTTTGTATAAACTTAACCATGAAAACCGAACCCAGATGGGTTAAAAAACCTACCCACCTTATATATTATTTAATATTTTGAATATTATTTTATATTTGTTATACATATTTTCGTAGACAAGTTTGATCTCTTTTTTATGGTTGTAGAATTCGTATTCTTATCCTTATGTAGTTATTTTAGTATATTTAAATTGGGTACAATACCATTCATATAGTTCGTATAGTATATTTAAATTGGATACAATATCATTTATAGTGATTATTTTACTTGAAGGTTGTAGTTTAAATAAATATTTACCAGCTTGGTTAAAATATACTTAATAGTTCTAGGCTTTATTAACAAAATAAAAGAAAACTAAATCGATTCTTAATATCTTCACATGGTTGAGAAACCCATGAGCATCTATCCCTCTCCGGCTGCATGTTTCTTCAATAGATTTCTCCATCTACCAATAGATTTATCCATCTACCTTCGGTTGGTTGAGCTACGGTATCTCTTTGTTTGCCATTGCCTAGAGAGTAGTTCTTCACATTTCTTTCTCCTTCACCATATCCTTAGCTGCTAGATTGTAGCTGGTTCTTCACATTTCTTTCTCCTTCACCATATCCTTAGCTGCTAGATTGTAGCTGGTTGTGCCTAACTCCTCATTAGTCATTGTAGCTACCGGCATTGCTGGTATTTCGTCCTCTATTAGTTTCCATACCCGATTGTTTAGAAATCTAATGAAATTTGCATTAGTTCGTGCAACACGTATTAATGAACCATATTTGTTTCTTACGTAAGGGAATGGATAATAACATTGTAAAACCAAAAAGTCTAAAACCCAAGTGAACGTACTACGGGTAACACCAAACGGGATATGCATCTTGAAGATGATGTTGTGTTGGCTAAGTCTGATCATATGCATAACCCCAATCGGAGGATAACAATGTCAAATTTGTGGAGAATCATGATGTAAAAGCAACAAAATCTATGAACAAAGCATTGCAGAGCTTCATAACAATCAGATTCAGACAATGGAGGAGTCGACGAAGCCTGTAGATGATATCATCAAACTTTAGCAACAAGCTTGATCTAATAGCCACGAGTCTATGAATTCTCTACACGAAGTTGGTGACATGTTATGCAAAAATCATTCATTTAAAAATTCAAATCCATATTTGTCATGTGTTTGTTCTGTCTTCTTATCCAATATGCCCAACACCCTTGAGGCCTTCATCTCGATCGTCCCCTTTCTAGTTCGATTTAATATATACCTATTAATTTATGAATTTTTGTTAATTTGTCTTTTTTTTTTTTTTTTTTTTTTAATGTTTGGGTTTTATTGTTGCCGGAAAAACCGACATCCATGGTGGATGGTGCTGCGGTAGTGATGTTAAAACGAAATAATAAAACCTAGCAAAATTAATTTACTACGTTTTGATAATTATTTTTGAGAGTATTAGAATGTGATAAATATTTTTAAAAATTACTATATGTTACTGGGTTTGAACCAAAAAATCCGAAAAATCAAAAATTTATAATCTTATAAAACAACTGTTCAAACCGAAAATCTATAAACTCAAACAGAAAAAACAAATGCATGCACATGGGCGCATGTAGGTTATGTGAATTTGGGTTGTAGGACCCATCTATTTTTGTAATAATAGTGTAAGTTAGTCATAAAAAATCTGGAACTACATTATAGATTTTTGAGATCATACTATACACACACACACATATATATATATATATATATATATATATATATATATATATATATATATATATATATATATATATATATATATATATATATATATATATATATATATATATAGAGAGAGAGAGAGAGAGAGAGAGAGAGAGAGATGATGATTTGAGAACTTATAGTTTTCCGAGAACCCGAGAACTAAAAGTGAACCGTTAGATCAAATTTCTTAACGACTTAGATCAAAGGTGTCATTATTGTAAATATCAATAACTTTAAATGTATTTTAGACTTTTTTAAAATAATTGCAGGGGCATATTTGGTATTAACAAAATCATTTTTAATATGTAATTTGATTAATTTAAAAAATAATCGTTTCTCTTTGTCTCTCTCTCTCTAACACACACACACAATACACACACATCTTTATTCAATGTCGCTCCGACGGTTCAATTTGTATGTCCGACAATCGATTCGTATCTTGATTGATCAAAAAATGAAATTGACGATCAATACACATGCTTTTTCATACGATCGATCTCTGACTCATGTTTAACAATCGATTCACGTCACTCTCTTATCTCTGACGATTGATTTATATATCGATTGATCAAAAGTTGAAATTGACAATCAATTCACATTCTCGATTGATCAAAAGTGCAGATTGACGATCGATTCCTAGGATTGGAAGAGATGTTTAGATAGTAAGGAGAAGTAGAAGTGAATATCTTTATTGCTAAGAAATTAGGTGATTTATTCTCTGATTAATTAGCGTTGTATTTGGTTTTAACTGATCCTCAATCGATTACAGTGATGCGATATACATATGAATCACATGTGATTTATGTAAATCACATTTGTGATTCTGATTTTATTTTAAATAACATGTGATTTACTAGTAATTCCATTGTCATTCATTCAGGTGTGATTTGCATATGAATCACATGTGATTTATATGTGATTGATTTGTTATTTAAATGTTATTCACAAAAGATTCAGGTTTTATTTTAAGGCACATGTGATTTACATGTAATTCCTTTGTTATGCAGGTGTGATTTGCATAAGAATCACATGTGATTTATATGTGATTGAGTTTTGATTTAAATCTGATTCACAAAAAGATTCGGATAGTATTTGAAAAAGCATGTGATTCACTAGTACTTGATGCTTTTGTTAATAGTTATAAAAGGAAAGGGAAAATGGATGAGTTTGGTTTATTTTTTAAGAATATGATATTTAAAGGACTTGATATTGGGAGTTGCAGAACCAACCGTTATAATGTACACTTACTTGTATCACTTTGCTAAAGGGAGAAAAGACTTAGGGCAAGAGTTGTTATTGGCATGGACTGGACGTTATTTTGTAAGGACACTAGTAGTAGTATTTGATCCTTAAAGTTTCACGATTGAATGCTCTGGATTCGATAAATTTTATGAATCTGAGTTTGGTTGAGATTAAAAATATGATAAAAATAAAATAAAATAATATACAATAATTTGATTTCACAAATGTTCTCAAAAGCAGTTTATGAGGTTCGTAACTATTCCAGAAGACGAAGCAGTGCATGGTTCGTTTTAGGAAAATCAGATAAATACTGATTTTATAACTTAAAATGGGCGTAACTTCTTCATACGATCTTCGTTTTGGACGTTCTTTATATCAACGGAATCAGGAGAACGTAATCTATTCAAATTTCTTAAGCATAAATCTTAGATATACTTAATGCAAAAATTTATTTTTAACATCACAAATAAGTTTAATTTTTGGTAATTTTTGATTTTATTCTCAACGATAAATGGTTTGAGCAGTTTGAGATGGTTTAAAGGTAATTATGAATATAATATTTAATATACGTTATAAACATAAATTTTACACACAATTGGTTCTAACACATAGTGGTTTGCGATGATTTGTCCGCCAAACTCTGACCAATTTTACACGTTATTCCCCCGTTGAAAGGAATTTTGTCCCGAAATTCAACGTATAGATAAAATATTATAATACAGTTGGTGACATTTTCTTTTCACTTGATTCACACATGATCATTCTATATTTGACCTAAGTTGCATAAATCAAGATTATATAATCAATCCAATAGATGACTTTACCACAAACCACAACTACACAGGGAATAGAGAATAAGGTCGAATAAAGTATTTTAAGGTTATCGAATGTTATATATAATTCTATCGCGTGTATTTTCCCAATTGTGAAATATTCGCATGGTTTCCTAGCTCACTTCATTGAAACGAAGATAACAAGTGTGTCATTGGACCATCACTCCTTGAGATAAATATCACAAACAATTCTATTAAGAATTTCAAAGGTCCTTTGAGCTGCAGGTTTAACCTGCCCCGTTCTCTAGGCTGAATCATTTCTCTAAAAGAGTAGTCGTTTAAAAGCTATACAGTCTCCGACTTGAAAGTAGAAAGACTTACATTTTTCGTTCGCATAACTTCATTATCGTTCGTGTACAGTCTGTAACCGCTATGAGGTTCACACAATCTTTTCTGTGGTCTCATAAGCGATTCATGGCTCAAAATGCAACACATCACCTGCATGTTCTTTGTTCAGTTTCATATCTTTAATCATTGCTCAACATATCAAGTATTGACACTTGCATCCGTATAAGTCCTAAGTGATTCATGGACAAAATGCAACACATCACGTGCATGTTCTTTGTTCAGTTTCATATCTTTAATCATTGTTCAACATATCGAGTATTGACACTTGCATCCGTATAAGGCCTAAAACAATGTGGCCTTGATGCTGGTGTGATAACTATAATTGCATGAAAACTCAATTAATGGCAATGTGTATCTCATGAAATATACAAGTCTATCATACAGGTTCAGAGCATATTGCCAAAGTCATGATGGTTATTTCGTTCTAACCATAAGGGATGAATAATTATGCTTATGTCTAAGTGCGTTCTCAAGGATTTCAATGATTGTAAAAACTAATAGGTGAATCTACTATCTTAGTAAGGGATGATAGAGATTGGCACCTCATACAATCTGACGATTTCTTTGGCAAGTACTGGTCAGCTTTTCCATTTCACATGGTTCTTAGATTAGTTCAATTTATGGACCATTACCTGAATAGAATTAGAAACCTTTAGGTTTCTTGGGTAGCTTTGGTATGAAGTATATTGACGTTGAGTCCCACTTTTACTTGGCTATTTCATTATCATTACCCTAATCCGGATTATTTTCTGACATTTTACATTTGGTACAAGTTTGTTATTTGTCCATTCAATTGGTAACCTTTGCTTCCATGCATGTTCACCATTTCTGTTTCTTCAGATATGAGCACATTAGGTCAAAGCCTGGATGGATGGGACACTTTAGTCTGTGATCTTCCTCCATGACTATGCTCTTGTGTTCACTACACTTAGGTGTACATATTTGGTTCATAAAGTATCATGTCCCTTCATCCCCGCGCTTGACTTGTTTATCCATTCTTCATAGAGCTTCACTCGTGAAGCCTTTCCTCTCTCAGAGTCTCGAGTTAAACTTCTGAAATTTGATCCGTAGGTTGTGAATGTATATTCATAGTTAATATTCATACTCAAATAGGTTTGGTACGTTCTTTTTGGCTCAATACATTTGCTACCATGTCAATCTCATTACAAAGTTAACGAATCTCACACGTCATGATGACAACAAATTTCTCATTTATGTCATTCAACCAAAAGCATAGACAAAAACCTTGTCTCAATTCATCTATGTGCACTTCAATCTGTTATGTACATGTCTTCGTATACAAAAAAGTTTTCTATTCTTTCAGAAAGGTAGGATTGGTGCATTACACCATAGTTGTTCCAACTTCTGGAATATAATCTCTTGCTTATTTCTCCAGTTGGAAATTTTTTCCTTTTGGTGTTAATATAGTTGATAGTTGGGCTTATTTTGGATAAATCCCTAATGGGTCTCCAGTAGTAGCCAACATGAATTCTTTTGTAGTTAAAATTCCAACATTCATTACTTAGGAAGAAATCTTCACTAAATTGTCCACATCTGATCAAATCCTTCACATTTGATTAAATCCTTCACATTTTATCAAATCCTTCTCATTTAATTAAAATCTTCACATTTTATCAAATCCTTCTCATTTGATTAAATCCTTCACATTTTATCAAATCCTTATCATTTGATTAAATCTTTCATATTTTATCAAATCCTTCGCATTTGATTAAATCCTTCACATTTTATCAAATCCTTCTCATTTGATTAAATCCATCACATTTGATTAAATCCTTCACATTCGATTAAATCTTTCACCGTTGATCTTTAGGGTAGGAAAAAAACTTTAGGTTCTTCTCCGACTTGTCATCATACATGACCATGGTTTTCTCGTGGGTAGATTTGGTCGTACAACTTTCTTGTAGTACAGATCTAGACACAATGGGGAGGTAGCCGATTCATACCTATGATAATGTCGAAGCTTCCTCTCGGAATTGACATGAATTCAATAAGTAAAGATCGATCGTTCATGGTTATTTTATTAGTTAGAAGGGGTCATATATGACCTGACGTGACACAAACAAAACCGTGTCATATAGAAAACGTTATTGGACTTTCGGTGACATACGCACGAGATTGACGTGACAAACTGAAGGGTTTTGAGCATTCTAACACTCCTATGGTGTACATGCAACTCTAGATGCTTTGGATCTATGTTTTCTCTATTATACATGCATACATTCAATATTCCAAAGCTGTAATGCCCCGATTCTCGAAAACCAATTTATGGTTATAAATTCTCATGAATTCAAGATATACTCGACGAGTTGGTTTCCTGACTCGTCGAGTAGCAGCGAGTTTGGGCCACATGTTTAAGTGACCAACTCGCCGAGTCGGAAGAGTGACTCGACGAGTTGGAGCTAGAGGGTGAAACCCTAATTTTCCGGGGTTTGGCACCATATTTAAGGGATCATTAGCCTCCCTTAGTCCCTTTGCAGCCTCTTAAGAGTCCATAAACCCTAATTCATGTGTGTGCTCCATATTAGTGTAAATTTCAAGCTTGGAAAGAATACCTTGATGCAAGAAGCTTGAAGATCAAGAAGTTGGAGGCAAGAATGTGTGGGTCTGAAGTCTATCTCAGCTAGCTTCATTTGAGGTATCAATTCATGATCTTGGCCTCATTCCTTTCTAGATCTCTTTGGAGGAAGTTAGGGCTTCTTGGCTTGGTTATGAAGCTATTCTTGGGTATGAGCTTAGATCTGAAGTTGTAACTTAAGATCTGAACTCTCTTTGATTTGTAAGTCCATAAAGCTATCAGCAGTGGCAAGCATGAACCCCTCCTTAAGTGTAAAACCCCATTTCAAGCTTGGTTTTGGCATTTTGAGTCATTAGAGCCTTGCATGCATGTAAAGTTTACAACTTTACGTGATAAACACGCCTTGGGAACTTGGATCTATAGTATGGAGCCTTGACATGGCTTTAAAAGCATCTGTATGGATGAACGACTGAAGGGAATCGGCAAGTCGCATGGTAGACTCGGCGAGTCATATAAAGATGGTCATGAATTCGACGGGTTGGACGAACAACTCGGCGAGTCTGATGAAGATTTCCTTGGGCTCGGCGAGTGGCATGGTGACTCGGCGAGTTGGCAACTTATGCAAGGAACTCGACGAGTAGCTGAGGGTACTCGACGAGTTGAGGTCAACATGGACTGTTGACCTTGACATTTGACATTGATCTTGAACCAAGGGTTGACCAGTTTGACTTATGAGAGTAATTGGTAAGCAGATATTTATGAATTGGATCATTGATGGTTATAGGGGTTAGAGTTTGGGGCAGTGTTTCGGGAGCGTGATTTCGTGGTTTAGTCCGACATTGCAAGGTGAGTTATCCTCATTATACCCAAGGGTCTAAGGCACCAAGGCTAACCCTTTGAATTGTTATTTGGTTATGTTATGCTAATATGATCTGTTAGATCGGTATCCTAGAGGGTAGGATGATATTGTGTGATATGTGATATGACCTGTTAGTTCGATATCCTAGAGGGTAGGATAATATTATGAGGTATGTGGTATGATCCGTTAGATCAATTGTTGTCTATAAACTGTTATGTGATTATCTGTTATATGTGCATATGTTTGTTTGGCGGTTGAGGCTTATCTGCTTTGTGCAAAAACCAATAGGCCTGGGCATTCCAGCCCGTTGGTTGTGGGCCGTGAGTATTCCATCCCGAGGATGATTGAACTCATAGTATGTGGGCATTCCTACCTGTTGGTTTTGGGCCTGGGGTATTCCACCCCGAGGATGATTGGAACCATAGTATGTTGGCATTCCACCGGATGGTTGAGGGCCTGGGGTATTCCAACCCGATGGTTGACTGGACCCATAGTATGCTGTTTATGATTATATGTGTATTATTGTGGGTATGGTTATTTTGGGGGAACTCACTAAGCTTTAGGGCTTACGGGTTCAGTTTATTGTTTCAGGTACATCAAGGGATCGTGGCAAGGCGAAGGCATGATCGTACAACTCATCATGATTTGTTTATGTTTATGGGAAAACTCTGATATTAGATATTTTGAAAACAAACTTTGTAATGATAAATGGTTTTAAATGTTTTGAAAAAGTTTTAATTTGGCATGAAATTTTTGGGTCTGACAAATTGGTACCAGAGCCTTGGTTTGAGTGAATTGGAGGAACACTTGTGTGAATCCAGTCTCAAATCAAGGAAAGATTTTCAAAATGATTTTTAAATGGTTTTCAAAATAAGTAAAAGAGGATGTGAAGCGTACAATCAGCCTGAGCCAGTAAGTAGACCCCAAAATACCATACAAGTTATTTGATATTATGTGATATGTTAGAACAACATGCTAGTGATAAGATAGGGATCCTCAGGAATTGTATGATAGAATTGCCTGATCTTTGATGCCTTATCTTATGTAGAGTACCTCAATTGATTGGTTGTGACTCTTTCACGTTGAACTAACTACTGGGTGAATACTCTAAGTCACATGCTACATGGGTTAAATGGTCTTAGGGTAAGGGATTTGGTCCTGCTGCGAAACTCTTGTCTGAGTCTAACCGTTGTGGGATTAAATCTTTTAGTCTAAGATTGTTTAAGCCGTGCGGTATGTGATTGTATTCATGCAATAGTTAACCGACACCAATGGAGGGTCGTGTGGCAGTTGGTGGATGGGTGGGTAGTGAGAGGCCAGTTGTGAGATATTTAGCATTCCTCTAGGAGTGAGGATTTATCGCTCGCTATGTGTATATATATATATATATATATATATATATATATATATATATATATATATATATATATATATATGGTAGGGTGTTGTGGTGATACTTGAGACAAATATGGGTAGGTGTGGAAGGTAGTATGGGCCCGTACTAATGAAAGCACATGACCCATACGCGTATCAAGGAAGTCACAACCCCTAGGGTTAGGTTGGGAGTCGGTTCCCAGTTGTGGTATGGAATATTTGAAACGTCTTAAGACCGGATCCAGGTTAGGATCGGGAGCGGGTAGCCATGATAGTCCAACATTTTCAGGGGATCATGTTAGTGAGATCATCCGAGAGTAGGTGATAAAGATTGTTCGGGGGTAGTTTTCAGAGATGTCGGGTCTATTAAGACCGCCATGGTTGAGTATTTCGATGAGCGCTATGCAGCCATTGTCGAGACGGTTGTCGTGGTAGCTTAAAAAATTGTAACGACGGCAAGGGGGAGAGCTGGTCGAGCTTCCTAGTTCCGGGACATATTCTGATTAGCAGAGGGCTGCTGTTATTTGGGATCGAGAAAATGATATGTACTCATTATATTTCCGCGGGTGGAGCGGGAGAGGCTAGCATGTGAGTTTCTAGATTTCAGGCTTGGGGGTTTGCTCGAGGTTGGAACGTGAGTTGCAGGAGCTCCTGAAGGGAGTGGTGATTATGTTCAGCTGGGGTTTTACAGCTGGAAGGGGAATGGTTTATTGAGCGATTGGATTGTCGTTTTGTAGAGCAAGGATTATGCCCTCTCAGTTTTTCGAGCTTGAAGGAGAGAGCAGACTTGTGACCGCAGGATCAGGTTGTATTCCAGTTTGGGGTCAGTTGGTTGCAGGAATAGATAACATTATTTTAGCGCCGACGAGCGTAGAAAGGTCGACGCGACATAAGTATTTGTGAGGTCTGGTTTGCCTTGGATCTCTTGTATCGGACAGAAAGGATTGATTGTGCGATCTATTGCACTTTTGGGATTGTAGACTATGTTTGGCGAGTAGTTTGTAGCCTGGTTTAGGGTAGAGGTTGTTTCAGCTGCTACAGTTTAGCTGTGGGCGTTTGAGCTGGTAAGTGAGTTAGGGTGCTAACCCTGAAGAGAATGATTTCTAGAGCCCGAGAGCGGCAAGCTTGTTTGGAACACCTTTGGATAAGGGGTATTATGTGGGAGTGTCACACCCCAAAACCAGAACGGCGGAAACGTTCAGGGGTGGAGGACGTCATGTTCAGTATCACAACAATGCATAGTTGTAAACAAGCAACAACATCATCCATTGCACTGATAGTATAATTTAATACAAGTGTGTTCTGTTAAGTTTAATTGACACCAAAAAGTAAATCAAAATATGAGATGAGTCCTAAATGTGCTCCATCTTCTCAAAAGCCTAGCATCGGTACCTGTCTACTGATGACCTGAGAATACAAGTTATTTTGAAAGAGTTGATCAACCTTAAAGCTGGTGGGATCATAAGTATTTTAGTGTCATTGTTTGTATGCACTTGATGTATAAGTTTGTAAATGTTTGTAAATATTTGAACTCTCCTAGAAAACCCTATGTTTTCTACTAAAAGTAGCCTTCTACCAAGGCATCAAATGTTTGTATGTACATCTCTTATAAGAGTATGTATTTTCCTAATTCTGACTATCATTAACCAAACATATAGTTTTTACATTACCGTTCATTGTGAGAAGATCACAAGTGAAGGAAATAGGGAAATAAAATAGTACTGTAGTGTTGTATTAGGTAACTACTGCTATACTAACTACCTTAATCCAATTGTTAATTAAAGTACCATGTGATATGCCTGTACCATACTACTGACTAAAAACACGACGATGAAAGACGTCAGAAGAAATGACATTTGGCACCCGTAGACTTGCAAGTCCCACTGTAGCGAGCAACAAGGTGTAGGATAGTCAATCCAGTATAAATCTATACACAAACTCAACGCTCTCCACTTAAGGAGATTCTGGATACAAAACGAGCCATGATAGGTGATCCCATGCCCCGTTACGTGGCTCACATAACTGTTGTAACGTTCTTGTATATGTATTGTATGTTTTCCCTCTGTCTAGTATGTATGTATGTTCTCTCTGTTTCTCATAATAATATGTTCTCTTGTATAATGTATAGTATGTACTAGCTGTATTGTATGTTCTCTCTCTCTGTCTAGTATGTATGTATGTTCTCTCTGTATGTTATTGTTTGTTTATCATCATAGTATGTGTTGATTCATGTATGAATTGACTCATTGCATGTTTCATTGTTCTAGTAATGGTATTGGTAACTTCCTAAACTATACCTATTATGGTTTACTAAAAATGTTGTTTGAATGTATGAACATGATTGTATACCTTTTCTACCCAAAGGTATTGAACTGAATGAAGGAACTTTTATATCTATACACATATACATAATATATAACTAAGATTCAAACGACCTTCAGATAAATAACCGATACCCGAAGTCCACAACCAAACAAGGAACAGGAAGCAAGGCGAGCTATCAGTCCTAAGTCCTTTCAATCCTACTTATATAACTATATCTATATACATATGCATTTGACAAAGTATAAGTTTAAAATAGTTTGAATAAAAAGTATTTAACATGTAAAAGCATTTGATAACCATTGAAGTAGTTTTGCTTGATAAAACAACTAATTGAATAGCAAATCCTTTGTTTGATAGGTATTAATCACATGTGATTGATATAATAACTATAATGTTTCAACTTGTATTCCCCCCATAAAAGCATTTAAAATCATTTAAAGGATAGATTTAGGGGTATGAACTCACTTGTAGTGAGTGGTTTGGAAGAACGGATGGTATAGGATGCTAAGTGTCAAGTGATGACTTGAGCAGACACGCAGATCCTCTATAACATATAATAACACATATATGTATCCAATTAATCATTTAACAATTAATTAACGAAGTTAAGACACCCTAGGACATGGAAAACACTTTGATTCAAGTGCTAGAAGTACCAAGGGTTGCATCTAAGGGTTGTATAGCCACTTAAGGGAGTTTTCGATTCAAGTGGTATGTTTCTTGGAGTTTTCAATCCAAATGGTTGGCCGAAAACTCATGATCTTTGATGCATAAGGTGATTCCAAGGGCTTTCAACAATTAATGAAGTGTTCTAAACTCAATACTAAGTATTAGGAAAGGCTTAAAGTCATTTTGCACCCTTCATAAGGGTTTTCGGTCTAAGGAGATGCACTAGACCTAAAACACCTATTGTGCTTGAGAAATGGATGTTTTCAAGGCCCTAAATTAAGTATCCTTACTAGATAACAAGTATAGGAGATAAATACTTACAATATGGAAGCAAAGAAGGGTGTTTTCAGCCCAAAACGCTAGTGTGTGTTCTTGGTGAAATGAAGAACACTTGAAGATCTAAGAAAATGGAATGATTTCATGGATGAAATCATGTAAGATCACTAGATAATGGAAGAGATCAACTAAATAAGGAAGGAAACACTTACAATATTGAAGATCTTGACAAAAATTCGGATGATACTTGAGAGAGAATTGTTCTTGACTTGGAAATGGAAAAAGAATGGTAAAAATGACTAAGTGTCATTTATATACCCTTTAGGGTTTTCGGTCCAAACACTATTTGGGCCGAAAGCTCCTAACTCTTGAAGTTTTGTGACTTAGATGTTGTACAATTAATCCTAAAGTATACTTCCTCTAATTATCTCTTGAAGTACTAGGATTTAGAACACTCAAACTGACTCCAAAAAGCTTAAAAATAAGCAGAAATAAATCTGACTTTTGTTGAAGTGAATGGTTGTACAAGATAGAAATTTCGGGTTGTCACATCATCCCCCCGTTAGAAGGAATTTCGTCCCGAAATTAAAGTTTAAGCAAATAAGTAGTTACAAATAACTAAGTAAAAATATGAGGATATTTCAGTTTCATCTGATCCTCTCGCTCCCAAGTGAATTCAGGTCCTCGCTTGGCGTTCCAGCGAACCTTCACTATCGGGATACAGCTTTGTTTCGTTTGCTTGACCTCTCGGTCCATGAACTCTACTGGTTCTTCCACAAAGTTGAGGCTCTCTTTGATTTCGATCTCGTCGAGTGGGATTACAAGAGTATCGTCGGACAGACACTTTTTCAAGTTCGAGACGTGGAAAGTAGAATGTATGTTACTGAGTTCAAGAGGTAAGTTAAGTTTGTAAGCTACCGGGCCGATTCTAGTGAGAATCTGGAAAGGCCCTATGTATCTTGGATTTAGCTTCCTATGCTTTCCGAAGCGTATCAAGCCTTTCCAGGGTGAGACCTTCAATAGAACACGGTTTCCCACCTGGAATTCCAACGATTTCCTTCGTTTATCTGTGTAGCTTTTCTGTCGATCTCTAGAGGCTTTCAATCGTTCACGAATCTGAACGATCTTCTCTGTCATTTCCCGTATGATCTCCGGACCCATGAGAGTGTTGTCAGGAACTCGTCCTTTAGCTAACTGGGTATCACCCACCTCAGCCCAGCACAGAGGGGATCTGCACTTTCGGCCTTAGAGGGCCTCGAATGGAGCAACCTTTATGCTCGTGTGATAACTGTTGTTGTAGGAAAATTCGAGAAAGGGTAAATGAGTATCCCATGCTTTACCAAAGTCGATCACACAAGCTTGCAACATATGTTCCAGGGTTTGGATAGTCCTCTCACTTTGTTTGTCGGTCTGTGGATGATAGGCTGTACCCGTGTCCAGCCTAGTTCCTAGGGAACTTTGTAGCGACTGCTAGAACCTCGAAGTGAATCTACTATCTCTATCAGAGATAATAGATATAGGAACACCATGCAGTCGTACGATCTCCCATATGTAGGTTCTAGTTAGCTTCTCCATCTTGTCTGTTTCTTTGATAGGCAGGAAGTGTGCGGACTTGGTCAATCTGTCGACGATGACCCATATGGTATCAAGTCCACTCATTGTCTTGGTGTCACACCCCAAAACCGGAACGGTGGAAACGTTCTGGGGTGGATGACGTCATGTCAAGTATCACAACATATGCAGTATAGTAATCAAAGTACAAGAACCATTGCATTAATAGTAATAGTTTAACATAAGTTACATTTTATAGAGACATCAAAGTAATACAGAAACTAGTATAGATGCAGCTCGGTTCTAGGCTGGCTTCACAAGAGCTCCCGGGTGTACCTGTCTATCGCTGACTTGAGAATACAAGTTATTTTGAAAGCGAGTATCAGCATTTTTATAAATGCTGGTGAGTTCATAAGTATTTAGTGTCATTTGTGTAAGTAAGCATTTTATTCAAAATAACTTTATAAAAATTAGTAGTTTAGAATCTACGGTGTATTAGTGTCCTTTCCAGAAAATCCTATATTTTCTAATTAAAAGCAGTCTTCTACCAAGACTCGACAGTGTTATGTTGTAAAGAAAAATTTTCCCTGAAATACTATCATTACCAAAATACGGTATTTGACTTTAAAGAAAGTAGGAGAATATCACTAGTAAAAATACTAGGGGAAAAATAACATATGCCTCAGCAAAAAATACTGCTGACTAAGGCAAACGAAATCATAGATTCCAGGAGAGTATCGAATGAATGATACGCCTGGCTCAGTCTAACAAAAGGAAACACAGACCCCAGACGGTATCAAATGTATGATACGGCTAGCAAGGTCTAAAACAAAGAACACAGACCCTAGACAATATCAAATAAAAGATACAACTAGCAAGGTCTAAAACAAAGGGACACAGACCCCAGACAGTATCAAATGAAAGATATAGCTAGCAAGGTCTAAAACAACGGGTAATCCTAAGAGTGTTGTTTCAAGGATACAGTGTAAATTATCGTTACCTTAAGGCCATGAATTATAAGGTAAACATGGAGATACTCGTAACCATACTGATTGACACTAGAGTACTCAACGCCCTGCAAGCGTAGGGATAAATATGACATTTGTCACCCCTTGGCTTGGTAGGCCATGGACTGTAGCTAGCAGTCAGGATGCGGGAGTGTCAGTCCCATATAGATCTATACACACAATGTCCGCTCTCCCTCCAGAAGACTCTGGTTACCAACTTGACAACGGGGAGATCCGTGTCCTGAAGATGCATCTCGTATTCTGAATTCTATTAGAGGCGCTGGAGAAATGATATAGAATCGCAAAAGAACTGACTCCTGTGGAATTCTCGTACTAGAAAGAGTAAATAGAGGCTCCTAACTATTCCTATAATAGTTACTAGTGTCTCTGATCTATGAATGATGAATGGAAGGATGCCCTTGCTACCCAAGGGAATTGAACTGGCCGATGTAAACCTTTATGTCTATACGTGTATACATGATATATAACTAATGTTTAAACGACCTTCAGACGGATATCCGATACCCACCAGACCACATCCCAACAAGGAAAAGGAAATAGGGCGAACTAGCCTTCTTAAGTCTTTTAAACATTATTTATATAACTAGACAAGTACAGGCATGCATTTAACGAAGCAGAAGTATAGAAGTATAGAAGAAAACTTTGGTAAAACCTTTAAAAATAAGAATTCACGACTTGATATAGTTATGTAAAACAAGCTTTGAAAACCGTTCATAAACACGTTTTGAATAAAATTTGATAACACAATATAAGTAAAGAAAACCTTTGTTTAAAACACTGCTGTAACTGGTTTAGATGTAAAACATATAGCACGAGAGATAATTTGAGAAAAGATTTAAAAAAGTAAAGACGTTTTGGAAAAACCATCTATAGTATTATACTTGGTAAAACAACTGAAAGTGTGATAAATCCTTGTGCATGCGGGTTATTAATCACATATGATTGATATGATAACTAGCATGTTTTAACTTGTAGTCCCCCCCCCCATAAAAGCATGTAAAAACATTTAAAAGGTTAATTCAGGGGTATGTACTCACCTGTTGTAAATGGATCGGATGGAGGTGCCGGTTGGGTGCTCGGTGTCAAGTGAAGACTTGAACACACTTAGTGACCTATTAACATATGGTGACATATGTTTACATACAATTAGTAATTATAATACTATTTAAACACGTAAACGCATCCTAATGTGCGGAAAACACTTTGGTCAAGTGCTAGAAGGCTATTGGGTTGCAAATAAGGGAGTGTATGGCCTAGATAGGGAGTTTACTCTTCAAGAGTAAACTCTTTATATAGTTTACGGCCCTAAGACCATATCCCCATGTGCTCTTGGATGTTTCAAGGTCTTATATCACTCATAGAATTAGGCTAGGTCCAAATATAAGGCATATGAAGGGGTTTAAGGCTCCAAATGGACCATTTAAGGAGTTTACGGCCCTAAACAAGGAGTTTACGGCCGTAAACTGTTACATGCTCTATCCTTTGGTGTATTAGGGTCTTAAATGGTAGGGAATAAAGCTCTATGCATTTTTCCAAGTCAAATGAAGAAGTTAGGGCATCATTTGGCTACTTTTTGGGAGTTTACGGCCCATGGACCAATCCTAGGGGGTTTTACGGCCGTAAACTCCTATGTGCTTGGTTTCTTTGATGTTTAAAGCCCTTACTTCAATTGTGGTTGATTCTAGACATTTTCCCAGGCCATAGGAGGTGTTTAAGGTCAATTCTAACACCTTTATAGGTGTTCACGACCCATGAAGAGGGGTTTACGGTCCAAGAGTGTTCTTGGGCTGTAAACTCATGTTTACTCTCCAAAATGCAAGGTTTTGGTGTCCTAAGCTCGTATGTGTAAGTCCACAAGTCATATCTAAGCCCTTGGGGTAATTTAGAAGGGTTTTGGGGCTTTAAAACCACACTTATGGGTGTTTACGGTCCAAGAGTGTTCTTGGGCCGTAAACACATGAATTGGCCCCTATTTGATTTGTTAAACACGAATTTGCATGTCAACTAAGCTATACAACAAGTTAGGATAGATTACTTACTAGTTTGGGGCTCGAAATGGGCGTTTTGGATCGAAAGCAAGTTGTACAGAGAGAGAGAGAGTGTAGAGAGAGTGGAAAGTCTCAAATGGACTCCACTCATCCTTATATAGGTGTTTGAGTTGGTGGCTCAGAGGAAATCTACCTGCTACTGACGTTAAACGGGGCTTTTGGTCGCACCCGATTAAATGGTCGTATTTTGACTTGGTTGAAACTAAAACTTTTCAAGGGATTATTGAGGGTGTTTCTAATTTGCTCTAACCCTTATGAAGTCATAATAAAAGTCCCAATTTAATGAACCTATTCCAAAAGGTTAACGGTCAGTTTATTTAAGCGAGGCTTATTAACGGGAAAAGGGGTTAAAATGACGGAATAAATTTCGGATTGTCACATCATCACCCCGTTAGAGGGAATTTCGTCCCGAAATTAGGGTTTAGGCAAGGAAGTAGACATGAACAATCGGGTAGAGGTATGAGGATACATCCTATTCGGTTGGTCCTCGCACTCCTAAGTGAACTATGGCCTTTGCTTGTCATTCTAACAAACCTTTACTTACGGGATGCGGATTCCGACTCATGCAGTTAGTGATTCCTATAGGTGCGTCTACGATGTTAGAGTTCCCAATGGTTTCTATCAAGATGAGCGGGATATAAAGAGTGACGTCGGGCAAACACTTTTCAAGTCCAAGAAGTGGATCGATTTGGGGTGAAACTTATGGAGTTTCCGAAGGTAGGCGTGGTCTTACGAGGGTTGGACCAATTCTTATAAAGAATCTCAGATGGTCCTAAGGTCTTAGAAAGGTAGAGCTTTTCAGTACTTAGAACATAGTGTACTACTATGGCGAGATCATCACCTGCGTGATCGCCATTACGAAGTTCCAAACGTTCTCTCATACTGGGAGTGTAGTCCTTCTGGTTGGTTCTTAGAAAGCTCGGGTTGTCCTTGGATTCGTGTTTCCTGTCAGTTGGCTTTCAGAGGTTTTCTAGATCATCGGATGGATTTTATGTCTACGGGTATCTTTTTGCTGCAGGGTGGCTTTCTCAATCTCGTGCAAAATGAACCTGCACTTCTGATTCTTGAGATGTTTCTAACGGAAACTCTCAGGGGTGGGGAGATAGGGTTTCACCAGACGAGTGCTTAGAATGTTTTTAAACTTTACATTATCATCTAGTTAGCGCTTTCACAATATGATTCTTAACGAGAAAGGATCATGCTCTTACTCGCCTTGCTGTTTCAGGAATAGCAGGCTTTGCTCAGGGCTAACTCAATCCTTAGAGATTTTCTGAAGTGTTGGACTATCTCGAGAGGTGGTTCTACTATTTCTGCACGATATAGTATCCTTAGGACACCTATTAGTCCAATGAATCCCTAAAACATGCCCTAATCTCTAAGGTGTCAGTTTATTTCAGTTGTAGAAAGCGCATGCTCTTGTATAACCCATCGACTAACCCTAGACTGGTGTCAAGTCTATAATCTCTTCGGGATATGGATTATAAGGCTTAACGCAACCTACTTTCGCACTTTAATCAAGTATTCTTGGCTGCGGAGGTTATCCTGTGGTTCTTGGCATTCTAGGGTTTACTTCGGAGAATGAGTTTATCGTCTACAGGGCGACGGTGACTTCCTCTACGTGAGGAGGCGGAGTGTCCTAGGTACTACGCGTTGGTAACGGGGAGGAAGAAGTGCCTGAGTAGTGCGAGTATCTTATGCTACTACTCTTCCGAAGGTTCTGAGTTTTCTCGATCTAGGTCAAATCTAGTGATTATAGGGTTCCGTCACTCGGAACTTTAATCTCCTCATCCACTCTTCTCAGAGTTTAACTTATCACAACTTCCAGGGTTCCAGGATATTCGTTGAGATGCTTAATTCATGGGAGTAAGCATGAGTGGATGGTCGTAGTCAATGTCCTTGACTCTTACGACTCAGATTTCCTTACCAACTGAGGGTGTTAGCTACTATGTTGGCTTAACCGAGATGACGACAATTTCGGATTTGTGGTCATTATAGTAGCTCAACCCGCAGTGGTTCTCTTGACTCTAGTTCCTATTCTCTGGAATAGGATGAAGGGTTTTACTATGAGGTTCGTGGTAGAGCTCATACTTGTCTTAACCACTAATACTTGGTGTATGCAAGCCATATATAATTAAGGTCAATAGGATGTTCAGTTGTGCAACTCCACCCCATACCCACAACCCAACAAGGAACAGGGAGTAGGGAGGAAGCACACATCTTAAATCTTATTGATCTGAATTATATACCACTCTGGTGCATATACTTAGTTATAGTAGTCAGTCCCATGAGTTCTATCCTCTATATTTCACGAACCTAAATATGAGGTGTGAAGGGTCTTTCTGGGGGATCTACGGAGTATGCTTCGGGTGGTTATCGTCTTATGGAATGCCTGTAGTGCCTTTTGCTTCA
Source organism: Lactuca sativa (assembly GCF_002870075.4). Lineage (NCBI taxonomy): Eukaryota > Viridiplantae > Streptophyta > Magnoliopsida > Asterales > Asteraceae > Lactuca > Lactuca sativa. The sequence goes on from NC_056630.2 coordinate 262,672,622, forward strand.
GTTTCTATCTGTCTAAGAAGGGGTTGGTTAACAGCACACGGTGCCCTTCTCCTGGGTACTTCGGAAGGTTTGAGATAAGAGGGACGACTGACGGATCGCATTAGGTTTTATTATTTTCAGGTTCGGAAGAACCTTTATTTGCCGAAATGGCTATGGTGAAAGTTTTTTTTACACAACACTAAGGATTTACACATGGTTGTACGAAGTCAAACCATGATTGATAGGGGCGTCGGAGTTTGGCATACTTCGACACGATATAGAATGAGGGCCGATAGGGCCATGTGCTGAACGGGCACACAAGTTCTAGGCGTCTCGGGTTTTGTCCCGTGTATCACTGTCGTGGATACTTGGACCGATAGAGTTGACGCGGAACTGTAGAGGGTCCTGAGTGTTTCTGAATAGGGTATCTTTCATGTATGGATTCTCACGAGGCCTTTCTATAATCGCCTAACATATACTAGTCATGTATAATTAAGGTGGGGAGGACTGTTGACTGAGCGACTCCGCCCTAAATCCACAACCAAACGAGGAACAAGAAATGAGGCGGCATCACTCACTCTAGGTCTATCCATCTCAATTATACATGGCCGTAACGTATATATATCTAGCCATTATAGTTTTACCTGATGAAATTTTAAATTTTATAACCGTGCTATAACTTTTGCCTTAACGGGGAAGTAATTACATTTAGAATCAGCCTTTTAATGTTTTCGGTTAGTTATCTGAGATTGAGAGACGTACCAAAATCTACCGAGTTCCTCGATGCTTCTCCCTAAGCATTTAGAGTTAGACTCCTCCTAGGTCTTTGTTGTTTCCTTCGGTTGGACAGTCCTTCTTGAAGTTTCCAATCTCACCACATAGACGGCAAACTGGATTGGACCCCACATTGGTGGTTGATGTAATGAACTCAACCAGGGCTCTGCAGGTACGAGAGGTGTACCCCTTCCTATTGCACCTAGCACATAAGAGCTCTAGACATACACCATGATGATGGTAGCTACACTTGCTGCAGTAGGGAAGGTTTCCTAGGTATGGTCATGTAGGTGTCGGGATGGAAGGGTTGGTAGGGGCATTGACTGTCTCAGCTCGTTGCCCTTCGGAAGGTCTTTGAGCCGAGGTACTTCCCTCCTCGTTCTTAAACTTTCTCTTCAGTGGATTTGGTTGAGGTTCTTGGGTGGCTTGGTACACAGAGGTTGGTTGCTGCTGTCTATTGCTTGGATCGGAATTCCCGATAGGGCTGTTGCTAACATTGGCGTTGTTATCATTCAGTTGAGCCATGACAACTGCTACAGCTGTTGAGATTGCTGCCTGGAACGTAGCTTCATCGAATAGGAGAGTCGGTTTCTTGCCAGCGGATGGGTTACGCTTCTTCGGAGGCATGGTTTTCCTACACGGAAAGGAACACAAGCTGATGAGAGACGATGGTTAACCCTTAGACGTATCTATCCTTACTATATTAGGCATAAAATTTTCCTGTGCCTCGGATATTGGTTTTCTGAGTGTCGACCTACATCCCTATGATGTAGTCCAGGTATTCAAGGTAGGAGTATGAGTATCGGAAAAGCCATAAGATGGGAGTCGTTCCTACTAAGTTACCTTTATACTGGGAAAGGTTCACTCTCCGGCTTGGAAGGATCTGAGAACAGTTCAGAACGAAGACCGTGGGAAGAAAGGCTCATGAAGATTTATGGCTAAACACTCTCAATAGAGGTGTGGGGATCCGCTCTAATCGTATTACTTACAAAGGGAAAATGCGATTTACCTAACACATAGCGTGAGTAGTGTGATCACTAACTCACTAAATTGTATCATTTTATAGGTGTATTAGCGTGACGAACATGAGGAAAAGACACTTCTCGGGTTCCATGTACTGGCTCCCTCTGTCTACCTCGTATCTTTGACTGGGACCAGCGTTGGTTTCCTTCGGGTAGTTACCTAGGGTTCTCTTCTCCTATAGACATATTGAATTTCTACTCCCTCTTACTTCCGATTCTGACTCTGGGTGTCATCACTTCATGATGGATGACTGGAAATCTCGGAAGTTTAGGCGAATTTCCCACCATGTCCCTAAAAGGTATAGACACTTGGTGATTTCAATAGTCTCGACCTAGTTCATTTATTTCCGAACTAGAAATCTTCTCAAAGAAACTCTTCTGGGTCTGAATCAACTCTTCTGTCAAATACTGAAGTGGATACTTGTGTTCGAGTGTTTAGATTCTGGATGTTCTTATACTTTGGTAAAATATGGTTATATTTTAAAGTATAATTCTTGGTTAGAGTGTTTTATCCCTATGTATTTATAGGCTGTATATCTTTTACGAATTGATATACTTAGCTCACTATAAACAATGCTCTGATACCAATCTGTCACACCCCAAAACCGAAACGGCGGAAACTGTCACACCCCAAAACCGAGAACGGCGGAAACGTTCTGGGGCGGAGGACGTCATGTAATGTATCACAAAAATGCAAGGTAGTAAACAAGCAACAACATTATCCATTGCATTAATAGTAAAATTTTAATTACATTTGAGTTCTTTCATAGTATAATTCTACATAATGAGTAATCAAAATAAAAGACGAGTCTTGACCGCTCCGTCTTCACAGAACCTAGTAGTCGTACCTATTTATCTGTGTCCTGGGAATACAAGTTATTTTGAAAGAGAGTATCATCAATAATGCTGGTGAATTCATAAGTATTTGTGTGACTTTGATTTGTAAAGCTGTACAGAAAGACCTGTAAATGTTTGAAGGAAAGTTTGTACTAATGAACATGTTTGAAAGTAATTGTAAACGTTTGAAAACCCTAGAAAATCCTATATTTCCTACTAGTATAAAGAGTAGTCTTCTACCAAGACCCGACTGTTTTGAATGTTTGCTTTTAGAAATCCAATATTTTCCCATAAGTGGGTAGTAGTTTAAAAGTCCCAAAAATGAACTATCATGGTATTTTTCATGCTTAAAATAGTAGATTTTTGTACGTATATAACCGCTAAAGTATTTGATAACCCCGTAAATCAATGTGTTTTTAATACTCCATGTGAGTTATATAACCATGCTAATGACCCAGACTGCCTGTAACAACATTCTTCAGGCATTGGAATGTAATGACATTTGTCACCCCAGGCCTGCCGGCCTAGCAGTAGCTAACAACTTAGGTGTGGGATTGTCAATCCCGTATAGATCTATACACAAGTATCACGCTCCCCCTACAAAGGATTATGGTATATAATACAGGATTTAATAATGCATACTCGAAAGTACGTGAAACGTCTCACAACCTAGTATAAAACAGATTTACGTATGAAAATGTCCATTTGTTCTTGTATATGAAAATATCTCTTTGATATGGTACTTGTAGTATGTAAAATTTCATGAATATCTAGTACACTATCTCATGTAATCGCATCTCTTGAAATTGTATGTCTTGAAATTGTATGCTTTGTAATTGTATGTAATCGTATCTCTTCATATAGTATGTAATGTATTTGTATAGACTCATGAATAGACTGACTCTTGTGTGATTCCTGGTACTTGGAATGGTAAGTAGTATCTCCTAACTATACCTATTATAGTTTTTAGTATTGTACGTGTATAACCGAAATATGCCTTTGCTACTCAAAGGTACTGAACGAACTGACGGAAACTTTTATGTCTATATATGTACTTATGATATATATAACTAATATTTAGACGACATTCGGACGAATAACCGATGCCCTAAAGCCACATCCCAACGAGGAAAAGGAAATAAAGCGAGCTAGCTGTCCTAAGTCCTTCAAACATTACTTATATAACAATACATATATAGGCATGCATTTGCGAATATAAAAATATAACAGAAGTTTTGTAAAACCTTTGAAAAATTTAATAAATAAGAAATGATGATTTGAGGTCAGTTTATAAAACGATTTGAAAGTAGTTTGTTTGATAAGAACAATTTTAAGTATAAGAAGACCTTTGTTTGAAACATGATTCTAACAGCGTTCGAAAGGAAACATAAAGTATGTAAGACAGTTTGATAAAGAGTTTTTAACATGTAAAAATGTTTGTCGTAAACTATTATAGTTTTTCCAAAAGTTTGTTTCGTTTGTATAGTAAAGCCTAGTGAAATGCTCACTTGTTATGTAATGTGTAACTTTTGTAGTGACATAAATGAACACATATACTCAAAGTATAAATAAAGTGTTTGAGTCGTATATGTATAACAACATATTTAATTTCAAAAGACAAGATGTTATCGCGATATATTTTGCGTACGAAAGGTTCCACGTAGTAGTTATGAATCACATATGATTTACTTGATAAAAAGAGTATATAGCGAAACTTTAGGTTACACACCATAATAATCGTGTGTTCAGTTGTATCCCCCCCCTAAAAGTGTATATAAAAAGTATTGATAACACATTTAAAAATGTAGTTTATAGGGGTATGAACTCACCGAAGAAAGTGCGTGATTTGAAGAAAACGAGATTTTCCCGGGCGGCACCTCGACCGGAAAGTGACGAGATTCTCGGGAATCTCGGGGCTTAGATATGAAACCGGGAAGTCGGGATATTGTCGGCATGAAAAACAAGGTGAAAATGTGAGAGAAATGAAGAAAATGAGCAAGGATGGTCGGCACCCTCGCATTCTATTTATAGGGTGCTGAAAGAGGGATTATGCTGGGCGTAAATTCAGAGTACGCTGGGCGTAATTTCGGAGTACGCTGGGCGTACGCGACGTCAGCGCTTACCACATCCTCGGGCGGAGCATTGGATGGGACCCAGAGCGACGTGGACGAACCGAGGCCTAGCACCCGAGTACGCTGGGCGTACGAGGGTACGCTGGGCGTAAATCGTCTTGGTGTGTGTGCCTTGAACTTGTAAAATCCATAACTTTCGCATACAGGCTCCGTTTTTGACGTTCTTTATATCCACGCGAAGGTGAGAAAATACTCTACATCTTTCATTTAGACTCCGTCGGCTAATTTTGAACTTATTTTTAATTATATTTTTATTAATAGGCCGGGACACGATAACTTCGTTAAAAATCCATAACTTCTTTATCCGACGTCCATTTTCGTTTGTCTTTTTACCATCGAACTACTATTGTCGAGACCTTCAACTCTCGTTTAAGTTGTGTCGGCTAAAAATCGTTCGATCTTTATTTCGAGTTTTTAGCTGTCTACCGCTGTTACGAAACTTAGAAAATTTGTAACTTCTTCATACGAAGTCCGTTTTGGGCGTTATTTTTATGCATGATCACGGTTTAACGTAATCTACGACTTTTGTTTAGATACCTAAGGCTAAAAATTATTGTATCGAAACTTTGCGTTTTACGTCTATCAGCGTTGCCGGTTTTTGACGCGAATCTTAGATTGGTCATTACTTCTTCGTTATAACTCGGATTTTAGTGTTCTTTATATGTACGAAAACCTTGATACGATTCCTACTACTTTATTTAACCCAAATAAGATTTTTAGGAAAGTTATATTTTGGCCTAAATTTGACTGGTGTTATATTTTATTGTCCCAAAATATCGGGTTGTCACAGAAACGTTCTGGGGTGGATGACATCATGTCAAGTATCACAACATATGCAGTATTGTAATCAAAGTACAACAACCATTGCATTAATAGTAATAGTTTTACATAAGTTACATTTTATAGAGACATCAAAGTAATACATAAACTAGTAGCTCGGTTCTAGGCTGGCTTCACAAAAGCTCCCGGGTGTACCTGTCTATCACTGACCTGAGAATACAAGTTATTTCGAACGCGAGTATCAACATTTTTATAAATGTTGGTGAGTTCATAAGTATTTAGTGTCATTTGTGTTAGTAAGCATTTTATTCAAAATAACTTTATAAAAAGTAGTAGTTTAGAATCTACGGTGTATTAGTGTCCTTTCCAGAAAATCCTATATTTTCTAATTAAAAGCAGTCTTCTACCAAGACTCGACAGTGTTATGTTTTAAAGAGAAATTTTCCCTGAAATACTATCATTACCAAAATACAGTATTTGACTTTAAAGAAAGTAGGAGAATATCACTAGTAAAAATACTAGGGGAAAAATAACGTATGCCTCAGCAGAAAATACTGCTGACTAAGGCAAAAAAAATCATAGATTCCAGGAGAGTATCGAATGCATGATACGTCTGGCTCAGTCTAACAAAAGGAAATACAGACCCCAGACGGTATCAAATGTACGATACGGCTAGCAAGGTCTAAAACAAAGAACACAGACCCTAGACAATATCAAATGAAAGATATAGCTAGCAAGGTCTAAAACAAAGGGACACAGACCCCAGACAATATCAAATGAAAGATATAGCTAGCAAGGTCTAAAACAACGGGTAATCCTAAGAGTGTTGTTTCAAGGATACAGTTTAAATTCTCGTTACCTTAAGGCCATGAATTATAAGGTAAACATGGAGATACTCGTAACCATACTGATTGACACTAGAGTACTCAACGCCCTGCAAGCGTCGGGATAAATATGACATTTGTCACCCCTTGGCTTGGTAGGCCGTGGACTGTAGCTAGCAGTCAGGATGCGGGAGTGTCAGTCCCATATAGATCTATACACACAATGTCCGCTCTCCCTCCAGAAGACTCTGGTTACCAACTTGACAACGGGGAGATCCGTGTCCTGAAGATGCATCTTGTATTCTAAATTCTATTAGAGGCGCTGGAGAAATGATATAGACTCGCAAAAGAACTGACTCCTGTGGAATTATCGTACTAGAAAGAGTAAATAGAGGCTCCTAACTATTCCTATAATAGTTACTGGTGTCTCTGATCTATGAATGATGAATGGAAGGATGCCCTTGCTACCCAAGGGAATTGAATTGGCCGATGTAAACCTTTATGTCTATACGTGTATACATGATACATAACTAATGTTTAAACGACCTTCAGACGGATATCCGGTACCCACCAGACCACATCCCAACGAGGAAAATGAAATAGGGCTAACTAGCCTTCCTAAGTCTTTTAAACATTATTTATATAACTATACAAGTACAGGCATCATTTAACGAAGCAGAAGTATAGAAGTATAGAAGAAAACTTTGGTAAAACCTTTAAAAATAAGAATTCACGACTTGATATAGTTATGTAAAACAAGCTTTGAAAACCGCTCATAAACACGTTTTGAATAAAATTTGATAACACAATATAAGTAAAGAAAACCTTTGTTTAAAACACTGTTGTAAATGGTTTAGAAAAAACATATAGCACGAGAGATAATTTGAGAAAAGATTTAAAAAAGTAAAGACATTTTGGAAAAACCATCTATAGTATTATACTTGGTAAAACAACTGAAAGTGTGATAAATCCTTGTGCATGCGGGTTATTAATCACATATGATTGATATAATAACTAGCATGTTTTAACTTGTATCCCCCCATAAAAGCATGTAAAAACATTTAAAAGGTTAATTCAGGGGTATGAACTCACCTGTGGTAAGTGGATCGGATGGAGGTGCCGGTTGGGTGCTCGGTGTCAAGTGAAGACCTGAACACACTTAGTGACCTATTAACATATGGTGACATATGTTTACATACAATTAGTAATTATAATACTATTTAAACATGTAAACACATCCTAATGTGCAGAAAACACTTTGGTTAAGTGCTAGGAGGCTATTGGGTTGCAAATAGGGTAGTGTATGGCCTATATAGGGAGTTTACTCCTCAAGAGTAAACTCTTTATAGAGTTTACGGCCCTAAGACCATATCCCCATGAGTTTATGGCCGTTAACTCATGGATGGTGTGCTCTTGGATGTTTCAAGGTCTTATATCACTCATAGAATTAGGCTAGGTCCAAATATAAGGCATATGAAGGGGCTTAAGGCTCCAAATGGACCATTTAAGGAGTTTACGACCCTAAACAAGGAGTTTATGGCCATAAACTCTTACATGCTCTATCCTTTGGTGTATTAGGGTCTTAAATGGTAGGGAATAAAGCTCTATGCATTTTTCCAAGTCAAATGAAGAAGTTAGGGCATCATTTGGCTACTTTTTGGGAGTTTACGGCACATGGACCAATCCTAGGGGGGTTTACGGCCGTAAAATCCTATGTCCTTGGTTTCTTTGATGTTTAAAGCCCCTAATTCAATTGTAGTTGATTCTAGACATTTTCCCAGGCCATAGGAGGTGTTTAAGGGCAATTCTAACACCTTTATAGGTGTTCACGACCCATGAAGAGGGGTTTATGGTCCATGTCACAACCCAAAACCATGAACGGCAGAAACGTTCTGGGGCGGAGGACGTCATGTACAATATCACAACAATGAAAAGTAGTAAACAAGCAAAAACATCATCCATTGCATTAATAATATAATTTTAATACCAGTGTGTTCTGTCAAATTATAATAGACACTAAAGTATAAAACAAAATGAAAGATGAGTCTTGAACGAGTTCCGTCTTCTCTAAACCTTGCATCTGTACCTGTCTACTGTTGACCTGAGGATACATGTTATTTTAAAGAGAGTATCAACTTTAAAGCTGGTGAGATCATAAGTATTTTAGTGTCTTAATTTGTATGTAATTATTTGTACATGTATGAAATGCAAGCGTTTGTATGTATATGAACTGTAAGTATGAAAATGTTTTGTACATCTTAGAAAACCATACGCTTCCTACTAAAAGTATACTTCTACCAAGGCATCTAGTATATGTGTGTGTGTCTCTTGTAAGAGTGTGTATTTTCCCAAATCTGACTATCATTAACCAAAAATATAGTTTCTACATTACCGTGCATCGTGTGAATGTTCACGAAGTGAATGTAATGGGAAAGTGAAATAGTACTATGGTGTAGTGTCGAACGACAACCGTACTAATTACCTTAAGTCTATGGTAATTTTATAAGTACTGTAATATTTGTAACAAGTGATTACTTCTATACCAATATTGCCTTATTTGAGGGATAAGGCATAATGTGATGGCTAGATCCCAGGCTAGACGCTCCCATGTCAAAGGGATTTTGGGACCCATACACGACCCCTACATATCTGCAAGCCGTGAACATCCACATTACTATGATCACTTATACCCAATATAACTATCACAATGCGTTGTGATTCATTGGTATAGTTAGATCCTGAAATCGTTCCATGCTATAGCACCTAGTGAGGTCTGTTCTATTATCGTATATGTAAACGCACTCATGTAAACATATCTATGTAAACGTACTCATGTAAGCGTAATCATTTAATAGTATAGTAGTGTACTATAATGTTCTGCGTGTGCTAGCTGTACCGTGTGTTCTCTCTCTATCTAGGATGTATGTTTGTTTCTCATCACTATGTATTATGTTTGTCTCTCATCACTATGTATTATGTTTGTTTCTCTTCACTATGTATTATGTTTGTTTCTCTTCACTATGTATTATGTTTGTTTCTCATCACTATGTATTATGTTTGTTTCTCTTCACTGTTTCTCTTCACTATGTATTATGTTTGTTTCTCTTCACTATGTATTATGTTTGTTTCTCTTCACTATGTATTATGTTTGTTTCTCTTCACTATGTATTATGTTTGTTTCTCATCACTATGTATTATGACTCATGTATGAACTGACTCTTTGTATGATTCATTGTTCTAGTATTAGTGTTAGTATCTTCCTAAACTACCCATATGGTAGCTTACTAGTAATATAACTGGTACGTATGAACATGGAAGTATACCCTTACTACCCAAGGGTATTTAATGAACTGGGAGAACCTTTATGACTATATATGTACACATGATATATAACTAATATTTAAACAACCTTCGGACGGGTACCCGATATCCCACCAGACCACATCTCAAGCGCGAAAAGGAAATAGGGCGGATAGGCCTTCCTAAGCCTTTTAAACACTGATTATATAACTATACATACATAGACATGCAATTGATAATATAAAAGTATAAAAGAAGTTTCACAAAAGCATTTGATATGTAAAGGAGTTTTTAAGACAATTTGAAGTAAAAACAGTTTGAAAGTAAGAGAATCACTTGTCGATAGTTATTAATCACATGTGATTGAGATAATAACTATCGTAAATTTACTTGTATCCCCCCATAAAAGTATTTATAAACATTTTAAAACATTTAAAAGGTTAATTCAGGGGTATGAACTCACCTGTAGTGAGTGGATTGGATTGTAGTATCGGATACGGTGCTAGGTGACAAGTGGAGACTTGTACACACACAACGAGCCTAGTTATCATATAATCAATATAGATATAACTAATTAGCCAATTTATAACTAATAAATTAAGTTGGGACACTCTAGAACATGAAAACACTTTGTTTCAAGTGTTAAAGATCACAAGGGTTGCATCCAAGTGTTTGTAGGGCAAAGCTAGAGTGTTTGGGGTTTAAGGGTAAACTCCCTTGGAGTTTACGGTTTTCATGACCATTACCCAAGGAGTTTACGGAAGTAAACTCAAGGGTTTACGGTCATAAATGTTGGATTAATGTCTAAGTCCATAACTATATTTGGTATGTACTTGACCCGACCCGGCATGGTCCATTTGGGTTGCACTTCACCGACACAATTTATATGGATAGTATTTTGAGAATAGTATATTTATGATTTATATTAATATATTATAAGTTCTAATATATTAATATAATCATATTATTTAATTAGTATTGATCAAGTATTAATTTATAATTAATTAAGTGATCAAAATGAACTAATTAAATATGGACTCTTAGATATATATGTGTAGTGGGCCAAGTTCATTTAGGTTGGGCTAAGTCTTCATGGATAGTCCATGGAGCTTTAACCCATGGATCCTAGTAAATGAAAGGTCATGGGTATTAGGGTTTAACCCTAATCCTCCACACTATATAAAGATGTCCTTGGTTGGTGAAATGGGCACTAGTGTGGGTACACTAAGAGGGCTAGCCAATTTCACTAGACAGAACCAAGTATCAATATTCTCTAAAGTCTTCCAAGGTGTTTTGGTGATTTTTTATTCCACTTGAGGCTTCCACACTATTGGGGCTAAGCTCTTAAAGCTTGAAGATATCAAGCTACACCAAAAGGTATGTCATCTAACTAGTCTTTGTAGTATAGTTACCTCATAGTATGCTAGTTAGGATTAAAGCATTGGAAAGTTCTTATTTGCATGTATAATAGAGAAAACATAGATCCAAGGTTTATAGGGTTGCATGTACACCATAAGAGTGTTAGAATGCTCAAAACCCAACAGTGGTGTTAGAGCCATGGGTTGTTTTCTGTTATATTGATGTAAATGTTTTATTTTCAAAGTTGAAAAAAAAGGAAAAAAAAACATGAAGTTTGTCAAATTTTAAGATAATTACTTTTTTTTTTTGTGAAAAACTAATTATTTGTAAAATTTGAATCATTTGCTATATGAGTTGAATTAGGTCAAATTTAGTAAAGGATAAAATGGTATGATTATTTTATTAGTTTTAAAAGTTTGATCTAAAGAGTTTTTTGAAACCTCCATAAGTTATGGATATGAAAAGGTTTAAAAAAAAATTGATTCAAAGTTTTTATGGAGTTACAAAATTTGGTGTTAATGTTTTAAAGAATTCCATAACTTATTCTTAAGTTATCATAAAACAAACATTTAACTCCATAAGTTATGGATTACCAAAAGTTATATGTTTCCTTGTTGTATGAGTTATTTTTTAGATTAATGAAAAATATGTGTTAGATGTTTTCAATCCAAATTAATCTAAAAGTTGTTCATAAAATGTGTTTTTGTAACTTGTCCTCAAGTTATATGAAAAGTCACATTTATGAATCTTAAAAACTCATAAAAATGCCTTAGGTTATAAAAAAATGAAGAGTCTTTTCTTATAAATAGTTTTTATGGCTCCATAACTTGTCCTTAAGTTATGGATGTCAAAGAGTCTCTTCATTAAAAGTTTTAATACTTTAATTAAAACTCATAAGTTATGAAAATCCAAGAGTTTTGAATAGTTTCAAAACTTGCCCTCAAGTTTTTGAATTTGAAAAGTTTTCTTTTATGAATACTTTAATTTCAAGTTAAGCCCTTAGAATTTTAAAGAGTTAAAATTCAACCCTTATACTTTATAATATTATAAGTTAATAATATTTATATATATATGTATAAGAGTAAAGTCAGTCTTACCGTTAATAGGCCTCATTCACGAAGCCGGTCTATAAGGGGGGTATAAGGTTACTGCCTATAAAATGGCAGTTTAATGGGTGTCCACTCTCACCCACTGCTTCCTTGACTGGTGGAGGGTCGTTAGCCGAACGGGTTTGACAGGACTATAATTCTCCCTTCATTAAAAGTATTAATGATAAATACTAAGTAACTAAACTCTTAATAATACCCAATCTTAGTTACTTAGGAAAATGTGAATAAGGTGATAATCCATGAAATTACACTTTGCACTTTGTTTAAGTCGGTTAGTGGAGCGTGTGTGGTTAACCGGCACACTAACTCGTATTTAACAAGGTAGGCAAAGGGTAACTTAATGCTTATCATAGTATCGATGGAGCGTGTTTGGTTAACTGACACATCGATTGAGGGGTAAACACTTAAGGGTACCAAGTAATTTGCATGGTTACTTCACACCTTGTTTTGTGACCTCGGCATCCCAATCACAAAACCTGAAGGGCACACTCGAGATTGAAACATACCATTGAAAGTTCAATGAATCTCAAAGATCTAGGAATTTCAAATCCAATTAAAACCTAATTAATTATTTCGTTTTTCATGGTGGAAATTGGTGAATCGTCATTCACCTACCTTCAAATATTCTATAGCTTGGATTACGACATCCCTCTTCCAAGTTATAAAATAGTTTGTTGGGTCCTAGCCTTAATATTTCATATTGGGTGTTATATTAAGGACTTTAAATCAACTATGTTGAATATCTCCCAAAAGATGTTAAGTTCAGACATCTATGATCTTCCCAAATATCTTGGAACCTTACTTCCTCCACCTCCTCCAATTATTCTCCCTAACCCACAAGTTCAAGGTCACTCAAGCCCTATTGGCAAGGCAAAGTCTAGGTGTGATCACATCTTGAAGATGAAGTCACATGCTGACAAGCCGGGAGAGTTGGGTGTCAAAGTCTTGAGAAAGTTAGTGGTTCAATCACTTTCTAAGTCACATAGTGAGTTCCTTTGGGAATCCTATGAGATAGACTATGACAAGACCCTAATTGATCCTATCTATTTGCGTGGTTATGCTAAATCAGAAATGATTTAGTGTACTAGTAAAGCAAATTTGATTAGGAGATCAACTTCCCAAAACTTTATGGACATGGAAAATAGTGACACAGCAAATCCAGAAATGCATTCTCTTCCCAATGGAAAGGGATTGGCCATAGTCAACTTGGTTGACTAAATGGTAAAGAGAAAGGCTAAGTATGAGATAGTCCCATGTACTATTACCTAAGGATCCATATATTTCTATTGCCAAAGGAAGGGGCTTTGGTTATGAAGCTGCCAAACTTACCTAAGGATGATAAAGTCAATAACTTTGACTTTATTTCAGGTAAAGTCCATGGTCTAACTCTATTAAGTTCCTACTTGGAGATTCTTATACATGATGTGGTTGGGTCACATGTTGATGTTTTAAGAATCAAAGAAAAGTAAAGAAACTTAAAGGAAGTATATGCTGATTCTGATCGCGAAGATGGATTTCGATCGCATGGTTCGGTGATCAGAATTTTGAGCACGTGCTTAAGAGTTATGATAGATTGCTTAGGAATAGATGACAACAAGTTTTCATATACGTCTGCATTGTAAGGATTAGTTTTACTGCAAAGTTTTAAAATAAAAGAAAAGTTTTTAGTTTTATTTATTTTAAAAGTATATCCTTACAATGGCATTTGGAAAAAAAGATGTTGTTTATATGATTCCATTGATAGCAATATTGGAAATATGAATTTGAGTCTTTCATTCTTGGTAGTGTCTAAATTTACCAAATAAGGAAAGATTCTCATCACCCAAGTTTCAGTTGGATAGAAACTTCGAATCATGCAAGTTGTATAGTATGATGAATGAGAACTTTCGAGCATTGGAAAATTAAGACTAACTGCTTGTTCACATGAATGTGTGAGTCAAGAGAAGGACTAAGGGATTAAGTACACTTTCTCGTGCACTTGTCAAAGTCCACCACAAAAGATGGATAAGACTATTCGTCATGATTTACTAAGGTTTAGTAAATATGATTATACTTACATGCTTAAGTATAATTCTTAAGCATTGAAATTTTTTTCAATGTATGACAGAACGAATAAGAAGAATCAAATTAGGCAGAAGGATAAAAGTTTCTCAAATCTGAAAAGATGGGAGAGTCCTTTAGTATCATGTTTTAAGATCATCTTAATGATTTTGAGAACTTATCACAATTCATCCTCTAAGTACATTCTGAGAGTTAAGAAGAGGAGTTATGAATTGTTGAAGTGGTTAAATCAAGAAGATGATTCATACTTCATTCGAAAACAGTTCATAGAGTTATACTCTAAGATTGTAACATGAGTGACATGTCTTAAAGAAGGTTTAAAACACTTGTCAAATGTAAGAGTAAAAGTTTTCTACTCTTGTACATTTGAAATTGGTAAGTTGTGATGTTTTAGATAAAACAAAGATCAAAAAAGGCTAATTGTGTTAAGTGTCTGTCTTGATTAGAATCCACACAGTATCTCTTGAATATTTGGCAAGAAAGTCTTATAGGTCAAGGAGACAGTGGGAGTCTAAAAGATCCTGAAAGGGTTTCAAGAAGTAATCAAGAAGAAAAACCTGTATTTCATCACTAGCACACAACTTACCTATCGTGTTGACATTTCTGTGCCCATTCTAGTTAAATTGGGTATACATTTGAGTTCTACATGTTCTCAATTGTTTAGATAACTACTTGGAAGCAATGGCAGGCCCTTGAGTTGCCAGGTGGCAAGAAGTTAAGATTGCACAAGTTGAATCCATATGAGGTACGATTTGTCACTAACCTAGTCATGTGGTTATGGTTTTGACAAATTCACATGGATAGGAACACTTACACCATAAAATCTAAGTGTCATAAGGTTTCTCTTCGATTCATGAAAATGATGGTAAGGAAACTCTTTCACTAAGTAGATTTTAAGTAGATAGCAATTGTGATATTTGCAGTTCTCAAAGTCGTTAGTGGAGCGTGCGTGGTTAACCGGCACACTAACATTGACTTATGAGAAATGGAAAAAGGTCTAAACAATTTAGACTATGTTTACGACATCCCTTTTCATAGTTCTGAAATTGTTTAGACACACATGTGAGCTATCTAAGAGAGGTGTATGATATTGATAAAGTCTTATCAAGGCAATCTAGTATCACAAATCTGAACTTTGGTAAGAAAGTCAATAAAGTATTGATTTCTAGAAGTCCAGTTGATTTTTGGGTACATGTCGAAGCTAGTGGGAGCATAAGTCTTATGCTATTAATCATCATGTTAGTGGGAGCATGATAAAGGTTGCAAGTTAGCAATGTTAATTATAGAAAACAAAAGGTCTCAATTAGGAAAAGTTGTTTTGCTATAATTAAAGGAGAGGAAATTATACTTCATCTCAAATCTAAGAGCTTAGATTGAGGTCTTAATCGTATTTAGTCAAGATTATATATATATATATATATATATATATATATATATATATATATATATATATGTATATATATATATATATATATATATATATATATATATATATATATATATATATATATATATATATATGAATTTCATGTTGGAATGGCTCATTATAAGGAAATTCTATGTATGGGTTCATTATTTGCGTTCTAAAGTTCGATTATGATTACGGCATCCCTTTTCATAATCTGAATTATGAGAACTTGGCAAATAGAAATGGAAATATTATAGCAAAAGACTGGTTTAGTCTTTATGTGAGACATCATGAATCATGTCCCATATGCTTCGGATATAGGATCGATTACATGTGCTATATTCATCCTTTCTAAAATTTTCCAAATGCCTGGGGTGTTAAGAAGGGAAAAGGTCTAGAATTGGATATGACTAAAATGATTAAGCAATTGTTGAGGACAATCTAAGGTTTACCAAGGATTGGTTGCTCAAGGATAGTTGAAAGTATAGTGTTGAATTTGGAAGGACCATATTGACATAGTCTGAAAAGAGGCAACTCTTGTTCGGAAGTGATAGTCAAAATGGAATATGGAAATGGTTCAAAGTTAGAAAGTATTCAATCTGTAAGATTAGGAAACTTAATACAAGAAGGATGTTTCCAAGGAGTTGATCTCGGTTGGAATACTCTGTAATGATTGTTGCCAAGTCTGGTTGAATTTGTGCAAAATCATTACAAGAGGATCAATGCATATATGTTTAGAATCTAACAGATTTCAGTAAATGGAATGAATTTGGAATTCTTGCATTTGTAGTAAGGGTTTGGGACTATGAAAAGATGATCATTGGAGTTATGCTCAATTGATCTATTTCACAAAGTAAAGATCATAGACAAACATAGTATGCATACTTTGTGTATGGCATGACTAGTGTTTAGAAAACATAGTGTACATGCTTGGAGCATGGGACAACTATTGTTTTAAATTCAAGTATAAAGTTGATAAAACCGAAACAATGAATAATGAGTAATCAGTATGGTGATAAATAAAAGTTTTTATTTATATTCATAGGGTATGATACCATATTTGATTCATTTATTCTTGTGTTTCACTTTGCATGTTTTGACTTCCAGAATAAACTAGGTTATTCTTCTGGAATCACTAAGTTATTCAAACCATCCACAGTCGGTCATATGTTGGAAGTAGATATGAATTAAGACTGTCATGGGTTGGCTTGTAGAGTTCTAAGATGTTGGACAAAGGGCTACAACACTCATGAGTGCTCATAAGTTCTGAGTATTGGATTCAACCCGCGCTCATTGGAACCACTTCATGGATTTTATCACGAGTGATCTTGAGACGATAATATCTTTTATTCTTCAAACCTAGAGATATGAGTTGTTACTATGAGTTGGTTGTACATTGATTGCACGAAAACGCATTCGGTAACTCGGTGTTATAAAACGTGCCTTTGTGTATGATTCAACAAGTAGTAGAACAAGCCATATGAGTCGAAGTTTATCCATTCCTTTTACCTTTGGGATAAAAGCGGTATCTGTGGGCCCCTCAATGATTTAATGATGATACATGTGAGTGCTTGGCCAAGCCAGGACTGATTTGATTTGTTCAATCAGTCAGTCGTCATGAATTGGAAATCGGGAAACAACAAATGGACAGAGAGAATGATTATAATCCATGTCTCAGTCCATATGATATCTAGAATGGAGGAATATATGATCCTTTATCTAATGGACAAGTTCGTTGACAAGATCAGAGTTCGACAGCGGCTTTAAGAGCTACGATTTCCAGTTAGGTTTTGAAGTCATACTCAATAATAGTTTTAGACTTATCCAAGTGGGAGGCTGTTGGATTAATGTCTAAGTCCATAACTATATTTGGTATGTACTTGACCCGACCCGGCATGGTCCATTTGGGTTGCACTTCACCGGCACAATTTATATGGATAGTATTTTGAGAATAGTATATTTATGATTTATATTAATATATTATAAGTTCTAATATATTAATATAATCATATTATTTAATTAGTATTGATCAAGAATTAATTTATAATTGATCAAAATGAACTAATTAAATATGGACTCTTAGATATATATGTGTAGTGGGCCAAGTTCATTTAGGTTGGGCTAAGTCTTCATGGATAGTCCATGGAGCTTTAACCCATGGATCCTAGTAAATGAAAGGTCATGGGTATTAGGGTTTAACCTTAATCCTCCACACTATATAAAGATGTCCTTGGTTGGTGAAATAAGCACTAGTGTGGGTACACTAAGAGGGCTAGCCAATTTCACTAGAGAGAACCAAGTATCCATATTCTCTAAAGTCTTCCAAGGTGTTTTTGTGATTTGTGATTCCATTTGAGGCTTCCACACTATTGGGGCTAAGCTCTTAAAGCTTGAAGACATCAAGCTACACCAAAAGGTATGTCATCTAACTAGTCTTTGTAGTATAGTTACCTCATAGTATGCTACTTAGGATTAAAGCCTTGGAAAGTTCTTATTTTCATGTATAATAGAGAAAACATAGATCCAAGGTTTATAGGGTTGCACGTACACCATAGGAGTGTTAGAATGCTCAAAACCCAACAAGTTACATATAACCTTAGCGTATCCACTTAGCACTTATTGACCTACTAATAAAGATCTTTAATTCTCAGATAAGTAATTATAGTAACACAAAATACTCCTATAGTATTTTAAGTTTATATTATGTTCTATTGTTTTCGTTGTTGTAGTCTTGGTATGTTTTTAGACTTGTTGCAACCTGACAACTATCCTTAGGTACATGCTAGTCACTCCTCGGATAATATAGTTGATCAGGCTATATCTACCCAGGGTTGACCATATGTCTCTAAGTCTAATTGTGTTGCCCAACAATCATAATACTTTTGTTCTGTCCTAGTGACACTGATTTTAGTATGAATGCAGGTATGTATACTTGGTTAAATATTTTATTATTTAAAAGCATAAACTCTTGGTTAGAGTATTTTAATCCCGTTGTGTTTATAGTTTGTATATCTTTTATGGGTTGATATACTCGATTCACTATAAACAATGCTTTGATACCAATCTGTCACACCCCAAAACCGGAACGGCGGAAACGTTCAGGGGTGGAGGACGTCATGTTCAGTATCACAACAATCCGTAGTAGTAAACAAGAAACAACATCATCCATTGCATTAATAGTATAATTTAATACAAGTGTGTTCTGTGATGTTTAATAGACACCAAAAAAGTAAATCAAAATAGGAGATGAGTCCTGAATGTGCTCCATCTTCTCAAAAGCCTGGCATCGGTACCTGTCTACTGATCGCCTGAGAATACAAGTTATTGCGAAAGAGTTGATCAGCTTTAAAGCTGGTGAGATCATAAGTATTTTAGTGTCATTGTTTGTATGCACTTGATGTATAAGTTTGTAAATGTTTGTAAATATTTAAACTCTCCTAGAAAACCCTATGTTATCTACTAAAAGTAGCCTTCTACCAAGGCATCAAATGTTTGTATGTATATCTCTTGTAAGAGTATGTATTTTCCCAATTCTGACTATCATTAACCAAAAATATAGTTTTTACATTACTGTTCATTATGAGAAGATCACAAGTGAATGCAATGGGGAAATGAAATAGTACTGTAGTGTTGTATTAGGTAACTACTGCTGTATTAACTACCTTAATCCAATTGTTAATTAAAGTACCATGTGATATGCTTGTACCATACTACTGACTACAAACACGACAATGAAAGATGTTGGAAGAAATGACATTTGGCAGCCGTAGACTTGCAAGTCCCACTGTAGCGAGCATCAAGGTGTAGGATAGTCAATCCAGTATAGATCTATACACAAACTCAGGGCTCTCCACTTAAGGAGATTCTGTATACAAAATGAGCCATGACAGGTGATGCCATGCCCCGTTACGTGGCTCACAAAACTGTTGTAACGTTCGTATATATGTATTCTATGTACTAGTTGTATTGTATGTTCTCCCTCTGTCTAGTATGTATGTATGTTCTCTCTGTTTCTCATAATAGTATGTTCTCTTGTATAATATATAGTATGTACTAGTTGTATTGTATGTTCTCTCTCTAGGACAACCCGAAATTTTCATTCGGTTAAACCCTAAAAGTCAACCACTTCGTATTATAAATTAATATAATTATTTCTTATTTTTAAGAAATATAAAGTTCGTTTGATTATTTTAATATTATTTTATACGAACGGGTGAAAGAAAGCGTCGTCTCGGGTTGTAAAATTTTAAAACCGCAAACACCTCGCGTCTTAGAACCCTCGGCCAAACTATTTCGTTTGAGTCGAAAAATCATACCAAAATCCGGAAACTCATGCTTATCCATGAGTTTACTCCTAAAGACTAGTCAAAAGGAGTTTACTCCCCATTTATCAAAAAGAGTAAACACCCAAAAGAGTAAACTCAAGAAACACTCTCAAGTATCAAACTAGAAACAATTCCAAATCCTCAATCTTGTAAGTGTTCTAACCATTTCTTCTTAGTAAAACACTTAATCTAGTGTTTGTGCATCTATTCATCATTCACTTTTGTGTTTTGTTTAGATTTCTAAAAACTCCAAGAACACCAAGAACACACACTAAGTGTTCTTGGACTTTTAGCGTACTTCAAGCTTCCTTATAGTAAGTACTTCACTTCTTGAGTCCTATTGAGTTAATATTACAAGTTAGCAACATGAAAATAGGCCAAGAACACAAGGAACAAGGTGTTCACAGTCCAAGATGATGCTTGGGCCGTAAACACCATGAAGTCCCCCAAAATGGACTAAAGTCCCATGTTTAGCCCTAGTTGGAAGTTTAAGACTTACCTTAACATATTTAAACCTTCCATC
This sequence comes from Lactuca sativa, assembly GCF_002870075.4. Taxonomy (NCBI): domain Eukaryota; kingdom Viridiplantae; phylum Streptophyta; class Magnoliopsida; order Asterales; family Asteraceae; genus Lactuca; species Lactuca sativa. The sequence continues at coordinate 262,693,055 of NC_056630.2, forward strand.
GATGTGTTTAAGCTTTGAAAAACACCAAACATCACCATTTATAGGTGTTTACGGTCTAAGGATATCCCAAAACCGTAAACACCCAAAAAGGTGTTTAAATGAGTCATTTTCCTTCCTTAGGCTTAGAAACTAGCACACACCCTTACCTATTTGTGTTAGGGACTTGAAAACTTGGCAATACCATTTTCCATAAGGGTTTACGGTAGTAAACCCAAAGGAAAATGCCATGAGGCCGTAAACTCCTCAAAGAGGGTGTTTTATTGCCCTAGTCCACTCCAAAGGCCAAACAACTTAGTAGAATTGCTTCCGAAGGGTTGCTAAACCACAAAACAACACTTGGACCTTAAGACTAGAGTTTACGACCGTAAACTCTAGAGTTTACTACCGTAAACTCCTAGGGTAAAGGTCATTTAGACCATAAACTCCAAGGGAGTTTACCCTTGAACCCCAAACACCATAGCAAGGTCCTGTGACACTTAAATGAAATCCTTATGGCTTGTAGCACTTATATAAGGTGTTTTACATACCTTAGGATGTCTTAACTTTATCAATTGGTGGTTTAAAGTCTAATTGAATACATATATGTGTGATTATATGTTAACTAGGATTATTAGGTGTGAACAAGTCTTCACTTGTCACCTAGCCATCCTGCATCAGTCAGTACACCCAAAATCACCATCTACAGGTGAGTTCATACCCCTAATCAATGTTTTTAAATGATTGTAAATGCTTTAATGGGGGGGGGGATACAAGTAGAAAACAACATGTTATTAAATCATCTATATGTATTTTATAACTGTGTTTTCATTCAACAGATTTCACATATTACAAAATGTGATGCATGAAATGGTTTTTCTATCTTTAAAATACTTTGTTATTGAATTTATTACTTTTGAAATGTTTATCAAAATGACATCAAGTCACTTTTATATTTGTTCAAAACCCTTAGATGTCTTACAAAACCATTTTTCATTCTTGAACTAAACTATGCATATACACTTATATTCTTATATATGTGTTGATGTTATAGTTTACATCTTTCATTTAGTTTCCCACACCCTTGAGTAGTAAGAGTGTATAAACCTACTTGAACAATCAATTACCTTTCAGTGAATTATCATAGGGATAATTTGAAGATATCAAACATTATTCCTATTACAAGGAATCATACAAGAGTCAGTTCATTCATGAGTCTATACCAGTACATTACTTGATACATGAGTACATATACATATGCTTACCTGATACATGAACATGTTTACATATACTTACCTGATACATGAACACACTTACATGAATACCATACATGAAGACTGTTACATAGATGCACTACCCTGTGTTCACTTACCTGGATACTTGTATCTCGATTTGCGAGGATGATTTATTAGTACCTTCTATGTAAATTGTCCTGCCTATCCCCAATACCTCGGGATATCTAGAAGGGACTAACCATTCCGAATCCCAGCTGATTAGCACCAGTGGTCGATGAACATCTACGGATGCCTACGGTTATCACTATCAATTGATATATTAATATCGGAACTAACCATTCCTCCATCCTGCTGTTGCAACAGAGGATGAGATGAAAATCTTCGGATAATCATTAGGTTACCACTTATATTAGGATTCAATTACGGGACTAACCCTTCCTACCCCCTGCTGCTGCTACAGAGGACAATTGGACAATCTTCGGATGTTCATTAGGTTATACTTTTCGCTTATTGCGAAAGTACTTTCAGACAACTAAGGAAAAAGATGAGGATATTCCCATTTCATCTGATCCTCTCGTTCCCAAGTGAATTCAGGTCCCCGTTTTGCATTCCAGCGAACCTTCACTATGGGGATACGACTTCGTTTCGTCTGCTTGACTTCTCGGTCCATGATCTCTACTGGTTCCTCCACGAAGTTAAGGCTCTTGTTGATCTCGATCTCGTCGAGTGGAATAACAAGAGTCTCGTCGGATAGACACTTTTTCAAGTTCGACACGTGGAAGGTAGAATGTACGTTACCGAGTTCACGCGGTAGATTGAGTTTGTAAGCTACAGGGCCGATTCTCGCGAGAATATCGAAAGGCCCAATGTATCTTGAATTGAGCTTCCCACGCTTTCCAAAGTGTATCAAGCCCTTCCAGGGTGAGACCTTCAATAGGACTCGGTCGCCCACCTGGAATTCCAATGGTTTCCTTCGTTTGTCCGCGTAGCTTTACTGTCGGTCTCTAGAGGCTTTCAATCGTTCACGAATTTGGACGATCTTCTCTGTCATTTCACGAATGATCTCCGGACCCATGAGAGTGCTTTCGGGAACTCGTCCCTTAGCTAACTGGGTATCACCCACTTCAGCCCAGCACAGAAGGGATCTGCACTTTCGGCCATAAAGGGCCTCGAATGGAGCTGCCTTTATGCTCGTGTGATAACTGTTGTTGTAGGAAAATTCGACGAGGGGTAAATGGGTATCCCAAGCTTTTCCAAAGTCAATCACGCAAGCACGCAACATGTCTTCTAAGGTTTGGATAGTTCTCTCACTTTGCCCGTCGGTCTGTGGATGGTAGGCTGTACTCATGTCCAGCCTAGTTCCTAAGGAAATTTGTAATGACTGCCAGAACCTCGAAGTGAATCTACTATCTCTGTCCGAGATGATAGATAAAGGAACACCGTGCAACCTTACAATCTCCCTAATGTAAGTTCTGGTAAGTTTCTCCATCTTGTCTGTTTCTTTGATCGGCAGGAAGTATGCAGACTTGGTCAGTCTATCGACGATGACCCATATGGAATCAAGTCCACCCGTTGTCTTGGTCAACTTGGTTATGAAGTCCATAGTGATCCGCTCCCACTTCCATTTTGGTATCTCCGGTAGCTGCAGGAGACCGGAGGGTTTCTGGTATTCGACCTTGACCTTTGCGCAAGTAAGTCATTTACTCATGAAGGTAGCAATATCTGCTTTCATGTTAGGCCACCATTATAGCTTCTTAAGATCTAGATACATCTTATCTAAACCCGGGTGGACGGAATAACGAGTGTTGTGAGCTTCCTTCATGACCAAGTCTCTGAAGCCACCGTGTTTCGGTGTCCAGATTCGATCCATGAGGTACAAGGCTCCGCCACCCTTGACTTCTAAGTTCTTATCCATCCCTCTAAGGGATTCACCAGCCACATTTTCAGGTTTCAAAGCATCGAGCTGAGCCTCCTTAATTTGCGTGGACAAGTGTGAATGGATAGTTAGAGTCAAAGATTTGGCTCTACGACCAGTATATTCTTTCCGAATTAGGGCGTCGGCTACTATAGTGGCTTTACCCGGATGATAACAAATTTCGCACTCGTAATCACTGAGTAGCTCTACCCACCGTCGTTGTCTCATGTTGAGCTCTTTCTGGTCGAAGATGTGTTGTAGACTCTTATGGTCTGTAAAGATCGTGCTTTTTGTACCATATAGGTAATGTCGCCACATCTTCAAAGCAAACACAACTGCTCCTAGCTCAAGATCGTGGGTGGTATAGTTAACCTCATGTGTCTTTAGATGTCTCGAGGCATAGGCTATGACTTTACCTTGCTGCATCAGAACACATCCGAGTCCTTGACTGGATACGTCGCAATAGACCACGAAGTCTTCTATCCCTTCGGGGAGGGACAGTATTGGTGCGGTGCACAAGGCTCGCTTGAGCGTTTGGAACGCTCTTTCTTGTTTCTCTTCCCAGTCAAAGGCCACGCCTTTCTGGGTCAGGGTTGTCAAAGGTTTCACTATGCTGGAGAAGTTCTGAATGAACCTGCGATAGTAGCCAGCGAGACCTAGAAATTGACGAATTTCTGTAGGTGTCTTCGGTGCTGACCAGTTCTCAATGGCCTTGATTTTGGAGGGGTCCACGTGTATTCCCTCTTCGCTAACAACATGGCCCAAAAATTCGACTCGTCGAATCCAAAATTCACATTTAGAGAACTTGGCATAGAGCTTCTCCGCTCGCAATGTTTTCAAGACTCTACGGAGATGTTGACTATGCTCCTCCTTACTTTGAGAGTAGATGAGTATGTCATCGATGAAGACGATGCCGAACTGATCCAAGTAAGGACGACACACCCTATTCATCAGATCCATGAATACTGCGGGCGCGTTAGTTAATCCGAACGGCATCACTACAAACTCGTAGTGCACATATTGAGTTCGGAAGGCTGTCTTAGGAACATCCTCCTCTAATACTCGTAGTTGGTGATATCCGGATCGCAGATCTATCTTCGGGAAGTAGTTGGCTCCTTGAAGTTGATCAAATAAATCATCAATGCGAGGCAAGGGATAACGATTTTTAATGGTAAGTTTGTTAAGTTCTTGATAGTCGATGCACATGCGAAACGATCCATCTTTCTTCTTGACGAACAAGACCGGTGCTCCACATGGTGAGAAGCTTGGTCGAATGAATCCCTTCTTGAGAAGTTTGTTAAGTTGACTGGAAAGTTCCTGCATCTCGGCTGGTGCCAGACGATAAGGAGATTTGGCTGCTGGGGTAGCTCGTGGCACTAAGTCGATTCTGAACTCGACTTGGTGTTGCGGTGGTAAACCGGGAAGTTCTTCTGGGAAGATGTCGGGAAAGTCGCGTACTTCTGGGACGTTCTAGATGTCTCTCAGTTCTTGACTGGTATCGATGATGTGTGCGAGGAATGCATGATATTTCTTTCGCAAGCACTTCTGGGCTTGAATGCACGAAATGATGCGAAGGCTCGTACTAGGTTTGTTGCCGTAGATAATTAGGGTTTCGTTGTTAGGAAGATTAAGACAAACTGCTTTTTCAAAGCACATGATGTTGGCGCGAAGAAGACTCAACCAATCCATGCCGATGATAACGTTGAAACATTTAATTTGGACTGGCATGAGGTCTATCTTGAAAGTATGGCTATCTAAAGTTAAGGTACAACCTACGTATATGCAGTTTGTACTCTCTGTTTTCCCGTTAGCCATTTCTACTGTGAATGAATTATCTAATGCATAGGGTTTTTGTTTAAGTAGGTGTGCGAATTTGTGGCTTACGAAACTTTTCTCTGCTCCACTATCGAAAAGTATGCAAGCATATGAGTTATCGAGGAGAAACGTACCAGTAACTATCGTAGGATCAGCTACCGCTTCCTCGTGGCCTAGGGCCATAACTCTTCCTGCTCCTCCAGCCATCCCCGCTTTAGGGCATTTCCTCTTGTAGTGGCCCACCTCGCCACAACCGTAGCAAGTTTGGCCCATACCGGCGCTAGGAACCTGGGAGGCCTGAGCTGTTGGAGTTTGGCAGAAACGGGCCGTGTGTCCCTTCCTGTTGCAGTTAGAACACTGCATCTCCTTGCAAGGTCCATGGTGGTGGAAGTTGTACTTGGTGCACTTCGGCAGGGTTCCAGCATATGTTTTTGCTGGTAAGGGGTTTGCAGGGACAACAGGAGTTACTGATGAGTTATAAAAACTCTTTGATTGATTAGATCTTCGTAACAGGTAAGTAAAGAACGTGAAAATTGTAAAACAAAACACAAGTATGGATCTGAATGAGTCAAATGATTAGATTACGCAATCCTCAGCAGAGCTCGACTAAGAACTTCCGCTGTAGAGGATTCTAGGGTTACAAAACAAGAACGATGAATATACTGAATAATACTTCTCTAATCATTACGTTCTAGGACGCATACAAGCATCTATTTATATAAAACCCTACAAAACTCACGGATGGACAGGCCCATACCGGAGATAAACTTGGACTAGCTAACGAGCCCAATAGACGCAACACAATACTGGACCTAACAATCTCCCTCTTTGCGTTAATTTGGAGCGAGACTATTGTTTCTTCTTGCTTGGGCCAGCAGCGGGAACCTTCTTCGTTGTATCAAACAGACGCGAGATAAGGGCGAGGATTATCTGTCTGAAGCGAATGTACCATTGAATCATATCATCAAAGTACTTTTTATCATCTGCTGTGTTCTACTTGCAACGATGGATGATCCCTAAGACGTGTTCCAGACATGCAGTGGTATAGAGATGTTTGTCTGCCAAAGCGAAAAGACATTTCTGCCATTCGTTTCTGGTAAACATTACAGAGTTTCTCTTTGGGTCTATCTTTCCCATCTGCATCATGTTTAGGTCACTTGCTAAGCCAACAGGAGATATGGTAGGCTTTTTCTTGAATACGCTCGCTACCTCCTGATCCATCTTGGCGACTTCCATTATTTAGCAGACAAGCATCCTCTTGAAGTGGTCAATGATCGGACCATATTCAGCTTCGTTTGTAAGACGGATTTTGTGCAAGATGATCCAGTCATGTGGATTCAAGTTGGGAAGATCAGCAAGCGAGAGTGCATGTTCGGTCTTAGCAGATCCTCTCAGTATCTTGAACCAAAAGTTGGTGAAGTTTCCTTCCCTGTACGGCTTTAGGACCCGAACATTGATAATTTTCTGAGCGCTCCAAGTTTGGTACTGTGGTTGAGCGGCCCTCAGATAAAATTCGACTAAGTCCCGATCAACCTTTGGATGAGGATGAGGGAACTCAGCAGTGTTGTCAAAGGCATGGAATACAAACGCCTTTCGGGTTAGTGGCATGTCGAACTGAGAATCGACAGTGTTAGAATGATCTAAAGAGATCACCGATTCTAGCCACAAGATGCTGGGTGTTTCGATTTCTTCTTTCAGCAGCTTCTCAAGAGTCCAAGGAGGAAAAAGAGTTTTCCTGCTCTCGAGAAGGTCGTGAGCTTCTTTCTGTCTCCTTTCGACTTCTTCAGCCTCTCTAGCCACACGAGTGCTGATGTCAACCTCTTTATCTCGACCTTGCTTCTTCAGAAGGTCGGCAATTGTCTCCTTATCATCTTCATCGCTCTCCTCAACAATTTTCTTGCCCTTGTCTTTTACACCCGAACCTGAGGCTTGGCCTACTGGAGGAGGTTCGGTTGTGTATGTTGCTATTGAAGTAGGAGGCGGTTGAGACACAATTTCTTTTTCTCCCCCTTGTTTCGGAATGGACACGAAATCAAGGAGCCCTTCAATTTTGCTTAGGAGAGAGAGGGTGGGAGCAAGCTTCTCTGCAAGGTCACGCCTCACAGAGTAGTTGAGGATCGGGTCATGTGCTTCCAGGATGTTAGAGATAGATGCGTGGACATCCGAAACGCACGAAGAAATTATCTCTCTTTCAGATCGAAGAGACTCAATCTCCTGTTGAGAGTTGGAGAGTTGAATACTCTTGACCTTCAGAGTGGTAGTCTTCCTTGCAAGAGCGTCCATGAGGGAGTTCTCAACAGCTAAGTCTTCCTGAAGCTTGGCGAGATGCTACTCAATGGTCGTTTTGAAAGCTGAGTTGTCATCAGAGAGAGTTTGACAAAGAGAAGCGAACGACTTCAGCTCTGATGCAACTGATGTAGCCAGCTGGTTGACAATTGGTTCCAACGTTGTTTTGGTGGCTGTAGTAGTTTCCTGCAAAGATTGTAACAGGGAAGAAGCATCAGCAAATAGTTTATCGACTTTTTCGGTCGCTGCCTCACAAGCTTTGGTTGAGGCATCAATGGCTGCAGTGGCGGAATCAAGAGAAACTTGATGAGCTTTGGAAAAAGCATCAACAATTTTCTGAATGGTAGCTTCAGAGATGGAGGACTGGGATGTAGAAGATGAGGCGATGAGCGAATCGATTTTTATCGTGAAGCTCCTTGAGATGCCTCTTTGTGACAGGAGCATCGTCATCGTCGTCACTTTGAACCTGAAATGGGCTGTAATAGACCGAATCAAAGGTCATGTCCTCCCCGCCAAGGAATTGTTCTTCACTCTCTGCTGGATGAACAGGAGAGGAAGGTGGTGGTGAAGCTGGAGGTTCGGTAGTAAAGGTAGGTTCGGGTTGGGTGGTATGTTCGGCAGTTGGTGTGGGTTCGGGTGCTGAAGTGGCTTTGGGTGCGTCAGTATGAACCCCCGTATCAGATATGTTGGTTCTTACTTCGGCAGTGGTGGTGGTTGCTTCGGTAAAGATGGGAGGGGGTACTGGGATGGAGGTGGATGGAATTTCAGTGGTGGAAGTTATGGGGGGAATAGAAATAGGAATTGTAACTGGTGGAGAGGAGATAGGAGAAGTAGAGAAGTGAACGTCAGGGGTAGGGGATCCTGGTGGAGTGTTACCACGAGGAGAGCCTTCAGAAGCAGAACTCGCATCCTCAGATTCGCTTGAGGAGGAAGCGATGATCAGCTTTCACCTCGGTTGGGTTTTTCTCCTCTTCAGCGGTGGGGATTGGACAACCTTGGTGGTTTTTCGTTTCTTGGGAGATGGGCCTTTGGCTCCCTTTGCAACCTGTTTGTCCTTGCCCTTGTCAGACTTCTTTTCTCTTGGGGCAGGCTTGTCAGCCTCATGAATTGACTTGAGCATTTCAGGAGTAAGCTCTCTCGGACCAGAGCGTCGGAACTCCTTGTATGTTTTGATGATCTGGCTGTCGGCAGGAACATCGCCATACATCGATTCAGGGATTGAACCGTTGAAGGGAAATTTTGATGCGTCGGAGACAATGATCTTCGTGGTATGGAAAGTACCAATCGAAGACATTGGAGAACAAGCAACAATGGGGATGTGGTACTTGTCCATCACCCATTTAGTAACAAGAGTCCAGAACCGGGCGTATGAAATCTCAGAATGCCGAGAGGTTGAAGATAGACTCTGAATGAGCTGTTGCCAAAGGACCGACCCGTAGTCCATATTGATTCCGTTGTAGACTCCGTACAGAATCGAGATAAAAAGACGACTTGCCCCGTCCGATCCAGCACTGCGTTCAGACAGCCCCTTGAACAGTACCGTAAATAATCCATTCCACTGAGGAGGCAAGCACGATTTCTTGAATTTCATGACCATTGTGAGCACGTCAGTGTACCCCATGTTGTAGAACATGTTGAAAAGATGACCCATTGAAATGGTTTCAGGGTTAACCCTCGATGAATCAGGTTCAAACCCTAACAATGAGCAGAATCCCTGCTTGGAAATTGACGCCTTGTGATTGAACACGTCGAAGAAAATCCGATTGACGACCTTGTCGTAGTGAGCAGTGGCAAATATATGGGACAAGAACTCCATGGGAACTGCTTCAGCTCTGGTGAGAGTAGGAGCAATCGACGAGTACTTCAGGCATTCGATTATCGGGAACATGAAAGCATCGTATGCATGAGGAGTAAGATCAATGATCAAACTCTGCTGGGGACGAATCGGCAGGATGTGTGAAGTAGCGTGAACTGTCGAAGAATCCGTCATTGTTGTGAGGAAGATGGGAGAGATGATGAACAGTAGAGCATTTGAGGGTTTTCTTGCTCTCTGGAATTATGGGTGCGGTAAAGAGGTAAACAAAGGTTTACGTTACCTTTTATACTGTGGGTAGAGGAGAGAGAAGAATCTTTCCCAAATCTTCGAGTGAAATACGAAGAGTTTTTCGGAGGCGATTGACACGTGACAGTTGGTATTGCCGATGATTACGTATGAGAGAGAGTGTCAGTCCCGATTTACACGCCTTCCCATCAGGCCCCATTTTTAGATGAAACGGTTCCAATTCGCACGCCTGGCCTTCTTGCGCCGTTTGAAATCAAATCGATTTGACTCCCGCCTGAGTCAACATTTTATCATCTTATCCTTTTAGAGCTAACGACATCTTTAAAGCAAAATTACCCACGTGGATTAATAATAACCACAACCCGTTTATAACTGCCAATCCCATTACAATGCCTTGTAACCAATGAAACCAGAATTTTGAAAAATCAAAAAGATTTTCGTGCTTAGTGTGTAAAAGAAAAAGAAATATAGCAACACATTTGAGGGATTATGTGATGTCAATAAAGACACGAAACAATGGATCCCGGGCACGAATCTCTTCCTTCAAAGTCAAGAGAGACTTTAAAGTGTTTGTGTGGTTTCCCGTTGAATAACGATCAGACACTTATTAAGAAGTGTTGAAAGGCTTGTTTTAATTAGGCTTATTTGGGTGGCTTTCGCTTCAATTCAGAATTCCTGATCTTGATATAAGACAGAAATCGAACGAAGTACTTGTGAGACCAGTGTAGTCTGTTGAACAAGTAGGCTGGAGATAATTTAAGTGGCAAGGTAAAATAATGTATGTAAAATCTCAAAAAAAATAAAACTGGATTCCAAGGGAAGAAATGTTATTGGATGTAACGATTTCATAGGAATCACTTTAGAGATTTCACATTGTATCCCGATGGATAAGTCCGTCAATTCATTAGTGAAAGCTAGAGCAAATTTATTGTTCACCGTCAATGCATAGTAGGTATTGAATTGTGGGTTTCACTCAGCACGTAGTGACACGAAGCTAAGATCATGAACACAGAAATTATGTAACCATAAACCTCAGTGGTAATTTCTGAGAGTCTCAAGGGTTACGTTTGTGAAGCGAATAAGATGGAGAAAAGTAATATAGATGGTGTAAAGAAACCAAAGTACCTCTGCTGTTAAAATAGGGACCAAGCAGAAAACTCTTATCTCATGTGAGAAGAGAGTTAAGTAGCTCATGATTAGAATAAATATGAGAGCCTAATTGGGAAGACAAGGTTTGTTTGTATCAAGTCAGTAAGGCTATTATTCAGAATCAGGTGAGGCTTTGGACACATACATCAGCATGCTTCTAGGGACACTTAACTAGTGAAATGATTTCCCCACAAATAGACATACAAAAGATAAGAGCCAAAAACAAAATAAAATAATAAAAAAATAAAAAAATATTTTTGGAGTTTTTGAATTTACGAAAAGAAAATGAAAAAATATTTTTGGAATTTTTGAGAATAAAAAATAAGACATAAAAAATTTGGATAAAAAAATGTTGGAACCGAACCCGAGTGTTCGGTCTATTTCGGTTTTAAAATTTTTTTGGAGCCGAACCCGAGCGTTCGGTGTATTTCGGTTGAGAAAAATTTTGGAACCAAACCCGAGCGTTCGGTCTATTTCGGTTGAGAAAAATTTTAGAACCGAACCCGAGCGTTCGGTCTATTTCGGGTGCCAAAAAAATAAGTTTGAAAAAGAAAAGAACTTTGATTATAAGATAAATTAATTTGAGAAAATAATACAAAAGGTTTACAACCAAAGAAACTATCTTTGAGGGATAAGTGAAGAGCAGATGATACGACCGATCCTGAGCGTTCGGTTCATTTCGGTACACCAGAACAAGACCCGAACCTGAGCGTTCGGTTCATTTCGGCATACATGAGACCCGAACCCGAACGTTCGGTCTATTTCGCTTCCAACTTTTGATCTGAAGCAGTAATCTTTGGTACTGACTCCGATTCCATCATTCCTAGTCCTTGGAGAATTTGTTGAAAGATGCTTCAGGAAGAGCTTTGGTGAAGATGTCAGCCAGTTGATCAGTGGTTCGAACAAAGTGAATTTCGACGTTCCCATCTTCTACATGATCCTTAATGAAGTGATACCTCAGTGCTATGTGCTTATTCTTGGAGTGTTGCACTGGGTTATGACAGATCCTAATTGCACTTTCTGAGTCGCAATATAGTGGGATCTTTTTCATATTGAGTCCATAGTCCCGGAGCTGGCTTTGGATCCAAATCACTTGAGATGTACAGGAGGCAGCTGCGATGTATTCTGCTTCAGCTGTAGACAGAGATACACAAGTCTGTTTCTTTGATTGCCAGCTAACCGACTTCCCGTCTAGGAATTGGCAGCCTCCAGTGGTGCTTTTCCTGTCTAGTCCACAACCTCCAAGGTCTGCATCTGAGTAGGCTTGAACGAAGAAACCTGAGTTTGATGGATACCATAAACCGAGAGAGGTGGTTCGTTTCAGATACCGGAGTATGTTTTTCACGGCAAGTATATGAGGTTCACGAGGATTCGCCTGAAATCTAGCACAGTAACAGACAGAAAACATTATATCAGGCCTGCTAGCAGTAAGGTACATTAAAGAACCAATCATCTGGCGATATAGGGTAATATCGACTGCCATTTTATCCAAGGATGGAGTGAGCTTGGTGCCGAACGCCATCGGAACTTTAACCTTTGAATCTCCCATCATGCCGAATTTAGCAAGAAGAGTTTTGGTGTAAGCTTCCTGGTTGATAAAGATGCCTTTGGGTCCCTGTCTAATATTTAAACCAAGGAAAAACTTAATCGGACCCATTGAGCTCATTTCAAATTTAGTCTCCATCAGCTTTCTGAATTCAACTGTTAAGCTAGGATTCGTTGAGCCAAAGATGATATCATCGACATAGATTTGAACAATCATAAGGTGGTTACCTTCCTTCTTACGAAAGAAGGTTGGGTCAACCGAACCTTGTTTAAATTTTGACATCTTTAAAAATTTGGTTAGCGTTTCATACCATGCCCTAGGTGCTTGTTTCAGACCGTAAACCGCCTTGTCTAGAATATAGCAGTGATTGGGGTACTTTTCATTGACAAATCCCGGAGGTTGCTCCACATATACCGTTTCTTCAAGTTCTCCATTCAGAAATGCGCACTTTACGTCCATTTGGTAGACCTCAAAGTTCTTGTGTGCAATGTAGGCCAAAAATATTCGAACAGATTCCAGCCTCGCTACCGGAGCAAAAGTTTCCTCATAATCAATTCCTTCCTCCTGGCAGTATCCTTTCACCACTAGACGAGCTTTGTTTCTTATCACATTGCCTTCCTTGTCCATTTTATTTCTGAAGACCCATTTGAGACCAACAACTGAGGCGTCTTTAGGAGTTGGAATGAGGCGCCAAACCTTATTTCTTTCGAACTCGTTGAGTTCATCTTGCATAGCTTGAACCCAGTCAGAATGATCAAGAGCAATATTTACTGTCTTAGGTTCAACTTTTGAGACGAAAGAGTTAAACATGCAGAACTCTACTTTTGAGAATAGAGATGTTTACTTTGCCTTCAGTTGAGATTGGGTTAGGACCTTTTCAGAGACATTACCCACTACTTGGGATACAGGATGATCTTTGGTCCACTTAACAAGAGGAGGGTAATTTGGATCATAGGATGGATCCAATTCGGCATTCACCATTTCTTCCAATTCAGATTGGCTGTCGTCATCGTAAAACATATCAGTATTCTCCCCCTCGATTGATGAGCTTTCAGGTGTAGCTTGACTTTCTGGTGCTACAGGACTTTCGGGTGGTGTTGAGCTTTCGGGTGGTACATTACCTTCGGGTGCAGTAGAGCTTTCGGGTGGAACGGGAATAGAGTTCTCCTCCTCAACTTGTGAGCTCGACTGTTTTGAAGAAGATGGATTCTCCCCCTCAACTGAAGCGCCTTGCTGAAGAGGTTTATTTGGAACTTGTTCTCCTTCACCCATTCGTTTGGCGACATCTTCGACGATTTGCTTCAGATGGTCGACTTTGTTGTTTGCTTCCTTGGCTTCCGATAGAGTAGCTTTCTCCGGTTCATCGAATAATTCTACAAACTGCTCAAACAAATTAGCAATCGAGGCCGTGACTTGACCTGTTTGAGAGAAAATCTCTCCAACTGTTTCTTCAGTGGCCTTTAGCTTCTTGACGTAACTGTCATCGAAAGTCACATAATACGTTTCTTCAATCTTCCTCGAACGCTTATTTAAAACCCGGTATCCGTTTGAAGTAAGTGAGTAGCCCAGAAAAATTCCTTCATCAGCTTTAACATCGAACTTGTTACGATGTTCTTTAGAGTTGAAAATGAAGCATCGTAAGCTGAATACATGGAAGAATTTGACGTTTGGCTTCCTGTTGTTGATGATCTCATAAGGAGTAAGAGTGAAATGCTTATTGAGATAGGACCTGTTCTGCGTAAAACATGCTGCAACAATAGCATCAGCCCAGAAATATAAAGGTAGAGAAGCGAAACTTAGCATGGTTCGGGCCGCCTCACACAAAGATCGGTTTAGTCTTTCGACAATTCCATTTTGTTGAGGGGTGTAGGGGGCTGAGAAGTTGTGACTGGTTCCTTTTTCTACCAAAAAATCTTCAAATTCTTTATTCTTGAACTCCAGTCCATTGTCGCTCCTGATGTTGCGAATGACTTTCCTTAGTTGCACTTCAACCTGCTTAATAAACATTTTTAGCTTGAGAGTGGCCTCAGATTTGTGCTTCAGAAAGAACACCCATGTAAAACGTGAAAAGTCATCAACAATAACAAGAATATACTTGCTACCGCCAATGCTTTCGATAGATGATGGACCACACAAGTCAATGTGAAGTAACTCAAGTGGTTCAACAACTTTAGTGTTTATAATGGATAGGTGACTTTGACGACTCCGCTTCCCCATTTCACATGCAACACACAAATGTTCTTGATCAAACTTGAGCAATGGAAGACCCCGAACATGACCTACGGTGACAAGCTTGTTGATATCCTTGAAATTGAGATGGGAGAGCCTTCGGTGCCACAACCAGCTTTCGTCAGAATGAGCTTTGCATAACAGACAGATAGCTGGATTTTCTTTGATAGGTTTGAGATTGAGAGGAAACATTTCACCTTTGCGTTCTGATTTGAGAATCACCCTTTTTGTTTTCTTCTCTATTATTTCCGAACCCTCATCGTCAAATGAAACTTTAAGACCGGTACCTCCAACAAGCTGAGATACACTGATGAGGTTATGCTGTAGCCCTTCAACGTACGCCACCTTTCTAATTGTGAAGTCTCCATTAGTTATCATCCCATAACCTTTTATCGTTCCATATGAGTTGTTCCCGAACTTGACATTCCCACCAGTCTGAAGAGATCAAAATTCCCTTAGCTCTTCCTTCCTTCCTGTCATGTGACATGAGCAGCCACTGTCAATGTACCATTCTTCGTCGAACTGCTCGTCACTGATAACCTGCAAAAATTAAGCAGATTTAGGAACCCAAAGTTTCTTGGGTCCACGTGAGCCTTTCATAGGAACAAGTATAGTAATAGAAACATCAACAATGTATGTTCTTTTTATTAAAGTTGTTTCATCTTTCTTCTTAATGGTGTATACTTTGATTTTTTTAGGATTAGTTACAATCGTTTTGGTTTCAGGTTTTGGAGTTTGGGCCTTGGACTGCTTTTGATCATCTTTAACTGAGGAAACTTTCGATTTTCCTTTCAAGTTCGATGATGATCTTGGATTTTGAGCTAGAACAGGATTAGGTTTAGAATGAGAAGTATCAGAATGAGAGAATTTGGACTGAGAAAGTTTCCTGACGTGAGGTTCTAAGTGACCCTTTTGTTTTTGGTCATTAGTGGGACCGAACCTAGAACTTTGGTAGCTTTTGCTTTCGGAACCGAACCTATGCTTTCGGTTGCTGGTGCTCTCTGAACCGAACCTGTCCTTTCGGCTGTTATTCCTTTCAGAACCAAACCTGTCCTTTTGGTTGTTATTACTCTCTGAACCGAACTTGTCCTTTCGGTTGTTGTTGCCCTCTTGCGGCCTGACAGCACTTTTCTCTGACTTTGAATTTTTGTCATGATAAGAGAAATGGGCGTTTTGAGATCGCCAGAACTGCTTTCACTCTGAGAGATTCTTTTTGTATCTCAGATTCCTTTGCTGTTTTTGATCCTTCACTTGTTTCGGCTGTTTGTGGGTGTTAGCCTTTTGCTTCTGCTTTTTGTCAGCCGGTTCACTTTTCACAGATGATGTTTCACTTGTGGAAGTGACTTCTTCTATAGGAACTTCTTTTGTACCACTAGTGCTTGGCACATCGAAGTTGTCTGGCTTGTACAGTGGCTCTGGCACATATCTGCCTTTGGTTTTCCAGGATGTTCGCTCAGATAGACCAACAGTTTCGTCGGCATTATCTATGGGAGCAGACCAGAAAAACTCATCACAGCCATCTGCGTTATCTTCATTTACTATGGCAGTGAGTTCGGCTGTTTGATGTTCGGTTACCCCTGTGACCTTATATACTTGATTTGGTGTTGTTTTCACCTTTTGGTACACAACAGCCTTTTCTTCTAGAATCGGGGACTTATTTTGGGACAAACGAGCAAACTCCACAAAATTTTCAGAAATAAGATTTTTGTGGTTTTCGGGTTTGCTCTTGACAAACTCAGAACAGTCGACTTCATCCTCTATAGAAATTTCACTCATATCATCGTCCTCATTAAGTTCAGATGCGTTTTCAACATCAATTTTATTTTCTGAACTTAAATTGGCATTCAACGAGTCAAATTTTTGTATGGTTTCGGTCCTTAGTTTTAGCTTATCGTTTTCATCTAAAAGGTTTTTCAACATGTCCTTATGGTCCTTGGACTTTATAAAAGATTCGATTTTGTCCAGACCATACATATAAGTCGGATTCACATCATCAGACGAAACTACACTTTCGCAATTATATGCTTCAACATCGATTTCATCCTCCTTAAACTCAAGGAAGGGCAAAATCATGCGATGAATTTTCTGCCCTATTTCACAATTCAGATGAAGTTGAGTGATGTTAGAATAAAGACGTTTAGCAATCAAACAAAAGACATTTCTCTGTTTTAAAAGTTTTAAATTGTCTCTTTGTAAATAAATATTTTCATCTTTCGACTTAATCAACTCCGACTCCTTTAGCTCTATCCACATCCTTCGCTCCTCACTCTTGGATGACACCCTGCTTATTTGGTCAGTTAGGTTAGAATTGGTGACCCTTGTTTGAGTTAAACAACTATCCAGATTTAAGATTCTTGAATTTAAGCTATTTAATTCTTTTTCATATGATTTCTGAGGGACTTTAATTGAAATAAAAAGATATTGTACCTTTTTGATCAATTCATCAAGCTCATTGATCTGTACACTGAGAGGTTTTGCTGTGAAGCACAAGTCCTCTCGCTCCTTGGTGTCCTCTTTTCCACCATCAGTATTGTATCCCCTCATGTGAGATACATCTGTCACCATCAAACACTTCCCACTGCTTTCGTCACCTCTCGCAACATATGCCTTTCCATGAGATGGCTTCCTGACTTCATCATCCTCTGAGTCGGTTGACCAGACCTGCACGCCACCGAACTCGTCATCCTCTGCCGAACCCTGTACAATAAGAGTATTCATAGAAGGGTTAGTAGCAACTTTCTTCCTTTTAATCTCTTCCAGCTTTTTCATCAACACAACCTCTTCATCTTTTTCTTCATCCTTCTCTGCCATTTTCTTCAGAATGCAATCTTTGGCATAATGGTTCTTTCCTCCACAGTAGTAGCAGTTCACACCAAAATCTCCATCAACTTTCACCTCTTTCTTCGGTTCCTCTGTCTTCGGCTCCTCCCTAACCTTTTCAGAACTATAGCTTCCCTGCCAATTTCGGTTCTTATTGGTAGGGAACCTTTTCTTGATGAACCTCTTTGGATTAGACACCATCATTACATAATCTTCAGAAGTAAGATCATAGTCTTCTAGGTTCAGATCTTCATCTTCAACCACATTTTTGCTTTTAGACATGAGGGTCAAGGACCCCAAACTAGAGACCACATTCTTTTCTTGCATGACAATCTTTTCTTGGGATTTCAAAATTCCTACCAGCTTTGCCAACGAATAAGACTTGAACTGCTCATGAGCTTTGACTGTGGACATGACAGCTCTCCACTCAGATCTTAGGCCATTCAAAAAGGTGACCTTCTGTTCAATCAGCTTCCTTTCTATATCATGTTTGATCATCTTGCTAAGAAGATGATTGAAGCGATCGAACGTTTGAGTAACTGTTTCATCAGAATTTTGCTTAAATTCACCAAACTCAGACAAAAGCAATGTCTGAATAGAATGCTCCAAATCTTCATCTGTGGAATATAGCTCTCACAGCCTATCCCAAATCTCTTTAGCGGTACTGCAGGAACTCACCAACCTAAATGTATCAGACTATAGAGCGAATCAGATCAGTCTCAATGCTTTAATGTTGCACTGAAACTTTTCTTTTTCGTCTTGAGCAACGTCTTTTACATCTTTTAACAGATCATTGTACTCTTTCTGAGTTTTAATGATTTTAGATGTTCCTGAGTGAGCAAATGGTCCAGACACAATTGCTTCCCAAATAAGATACCCATTATCTTCAGATCCGATGACATAGTCTTCAAAATGATGTGCCCATACTTCGTAATCCTAGGTGTAAAGAATAGGAATCTTTGTCGTTGATCCAATGCTGTTTGAGATGTTGATAGGATTAGATTGTGACTCGTCCATGCTTGATCGTTTGACCTGTTTGAAAGATCAGACTTGTAATATGTAATATTAGAGCAAAACAAATAAATGCTGAGTTACGTCAATTATGGAATGACGGCTCAATAAATATCAGTTAATGCGGAATAACCCTAATCGTAAATCACAGAAAAGATGTGTATGAATTACACAGCCTCCCACTCTGATACCAATTGATGAGTTATAAAAACTCTTTGATCGATTAGATCTTCGTAACAGGTAAGTAAAGAACGTGAAAATAGTAAAACAAAACACAAGTATGGATCTGAATGAGTCGAATGATTAGATTACTCAATCCTCAACAAAGCTCGACTAAGAACTTCTGCTATAGAGGATTCTAGGGTTACAAAACAAGAACGATGAATATATTGAATAATACTTCTCTAATCGTTACGTTCTAGGATGCATACAAGCATCTATTTATATAAAACCCTACAAAACTCACGGATGGACAGGCCCATACCGGAGATAAACTTGGACTAGCTAACGAGCCCAATAGACGCAACACAATACTGGACCTAACAGTTACTGTGGAAGCATTGATCGCCACAAGTTGTTGTTTCAAGGAGGATCCTTGCGAAGCCCCTCTTTTCCTCTTATTTCACCCCTTCCTGTTATGGTCGGGGTTGGACTTTTGTGGTACGGGTGTAGGGATTGTTGGGTTCTGAGGTTTCCTGTGATCTATGAGAGATTGTGCCAGTTCCTTGGCACTATCAAAAGTGATAGTCCTGGAGGCTAACACACTCGACTGGATCTGGGGCGACAGTCCCCAGATATACCTCTCTATCTTCTTGCTCTCAAGAGCAACCATATCAGGGAATAAGTTTGCCAGATCACAAAACCTATTGGTGTAGGTCGTGATGTCGGATCCAACCATTTGTAGACCCCAGAATTCCTGCTCGAGTTTCTGTACTTCGCCTCGAGGACATGTATTCTTTCATCATCATGTCCTTCAACTTTTCCCAGCTGATGGAATACGCCACCACTAGAGTCAGGTACTTAACATGGCCGTTCCACCATGTTAGTGCCCTGTCAGAGAAGGTACAAGCTACAAACTTGACCTTGTTGCCTTCTTGGCATCCGCAGATTTCAAAGACAGATTCCATCTTCTCAATCCATTGTCTCAACACCATAACACCCCCAGTTCCATTGAAGCTGCGGGGTTTGGCATTCGTGATGTCCTTGTAGGTGCATTCCCGAGGGTGTCCATGGCTTTCGTCGTGGTTCGAGGGAGGTGCACCTGTTCCCGATCCACTAGCGACAGGGGCATTGATTGCTGACACAACAGTTGCAACTGCTGCTGTGAAAGCTGCCTGGAACATGTTGGCATCGAAAGGGTTAGGTGGTTGAAGAGGTTCAGGTGGTGGTGGAGGTGGTGGTATCGGTGCTTCGTTGTTTGGGTTACGTCTGGGATTCCTGCGTGGCGGCATCTTTAACTATACGTTTAAAAGATGACGACATGGATAAGAATTAATGATTAATGAATGTGTCTCATGGACTAACTCCCCATAGCCCAACAGCAAAATGAATAGAATGACTAAATGAAGATGACAACATTTGGATAATAATTTCCATAAGATTAGATATCTGTCAATAATACTGGATTTACAGATGTAACAAGTTCGGGAAAAATGGCCTAGAGGTAGGCCTTACATCAACCAAGATGGAAAATTTGACAGAATTAAGACTATATCAAGACCTAACAGGTCTATGATTTATAAAGACAGGAAATTAGACCAACTTTTTACATAAATTAGGTTATATCCAAAAGATGAGTCGATGAGATTCTATCGGCGACGAGAACTGCTAGCATGAGTTCTTGATCCCGATAGTAGACGTTCCATGTCCCTCATACGCCTGTCAGCTCTCACTTGGTGAGCTCGAAGTTCCCTAACTTCAACTTGGGTTTCAGTAAGTTCCCTCTGCAGATTTGCATTGCGGACCAGAGTCCTTTCATGAGCAGACTCTAGTTGGCGAATGTGGACAGTGTTAACACCAGAGTTGGCTTCAATCTCCACGACCCGGTCAATAGTTGCTTGACCCAGTATCGTGTTTCTGGAAATTCTATAAACCATGATGGGTAGGACTGTGTCATCAGAACCTCCTTCAGTGAGGTTGTAGAAACTTCGGTCCCCATTGTAGGGAATGGGCTGACCTTGTTCCTGACTCCATCTAGTCAAGTTAGTGGCCTACAGAGGTGTGGGTCCTTGAAACGCGGGACGGGGGTTCAGGTTTGGGTTTTGAGCAGCTGGGGGTAGGTTGTTGACTTCAGGCTCTGAGTCAGAACTATCGGAAAAACCCTTAGCATGGTGATCATCCAAAGGAATTGGGTGATCATCTTCTGGTTCTGCCTCTAGCCAAGCAGCATTGCCTTGGTTCGGGAAGTACGGATCGCCGTGGTGAAATCCAGCCATTAAAATCTACGCGAGTAAAGGGATATAAGAAATAGCTAAATAGACGAACCGACTAAGATAATTACAGTAAGACCAAATACCCCTATGGTATTTCTTTATGGTTGTGCTGGTAAGTTTTTAGACTTGTTGCCATATCACAACCATTCTTAGGCATATGCTAATCACTCCTCGGACCAACATAGTTGACCAGGCTATGCCATTCCCTAGACTGACCATATATCCCCAGGCTTACTTGTGATATTCAACAATCGTAATACTTTTGTTCTTGTCATTGTGACACTGGTTTTAGTATGAATGCAGACACGTATACTTTGTTAAATATTTTATGATTTAAAAGTATAACTCTTAGACAGAGTGTTTTAATCCCAATGTATTTATAGTTAGTATATCTTTTATGGGTTGATACACTATATTCACTATAAACAATGCTCTGATACCAATCTGTCACACCCCAAAACCACGAACGGCGGAAACGTTCCGGGGTGGAGGACGTCATGTACAGTATCACAACAATGTAAAATAGTAAACAAGCAACAACATCATCCATTGCATTATAAGTAAAGTTTTAGTACATGTGTGTTCTTTCATTGTAATGAGACACCAAAAATATACAATCAAAATAAAAGACAAGACTTGTCTGCTCCGTCGTCTCAAAACCTGGCCACCGTACCTGTCTACTGATGACCTGAGAATACAAGTTATTTTGAAAGAGAGTATCAACTTTAAAGCTGGTGAATTCATAAGTATTTAAGTGTCATTGTCTTGCTTTGAAAAGCTGTTTTAAAAGTCATGTAAACCTTTAAATGAAAATGTTGATATGAGTATGAAAAGCCCTAGAAAATCCCTTATTTTCTATCAGTATGTAAAGTAGTCTTTTACCAAGACCCGAATGTTTTGTAAGTAAAATGATAGTTTTTCCTTCTATTGACTAGTACTAAGTACTAAGTCTAACTCATCGTTTATGTGAAAGTAACATAAAATAAAGTAAACAGGAAAATGTACTAATGTAAGTGTTGTCACTGGGTACTAGGACTAACACAACATTAGTACATTTTCCTGTTTACTTTATTTTGTGATACTTTCGCATAAACGATGAGTTAGACTTAGTACTTAGTACTAGTCAATAGAAGGAAAAACTATCATTTTACTTACAAAACATTTGGGTCTTGGTAGAAGACTACTTTACATACTGATAGAAAATAAGGGATTTTCTAGGGCTTTTCATACTCATATCAACATTTTCATTTAAAGGTTTACATGACTTTTAAAACAGCTTTTCAAAGCAAGACAATGACACTTAAATACTTATGAATTCACCAGCTTTAAAGCTGATACTCTCTTTCAAAATAACTTGTATTCTCAGGTCATCAGTAGACAGGTACGGTGGCCAGGTTTTGAGACGACGGAGCAGACAAGTCTCGTCTTTTATTTTGATTGTATATTTTTGGTGTCTCATTACAATGAAAGAACACACATGTATTAAAACTTTACTTATAATGCAATGGATGATGTTGTTGCTTGTTTACTATTTTACACTGTTGTGATACTGTACATGACGTCCTCCACCCCGGAACGTTTCCGCCGTTCATGGTTTTGGGGTGTGACACTCTCTCTGTCTATTATGTATGTATGTTCTCTCTGTATGTTATTGTTTGTTTCTCATCATAGTATGTGTTGACTCATGTATGAACTGACTCATTGTATGTTTCATTGTTCTAGTAATAGTATTGGTAACTTCCTAAACTATACCTATTATAGTTTACTAGAAATGTTGTTTGAATGTATGAACATGATTGTATACCTTTGCTACCCAAAGGTATTGAACTAAATGAAGGAACTTTTATATCTATACACTTATACATAATATATAACTAAGATTCAAACGACCTTCGGACAAATAACTGATACCCTAAGTCCACAACCAAACAAGGAACTGGAAGCAAGGCGAGCTATCAGTCCTAAGTCCTTTCAATCCTACTTATATAACTATATCTATATAGATATGCATTTGAAAAAGTATAAGTTTAAAAGAGTTTGAATAAAAAGTATTTAACATGTAAAAGCATTTGATAACCATTGAAGTAGTTTTGTTTGATAAAACAACTAATTGAATAGCAAATCCTTTGTTTGATAGGTATTAATCACATGTGATTGATATAATAACTATAATGTTTCAACTTGTATCCCCCCATAAAAGCATTTAACATCATTTAAAGGATAGATTACGGGGTATGAACTCACTTGTAGTGAGTGGTTTGGAAGAACGGATGGTATAGGATGCTAAGTGTCAAGTGAAGACTTGAGCACACACACAGATCCTATATAACATATAATAAAACATATATGTATCCAATTCATCATTTAACAATTAATTAACCAAGTTAAGACACCCTAGAACATGGAAAACACTTTGATTCAAGTGCTAGAAGTACCAAGGGTTGCATCTAAGGGTTATATAGCCACTTAAGGGAGTTTTCGGTTCAAGTGGTATGTTTCTTGGAGTTTTCGGTCCATATGGTTTTCGGTCCAAATGGCTGGCTGAAAACCCATGATCTTTGATGCATAAGGTAATTTCCAAGGGCTTTGAATAATTAATGAAGTGTTCTAAACACAATACTAAGTATTAGGAAAGGCTTAAAGTCATTTTGCACCCTTCATAAGGGTTTTCGGTCTAAGGAGATGCACTAGACCGAAAACACCTATTGTTCTTGAGAAATGGATGTTTTCAAGGCCCTAAATTAAGTATCCTTACGAGATAACAAGTATAGGAGATAGATACTTACAATATGGAAGCAAAGAAGGGTGTTTTCGTCCCAAAATGCTAGTGTGTGTTCTTGGTGTTCTTGGTGAAATGAAGAACACTTGAAGATCTAAGAAAATGGAATGATTTCACGGATGAAATCATGTAAGATCACTAGATAATGGAAGAGATCAACTAAACAAGGAAGGAAACACTTACAATCTTGAAGATCTTGACAAAAACTCGGATGATACTTGAGAGAGAATTGTTCTTGACTTGGAAATGGAAAAAGAATGGTAAAAATGACTAAGTGTCATTTATATACCCTTTGGTTTAACACCCGGATTCCCAAGTAAATTAATTATTCCTTTATTTATTTTTGGAGGTTGAGAGGGGACTCGGCGAGTTGGTGTTTATACTCGTCGAGTATGGTCGCGGATTCGTGTCCGGGTTTACAGCTGGACTCGACGAGTTCATGAGTGGACTTGGCGAGTCCACGCTGTTTAATGAAACCCTAATTTCCTGGGTTTGGGACCTATTTAAAGGCCCTTAGGGCCGTCATTTGTGGCTACCAAACCCTAGAGAGAAACCCTAACAGATCTAGAGCGTTTGTGAGGAAGGAGAGGCCATTCTTGATCATTTTGTTGGTGTATTTGCAAGAAAGAGGTGACCAAGGCAAGATGAGGCCAAAGGAGGTACGATTCTGGTGACTTCAGAGTTCATAGACTTCATATTGAGGTATTTATTCGGACCTTCTTCAGATTTGGTGTTGATTCTTAGAGTTAGGGTTTTCTTACCCCTTTAGAGGATGGTTATGTGAAGCAATTGGTCCCCTCTCGAGTCTATGCTTTGGATCTGGACCCAAAGAGGTCCAGAGACCTTAACCGTTGGAGCTTTATGAGTTATTTTGTGAGCCATGTACTTAGGATGTTATTTTTGGGGCTAAATCACCAAGTTAGACCATCTAGATGTTATATGAGCGTCAAGGTTTGAACTTTACGTGATTATCATGCTTGGGAAGGTCAAATCTATGGATTAAAGGAACAGATTTGACCTCAGGAGGTCTATGGAGTTTGTGCATGGCATGAACTCGCCGAGTCCAAAGATCAGACTCGGCGAGTAGGGTGACGGTTTCCTGTAAATCACTCAGTGAGTAGACTTGCCGAGTTGGGGAAATAACTCAGTGAGTCAGAGAGAGTTAAGGGACTGGAGTTCAAAGCGGAACTCGCCGAGTTGTTCTTGAGACTCGGCGAGTTGAGTCGGGGTGGCCCTGCGATTCATGCCAGGTGTGACTCGTCGAGTAATGGGAGGAACTCGACGTGCCAAGCGGGACTAAAAGAGCTAGTAGACACGTGTAGACTCGCCGAGTCGCCCTAGTGCACTCGACGAGTCGAGTAAAAGTTTGACCATTGACTTTTGTTGACTTTTAGGGTTTGGTCAACAATGTGGCCATTGAGCTGATAGAGGGTTAAAATGGTCTTTTGCTTAGAGAGGGTTGAGTCTAGTCTCGAGAGTTATATTTATGAGAATATTTACTTTGTGTGATTAGGCGGAGGCTATATCGTATTTCTACCGAGTCAGAGATTTAACGAGACATCTGAGGTGAGTTCTCTCATTATACTTTACCTAGTGTGGTAACAGAGTTATGTGACAGAGTATTTTAGAGTTATATGCCAGTGTAGTTGTATGTTATTACGTGTTGTGATTTATTGTGTTATGAGATATGCATGATTTAGAGTTACAGAGTTAGGACCAGTGGGTCCACAGAGTTATGGTACCAAGAGGGTCCCACAGAGATATTCGACCAGAGGGTTAATAGATTTACAGCCTTGAGTGGCTGATATGTGTATATGTGGTATTTTGGGGAACTCAGTAAGCATTTATTCTTACAGTGTTATGTGTGGTGTTTCAGGTACCGGTGATGATCGCGGGAAGGCGCCGGCATGACTCGTACACACGCACATGAGAGTTCATATGTTTTGATCTTGGGGTTTTGTATTGAGATGATGATGATATAATGTTTTAAAACGTGTATGTGAATGAAATTATATGGTTTTTAAAATGCAAGAAATTGTTTAAATTTTTACGGTGTTATATTTAGGGTTTTCGGTCCAAACACTATTTGGGACGAAAGCTCCTAACTCTTGGAGTTTTGTAACTTAAATGTTGTACAATTAATCCTAAAGTATATTTCCTCTAATTATCTCTTGAAGCACCAGGCTTTAGAACAGTCAAACTGACTCCAAAAAGCTTAAAAATTAGCAGAAATAAATCTGACTTCTATTGAAGTGAATGGTTGTACAAGATAGAAATTTCGGGTTGTCAATTCATCCCCCCGTTAGAAGGAATTCCGTCCCGAAATTAAAGTTTAAGAAAATAAGTAGTTACAAATAACTAAGTAAAAATATGAGGTATTTTAGTTTCATCTGATCCTCTCGCTCCCAAGTGAATTCAGGTCCTCGCTTGGCGTTCCAGCGAACTTTCACTATCGGGATACGACTTTGTTTCGTTTGCTTGACCTCTCGGTCCATGATGTCTACTGGTTCTTCCACGAAGTTGAGGCTCTCTTTGATTTGAATCTCATCGAGTGGGATTAAAAGAGTTTCGTCGGACATACACTTTTTCAAGTTCGAGACGTGGAAAGTAGAATGTACGTTACTGAGTTCACAAGGTAAGTTAAGTTTGTAAGCTACCGGGCTGATTCTTGTGAGAATCTCGAAAGGCCCTATGTATCTTGGATTTAGCTTCCTGCGCTTTCTGAAGCGTATCAAGCCTTTTCAGGGTGAGACTTTCAATAGAACACGGTCACCCACCTGATATTCCAACGGTTAGATATGAGTGCCGTGCTGGTTGGCCGGTAGTGGTAGGTATGTTGATGATGGTTTGAGTTATTGTGATGTGTCTTAGGACTCGTGTGTGGTAGTAGTTTTTGTATCGTATGTTGTTCGTTTTTGAGAGGAGCATCGATTAGGTCCTTCGAGTGGCGGAGGAAAATGGATATCTGCAGGGTCGGAGTGTTGGGCAACTGAAGTGATGACAGTAGTGTTGATCGGTCGTTGGGAGCATTCCAGTCATGAGTTGAGGGCCGGGAAGGGCATACCAGACTCATGCTATGGGCTCGGAGGCAATCCAGACCTATGCTGATGACCACGTAAGGGTATTCCAGTCATAGGCTGTGGGCATAGAGATTGTGTTGGTTATGTATGTTGTAGGAGCGCGTTCAGATTGGATGTATTGTTGAAGATTCGGGGGAGTTGCACTCGGTTGTGACGAATCTGAGGATGGTGGATGAGACGCAAGGATAGATCCTTGGATCTCAAGTTATGAGTAGACCTGAGTTATGTTCATAGAGGTATTCCAATCTAGGGTATTCCATCCTAGGGATGACCGGACCCTGTGATTGATTGGACCTGATATGTTTGGTATTCCAACCCAAGGGTTGACTGGGCCAAACATGTGTGGGATGTGAAGGTATTCCATCCTAAGGATGATTGGAACCGTCATAGGCATGCCTGGTAATTCAGCCTGAGGCTGATTGGGCCAGGCATGAGTGTTCGTGTTACAGTGGATTGATTATTATATGATGTTGAGGGACAATTGTCCTGTCAGCACAAAGGGTTCGCCTTAGGAAGAGGGAAAGTTGGGTTTCCGATACGTTGGATCATCAGGATTTTGTTAGTTGGCAAAGTGGCTTGTAGGTTAGACCTTTTTATAAGGTTCGGTTGGGTTTTACATCATCTTCACGTTTCGCAGTTGCGAAAGTGCATCATGGATAAGGGTGGTAGTATCGTTGGACGACATTCAGGTCGGTGAGCGCCTTTGTTATGTTGAGAGGCCTTTGACCATTCTGGAGAGAAAGGGGGAAGGTTCTGCGGAAAAAGGAGGTACCTTTGGAAAAGATACAATGGGAGCCTAAATGAGGGTCCGAGTGGATGTGGGAGCCGGAGGCAGAGATGCAAGAGCACTATCCAAGGTTGTTCACTGTGACAACCCGAAACTTATCCCGTTTCCGTTACGCGATTCTGTTAATAAAAAAATTCAAATTTGTTAACTTTTCCGTAAAACTCTTTGGTTTATTAAAATAATCTAGATATATTTAATTTAATTATTTACGAGTCGGAACAAAAAATCGCGCGGAAACCCAAAAGTCTCGAAAAATCAAACATTTTTGGTCTAAATGGGATTACGACCGTAAACGTGTTTACGGCCGTAAACTCGTTTACGACCGTAAACCCTGTTTACGGTTAGTGACGAGTGGACCCCATTTTTCACCCTATAAATACGTTACCCCCACTCTCCTTAGAACATTTTATGGCCACATTCTCTCCTCTTCTCTCTCTATGTTCTTCAATCGTAAACTCAGCCACCTGCTGAAACCGTAAACTCATTTCAGAAACCGTAAACCCATCTTCAGAGACCGTAAACTCGAGTTCTAAGGCTAAAAACCCATTTCTTCGATTCAAGCAAGTCTCGGATTTCATTAAGTGTCACGTGCAAAAACTCGGGAACTTTCTTTTCAGTCAACAACTCCACGCAACAACTGTGAGTTCATACCCCTACTTTTTCCGCATTTTTTTTTAGGTTTTCATGGGGGGGGGGGGGGGAATACAAGCTAAACATAAATGTTTTCTTATAAGCTAAACATAAATGTTTTCAGGAATATACATAAAACTTATGCAAATTTCATACTTTATTTCCCTTTTGAACTATGTTGAGCATAAGGGACGTTTTCACTAAAATTACATAGTTTTTGCCGGACAGGCTATTCGCTACGTTATTCATGAAAACTATAATCAGTATAGTTTGGGATTTCTCTAAAAACTTATCAAGCATAGAAACTTTTCTACTAAACATATGCACTGGAACAGAAACCGTTTACAATTTATATCACTGTTTTATCATGATTTTCATAACTATAACTTATCACTATACGCGATATACATTCGGATTCTCACTACGGTAGAATGCTACTGCATCACTTGTAAACTAGATTGTACGATACTGTGAGGCGCTACTTCACTATTGTACCCTTAGGTGTACAGGGATAAATCCGACCACCGTATAACGAGAGTCTACTGGAGGGAGAGCGTGAGATTTGTGAATAGATCTATTCGGGACTGACAATCCCACATCTGGACTGTTAGCTATAGTTTGGCGAGCACGCCTAAGATGTAAAAATGTCATTTAACATCGACGCCTGAAGAACGTTGGAAAGGTCACTACTCACATCAAGCATGGTTAAACGACTCACATTATGTATAAATCACAGATACTTTACCAACCTGGTTTTCTTCAATAGTTTTATTTATATCAAATAGAACTAAACACACCATGCATACTGGCCGAGCTAGGGTTTTCAAAACCGAAACATTTATGCTATGGTTTTACATTTAAATACATATACTTCAATATCAGCTTTAGCTAACCACACGAAGTAATATTTTTCATATCACTACGATTTTTTAGAAACAAACATTCATGGTAGTATACAAAATCGATAACACTACGGTTTCACTAAAGAAAATATCGGATTTTCTTGAGATTACACAAACATTTCGGCTCGCTCATCAACAAGTCTTCATTACAAATTTCTGCTTATGAACTCACCAGCTTTATGCTGATATTTTTCAAACTGCTTGTATTCTCAGGAAATCAGTATACAGGTACTTGCTGGATTTTCGAGGAACCAAAGCAATTAGAGTTTTTAAGCTTTTATTTTGCAAAACTATTGGATGTATTCCAAACTAAGTTTCAAACCGTTGTAAACATTTTTATTTAAATATTCACTGTAATGGTTGTTGTGCTATGATTGTTGTTATTCATTGGTTGTGATGCTATACATGACGTCCTCCGCCCCGGAATGTTTCCGCCAACGGTTTCGGGGTGTGACAGATTGGTATCAGAGCCAGGTTTATAGCGAACTAGTATACCGAACCTTACGTGGTATACAACTATAAACACTAAGGGGCCTAAGTGCTCTACACTAAAGTATACTTTCAAAATATAAAGAATTTTTATAAAAAGTATACGAGCATGCATACATAACAGGATTCGTGTCGCTAGTAGAACTGAACAAAAGTATTTTGGATGTTGGAACGTTGCGGTTAAACCTGGGTAGTTATGTAATCATGTCTAGGGTGAATATAGCCTGATCAACTATATTCAGTCGAGACATGACCAACATGTGTTTGGGAGTGACTGTGGTGCTACAGCTGGCTTAAAACTTACCAAAAATCATCTCACATAAAATACTATAGGAGTATTTTCGCTAGAGCCAAACTTAGTACGCAGATTCACTCTAAGTATTGCTACCTCTCCTTCCTTAAGCGATAGCTTACTGTGTTAGTAACCTTTCTATGATTATCGCTTGATAGAATACTTTCATTATCAGGATGAGATATATTTTGTTCTTTTATATATATCTCGAGGACTTACCATCCTCTTCTTCCTGATTGTTTCTAGAACAAAATGCCTACCCGACCAAGACCCATCAGAAGGAACAACGACACTCCGCCACCACCACCACCACCACCTCCTCAGTTCGACCCTGTCATGTTCCAAGCAGCAGTTACTGCCGCCGTGACTGAAGCAATGGCACAAGTAAATGCTGGAGGAGCTGGAGGTGGAACTGACCCACATAGAAGAAAATGGAAGTCAGGGACATCAGAAAGAGTGTTCCTACAAGGACTGCATGACGACGAAACCCAAGTCCTTCGATGGAAATGGAGGTGTCATCGCCCTGACTCGATGGTTCGAGAAGATCGAATCCATCTTCGAAATTTGTGTTTGTTCTAAAGCCAACAAGGTGAAGTTTGCCGCCTGCACCTTCACTGACAGAGCCTTGACCTGGTGGAATGGTCGAGTCAATACCCTAACCCTGCCAGTGGCTAATGCCATGGGTTGGGAAAGGCTTAAGGAGCTCATGCTAGCGGAGTACTGCCCGAGGGGCGAAGTGCAAAAGTTGGAGCACGAACTCTGGAACTTGAAGATGAAGGGTTCCAACATTGTTGCTTACACTGCTAGATTTTGTGATCTGGCGCTTCTCTGTCCGGGAATGGTCAACCCAGAAAGCAAGAAAATTGAGAGGTACATCTGGGGACTGATGCAACCCACCAAAGGAAATGTCTTGGCTGCTAGGCCAACTACATTTGAAAGCGCCAAGGATCTGGCGCAGACTCTGATCGATCATGGAATCGATCTGGATGAAGTGACAACTGTCCCTGGACCCCAAAAGGATAGTGGTGGGAAGAAGAGGAAGTCTGGAAATAAGCGAAAGGGCCAGTCTTCGCAGGAGCCCAACAAGAAACAACAAATAGTAGCAGTTCATGCTGCTATTGCTCCTGCTGCTGCTCCCACTGCTGTTCCAACCACCCAATCCCCTACAGGTGGTTATGCTGGAAAACTGCCTTTGTGTGTCAAGTGTAACTTCCATCATCACGGGCCATGTCGTGAGTTGATCTGCAACAACTGTGGGAAGTAGGGACACACAAGTCGATACTGCAAGACACCGGCTCAACCAACCAACCAGGCCCCGGGAGCGGGCGCTGGTCAGACTTGTTATGGATGTGGAGAGGTTGGACACTACAGGAGAAACTGCCCCAAGGCAACAACTGGTGGCAATACAGGGAGAGTTATGGCTATGGGCCAGAATGAAGCAGTTGCTGATCCTACCGTTGTTACGGGTACGTTCCTCCTTGACAACTCTTATGCATGCCTTCTCTTTGATTCTGGTGCGGAGAGGAGTTTTGTTAGTCATTAATTTAAACACCTAATCAAATGTAAATCCCAACCTCTAACCGAAACATTTACCGTCGAGATGGCTAACGGAAAGAAGGAGAACAGTAACAACATATTCATAGGTTGCACTCTTACTCTAGACAATTATTCTTTTCCTATTGATCTTATGCCTCTGTCCATCAAGAGCTTCGACGTCATTATCGGCATGGACTGGTTAAGCTCCAATCATGCTGATATTCTTTGCTTTGAGAAGGCTGTCTGTCTCAATCTTCCTTCTGGCGAAACCCTTATGATTTATGGTGATAAGCTCAGTTCGAACCTCCGTATCATTTCGTGCATCAAAGCTCAGAAGTATCTGCGGAAGGAATGTCATGCATTCCTAGCTCATGTTGTCAACGAAACGAGAAAAGTTAGAGACCTCGAGAGCATCCCCGAAGTCTGTAACTTTCCTGATATCTTCCCTGAAGATCTCCCAGGAATCCCTCCTGAACGTCAAGTTGAGTTTCGTATCGACTTGATCCCCGGAGCTACTCCTGTAGCTAAATCTCCCTACCGTTTAGCGCCAGCAGAAATGCAAGAATTATCCAGTCAGCTCAATGAGCTGATCAACAAAGGATTCATAAGGCCAAGTTCCTCACCCTGGGGAGGTCCGATCTTATTTGTGAAAAAGAAGGATGGATCCTTTCGGATGTGCATTGACTACCGAGAGCTGAATAAGCTGACCATCAAGAACTGATATCCCTTACCCAGAATCGACGATCTCTTTGACGAACTTCAGGGAGCCAGTTATTTCTCAAAGATCGATTTAAGATCAGGGTACCATCAGTTGCGAGTTCACAAGAATGATGTGCCCAAGACAACATTTCGAACTCGCTATGGACACTACGAGTTTGTAGTAATGCCCTTTGGTCTGATTAACGCACCGAAAATATTCATGGACCTGATGAATTGGGTGTGCCGCCCTTTCTTAGACAAGTTCGTGATTGTGTTCATCGACGATATACTTGTCTATTCACGGAGTGAAGATGATCATAAACAACACTTGAGGCAGGTGTTGGAAACATTAAGGGCGGAAAAGCTATACGCAAAATTTTTGAAATGTGAGTTCTGGATCAGGAGGGTGAATTTCCTTGGTCATGTGATTAGCAAAGAAGGCATACACGTGGACCCTTCCAAGATCAAAGCAATTCAGAACTGGTCTGCACCAAAGACACCCACATAAATCAAACAATTCTTGGGTCTCGCGGGCTATTATCGCAGGTTCATCCAAAACTTCTCTAGAATCGCTAAGCCTTTAACTACCCCGACACAAAAGGGTGTAACCTTCAGTTGGGGAGTCAAACAAGACACTGCGTTTCAAACATTGAAGCAGGCCCTGTGCAGCGCACCTATCTTGTCCCTGCCCGAGGGGACGGAAGACTTCGTGGTCTACTGCGATGCATCCAATCAGGGCCTAGGCTGTGTGCTCATGCAACAAGGAAAGGTTATCGCCTATGCCTCAAGGCAGTTGAAAACACATGAGGTCAATTACAAACTCATGATTTGGAGTTGGGAGCAGTGGTCTTTGCATTAAAGATCTGGAGACACTATCTCTATGGAACCAAGTGCACTATCTTCACCGACCATAAGAGCTTACAGCACATCTTTAATCAGGAGATAAACATGAGACATCGACGATGGGTCGAGCTACTCAGTGACTACAAGTGCGAAATTCGCTACCATCCCGGAAAGGCCAATGTGGTAGCATACACCCTCAGTCGAAAGGAGTATTCAGGGCGTAAGGTGAAGGCACTAACAATGACCATCCATTCCCACTTGTCCGCGCATATTAGAGAGGCTCAGCTGGAAGCCTTAAAACCCGAGAACGTGACAGGGGAAGCCTTGCGGGGAATGGACAAGAACTTGGAGGTTAAAGAAGACGGAGTGTACTATTTCATGAACCGAATCTGGACCCTAAAGTTCAACGGTTATAGAGAGGTTGTCATGAATAAGGCGCACAAGACTAAAAACTCCGTTCACCCAGGTTCGGATAAGATGTACCTGGATCTCAAACAACTCTATTGGTGGCCAAACATGAAAGCAGAGATTGCTACCTTCGTGGGCAAGTGCCTGACTTGCGCCAGGGTGAAGGTTGAATATCAAAAACCCTCAGGTTTACTTCAACAACCAGAAATACCTGAGTGGAAATGGGAAAGGATAACTATGGATTTTATCACCAAGTTACCCAGGTCTCTGAGTGGGCATGATGCCATCTGGGTAATTGTCGATCGGTTGATGAAGTCCGCCCACTTCCTGCCAATCAAAGAAAGCTTCAAGATGGAGAGACTCACACGGATGTACCTTCTAGAAATAGTTCGCCTTCATGTGTACCTACATCCATTATCTCCGATCAAGACAACAGGTTTACATCGTGGTTCTGGCAGTCTTTGCAGAAGGCTCTTGGAACTAAATTAGATATGAGCACAACTTATCATCTGCAAACTGATGGACAGAGTGAGAGAACAATTCAGACCTTGGAAGATATGTTGAGAGCCTGCGTCATTGACTTCGGCACATCATGGGACACTCATCTTCCTTTGGTTGAATTTTCCTACAACAACAGCTACCATACCAACATCAAGACTGCGCCATTTGAAGCCCTCTATGGCCGTAAGTGCAGATCCCCTCTGTGCTGGGCTGAGGTGGGCGACACACAGCTAGCCAGGGGTCAAATCCCCGACAGTACTGTCACCAGTCCTGAAATCATTTGAGAGACAACGGAGAATATTGTACAAATCCGGGAACGACTGAAAGCTTCACGAGATAGACAAAAGAGCTACACCGATAAGAGACGTAAACCCTTGGAGTTCCAGGTTGGTGACCGTTTCCTTCTAAAGGTCTCACCCTGGAAAGGCATGATACACTTCAGAAAGCATGGAAAGCTAAACCCAAGGTACATCGGATATTAGAAATCCTTGCTAGGATCCGTCCCGTAGCATACAAACTCCTGCTACCGCAAGAACTCAGCAACATTCAACCCGTTTTCCACGTATCGAACCTAAAGAAGTTTCTGTCCGATGAGACACTTGTGATTCCTCTCGACGAGATTGAAATCAACAAGAACCTCAACTTCGTGGAAGAACCTATCGAAATCATGGATCGGGAAGTCAAACGAACGAAACAAAGTTGCATCCCGATAGTGAAGGTTCGCTGGAATGCCAAGCGAGGACCTGAATTCACTTGGGAGCGCGAAGACCAGATGAAACAAAAGTATCCGCATCTTTTTCCTAATCCATGATCTGTATTCTAGATTCGAATTTCGGGACAAAATTCCCTCTAACGGAGGGATGATGTGACAACCCGAAAATTATCCCGTTTCCGTTATGCGTTTCTGTTAATAAAAAATTCAAATTTGTTAACTTTTCCGTCAAACTCTTTGATTTAATAAAATAATCTTGATATATTTAATTTAATTATTTACGATTCGGAACCAAAAATCGCGCGGAAACCCGAAAGTCTCGAAAAATCAAACATTTTTGGTCTCAATGGGATTACGACCGTAAACTCGTTTATGACCGTAAACCCTGTTTATGGTCAGTGACGAGTGGACCCCATTTTTCACCCTATAAATACGTTACCCCCACTCTCCTTAGAACATTTTTTGGCCACATTCTCTCATCTTCTCTCTCTAAGTTCTTCAACCGTAAACTCAGCCACCTGTTGAAACCGTAAACTCATTTTAGAAACCGTAAACCCATCTTCAGAGACCGTAAACTCGAGTTCTAAGGCTAAAAATCCATTTCTTCGATTCAAGCAAGTCTCGGATTTCGTTAAGTGTCACGTGCAAAAACTTGGGAACTTTCTTTTCAGTCAACAACTCCACGCAACAACTATGAGTTCATACCCCTACTTTTTCCGCATTTTTTTTAGGTTTTCAGGGGGGGGGGGAATACAAGCTAAACATAAATGTTTTCTTATAAGCTAAACATAAATGTTTTCAGGAATATACATAAAACTTATGCAAATTTCATACTTTATTTCCCTTTTGAACTATGTTGAGCATAAGGGACGTTTTCACTAAAATTACATAGTTTTTGCCGGACAGGCTATTCGCTACGTTATTCATGAAAACTATAATCAGTATAGTTTGGGATTTCTCTAAAAACTTATCAAGCATAGAAACTTTTCTACTAAACATATGCACTGGAACAGAAACCGTTTACAGTTTATATCACTGTTTTATCATGATTTTCATAACTGTAACTTATCACTATACGCGGTATACATTTGGATTCTCACTACGGTAGAATGCTATTGCGTCACTTGTAAACTAGATTGTACGATACTGTGAGGCGTTACTTCACTACTGTACCCTTAGGTGTACAGGGATAAATCCGACCACCGTATAACGAGAGTCTCCTGGAGGGAGAGCGTGAGATTTGTGAATAGATTTATTCGGGACTGACAATCCCACATCTGGACTGTTAGCTACAGTTTGGCGGGCACGCCTAAGATGTACAAATGTCATTTAACATCGAAGCCTGAAGAACTCTTATTCACTTTTAGGAAATCAGTTCTTTGAAAACTTTTCTTAGTTCCTCAGTTTGAGTCCAGATTTACCCGAAGGTGCATCCGAATCCCTCAAACCAAGGCTTTAATACCAACTTGTAACACCGAAATTTTCAAAACAAAATTTTCATTTAAAATAGTTTATCTCTTTAACAATTTTCATAAAAATCTCCTTTTTGTTTTAATTATAATACATGACTCTTTTTTTCAATCAATTAATAAACCAGGATCCTCAAAACAAACGCTTCCTCTCGTGTGTACAATCGAGCCGGTGCCGTCCCGTGATCCTGAGAAAACCTGAAACATATAACACAAAACACTGTAAGCACGAAGCTTAGTGAGTTCCCCAAAATACCACTCTAACACATATTAGCCACTCAAGGCTATAACTCTATTGACCTTCTGGTCAGTGTGTCTCAGTGGGACCCTCCAGTCCTAACGCTCTGTGGACCTTCCGGTCCTAACTCTATGGACCCAAAGGTCCTAACTCTGATAACTTTGAATCATGCATATTACATATCACAATAAATCTCATAAAATAAATAGCATACAAATACACTGGCACATAACTCTAAACCTAACTCTGTGGACCCTCTAATCCTAGCTCTGTGGACCTTCTGGTCCTAACTCTGATATACACACAACACAAATCACATAGAAATAATGCAGTGCCACACATCGCATAGATAGCATACAATAACCCTGTCACATAACTCTGTTACCACTCTAGGTAAAGTATAGTGAGAAGACTCACCTGGCAAGCAGAAAGCAGATATCCTCACACTTGAATCTCGAACACGCCACCCCCTAACACATAAGGCAAATATCTCTAATTGACACTCGAAGTCTCAACTCTAATTAAACCGGCGATTACTTTTTCCCTCTCTAATCAGATAGTGGGTAAAAGACCATTTTACCCCTCCAAGGCCTCTATTACCTATGTTGACCAAACCCCAAAGTCAACAAAAGGCAATTCAAGTCAACGGTCAACTCTGACTAGGCTCGGCGAGTACACAGGGGTCACTCAGCGAGTCCATGCGTATCTTCTGACTCCTCCAAGGCCTCACTCGACTCGTCGAGTGAACCTTCCACTCGACGGGTTTCCACTGGATTCGAATCGGGGGGCAACCCGACTTGACTCGTCGAGTCCAAATATGAACTCGGCGAGTTGCTCTCATGATCAAACTCAAATGACCTTCTAAGGTTAGATCTGTTCCTCTAATCCATAGATCCGACCTTCCCAAGCTCAATAAACAGGTAAAGGTTCAAACTTTACGCTCATGCAACTCACATATAGCCATAAATGGAGAAATGACCCTTAAAATGATAACCTTAGCTCCAAACTCATAAAGGACTGAATAAAGCTGGGAAATAGGGACTCTTTGGACCTCTCAAGGTCCAGATCTGAAGATATATACACAAGGGGGCACCACATACTCTAGATCTCTTACCAAAAGAAGAGAAGAAACCCTAGATTCATGAAATCTATCACCCAAACGAAGATGTACATGAATCCTTACCTCTCACAATAGCTCTGAATGAAATGATAGAAGATTTGAGTCCCACAAGACATCCTAGCTCGAAATCCATCCTTCCCTTTGCTAAGACACACCAAAAGATGATGAATTAGCCCTCCTCTTGCACCATATGCTTTCTCTCTGCTCTCTAGGGTTTTCTCAGGGTGTAATAGCCGCAAATGAAGGCAATAAGGACCTTTAAATAGGTCCCAAACCCGATAAATTAGGGTTTCTCTGCCCAACACCTACTCATCGAGTCCCTCCTCTGACTCGTCGAGTCCACTCATTAAATCCGCGTGAGAAGCCCGACTCGACTCGGCGAGTTGGATCCTCAACTCATCGAGTCTCTCCTTTAACCAAAAGATTAAACTACACAATAATAACCCTGAAAACCCGGATGTTACACTGGCACCCTATTTAAGAGATCATTAGCCTCCCTTAGTCCCTTTGTAGCCTCTTGAGAGTCCAAAAACCCTAATTCGTGTGTGTGCTCCATATTAGTGTAAATTTCAAGCTTGGAAAGAAGACCTTGATGCAGGAAGCTTGAAGATCAAGAAGTGGGAGGCAAGAACGTGTGGGTATGAAGTCTATCTCAGCTAGCTTCATTTGAGGTATCAATTCATGATCTTGGCCTCATTCCTTTCTAGATCTCTTTGGAGGAAGTTAGGGCTTCTTGGCTTGGTTATGAAGATATTCTTGGGTATGAGCTCAGATCTGAAGTTGTAACTTCAGATCTGAACTCTCTTTGATTTGTAAGTCCATAAAGCTATCAGCATTGGCAAGCATGAACCCCTCTTTAAGTGTAAAACCCCATTTCAAGCTTGGTTTTGGCATTTTGAGTCATTAGAGCCTTGCATGCACGTAAAGTTTGCAACTTTACATGATAAGCATGCCTTGGGAACTTGGATCTACTGTATGGAGCCTTGGCATGGCTTAAAAAGCATCTGTATGGATGAAGGACTGAAGGGACTCGGCGATTCGTATGGTAGACTCGGCGAGTCATATGAAGATGGTCATGAACTCGATGGGTTGGTTGAACAAATCGACAAGTCTGATGAAGATTTCCTTGGGCTCGGCGAGTGGCATGGTGACTCGGCGAGTTGGCAAGTTATGCAAGGAACTAGACGAGTAGCTGAGGGTACTCGACGAGTTGAGGTCAACTTGGACTGTTGACCTTGACAATTGACTTTGACCTTTAACCAAGGGTTGACCAGTTTGACTTTTGAGACTAACTGGTAAGCGGATATTTATGAATTGGATCATTGATGGTTATAGGTGTTGGAGTTTGGGGCAGTGTTTTGGGAGCGTGATTTCGTGGTTTAGTCCGACATTGCAAGGTGAGTTATCCTTACTATACCCAAGGGTCTAAGGCACCAAGGCCGACCCTTTGAATTGTTATTTGGTTATGTTATGCTACTATGATCTGTTAGATCAGTATCCTAGAGGGTAGGATGATATTGTGTGATATGTGATATGACATGTTAGTTCGGTATCCTAGAGGGTATGATAATATTATGAGGTATGTGGTATGATTCGTTAGATCAGTTGTTGTCTATAGACTGTTATGTGATTATCTGTTATATGTGCACATGTTTGTTTGGCGGTTGAGGCTTATCTGCTTTTTGCGAAAGCCAATAGGCCTAGGCATTCCAACCTGTTAGTTGTGGGCCGTGAGTATTCCATCCCGAGGATGACTGGACTCATAGTATGTGGGCATTCCAACCTGTTCTTTGTGGACTGTGAGTATTCCATCCCGAGGATGACTGGACTCATAGTATATGGGCATTCCAACCTGTTGGTTGTGGGCCTGGGGTATTCCATGTCGAGGATGATTGGACCCATAGTATGTTGTCATTCCAACCAGATGGTTGAGGGCCTGGGGTATTCCAACCCGATGGTTGACTGGACCCATAATATGATGTTGATGATTATATGTGTATTATTGTGGGTATGGTTATTTTGGGGGAACTCACTAAGCTTTCAGGCTTATGGTCTCAGTTTATTGCTTCAAGTACATCAGGCGATTGCAGCAAGGCGAAGGCATGATTATACAACTCCTCATGATTTGTTTATGTTTCTGGGAAAACTATGATATAAGATATTTTGAAAACAAACTTTGTAATGATAAATGGTTTTAAATGTTTTGAAAAAGTATTAATTTGGCATGAAGTTTTTGGGTGTGACAAGCATCATCCTAACTAGCATACAATGAAGCATAATCAACATGAAATACAAGTTAGATGACATACCTTTTAGTGTAGTTGGAAGCCTTGAATCTTTAAGAGCTTAGCACCAATAGTATGAATGCCTCAAATGGAATCACAACACATCTAGGGCAAATGATAACTTAAGAGAACAAGTCTTACACTCAAAATCGGCTATGGCTCTTCAAGAACACATGCATGGGGTGATTTCATGAGATAGGGGTTTCTTATATAGTGTGGCAACATTAGCATTACACCATGTAAACCCTAATGTGCATGACTTTCCATATTCTTCATGCTCCATGGGTTTAAACCTCCATGGATCATCCATAGGTCACCACATGGGCTTAGCCCAACATAAAGAACTATGGATCATAAGCCCACATTACAAGAATGCTTTACATAATCAATCCCCATATAGTTAATTAGTCTCTTTTGATCACAAAATTAATTCCAAATTAATTCTTGATCAATACTAGTTAAATAATATGATTTCATATTAATATATTAGAACTTATAATATATTAATAAATCATAAATAACCTCTTCTCAAAAGTCCGTCCTATCAAATTGTCTTGATGATATGCAACCCAAATGGACCATGCTACTCTCGGGTCAAGTACATACCAATAATAGTTATGGACTTAAGACACTAATCCAACAGTCTCCCACTTGGATAAGTCTAATAACTATCACTGCAAGCATGAATCCAACCCAACTAGCAATCGTAGCTCTTAAAAGCTTTTGTCGAACTCTGACCTAGTCAATGATGTGTCCATTAGATAAGGGATCATATATTCCTCCATTCTAGATATTATATGGACTGAGACATGGATTATAATCATTCTCTCTGTCCATATGTTGTTTCCCGATTTCCGATTTATGACGATCGACTAATTAAACAAATCAAATCAGTCCAGGCCTGATGTCATCACTAAATCATTGAGGGGCCCACAAATATCGCTTTTATCCACATGGGGTAAATGGAATGGATAAAATTCGACCCAAATACTCGCTTTTACTTACTCATCAAATTACACACAATGATATGTTTTATAACATCCAAGTTGCTGGTGTGTTTACATATGTCAATGTGCAACCGAATCACAACTACAATTCACATGTCTCCGTTTCAAGAATATAAGATATTATCGTCTCATTATCACTCATGATAAACTACATGAAGTGATTCAAATGAGCGTGGGATGAATCCAATACTCGAATCTTATTCCAGGAGTACTCATGAACACTGCAACCACCTTGTCCTAGACAAACTACAACCCATTCATGACAGTCTTGCCTCAATACCTACTTCCAAAGTATGATCAACTATGGATGGTTTGAGTAACCTAGTCACTTGGGAAGTCAAAACATGCAAAGTGAAACACAATAATGATACTAATCCTATATGGCCCAAAAACTTTTGAGTCATATTGATTACTCATTATTCATTCTATAATGTTTCAAATAATCAACTTAATACTTGAATTTAAACAATAGCTATCCCATGCTCCAAGCATGCATACTAGGTCTGTCTAAACAATAGTTATGCCATGCACCGAGCATGCACACTATGTTTTTTTATGGTCCTTACTTTGTGAAATAGATCAATTGAAAAACATTTCAATGATGCTCATTTCAAAATTTCAAATATTTATCGTAACTGTAAGAATTCCAAATTCTTGTCACTACTAAACTATCATGTAATGCAACCTTTGTAATGTCATGGTACCAAAAGTCACAGAGACTTAACCAACGATATTACTAAACTTTCCAAGGAAGCGAAGTCTCAAATTCAAAGTACATTCCTTTGAACATCCTTTTTGCATTAAGTTTCCTAATCTTACACAGATTTAAAGAATAACTTCCACTAATGGAAACATTTCCATATTTCTATTTTGACTATCACTTCTGAACAAGAGTTGCCTATTTTCAGAATATGTCAATATGGTCCATCCATTTGATACTTCCAACTACAAGTGACCAATCCCTGGAGAACCTTAGATTGTCCTTAATAGTTGTTAACCACTTTAGTCATATCCAGTTCTAGTCCTTTTTCCCTCTTAATGGCCTAGGCATTTGGAAAAATTTAAACACGAGAATATTATTGCATATGCAATCGATCCTATACCCGAAGCATATGGGATGCGATTCGTAATGTCTAACATAAAGACATGATACTTGATCAGCCTTTTGCTATAGTATTTCTATTTTCCATGTTCTCACAATTCAAATTATGAAGAGGGATGTCGTAATCATAATTGAATTTTGAGAACGCAATTAACCTTTCCATATATAGAATTGCCTTATGTTGAACCATTCCAACATAACATTCATATATATTTGACTAAATTTGATTACAAAAACTCAATCTAAGCTTTTAGATTTTGAAATGAAGTATAAATTCCTCTCCCTTAATTACAGCAAAACAATTTTTCAAACCCACAACTTTGCGAATTGAAACTTTTGTTTTATATAATTAACATTGTTAACTTGCAACACTTACCATAATAATTATGCCCCCACTAGCATAATAATTATTATCTTACTAGCATAACACTTATGCTCCCACTAGCTTTGACATGTATTCCGAAATCAACTGGACTTCTAGAGATCAATACTTATTGACTTTCTTTACCAAAGTTAAGATTTCTGATACGAGATGCTTCAATACGACTTTATCTAGGCTTCTCAAAATCATACACCTTTCCTTAGATAACTTCCATGTGTGTCTTAACTATTCAGAACTTACGACAACAAGTTTCAAATTCTTAAACCTTTGCCATTTCTCACAATTCAAACTATGAAGAGGGATGCCGTAATCATAATCGAATTTGAGAATGCAAATATCACAACTGCTATCTCCTTAAAATCTACTTAGTGAAAGCGTTTCCTCACCATTATTTTCATGAATCGGATAGAAACCTTATGACACTTAGATTTTATGGTTTATGTGTTCCTATCCATGTGAATTTGTCATAACCACAATCACAAGACAAGGTTAGTGACAAATCCAAACTCATATGGACTGAAGTTGTTCAATCTTAATTTCTTGCCACCAGGCAACACAATGGCCTACCATTGCTTCTAGGTTGTTATGCAAACAATTAAGAACTTATAGAACTTACACGCATGGTCAGCCAACTAGTTTGGGCACAAAAACAAGAATATATCAACATGATAGGTTACAACCTCAAGTCGTGTGCTAGTGATTGACAATAGGTTTATTCTTGATTAGTTCTTGAAACTTTCAAGATCTTTAAGACTCACACTGACCTCTTGACATATAACATTATCTTGTCATGATCCATTCCTTGATAAACAAATATTCAAGAGTTAGTGCAGATTCTAATCAAGACTAACACTTCACACCATTGGCCATAGTTGGTCTTTGTCCTTACCAAGACATCACAACTTACCAATTTCAAATGTACAAGAGTAAGAAACATTTTAATCTACATTTGATAAGTGTTATAAACCTTCTCAAGATTATGTCACTCAAGTTACAATCTTGGAATATGACTCTAAGACTCGATTTGGAACAAAGTATGATTCACCTTTTTGATTTAACCGTTCCAACAATTCACGATCCCTCTTCTTAGCCATAAAAATGCACTAAGATGTCCTTATAGGATCAATTGTGATATGGTTTTCCATAACCATTAAGATGATCATAAAACATGATACTAAAGTACTCACCTATCTTTTTAGATTGGAGAAGCTTTTATCTTTC
Organism: Lactuca sativa; assembly: GCF_002870075.4. Classification (NCBI taxonomy): domain Eukaryota; kingdom Viridiplantae; phylum Streptophyta; class Magnoliopsida; order Asterales; family Asteraceae; genus Lactuca; species Lactuca sativa. Next base: position 262,736,013 of record NC_056630.2, read on the forward strand.
TTCCAAAGGATTTAGGAAGACTATAGTTGTTTGAACCAAACATCTACAATGGGAGAAATTCAAGTTGGTTGATTTAAGTCCTTCACATAACACCTAAATGAAATATTAAGGATAGGACCCAACACAATATTTTACAATTTGGAAGAGGGATGCCATAATCCAAACTGCAAAATATTTGAAGGTTGGTAAATGACGATTCACCAATTTCCACCACGAAAAGCGAAAAAGAATTTTAGGTTTTAAGTGAATTGAAACTCCTAGATCCTTTGAGATTCATTGAGACTTTCAATGGCATGTTTAAATCTCGATTATACCCTTCAAGTTTGTGATTGGGATGCCGAGGATCCCAAACAAAGTGTGAATAACCATGCAAATTAGCTTGATACTCCCAATGTTACAACCACCTAATCAATGTGCTGGTTAACAACACATGTTCCATTGATCTATGATTAACATCAAGCTACCGTTGGCCACACACTTTCAGTCCTATATTAGTGTGTCGGTTAACCACACACGCTCCACTAACGACTTAACAAGATGCAAAGTGCAATTTCATGGGTTAGCACCATATTCACATTTTCCTAAGTAATTAAGATTTGAGAATTTGTAAGTGTTTAGTTACTTTATATTTATCATTATACTTTTAATGAAGGGAGAATTAGAGTCCTATCCTACCCATTCGGTTAACGACCATCCACCAGTCAAGGAAACAGTGAGTGAGAGTGGAACCCATTAAACTGCCATTTTATAGGCAGTAACCTTATACCCCCTTATAGATCGGCTTCGTGAATGAGGCATACTAACGGTAAGAATGACTTTGTTCTTATATATATATATATATATATATATATATATATATATATATGTATATATATATATATATATATATATATATATATATATATAAACCTATAATATTATAATAGTATAAGGTTAGAATTTTAAACTTTAAAATTCTAGGGCTTGGAATTAAATGTTTCAAAAGTTAGACTTTTACATTTACAAATTCCAAAACTTGAGGGCAAGTTTTGAACTATTCAAAAACTTTGGAATGTATAACTTATAAGTTTAATATAGGTTTAAATGAAAAGACTCTTGAAAATCCATAACTTGAGGGCAAGTTATGAAGTTCATAAAACCATTTATGGGAAAAAGACTATTCAAGTTCATAACCTATAAGTTTAATGATCTCTTTAAAACTTTTCATTTTCCATAAATTGAGGACAAGTTATGGAATTCATCAAAAAACATTTAGATCAAAATTGTAACATACAAAAAACAATCAATTTTGTCTATGATCCAAATTAAACTCATAAGAACAAGACAATTCACATCAAACAAATTTCATGTAATTAGCCTAACCATATAAACTAATACAAAACATGAAACTTCGAAAATTATCTTTTAAATTGGATAATCATTATAATTACCACATCAAAAATAGGTTTATAAGTTCAAAAACAGCTTAAGGTAATGATCCTAGTCCAATTCCAGCCAAAAACATCGAAAAACTTCATTATAGAGCAACAACTCGTCGAGTGTATGAAACAACTCAGCGACTTGGTCAGAATTGTGCTTGGACTCGGTGAGTCTCCCAGTGGACTCAGCGAGTCCACTGTCCAGAAAGCTGGAATTTGAATTTTAAAGCATTTCCAAGCAAGTAGCATCAAGTATAATTGAAAACAAGCCTATGCTCTGATACCACTAAAGGTTTTGAGCATTCTAACACTCATATGGTGTACATGCAACTCTAGATGCTTTGGATCTATGTTTTCTCTATTATACATGCATACATTCAATATTCCAAAGCGTCATCCTAACTAGCATACAATGAAGCATAAACAACATGAAATACAAGTTAGATGACATACCTTTTAGTGTAGTTGGATGCCTTGAACCTTTAAGAGCTTAGCACCAATAATATGAATTCCTTAAATGGAATCACAACACATCTAAGACAAATGATAACTTAAGAGAAGAAGTCTTACACTCAAAATCGACTATGGCTCTCCAAGAACACTTGCATGAGGCGATTTCATGAGATAGGGGTTTCTTATATAGTGTGGCAACATTAGGGTTACACCATGTAAACCCTAATGTTCATGACTTTCCATATTCTTCATGCTCCATGGGTTTAAACCTCCATGGATCATCCATGGGTTACCACATGGGTTTAGCTCAACATAAAGAACTATGGATCATAAGCCTACATTACAAGAATGATTTACATAATCAATCCCCATATATTTAATTAGTCTCTTTTGATCATAAAATTAATTCCAAATTAATTCTTGATCAATACTAATTAAATAATATGATTTCATATTAATATATTAGACATATAACATATTAATAAATCATAAATAACCTTTTCTCAAAAGTCCATCTTATCAAATTGTCTTGATGATATGCAACCCAAATGGACCATGCCACTCTCGGGTCAAGTACATACCAATAATAGTTATGGACTTAGACACTAATCCAATACAAACATGATTTGGTAAGTGTTAGGATGAAATTTATTGAAATTTCATGAATAGATTTCCGACAGCTCACTAGTTGTCTTTACTTTGCAAGTTTCCTCAAATCTGCTAGGTTCAGAATAGGTTTAAGCTTAGGGTTCGCAAGGATTTCTTTGCATATCCTAATTAAAAAGTACTTCATCATATGAGGGCTTAATAAGGAATGCACCAGTTAGTACTGATGTTTCTTGATTTAACTTATTATCTATTTAAACTAACCCGTGAATATGTGAATATCCATTATTTTGTATTTTAATAAAATGTTATTAAGATTTGAATCACATGTTATTTAGATATAATTAAATTCAGTTTTACATATCATTCACATATAACTAACATATAAAAAAATCAAATGTTAAATATATGTGGTTTACATTTAATTATTAATTAATAATTCACATGTACTACATTGTGATTTACATTTCATTCAATTATGATTCACATTTGAATAATCTAATAAAAATATAGTACATAACTGTTCTAAAAAAAATTATTATCAAAATATTAACACAAAACAAGTTCATATTATTTGTATTTTATATTGTAGATTTATTCTAAACAAATTCATATAGATATAGTCAATTATCGATCGATTCTTGTATTTATACCTCTTTGATTATCATTGGAAATCAATCAACTATTGATAATCAAAAGATCAGTCAAAAGCGTCAAAATAACAAAAGGAAAAGTTAAAAATAATAAAAACAACTCTAAATGTATATTATAGTTGGATACATCGGTTATCTAGGTTCCAACCCAGTCGCATGGAGCTCAAAACGTCAACCAACCTTAGCAAAATCTTCTCATGAGACTGAATTTTGAGATGTTGCATCGACAACCACTAAATAATAGATTATCTCATTACTATCTAAACTTCACTATACATCAATTTTCACTCAAACCATTTATTGTGACAACCTTTGTGTCACTTATTACTCAGTAAACCCGTTTTTTCACTCCAAAATGAAACATTTTGCACTTGATTTTCATTTCGTTAAAGAAAAGGTTCAAGACGGATCAATATGCGTCCTTCACATCACGGGTGATGATTAGCTCATAAATGCTCTCACAAAGCCACTACTTAAACATCACTTTAATGTTCTCTTATCCAAGATTGGTCTTGTCTCTTGATCGTCCGTCTTGTAGGAACATATTAAGGCATAACACGTGCATATTATTTGTATTTTATATTGTAGATTTATTCTAGACTAAGTCACATTTATATAATCAATTATTTGTTGTAACAAATCCTTAAAGTTAGGATCAATCCCTGTATTTATACCTCTTTTATTATCAATAAAAATAAATCAATTATTGATCCACTTACAAAACATGTTAAAAAAGTCTTAAAAATTTAATAAGAGCTATTAAAAATTAATAAGATTTATTCATTTTGTGTGTTTACGGTGGAATTACCCTGATTTAAGAAGAACAACAGTTAGGGTTCATTTACTAACCTACTCTTATCGATCACTACCTCATTACTCACCCTCTAGTTCTCTCAAAACACCACTATGATTCAATATATGAAAATCAAGCTTGTTCCAATGGTCAATGTACATTGCAATGGTACTTTTATTCCTAATCCTTTAGTGTATTGTGCTCCAGACATAGTACGAGTGAAAGAAAATGCAAATGATATGAACTTATTTGATTTCATATTTTCATCAAATATGTTGAGAAGCTTATCAATTTTTAGTGCAAGCATGTGTATTTTTGTCTACCAGAAGTGAGATTGAGTTAGGTGCTTCATATACTGCACAATGATTGTACTAGTATGAGTTTCTTAATGTTGTAAATTCTCACAAACATGTGAATGTGAATATTGACCATGATAATGATTAATAATGAAAAACCAGACATTGAAGAACTTTTGTATTCAAATGGAGATGTAAACTCTGATTTAAAAGATTGTAAGAAGTGTGAACATTAAGAGGATGACTTTGTTATATCAAGCAAAAGAATCTTTGTTTTCGCGATATATATATATATATATATATATATATATATATATATATATATATATATATATATATATATATATATATATATATGCAGAAAAATATTGGAAAATGAAGTTTTTATGAAAAAAGTTGTTTTGTGAAACAACTATTTGCATATTAATCACAAAAGATTCATATATAATTTTAAATAAAATACATTACCTAGATCTAAACATTTTATCTTAATCCTTTATAACCGGTTTACATCAACCACTTTATGTCTATAAATGTCATTCTAGTAATGGGGTCGATGTATAACATACTTTGCACATGGGAAGTGATTTGCACACACCGATTTTTCTCTATACACAACAATTTATGCTTTATAAATTTGTACAATACAATATTTTAATGCACAAATTGGTGTGTATGGATCAATTTTGTTGTGTATGAATCAGTTCTTTTTGCACATATGAATATAAAGTCCAAAGTACATGATAACGAATAACTTTTAATGAATAATAATACCAGTTATAAAATGTCACAACTCGAAATTTTTAGATCAAGTTTAGCATAAACCCTAACCAAGTACAAGTGAAACTGCATTGTAATTCTTATTGCATTTTATCATCTATAGCCTTAGGGCTTGTTTAAAAAAAATTAAAAAATTAACAAAGAGGTATGGATTGAAAACTTAAGCTAAATTGGAGTGTTATAAATAAGCATCAGTTAAAAGTCTAGGGGTTTAAAACATAAATAACCCATGAGTTATCACCAAGGAAATCAATTCCAAATGTGGGTTTACGATTTTGAAATTCAAAGTAATAAATGGAGTAAAGGGGTTTACGGTTTGGACATTTATTTCCAAGACGGTTTACGGTTTGGATTTATTCCAAACTTGTGTTTTCGTTTAGCCTTGATCCGAAAACACCCTTTATTGGGCCGAAAACACACAATTATCCCATCTAGAACCGAAAACCCAATGCCTAAAGCCCATTATGAACCGTGAACTACTTCTATATATTCAGTTTCAGCCGTGAACCCAATTCATTACCCACTTTTCCAGTCGTAAACACTTTTATTTTTGCTCTCAACTACCATCCGTGAACAACATAAATTGATGAGATTTTGCCCAGATCTTCAAGTTTTCACCTAGAACACCAAGAACATTTATTCAAATCTTCAAACTTTCAAGCATTCACCAAGAACACACCGTGAACCCATTTATCCAACCGTAAACTCCATTTTACCAACCGAGAACCCTTTTCAACATCCCAATTAATTCCAAATAATTATTGTAAGTATTTTCCTTACATAATTAGAGTGTTGTCTAACACTTTAATTATTATTTATGACATTATTTAATTTATTGTTTAAATTAATATCTTATTAATTTAAATATGACGATTGGGTATAATTATTTTTAGGATACGACTGTTGTCACATATTCTAATCCGAGGCTTTACCGTTAACACTTCACAACTCAACCGAACACACACATTCGAGGTGAGTTCATACCCCCATATTTTTTCAAGCTTTTTCAATGTTTTTAGGGGGAGATACACGTAAAACATAAGTAATCCTGTGTTAAAAATATAATTTTGCTTATTATATTTTCATACCGTTAACATGCATTTGAACGTGAAACTTATTAAATATGGCAAACATTATGACTACTAGATTTACAAACAATTTACAAAACATGTTAAGGCACAACTATTTTATAAACTATACTTATAAACTATATTAAGTATAGTTTATGGAACGAACGAACGAACTACATTTACAAAACTACATGTTGTTTACAAAAAGGTTTTAATTGTATTATTTGTGAATTCGTTGAGGGAGCAAATTTGTGAGACACACCTTCGAGTACTTACCTAAGTACCAAGGGAAGTCTAACCTTATGAACCAAAGTCTCCTGGAGGGAGAGCATGAGTTTAGATTTATACATGACTAACAATCCCGCACCAGAGCTGCTTGCAACAACTAGGCCGACAGGCCTGTGGTGACAAATGTCATTAACATTAATGACGTCCGAAGAACGTCGTAAAAGTTTTCCGTCAATCAGTATGGTTATAAGAACTTACATGGATAAAACAATGACTCGTTCACGTAATAATATACTTATCAAACAGTCTTCGGGGATAGTAACTATGTGATTAGTGAGTATATACATCAGGGTGATATGAGATTAATATCCGACATGCAGTTGAATGTGTGGTTTCCATCTCATTTCCTGTTCCTTGTTTGGTTGTGAGCTTAGGACAGAATCACCCAATCAACTATCTGTTCGATCTAAATTTGTATAACTCATATGTACTAAGTGATCATAGGAGGGTAGTAACATCACTTCTAGTTTACAGAGCAAACACGTCTTCAGTTGGTTTCATTTAATAATAAAGCTACACTTTAACAACTTAAATATGGATAAATACTTGTACTTTTTAGTTTTGGAACATTAGAGACAACAACTCACTTTTATAGAAAATATAGTATTTTCCAGGATAAACATCGTTATTTTACAAGCACACTGTTTACCATTTAACTTACGAACAATCATCATTAATTTTATAATTCCTTAGTTTATACATCAAGGTTATATATGAAGAATATCCAATAGGCAGTGGAATGTGTGGTTTCCGCCTCATTTCATGTTCCTTGTTTGGTTGTGGGGTTAGTACAGATCCACACAATCAACTGTCCATCTAATATTGGTTTATATATAACTAGTATAAACTAAGTGGTCATAGAAGGAACTAGTATTATCATATTTATGTTGGGTTTTGAGCATTCTAACACTCCTAAGTGTACATGCAACCCTAAATACCTTGGATCTATGTTTTCTCTATTATACATGCAAATAAGAACTTCCAAGGTATTATCCTAATCTAGCATACAAAACAATGAATGTAACAAGATAGAATACATACCTCTTTGATGTAGAAAGTCTTCGAGAAGCTTGAGTGCCTAGTGCCCCAAGTGTGACACCTCAAATGGTTCACACAACACCAAATACACTTGGAATAACTTGAGAGAATTCTACACTCATGAAAATCGGCTAGCCCTCTCTAGATGATCCCTAGTGCCCGATTTTGTCAAGAATAAGATCTTTATATAGTATTACAATTAGGGTAAACCCTAATTGTCATGACTTTCCATTTCTTTGGATCATGGGTTCAAATACACCATAGAGCATCCATGGACCATCCTATGGGTTTTAGCCCAACTTGATTATCCATGGAGCATTAGCCCACTATACAAGTATGGATGATTTACACAATCAACCCATATATTTACTTAGTCTTCTTTTGATCACTTAATTAATCCTAGATTAATTCTTGATCAATAATAATTAAATAATCTTATTATTCTTATTATTAATATATTAGAACTTATAATATATTAATAACCATAAGTGTCTTATTTCTCTCATTATAGTCTATCCAAGTGCAAGACGCCATGCAACCCAAATGGACCATGCCGGGTCGGGTCAAGTCTTACCAATTATAGTTATGGACTTAGACATTAATCCAACAGTCTCCCACTTGGATAAGTCTAAAACTAATATTGCGTATGACTTCAGGAACCAACTGGCAATCGTAGCTCTCAAAAGCTTCTGTCGAACTCTGACCTTGTAGATGAACTCTGACATTTGTCAGTGACTTGTCCATTAGATAAGGGATCATATATTCCTCCATTCAAGATATCATATGGATTGAAACATGGATTATAATCATTCTCTCTATCCATTTATTGTTTCCCAATTTCCGATTTATGACGACTGACTAATTGAACAAATCAAATCAGTCCTGGCCCGGCCCGGCCGAGCACTTCCATTTGTCATCATCAAATCATCGAGGGGCCCACAAATATCGCTTTTATCCCGAAGGTAAAAGGAATGGATTAACTTCGACTCATATGGCTTGTTCTACTACTTGTTGAATCATACACAAAGACACGTTTTATAGCACCGAGTTACCGAATGCGTTTTCGTGCAATCAATGTACTATCAACTCATAGTAACAACTCATATCTCTAGGTTTGAAGAATATAAGATATTATCGTCTCATGATCACTCGTGATAAAATCCATGAAGTGATTCCAATGAGCGCGAGTTGAATCCAATACTCAGAACTTATGAGCACTCATGAGTGTTGTAGCCCTTTGTCCAACACCTTAGACCTCTACAAGCCAACCCATGACAGTCTTAATTCATATCTACTTCCAACATATGACCGACTGTGGATGGTTTGAATAACTCAGTCATTCCGAAGAATAACCTAGTTTATTCAGGAAGTCAAAACATGCAAAATGAAACACAAGAATAATTGAATCGAATATGGTATCAAAACCTATGAACATAAATAAAACACCTTTTATTTATCACCATATGATTACACATTATTCATTGTATACTGTTTCAGCTATCAACTTTATTCTTGAATTTAAAACAATAGTTGTCCCATGCTCCAAGCATGTACACTATGTTTTCTAAACACTAGTCATGCCATACACTAAGTATGCATACTATGTTTGTCTATGATCTTTACTTTGTGAACTAGATCAATTGAACATAACTTCAATGATTCTCTTTTCACAGTCCCAAATCCTTACTACAAATGCAAGAATTCCAAATTCATGCCATTTACTGAAATCTGTTAGATTTTAAACTTATATGCATTGATCCTCTTGTAATGATTATGCACAAAGTCAGAAAGACTTGACAACAACCATTACAGAGCATTCCAAAGGAGATCAGCTCCTTAGAAACATCCTTCTTGCATTAAGTTTCCGAATCTTAAACAGATTGAAAATTCTAACTTTGAAACATTTCCAGATTCCATTTTGACTATCACTTTTGAACAAGAGTTGCCTCCTTACAGATTATGTCAATATGGTCCTTCCAGAATTATCACTATACTTCCAACTGTCCTTGAGCAACCAATCTTTGGTAGACCTTAGATTGTCCTCGACAATTGTTTAATCCTTTTAGTCATATCCAGTTCTAAACCTTTTCACTTCTTAATGCCCCAGGCATTTGGAAAATTTTAGAAAGGATGAATATAGCACATGTAATCGATCCTATATCTGAAGCATATGGGACACGATTCATGATATTTCACATAAAGACTAAACCAGTCTTTTGCTATAATATTCCCATTTCTATTTGCCAAGTTCTCATATTTCAGATTATGAAAAGAGATGCCGTAATCATAATCGAATTTTAGAACGCAAATAATGGACCCATATACAGAATTTCCTTATGTTGAACCATTCCAACATGAAACTCATATATATATATATATATATATATATATATCCTTGACTAAATGATTAAAACCTCACGATCTAAGCTTATAGATTTGAGATGAAGTATAATTTCCTCTCCCTTAATTATAGCAAAACAACCTTTTCCTAATTGAAACCTTTTGTTTTCTATAATTAACATTGCTAACTAGCAATACCTATCATAATTATCATGCTCCCACTAACATGATGATTATTAGCATAACACTTATGCTCCTACTAGCTTTGACATGTACTCAGAAATCAGCTGACTTTCTTACCAATGTTCAGATTTCTGATACTAGATTGTTTTGATAAAACGTTATCAAAATCATACACCTTCCCTTAGATAGCACACTTGTGTGTCTAAACAATTATGAAGAGGGATGTCGTAATCATAATGGTTAGACCTTTTTGCCACTTCTCACAAGTCTAGGTTAGTGTGCCGGTAAACCACACACGCTCCACAATTGCTATCTAGCTAAAATCTACTTAGTGAAAGTGTTTCCTCACCATCATTTTCATGAATCGGAGAGAAGCCTTATGACACTTAGATTTAATGGTGTATGCGTTCTTATCCATGTGAATTGTCAAAACCATAGTCACAAGATAAGGATAATGACAAATCCAAACTCATATGGACTGAACTCAATCTTAATTTCTTGCCACCTGGCAGCTCAAGGGTCTGCCATTGCTTCCAAGTTGTTGTGCAACAAATTGAGAACTCTAAGAACTCATATGCAAAGTCAACTTTAACTGGAATGGGCACAGAATATGTCAGTACGATAGGTTATAAACCTCAAGTCGTGTGCTAGTGAAGAACTTCAGGTTTTATTCTTGATTAGTTCTTGAGACTTGCAAGATCTTTAAGACTCCCCTGTCCTCTTGACCTATAAGACTTTCTTGTCAGATATTCAAGAGATAGTGAGGATTCTAATCAAGACAAACACTTCACACAATTGGCCTAAGTTGGTCTTTGTTTTATCCAAAACATCACAACTTACCAATTTCAAATGTACAAGAGTAGGAAACTTTTACTCTTATATTTGACAAGTGTTTTAAACCTCTTTTAAGACATGTCACTCAAATTACAATCTTGGAGTATGACTCTAAGACTTGTATTGGAACGAAGTATGACTCATCTTCTTGATTTAACCATTTTAATTCAAGTTCCTCTTCTTAGTCATAAGAATGCACTAAGATTTCCTTAGAGAACTAATTTTGATATCGTTTCTTAATAATTAAGATGATCACAAAAACTGATACTAAAGTACTCTCCCATCTTTTCAGATTTGAGAAACTTTTATCCATCTGCCTAAGTTGATTCTTCTTATTCGCTCTGCCTTACATTGGAACCTTTTACAATGTCTCAGAATTACACTTAAGCTTGTAAGTATAACCATATTTACTGAGCTTTAGTAAATTATGACGAATAATCTTATCGATCTTTTGTGGTGGACTTGACCAGTGCACAAGAATGTGTACTCGATCCCTTAGTCCTTCACTTGACTCCCACATCCATGTGAAAAAGTAATTAGTTTTAATTTTCCAATACTTGAAAGTTCTCAATCATCATGCTATACAACTTGCATGATTCCAAGTTCCGGTCCAATTGAAACTTGGGTGATGAGAATCTTTCCATATTTGGTAAATTTAGACATTACCACAAATGAAAGAATCAATTTCATATTTCCATGCTTGCTATTAATGGAATCATATAAGCAACAATTTTCCCTCAAATGCCATTGTAAGGATATTTTAAAATAAATAAAATCAAAAATTTTCTTTTATTTTAAAACTTTGCGGAAAAACTTATCCTTACAATCCATATGAAAACTTGTTGTTATCTATTCTAAGCAATATCTCATAACTCCTAAGAAGTAGCTCAAGAATCCGATCTTCAAACTACGCGATAGAAATCCATCTATGCGATCAGATTCAGCATATTCTTTCTTTAAGTTTCTTCACTTTTCTTTGATTCTTAAAAACATCACCATGTGACCCAGTCACATCATGTATCAAGAATCTCAGAATAGAAACTTAACAGAGTTAGATAGTGGACTTTACCTGAAGTAGAGTCAAACTTATTGACTTTAACATCCTTAGGTAAATTTGGCAACTTCGCAACCAATGCCCCTTCCTTTGGCAATATAAACATATGGACCTTTTGATAATGGTACACGGGAATATCAAAGACTTAGCTTTTCTCTTTACCATTTGGTCAACCGAGTTGACTATGGCCGATCCCTTTCCATTGGGAAGAGAATGCTTTTCTGGATTTCCTGTGTCACTATTGTCAATGTCCATCAAGTTTTAAGGAAGTTGATCTTAACAAATAGATAAGATCATTAAGGGTCTTGTCATAGTTTGTTTCATAGGTGTCCCAAAGGAACTCACTATGTGACTTAGAAAGTGATTGAACCACCAACTTTCTCAAGACTTTGACACCCAACTCTCCCGACTTGTCAATATGTGACTACATCTCCAAGATGTGACCACACATAGACCTTTACTTGCCAATAGGGCTTGAGTGACCTTAAACTTTTCAAGAACTTGTGGGTTAGGGAGAATAATTGGAGGAGGTGAAAGAAGTATGATTTCCATGGGACATCATCTTCATTTAGGAAAGCTTGTTTCAAGAGATTTGGGAAGATCATAAATGTCTAAACCAGACATGTTTTGGGAGATATTCAAGATAGTTGATCTAAAGTCCTTAATATGACACCCAATATGAAATATTAAGGCTAGGACCCAACAAACTATTTTATAACTTAGAAGAGGTATGCCGTAATCCAAGCTATAAAATATTTGAAGGTAGGTGAATGATGATTCACTAATTTCCACCAAGATAAACGAAATGTATTATTAGGTTTTAATTGGATTTAAAACTCCTAGATCTGTTGAGATTCTTTGAACTGTTCAATGGCATGTTTCAATCTCGAGTGTGCCCTTCAGGTTTTGTGATTGGGATGCCGAGGATCACAAAACAAGGTGTGAAGTAACCATGCAAATTACTTGGTACCCTTAAGTGTTTACCCCTCAATCGATGTGCCGGTTAACCACACAAGCTCTATCGATACTATTATAAAAATTAAGTTACCCTTTGCCTACCTTGTTAAATACGAGTTAGTGTGCCGGTTAACCACACACGCTCCACTAACCGACTTAAACAAAGTGCAAAGTGTAATTTCATGGATTAGCACCTTATTCACATTTTCCTAAGTAACTAAGATTGGGTATTTATAAAAAGTGTAGTTACTTATTATTTATCATTAATACTTTTAATGAAGGGAGAATTATAGTCCTGTCAAACCCGTTCGGCTAACGACCCTCCACCGGTCAAGGAAGCGGTGGGTGAGAGTGGACACCCATTAAACTGCCATTTTATAGGCAGTAACCTTATACCCCCCCTTATAGACCGGCTTCGTGAATGAGGCCTACTAACGGTAAGACTGACTTGCTCTTATACATATATATAAATATTATTAACTTATAATATTATAAAGTATAAGGGTTGAATTTTAACTCTTTAAAATTCTAAGGGCTAACTTGGAATTAAAGTATTCATAAGAGAAAACTTTACAAATTCCAAAACTTGAGGGCAAGTTTTGAAACTATTCAAAACTAATTAATTCCATAACTTATGTGTTTAAAGTAGTTTTAACCCAAAAACTCTTCAAGTTCCATAACTTGAGGACAAGTTATGGAAGACTTTAAACTAATAAAAGAATTAACTTTTCTTTATTTAATAACTTATGGAATTAATTAAGGTTACACTTTTATTTATTTATTATTTAATGAAGAGACTCTTGGTCTTCCATAACTTGAGGACAAATTATGGAGTCATAACACCATTTAATTAGAACTAGACTCTTCATTTTGTAACCTTTGCCAACTTTTTATGAGTTTTATGAAACTTAAATGTGACTTTTCATATAACTTGAGGACAAGTTACAAAAACACATTTTAGAATCAACTCTTAGATTAATTTGGATTGAAAACAACTATTTCACTCAACTTTTCTATTAATCTAAGCAACTCATAAGAACAAGATAATTCAAATCAAACTTTTTCATGTAATTAGTCTAAACCTTAAACAAATACAAAACATGAATCTATTGACAATTATCTTTGAAATTGGATTAGCATGAACATTACCACATCAAAAACAAGTTTATAAGTTCAAAAACATCTTAGGGTAATTTTCCTAGTCCAATTCCAGCCAAAAAAGTCGAATTTATGTTGTCTGGGGTTCCAACTCGTCGAGTGCACGAACCAACTCGGCGAGTTGGATGCATTTTGCCTTGGACTCAGCGAGTCCATTCATGGACTCGGCGAGACTGCTGGGCAGACAGCATCAAAACTCGATTTTGCAGCTACTTTTGCAAGTATAACAAGAAAACAAGCCTAGGCTCTGATACCACTATTGGGTTTTGAGCATTCTAACACTCCTAAGTGTACATGCGACCCTAAATACCTTGGATCTATGTTTTCTCTATTATACATGCAAATAAGCACTTCCAAGGTATTATCCTAATCTAGCATCCAAAACAATGAATGTAACAAGATAGAATACATACCTCTTTGATGTAGAAAGTCTTCATGAAGCTTGAGTGCCTAGTGCCCCAAGTGTGACAACTTAAATGGATCACACAACACCAAATACACTTGGAATAACTTGAGAGAATTCTACACTCATGAAAATCGGCTAGCCCTCTCTAGATGATCCCTAGTGCCCGATTTTGTCAAGAATAAGATCTTTATATAGTGTTACAATTAGGGTAAACCCTAATTGTCATGACTTTCCATTTCCTTGGATCCATGGGTTCAAATACACCATGTGGCATCCATGGACCATCCTATGGGTTTTAGCCCAACTTGATTATCCATGGAGCATTAGCCCACTATACAAGTATGGATGATTTACACAATCAACCCATATATTTAATTAGTCTTCTTTTGATCACTTAATTAATCCTAGATTAATTCTTGATAAATACTAATTAAATAATCTTATTATTCTTATTATTAATAAATTAGAACTTATAATATATTAATAACCATAAGTGTCTTATTTCTCTCATTATAGTCTATCCAAGTGCATGATGCCATGCAACCCAAATGGACCATGTCGGGTCGGGTCAAGTCTTACCAATTATAGTTATGGACTTAGACATTAATCCAACAATTTCTTACTAAGAAAATGTAGGATTCTCTGAAGGAACATACTCATCACATCTTAAAGGACCATTACAGTTAACTTTGTAAGTACTTAGTGAATATGTTAGGGTTATATACAATGAGAATCCGACATGCAGTGGAATGTGTGGCCTTCCGCCTCATTTCCTGTTCCTTGTTTGGTTGTGGGCTTGGGCAGAACCACACAATCGATTGTCTGTTAGATCTAGATTGTATATAACTTGTATACACTATGTACTCGTAGAATAAGCTTGTAACATCCGGAATTTGAGGTATTATATTTCTTCATTTTATTTTGAGTTTTATGGAAGAACTCGGCGAGTTGGTGCGTAGACTCGCCGAGTAGAGACGCGATTTCTCACCCGGATTAATGACCGGACTCGACGAGTCGCATTGGTGGACTCGGCGAGTCCGCGTTGTTTAATGAAATCCTAATTTCTCGGGTTTGGGGCCTATTTAAAGGGCCTTATGGCCGTCATTTGTGATCACCAGCCCCCAAAGCGAAACCCTAGTGAGCTTGAGCGTTTGGAGTGAGAGAAGGAGCCATTGTTGACCTTGGAGGTGTTGTCTAGCAAGGGAAAGGAAGCTATAGCCAAGAGGGAGCAAGAGGGTTAACTTCCTGAAGATCTGAGGTCCAGAACATCATGTTTGAGGTACTATTTTTGAACCATTTTCTATTGAGGTGATGTTCATGTTGATTTAGGGCTTATTGAGCCCTTTTGTGACTAGATCTAGTGCTCCCTTGGTCCCTTAAGCGAGTTAGGTTCTGGATCTGGACCCTTGGAGGTCCAGAGTGCCTCTTTGTGCAAGCTTTATATGAGTCTATGGAGGTTTTGGTTTAGGATCTTTGTGTTTGAGGTTAAAACACCATTTACGAGTCAATAGGTGTGATATGAGCGCCAAGACATAAACTTTACGTGATAAATAAGCTTGGAAAGACTGGATCTATGAGTTAGTGGAACAGATCTGACCTTAGAAGGTCGTTTGGGGTTGTGCATGATAAGTTAAAAACTAACTTGAAGATCGATTAGATCTTTAAAACAGGTAAAATAATAAACGAGTAAACAGCAAGAACACAAGAATGGATCAAAGTGTGTCAAATGATTAATCAACAATCCTCAGCAGAGCTCGATAAAGAACTTCTACTGTAGAGGATTTAGGGTTTACAGGAACGATGAAGAAATAATCTGTGATCTATCGTAATTGCTATCAATCGTTAACCTAATATGCATGCAAGCACATTAATTTATACTAAACCCTATCAGCTCACGGTTGGATAGGCCCAAACCGGAGTAACAAAACTTGGACTATTAACCGAGCCCAATGGACGCAATACATCAAAAATGCTACGCTACCCAACAATCTCCCCCTTTGTGTCAAATTGGAGCGAGATCACTTCGTCTTCTTGCTTGGGCCAGCGGCAGCAGGAACCTTCTTCTTTATAGTTTCAAACAGACGTGAGATAAGCGCGAGAATCGTCTGTCTGAACCGAATGTACCATTGTATCATGTCGTCAAAATACTTGATATCATCCGCTGTATTTTCCTTGCACCTGTGGATGATCCCCAACACATGCTCTAGACAAGCAGTGGTATAAAGATGTTTATCAGCTAAGGCAAAGAGACATTTCTATCCTTCACTCCTAGTGAACATGACTGAGTTTCGCCTCGGGTCAATTTTTCCCATCTTCATCTGATTCAGATCACTAGCCGAGCCAACAGGAGATATCTTCGGTTTCGTCTTGAATACATTTGCAATCTCCTGATCCATCAGTGCGACCTCCATGATATAGCACACCAGCATCCTCTTGAGATGGTCAATGATCGGACCATATTCAGCTTCGTTGGTCAGAAGGATGTTGTGCAGGACGATCCAATCATGGGGATTGAGGTTCGGTAGATCTGCTAAAGAGATGGCATGTTCGGTTTTTGCAGATCCTCTGAGCACCTTAAACCGAACGTTGATAAATCTCCCTTCAGTGTATGGTTTCAGAACCCGAACGTTGATGATCTTCTGAGCGCTCCAGGTTTGATACTGAGGTTGAGCAGCCTTCAGATAGAACTCAATCAATTCCCGATCAACCTCCGGATGAGGATGAGGGAACTCGGCAACGTTGGCGAAGGTGTGAAAGATGAATGCCTTTCGGGTTAATGGCATGTCGAACTGAGAGTCGACGGAGTTGAAACAGTCAAATGAGATAACGGGTTCAAGCCATAAGATGCTCGGAGTGTCGATTGCCTCCTTTATCATCCTCTCGAGAGTCCAAGCAGGAAAAAGAGTTTTCCTACTCTCAAGAAGGTCGTGGGCTTCTTTCTTTTTGCGTTCAGCTTCTTCAGCTTCTCTTGCCACACGAACATTATCATCTTCATCATTGCGTCGACTTTTGCGTTTCAGCAAGTCGGCAATCTTCTTGCCTTTATCCTTCACACCCGAACCAGAGGCTTGGCCTACAGGAGGAGGTTCGGTTGTGTGAGTTGCCTTTGAGGAATGAGGTGGTTGCAATCCAGACTCCTTTTCTCCCCCTTGTTTCGGATTGGACACGAAATCGGGTCGCCCTTCAATTTTACTTAACAGATCCAGGGCAGGAGCGAGCTTCTCTGCAAGGGTACGCCTCACAGAATGATTAAGGATCGGATCGTGCGCTTCTAGGATGTTAGATATGGCTGAGTGGACATCCGAAACACACGATTTAATAACCTCCCGTTCGGACCGAAGAGTGTTAATTTGTTGTTGAGAGTGGGAAAGTTGAACACTCTTGACCTTCAGGGCAGTGGTCTTCCTTGCCAGAACATCCATCAACGAGTTTTCAGCAGCCAGATCCTCTTGAAGTTTAGAGAGGCGCTCGTCAATAGAGGCACGAAAGGCAGAGTTGTCGTCTGTTAGAGATTGACGAAGTGTGGCAAAGGACTTCAACTCTGTAGAGACAAACGTGGCCAACTGTTGAACAATTGGTTCCAATGTAGTCTTGGTAGTAGATGCACTCTCCTGTAAAGACTGTAACAAGGTAGAGGCATCAGAGAATAGTTTATCGACTTTTTCGGTCGCAACCTTACAGGCTTTCGTGGAGGCATCAATGGCGGCGGTTGCAGAAGCGACCGAATCTTGCTGAGCCCTTGAGAAGGCATCAACAATCTTCTAAAGAGCGGCTTCAGAGAGGGATGATTGAGATGTAGAAGAAGAAGCAATGAGCAAGTCAACCTTGTCATGTAGCTCCTTAAGATGCTTCTTTGTGACCGGAGCGTCGTCGTCATCGTCACTCTGCACTTGAAACGGACTGTAATAGACCGAATCAAATGTCATGTTTTCCCCGCCAAGGAAAGGGTTATCTCCGTCAGAGGCATGACCGGGAGATGGTGGTGGTAGTGAAGCTGGGGGTGTAGTGGTATGAGTAGGTTCAGGTTGAGTGGTTTCGGGTGTAGGTGTAGGGGTAGGTTCGGTTTGTTTTTGAGTAGGGGAGGGTTCGGGTGCTTTTTGGGTTTCGGTTGTGTGTATGGGTTCGGTTGTTGGTGGAGGTTCGGTTGCATCGGTATGAACCCTCGTATCAGATAGGTTCGGTTGCCTTCGGGTCCCTGTCTAATATTTAAACCAAGGAAAAAGTTAATTGGACCCATTGAACTCATTTCAAATTTAGTCTCCATCAGCTTTCTGAAATCAGCCGTTAAGCTGGGATTCGTAGAGCCAAAGATGATATCATCGACGTAAATTTGAACAATCATAAGGTGGTTACCTTCCTTCTTGCGAAAGAAGGTTGGGTCAACCGAACCTTGTTTGAATTTGGACATCTTTAAAAATTTTGTCAGCGTTTCATACGAGGCTCTCGGAGCTTGTTTCAGTCCATACACGGCTTTGTCCAAAATGTAACAATGATTAGGATATCTTTCATTTACGAATCCAGGAGGTTGCTCCACGTACACTGTTTCTTCAAGTTCACCATTAAGAAATGCACACTTGACGTCCATTAGGTAAACTTCAAAATTTTTGTGTGCAGCATAGGCGAGAAATATTCTAACTGATTCCAGCCTAGCTATAGGAGCAAAAGTCTCTTCATAGTCAATTCCTTCCTCCTGACAGTATCCTTTCACTACCAGACGTGCTTTGTTTCGAATCACGTTCCCTTCCTTGTCCAATTTGTTCCTGAAGACCCATTTGAGACCAACAACCGAGGCATCTGGAGGAGTTGGAATGAGTCGCCAAACTTTGTTCCTTTCGAATTCATTCAGTTCATCTTGCATGGCTTGAACCCAATCGGAGTGATCAAGAGCAATGTTAACTGTCTTTGGTTCAACTTTTGAAATGAAGGAGTTGAACATGCAGAATTCTACTTTTGAAAACAATGAAGTTTGTTTTGCCTTGAGTTGTGATCGGGTCAGAACCTTTTCAGATACATCACCAACAACTTGAGAGACAGGATGGTCTCTAGTCCATTTGACGAGAGGAGGGTAGTTAGGATCAAAGGTTGGATCCAATTCAGCGTTTATCATCTCTTCTGGTTCGGATTGACTTTCATAGTCATAAGACATATCAGCGTGCTCCCCCTCGACAGATAAGCTTTCAGGAATGTCTTGAGTATCTTGAGCTACAGAGGTTTCTGGTGGTGCTGAGCTTTCGGGTGTTGAACCACCTTCGGGTGGTGAGGCACTTTCGGTTGGTGTGGTACTTTCGGTTGGTGAAGTGCGTTCGGGAGTAGCTTGAGAACGGTTCTCCCCCTCAACATGTGAGCTCAGCTGTGATGACGATGGCGAATCCTCCCTCTCGACTGAAGCATTGTGTTGTGGAGGATCGTCAGAACTTGATTCTCCTTCATTCATTCTCCTTGCAGCATCGTCGACAAGTTGCTTTAAGTGATCTACCCTATTGTCAGCTGCGTTGGCTTCTGAGAGAGTGGCCTTCTCTGGTTCATCAAATAGCTCAATGAACTTCTCAAATAGATTAGCGATTGAGGCTGTGACCTGGCCAGTTTGAGGAAAGATTTCTCCAGCTGTGTCCTCGTTGGCCTTCAGCTTTTTGACATAGCTGTCATCAAAAGTCACATAATAGGTTTCTTCTATTTTCCTCGAACGCTTGTTTAATACCCTGTACGCTTTAGAAGTAAGAGAATAGCCCAGAAATATCCCTTCGTCAGCTTTGACATCAAACTTATTGCGGTGTTCTTTAGAATTGAAGATGAAACACCGTGAACCGAACACATGGAAAAACTTGACATTCGGCTTCCTGTTGTTGATGATCTCATAAGGAGTGAGAGTGAAGCGCTTGTTGAGATATGACCTGTTCTGTGTAAAACAAGCAGCAGAAATAGCATCAGCCCAAAAATATAAAGGTAAGGAAGCGAAACTTAGCATGGTTCGGGCTGCTTCACACAAAGATCGGTTTCGTCTTTCGACAATCCCGTTTTGTTGAGGTGTGTAGGGAGCTGAGAAGTTGTGACTGATTCCCTTTTCTACCAGGAATTCTTCGAATTCTCTATTTTTGAACTCCAGTCCATTGTCGCTCCTGATGTTGCGAATGACGTTCTTCAGCTGCACTTCAATCTGCTTGATGAACACCTTTAGCTTGTGAGTCGCTTCAGATTTAAGCTTCAGAAAGAACACCCATGCAAAACGCGAAAAGTCATCAACAATAACAAGAATGTATTTGCTACCACCAATACTTTCGATAGATGATGGACCACACAAATCAATATGAAGTAATTATAGTGGTTCAACAACTTTAGTGTTTATTATAGATGGATGACTTTGACGACTCTGCTTCCCCATTTCACATGCAGCACACAAATGTTCTCTATCGTACTTGAGCAATGGAATACCTCGAACATGACCTCCAGTGACAAGTTTGTTGATATCTTTAAAGTTGAGATGAGAGCGCCTTCGGTGCCACAACCAGCTTTCGTCATATTGTGCTTTGGATAACAGGCAGATAGTTGGGTTCCCTTTGATAGGTTTGAGGTTCGAGGGAAACATCTCACCTTTACGCTCCGATTTGAAAATAACTCTTTTCGTCTTCTTCTCAATTATTTCGGAACCCTCATCGTCGAATGAAACTTTGAGACCGGTACCTCCCACAAGTTGAGATACACTGATGAGGTTGTGTTGTAGTCCTTCCACGTATGCAACCTTCCTAATCGTGAAATCACCGTTTGTAATCATCCCATAGCCTTTTATGGTGCCGAAGGAGTTGTTCCCGAACTTGACATTTCCACCGTTTGAAAGAGACCTGTATTCCCTTAGCTCTTCCTTCCTTCCTGTCATGTGACGCGAGCAGCCACTATCAATGTACCATTCTTCGTCAAACTACTCGTCACTGATAATCTGCAAAAATTAAGCAGATTTAGGAACCCAAAGTTTCTTGGGTCCACGTGAGCCTTTCACAGGAACAGGAATAGCAAGAGAGATGTCAACAAGATATGTTCTTTTTATTAGTGTTGTTTCATCTTTCTTTTTTATGGTGAAAACTTTAATTTTACTGGGATTCGTTGCTATTGGTTTGGACTCTGGTTTAACTGATGAAACCTTTGATTTTCCTTTTGGTTCAGTTGATGATTGAGGTTTTTGAGAGTGAACAGAATGGAATTTAGAACGAGGTGGAGAGGAATTAGAAGCATTTGAAGAATTAGAGGAGATAGAATGAGAGAACTTAGATGGAGATGACTTCTTGGTTGGAGACTCTAGGTGACCCTTTTGCTTTTGATCATTAGTGGGACCGACCCTAGAATTTTGATCTCTTTTGTTCTCAGAACCGAACCTTTGCTTTCGGTTGATGTAGTTTTCTGAACCGAACTTCTGCTTTCGGTTGGAGTCATTCTCTGAACCGAACCTTTGCTTTCGGTTGATGTTTTTCTCTGAACCGAACTTTTGCTTTCGGTTGTTATTGCTCTCTTGTGATTCAACAGGATTTTTCTCTGACTTTAAGTTCCTGTCTTGATGTGAGAAATAGGCATTCTGAGATTGCCAAAACTGTTTTCTTTCAGAGAGATTCTTCTTGTATCTCTGATTCCTTTGTTGTTTTTGATTTCTCATCTGCTTCGGTTGATGATGGATATTAGCTTTCAGTTTTTGTTTTTCTTTAGCTGGTTCACTCTGAACTGATGATGTTTCGCTTGAAGGAGTGACTTCTTTCGCAGGAATTCCTTTTTCTTGAGGAATGTCTTTTGTACCACTAGTACTTGGCACATCGAAGCTATCAGGCTTATTTAAGGGTTCTGGCACATATCTGCCTTTGCTTTTCCATGAAGTCCTTTCAGACAGACCTATCGTTTCATCAGCATTATCGATGGGAGCTGACCATAAGAACTCGTCATAGCCATCAACATTGTCTTCGTTTACAATGGCAGTGAGTTCAGCGGTCTGATGTTCGGTTACGCCTGTGACCTTATACACCAGATTTGGAGTGGTTCTGACCTTTTGATATACTACTGCCTTCTCTGCAAGAATCGGAGACTTTTGTTGTGACATACGAGCGAACTCCACTGAATTTTCTGAGATGAGATTCTTGTGGTTTTCGGGTTCGCTCTTGAAAAATTCTGAACAGTCAACTGTGTCCTCTACAGAAATTTCACTCATATTGTCGTCCTCAGATGCATTTTCAACATCAATTTTATTTTCTGAGCTCAAGTTGGCGTTCAATGAGTCAAATTTTTGTATGGTTTCGGTCCTCAGTTTCAGTTTATCATTTTCATCCAAAAGGTTTTTAAGCATTTCCTTATGGTCCTTGGACTTAATAAAAGATTCGATTTTGTCTAGTCCATACATATACGTCGGATTAACATCGTCAGATGAAATAACACTTTCACAGTTATATGCCTCAGCATCAATTTCATCCTCCTTAAACTCAAGGAAGGGTGAAATCATGCGATGAATCTTTTGTCCTATTTCACAATCCAAATGAAGCTGAGTGATAGTAGTGTAAAGACGTTTAGCAATCAAACAAAAAACATTTCGCTGTTTTAAAAGCTTTAAATTGTCTCTTTGCAAATAAATGTTTTCATCTTTTGTTTTGATTAACTCCGACTCCTTCAGTTCGATCCACATCCTCCGTTCCTCACTCTTCGAAGACACCCTGCTTAATTGGTCAGTTAGGTTAGAATTGGTGACTCGAGTTTGAGTTAAACTACTGTCTAGATGAGAGATTCTTGAATTAACACTTTTTAATTCCTTTTCGTATGAGCATTGTGGGACTTTGAATGAAACAAAAACAGATTGTACCTTCTTGATCAGTTCATCAAGCTCGTTGAACTGCACGCTGAGCGGTTTAGCTGTAAAGCACAAATTTTGTTGCTCCTTCGTGTCTTCATTCCCACCATCTGTGTTGTATCCCCTCATCTGAGATACGTCGGACACCATCAAGCATTTTCCACCGCTGCTTTCTTCTTTCGCCACATAAGCCTTTCCATGGGAAGGTTTCCTTACTTCATCATCTTCATAGTCGGTTGACCAGACCTCCAGGCCACCGAACTCATCATCAGCTACCGAACCCTGCACAATTAAAGCATTCATAGAAGGGTTAGCAGTAGATTTCTTCTTCCTGATTTCATCCAGCCTTTTCTGCAACAAAGCTTCTTCATCCTTTTCATCATCCTTTTCTGCCATTTTCTTGAGGACACAGTCCTTTGCATAGTGGTTCTTTCCTCCGCAATAATAGCAGCTCACTCCCGAATCTCCTTCATCTTTCGGTTCCTTCTTTGATTCTTCAGCCTTCGGTTCATCTTTGACCTTTTTAGAACTATAACTCCCCTGCCAATTTCGGTTTTTGTTGGTGGAAAATCTCTTCTTGATAAACCTCTTGGGGTTTGACACCATCATAGCATAGTGCTCAGAAGTGAGGTCATAGTCTTCCAAGTTGAGGTCTTCTTCCTCCATCACCGCTTTGCTTTTGGACAGGAGGGCCAACGAACCTAGGCTTGAAACCACATTTTTCTCCTGTAACACGATCTTTTCTTGAGATTTTAGGATGCCCACCAGTTTCGCCAAAGAGTAGGATTTGAATTGCTCATGCGCTTTAACTGTGGACACAACTTCTCTCCACTCAGATCTGAGGCCGTTCAAAAACATAACCTTCTACTCAATAAGCTTCCTATCGATGTCATGTTTAATCATCTTGCTAAGAAGATGATTGAAGCAATCGAACGTTTGAGTCATTGTTTCTTCGGCTCCTTGCTTGAATTCACCAAACTCGGACAAGAGTAAGGTTTGAATGGAGTGTTCAAGATCTTTGTCCATAGAGTTCAATTCTCGTAGCCTGTCCCATATTTCTTTTGCAGTCGTGCATGAACTCACCAGCCTGAAAGTATCGGATTGAAGAGCGAATCTGATTAATCTTAACGCTTTGATATTGCATTGAAATTTATCTTTTTCGTCTTGAGCAATGTCTTTAACATCTTTCAAAAGATCATTATACTCCTTTTGAGTTTTAATAATCCTTGAAGTTGCTGAATGAGAAAAGGGTCCAGAAACGATTGCTTCCCATATGAGGTATCCATTGTCCTCAGATCCTATAACATAATCTTCAAAGTGATGCGCCCAGACTTCATAATCATGGGTGTATAGGATGGGAATCTTCGTTGTTGATCCAATGTTGTTCGAAATATTAATAGGATTGGATTGCGACTCGTCCATACTTGATCGAATAACCTGTTAAAAGACCAGACTTGTAATGTATTGAATTAGGGCAAAACAATAAATATCGAGTTACGTCAATTATGGGATGACGGCTCAATAAATATCAGTAAATGCAGAATAACCCTAATCGAAACCTTTTTCACAGAAAAGAAGTGTATCAATTACACAGCCTCCTACTCTGATACCAATTGATAAGTTAAAAACTAACTTGAAGATCGATTAGATCTTTAAAACAGGTAAAATAATAAACGAGTAAACAGCAAGAACACAAGAATGGATCAAAGTGTGTCGAATGATTAATCAACAATCCTCAGCAGAGCTCGATAAAGAACTTCTACTGTAGAGGATTTAGGGTTTACAAGAACGATGAAGAAATAATCTGTGATCTATCGTAATTGCTATCAATCGTTAACCTAATATGCATGCAAGCACATTAATTTATACTAAACCCTATCAGCTCACGGTTGGACAAGCCCAAACCGGAGTAACAAAACTTGGACTATTAACCGAGCCCAATGGACGCAATACATCAAAAATGCTACGCTACGCAACAGTGCATGGAGTGCACTCATCGAGTCCATTGGCAGACTCGACGAGTTAGAGCGGGTTGTTCCGTGTTTTCGAACCAAGGGTTGAGTAACAGAGTCGGGTGAGTGACTCGGTGAGTCGGAAGGGATTCAGAGGAATCGGGTCCCCGTAGGGACTCGGCGAGTCCACGCCAGACTCGGCGAGTTGGGTTGACCGTTAACCATTGACCAGAGTTGACCGGTGTTGACTTGATAGGGTTAGTCAACCCTAGTTGGGAAAGTGTTAATTAGAGACATATTTGTGTTATAGGAGGACTATAGCTCAGGAGATCGAGCACTAGTGATTTCAAGGATTTACGAGTTACCGAGATACACGAGGTGAGTCTTCTCACTATACTTTACCTTGAGTAGGTAATTAGAGTTATGTGATACAGTGTTGTATGCTATATATGTGTTATGTGTTGCATTGCATTATTCTATTATACTTATGTTGTGCATGCTACAGAGTTAGAACCGGAAGGTTCATAGAGATAGAGCCTGAGGGTTCGTAGAGTTGGGTGGACGGACCCAAAGAGTTATAGCCTCGAGTGGCTAATATGTGTTATATATATGGTATTTTGGGGACCTCACTAAGCTTTGTGCTTACAATGTTTGGTGTTATTTGTTTCAGGTACTAGTGAGGATCGCAGGAAGGCGCCGACTTGATCAGTACACACGCGGGATTTTTATGTTATGAGATCTTGGGATTGTTATATACTATGAATTTGAGTTTCAAACAATGATGTTTTTATGAATAATAAATGAATTATGTTTTTATAAAATGCGAAAAATTGTTTTGAAATTTACGGTTTTACAAGTTGGTATCAGAGCCTTGGTTTGAGGGATTCGAGTACACCTTCGGGCGTATTTGAACTCAAACTGAGGATTTGAGAAATATTTTCAAAAAGAGTAAAAGATTTTTGGAAAACACAGAGCAGAGTCATGTGTACGATCAGTCAGCACCCGAACGGTGATTTCCCAAGATACCTTTATGTTATATGTTTATGATATTGATATGATGTATTCTCATGCTAGAGTGGGCTAGGTACTCCTATTAGGACTAGAGTGGCCTGATTTGTGATGCCTTAGCCTAGGGAGAGGTGAGCTGCTATGAGATGCTTGAGAGTGAGTAGGTAGCAATGAGGAGCTTATGTATCGAGTGCGAGTATACTCGAGTGAATTTCTGATGTATCGTATGTTGTATTTCAGAGGTAGATCATGGTGAGGACACGTCATATGCCAGAGAGCAGTGGGACTAGTGATGAGGAGATCCGTCGGATCATCCATGAGGAGGTGGCTGCGGGCATCAGGGCAGAGATACCAGAGATGTTCGGGTCTATTAAGACCATGTTGATTGAGACTTTTGACGAGCGTTATGCCGCTCTTTCTGAGGCTGCTGTTGCAGCGCCCACCGCAGCCGTCGTTGCTGCTAGGCCGCAAGGGGGTGACTCGTTGTTGTTCAGGTAGTTCAGCAACACGAAGCCACTAGAGTTTGATGGGACGCATGATCCGATTGCAGCGATGAGATGGGTGTCTGACATTGAGGGGTGTTTCTATATGTGCTCGTGCCCGGAGCACTTGAGGGTTCGGTTTGCACTGAACCAGCTTTGCCTGGGGGCGAAGGACTGGTGGAAGTTCGCGACAGCACACTATTTTCCAGCAGAGCTTGCTGCGGTGACCTGGGAGAGGTTCACCACCATGTTTCGGGATGAGTACGTTCCCTCGGTGGAACGGGATCAATTGGCACAGGAGTTTTTGACCCTCAAGCAGGGTACGAAGTCTATGACGGTTATTACCAGGATGTTTCATGAGAGGGCGATGTTCTGCCCTGAGCACGTGTCTACTGAGCAGGCACGTATGAGCCGATATTTGAGTATTTTGAGGAGAGATACTCGGGAGTTCTTGGCGAACTCCTCGTACCGGACATTTTCCGAGCTTCAGGCAAATGCCTGGAAGAGGGAGATCGAGCTAGAGACTCAAGCTAGGGAGGAGGCGAAGTCTCAGGGGAGGGATCGACGACCGGCACAGTCCCAGCCGGCAGCCAAGCAGGTCAAGCCCGCTGATCCCAGAGCAGGGAGCCAGAAGGGCCGCACTTGTGGAAAGTGCGGCAAGGGTCATGATGGAGTTTCTAGAGCTGGATCTTGCTACAAGTGTGGCAAGGAGGGGCATATGGCCAAGGACTACCCTAAGGGGTTTGCAGTGTGTTTCCACTGCAACCAGACCGGACACCGGAAGGCTGAGTGTCCGCTGCTGCGAGGATCAGCACAGGGAGCTTCTCAGGGGTCTGCCCCTGCTGCTGTTAGAGTTACTGATAGTCGGCCGGTGAAGACCGAGACGCCGAAGGCTCGGGGGAGAACCTTCCACTTGACTGCGGAGGAGGTCCGTGCAGCAACCGATGTCGTGGCTGGTATGTATTCTTTCATGTATTTATTTTAATGTTTGAGATTTTGTGCTTATTTTATGTTATGCGTAGGTACTTTTCTTGTGAGTTCTGTACCTGCTTTGGTGTTATTTGACTCGGGTGTGAGTCGATCTTTTGTATCGTTGGCTTTTAGTCAGCACATCAATATTAGTCGGGAGGCGTTGAGTCGACCTCTGAGAGTCTCAATCGCCGATGAGAGAGCAGTGTATGCCACGGAGGTGATTCGAGGGTGTGTACTCGAGATCTTCGGTGTAGAGTTTCCTATTGATTTGGTCCCGATTGTGATGGGGGACATCTGTGTCATCGTAGGCATGGATTAGTTGAGCAGATTTGGAGTTGTTATCGATTGCGAGCGGCAGTTGGTGACTATTCAAGACCCAAGTGGGGGAGTTCTTACGGTGTACGGCGAGGGTACCCGTCCCGATTTAGCATTTTGTTCCGCTGCTCAAGCGAGGCAGAGCCTACAGCAGGGTTGTAGTGGTTTTGTAGCATACGTGGTGGATACGAAAGTTGGTGCAGAGAGGCCGAGTACGGTTGAGGAGGTTCCGATAGTGCGGGAATTCCCGGATGTCTTCCCCGAGGAGTTACCGGGTGTGCCTCCCGAGAGGCAGGTTGAGTTTCGCATTCATTTGATTCCGAGGGCAGCTCCTATTGCCAAGGCGCCCTATCACCTTGCACCTCCAGAGATGCAGGAGTTATCCTCGCAGCTTCAGAAGCTGCTGGGGAAGGGGTTTATTCGGTCGAGTAGCTCGCCGTGGGGAGCACCGATCCTTTTTGTGAAGAAAAAGGATGGTTCGCATCGAATGTGCATAGATTATCGAGATCTGAACAAGTTAACGGTCAAGAACCGTTATCCTTTGCCGAGGATCGATGATTTGTTCGATCAGCTGCAGGGAGCATCTTGGTTTTCCAAGATTGATTTGAGATCTGGATATCATCAGATGAGGGTGCGCGAGGAGGATATCCAGTAGACTGCGTTCAGGACTCGTTATGGGCATTACGAGTTCGTGGTGATGCAATTCGGGCTCACCAATGCACCTGCAGCATTCATGGATCTCATGAACAGGGTATGCAGACCGATGCTGGATCGATTAGTGATTGTGTTCATTGACAACATTTTGGTATATTCAAGATCCAGGGAGCAGCATGAGGAGAATTTGCAAGAAATCCTCAGTGTGCTGAGATCGGAGAGGCTTTATGCCAAATTCTCCAAGTGTGATTTTTGGTTACGAGAGGTGCAATTCCTTGGTCACCTCGTTAACCAAAAGGGGATTTTGGTCGATCCGGCCAAGATCGAGGTGGTGTTGAGTTGGGAGGTGCCGAAATCTCCTTCCGAGATCAGGAATTTTCTAGGGTTGGCCGGTTATTATCGGAGGTTCATCGGGGATTTCTCCAAGATTGTTGTTCCTCTCACCAGGTTGACTTGGAAGGGTGTGGTGTTCAGCTGGGGCCCAGAGCAGCAGGCCTCATTTGAGACTCTTTGCCAGAGATTATGCAAAGCCCCGGTGTTGGCTCTTCCAGAGGGAATGGAGGACTTCGTGGTGTATTGTGACGCATCGATATCTGGGTTGGGCGCATACGCATCGAGGCAGCTGAAGCCTCACGAAGCAAGGTATCCCACCCACGATATAGAGTTAGGGGCTGTGGTGTTCGCCCTCAAGATTTGGCGCCATTACATGTATGGGGTTCGGTGTACGATATACACGGACCACAAGAGTTTGAAGTATTTGATGGATCAGCCAAACCTGAACATGCGTCAGAGAAGATGGTTGGATGTAGTAAAGGATTATGATTGTGAGATCCTTTACCACCCGGGCAAGGCTAATGTGGTAGCCGACGCCCTGAGTCGTAGGGCAGAGAACGCCCCAATTCGGGATATTTGTATGAGATTGACGGTGATGACTCCGGTGTTGGACACCATCAGAGGGGCTCAGGCTGAGCCAGTAAGACCGGAGAGCCGCAAGAGAGAGCGAGTTATCGGTCAGGTATCAGAGTTCGTAACCGATAGCAGAGGGCTTATGACCTTCCAGGGTCGGATTTGGGTACCGTTTGTTGGAGGGACGCGTATCATCTTGATGGAGGAGGTGCATAGATCGAGATTCTCAATCCATCTCGGGGCCACTAAGATGTTTCTGGATCTTAAAAGGGAGTATTGGTGGCCCTGTATGAAGAGAGATGTAGCGTGGTTTGTTGAGAGGTGCCTAACCTGTCGTAGGGTTAAGGCCGAACATCAGAGACTACATGGTAAGTTGCAACCACTGGAAGTCCCAGAATGGAAATGGGAGCAGATATCCATGGATTTTATCATCAAATTGTCGATAACGGCGAGGGGTGTCGATGCGATTTGGGTGATAGTAGACCGTTTGACAAAGAGCGCTCGCTTTCTCGCCATTAGTGAGAGTACTTCTGCGGAAAAGTTAGCAGAGGTATATGTGAGAGAGGTGGTATCGCGGCATGGGGTGCCGATCTCGATTGTGTCAGATCGAGATGTGCGTTTCACTTCCAGATTTTGGAAGAAATTCCATGAGGAGTTGGGTACGAGGCTGCATTTTAGTACCGCATACCACCCACAGACTGACGGTCAGAGCGAGCGGACGATTCAGACGCTCGAGGACATGCTCCGAGCATACGTGTTGGATTTTGGCGGAAGTTGGGACACGTATTTGCCCTTAGCAGAGTTCTCCTACAATAACAACCATCATTCAAGCATTGGTATGCCGCCTTTTGAGCTGTTGTATGGGAGGAGGTGTCGGACTCCCATTTGTTGGGGAGAGGTGGGGCAACGAGTGATGGGTAGCACAGAGATTGTGCTTCAGACGACAGAGCAGATATAGCGGGTCAGGCAGAGATTGTTGACCGCTCAGAGCTGCCAGAAGAGTTATGCAGATAGACGACGATCCGAGCTCGAGTTCCAGGTCGGTGATTATGCTCTCCTGAAGGTATCTCCTTGGAAAGGAGTGATTCGATTCAGGAAGAGGGGCAAGCTAGGGCCCCGGTATATTGGGCCGTTCAGAGTGATCGGGAGGGTGGCCAGGGTAGCTTATCGCTTGGAGCTACCTGCGGAGTTGGAGCGGATTCATAATACCTTCCACGTGTCTCAGTTGAGGAAGTGTATAGCCGACGAGTCGGCGGTAGTGCCGCTAGAGGACATTCAGGTGGATGCGAGCCTGAACTACGCGAAGAGACCAGTTGCGATTCTGGATCGGAAGATCAAGGTTCTGAGGAACAAGGAGGTGCCTCTGGTACAGGTTCAGTAGCAATATCGGAAAGGATCCGAGTTGACCTGGGAGCCAGAGCGTGAGATGCGGGAGCAACATCTAGAGCTATTTTAGGGATGAGACTTCGAGGGCGAAGTCAGATTCAAGTGGGGGAAAATTGTAACATCCGGAATTTCAGGTATTATATTTATTCATTTTATTTTGAGTTTTGTGGAAGAACTCGGCGAGTTCCGAGTAGAGACGCGATTTCTCACCCGGATTAATGACCGGACTCGATGAGTCGCATTGGTGGATTCGGCGAGTCCACGCTGTTTAATGAAACCCTAATTTCTCGGGTTTGGGGCCTATTTAAAGGGCCTTATGGCTGTCATTTGTGCTCACCAGCCCCCAGAGCGAAACCCTAGTGAGCTTGAGCGTTTGGAGCCATTGTTGACCTTGGAGGTGTTGTCTAGCAAGGGAAAGGAAGCTATAGCCAAGAGGAAGCAAGAGGGTTAACTTCCTGAAGATCTGAGGTCCAGAACATCACGTTTGAGGTACTATTTTCGAACCATTTTCTGTTGAGGTGATGTTCATGTTGATTTAGGGTTTATTGAGCCCTTTTGTGACTAGATCTAGTGCTCCCTTGGTCCCTTAAGCGAGTTAGGTTCTAGATCTGGACCCTTGGAGGTCCAGAGTTCCTCTTTGTCCAAGCTTTATATGAGTCTATGGAGGTTTTGGTTTGGGATCTTTGTGTTTGAGGTTAAAACACCATTTACGAGTCAATAGGTGTGATATGAGCGCCAAGACATAAACTTTACGTGATAAATAAGCTTGGAAAGACTGGATCTATGAGTTAGTGGAACAGATCTGACCTTAGAAGGTCATTTGGGGTTGTGCATGGAATGCACTCGTCGAGTCCATTGGCAGACTCGACGAGTTGGAGCGGGTTGTTCCGTGTTTTCGAACCAGGGGTTGAGTAACAGAGTCGGGTGAGTGACTCGGTGAGTTGGAAGGGATTCAGAGGAATCGGGTCCCCGTAGGGACTCGGCGAGTCCACGCCAGACTCAGCGAATTGGGTTGACCATTGACCATTGACTAGATTTGACCGGTGTTGACTTGATAGGGTTAGTCAACCCTAGTTGGGAAAGTGTTAATTAGAGATGTATCTGTGTTATAGGAGGACTATAGCTCGGGAGATCGAGCACTAGTGATTTCAGGGATTTACGAGTTACCGATATACGCGAGGTGAGTCTTCTCACTATACTTTACCTTGAGTAGGTAATTAGAGTTATGTGATACAGTGTTGTATGCTATATATATGTTATATGTTGCATTGCATTATTCTATGTGATTTATGTTGTGCATGCTACAGAGTTAGAACCGAAAGGTTCACAGAGATAGAGCCTGAGGGTTCATAGAGTTGGGTGCATGAACCCAAAGAGTTATAGCCTCGAGTGGCTAATATGTGTTTTATATATATATATATATATATATATATATATATATATATATATATATATATATATATATGGTATTTTGGGGAACTCACTAAGCTTTGTGCTTACAGTGTTTGGTGTTATTTGTTTCAGGTACTAGCGAGGATCGCGGGAAGGCGCCGACCTGATCAGTACACACGAGGGATTTTTATGTTATGAGATCTTGGGATTATTATATACTATGAATTTGAGTTTCAAACAATGATGTTTTTATGAATAATAAATGAATTATGTTTTTATAAAATGCAAAAAATTGTTTTGAAATTTACGATGTTACAAAGCTAGTACGAGTCGTTTTACTCATCATTTATTACATCAGAAAATATAGGATTTTCTGGAGAAACGCATCATGTTTTACAAAGAACAGAGAACCTGTTTTCTAAAACAAAACGCTTATGAACCCACCAACTTTAATGCTGACACTCTTTCCAAACCACTTGTATTCTCAGGACACTAATAAACAAGTACACGCACAGGTTCCTAGAAGACGGAGCATAGTAGCTTCAATTCTTTACTTTGCTATTTACTTTCGGAGTCAATCATATACGATTCGAATGCATTGTAAACATTTTAATATCAATACAATGGTTGTTGTTGCTTTATTACTATTATATAATTGTTGTGATAGTGTACATGACGTCCTTCGCCCCCGAACGTTTCCGCCGTTCCAGTTTAGGGGTGTGACATAAAATCACATATAAATATATAGTGCAAAGTACATGAAAAATTACAAACGTTAAAATTAATATTACAAAAAAGTATCAAATCATCTTTTGAATACATATATTAATAAATATTTTTCAATCTTTCATTAAGTTTTGAAGCTGCATTTCTCATGTCTTCTTTTCTTTCAATATCAGATTTTTTTGGTACTCATTTTGCAAGATCAGTAATTTTGTCACGGCGAATATTCAAATCCAATAACAACATATTTGCAACATATTTAAATCTAAGCTTGTTAAGTACATTCTTTTGCTTATGACCTTCCTGAAATAAACTCGTGTTCCATTTTCTTACTACTTTTCCTTTGTAAGTTTCCATATGACGCATTGCAAAAATATCATTAGTTGGTTGTACTGTCTTCCATGACAAATCAATTATATTTAGTTTAAACATTCAACAGTATATTTTGCATCAGATGAGTGTTGAATATGCTTCAAAAACATTATAAATATTTTTTTTCTGCAATAAAAAATAATAAATATATAACTTATAAAATTCATATTTTAATCATATGTCAGTGAACATTAGAAAATACATTTTCTTGTTATATATATATTATCATGAAGTTATAAATAACTTATGTTTAAAATTTAATTATTAACATGTGATTCACGTATGATTGCTATGTGATTCATATATTTTTAAAAAGTGATTGATATGTGATTAACATGAGATTTTAATGTAATTCTTTCGTGATTCATATGTGATTTAGTTGTTATTAACATGTGATTCACATACGATTCAGATGCGAGTCACATTTGAATATTCAACTAATAAAATAATAAAACTTTTGTTTAAATTTTACTTACACGATTTTCTGCAAGATCATCATGAACGACCTCTCGTTTAGTGCCAGAAACATTGTCAACAATCTCAGAAACATTGTCAAAAATCTCATAAATAATTGAATTTAGATTGAATACAACTAGAAAATTATTCTCCTTTCGTATAACATGGAAGAAACCCTAAAATGATATCAAGTGGATTTAATCTTTTATATATAAGAAAATTTAAGAATTGATTATTTTAAATAACTTACGTAATCAACATTTTTCAACAGTATTATATCTTCATTCTGACCACGACTATTAAGAATATGTTTTTTGAATATTGCATATCTACTTTCAGTAGTGTATGAATATAGGTTCAAGTATGAAGACTAAAAAAATTAATTAATGAATATAATATATATTTGACATTTGACGGTAATTATAATTTTTATTTTCATAATTTGTATAAAATTATTTTATATATCCACAGGTGATTAAAAAATCAAATTTTATAAAAAAAATATCTACATGTGATTAAAAATACAAATTTATAATCATATGCAACTATATGATAAATTTTAAACAATAACTTTTTATTAACCTACAGTAGTAGCAACTTTACAAAAAACCCTTAATGGTGAATTAAGATTCCCAACATTTTCATCATAATTCAGATGATCAGACCAACAATCAAGAACATCTACAGTTACTTCAAATGAGGAAAGTAAGCTCTCAATTGCTACTCTAATTGTAGCATTACCTTCTTTTGTTCTTATAACTTCGTCACTATTAAAAAAACATATAAAAATTAAAATAATCCGTCAATATTTTATTTTTCTTAAAAAATAATAAAGTATATCACTATTATAAAATAATAAATTTATGAAGATTACTTACATCGGTTCACCTTTGCAGCTAAACAACCAATCACAAACAATATTTCCATCTGATGTAACTCGTTTATGTGTTTCAAACTCTGGTGATCTTAAAGATCGGTTGATATGATTCTCACTTTCTTCTATCTTCAAATTTGCAACAACGGGTATTTTGAAACTGGTTGTTTGTTTTATTTTAGATTTAACATTCAATTCTTAACCAAATATATCTTCCTGACTAATACCTAGACCAAAACTTGGCATCCCATTAGTTTCTTGTTCAACAATCATTTGTTTACTCAATTTTTTTCCATTAATATACCTTTTGAACTATCCTAATCTGCAGAATTTTCATCATTTTCAATATCACAGTACAAGACAAGACTATTCTAAAATTTCTTTTTAGATTATTTTTGAAAATTAGTTTCAATGTAATCTTGACCATCAGTTTTTTCTTCTTTAACTAGATCATATTTATTTCCAACTTCTTCTTTCAACAAAACATCATCAACATTTTCTTTCATATATGTTTCTAAAATTTCATTCTTATCATTGACATTCAAAGTGCTAATACTCAATCCCATAAATTCTTCCAATCTTCTTTTTAACTCTTTTATATTTTGTATACCAGGAAACTTTGGCATTGCTTTATCAACTGCTAATAACAACTTTCTCTTGCAATAACTTGCTTGATCTAAAAAATTCAATATTTCTGTCTCGTAATCCTACATTAAATACAATTTAGATTATAATAAGAAAAAATATTTTATTTGTATGTCTAAATCACATGTTATTTAAATATTATTCAATTTGTAGAACCAAATCTTAATAATATTTAAATTCCTTCTAAATCAAATGTGATCTTACTCTTGATTTAAATGTGATTTACACATATTATTCATTTGTAAATCACATGTGATTCACATATAATTCACATACAAATGATTTAATAACACATATGAATGAATATCACTTATTTATTGTATGTAATTAAAATGTAAATCACAAGTGAATAATATCTTATTCACATTTTATTTACATACAAATCACATATTATTTACATGTTATTCATATTTGATAAACATACAAATCAAATATGAATATATGGTTTTTGGAAAAATGTTTGATTATGCTCATTACAGTGAAACAAAATTTACTGTATCAAAAAACAAAGAAATAATTTATATAGTTAATTAAAAATTTACCTTGAGAGTATACTCAATTGATTCATCATTATTTTGAAACTCACTTCCGCAATCAACAAAAGGTCGTTCACAATCTTCTTTTACGAAAGGAAGATTAATATCTCCATAACCAAATTTTCCAATAGTCATTTCCACATTCTCATGATATTTTTTCTTTTCTGAACTCCAATAACAAATGAGAGGTCTTGTCCGCTCAACTTTTAATTCATCACAATCAACACTGTCAAGATACAACAACTGCATATATAGAAATTAATAATTTATTAATAAATTAATACTTAAATACCGTATTTAAAGTACAATATATAATTTTAATTTACCACGAGATATGCGCATGGTCCAAATTTTTTTTATTGTTGTAAGGTTCAAATGAATTGCTTGTGACGATGAGGCAATCCAAAACATATGAGCACAAATCAATATTTTTGATATCGGTACCAGTTGATATGTGCTTTAATTTGTTAATGTTGCATATACCACTTGAACTTGATTTACAAAGAGTATTCACAAACAGAACAATGAAATTCATTTTGAAATTCATGTCAACTAATGATGTAGAAACAATTGAATGTCGTAGTTGTGTCATTCTCAAATTTAAAACATCATCAAATTGTTTAGCCCAATCATTATACCACTTATCTGATCGATCTCTATAACTATTTTCTTCAATTCTTTTTCCACCCAATGGTATTCCCCACATTTCATTAACTGATTCTCTTGTTACCATAATTTCTCCTTTCTCTACTTTTATAACCATTCGTGTACTATCACTGTTATTCAACATACATAATGATATTCTTGACGGTACATCTAATATTTTCATTTTAAGTAAACTGCCAAAACCTATAAACTTCACACAAACTTTTTGTTCTTTGCTTAAACCTTGAATAACTGAAAATAAAGATTCCGATGAACATCTAGTTTTCATGCCAAAAACATTTTTATCTACTGGAATTCTCTTCTTCTTTTTATGTATAACATGACAACATCCCTCAAAGCTTGAATCTGAAACAAGAATTTCATTTGAATTTTTTCTTTTTTTGAACTTTCATCATTTTTTTCTTTCTACTTCTGTTTTTTTTTCTTTTTAAAATTTTCACATTTTGAACTAGAACACTTCTCTAATTTTTTTTCTTTTTGTAAACTCAATCCTTCTCCAGATGTTCCACCAATTTTTAATACTTTCACTCTTTCTTTGTCTTTGTTTTTTTGTTGAATCTTTGCTATTTATCTTCTTTTTTCCTTTATTTGTAACATAAAATAATAAAAATTTAAATATGTTGATTTACATTAAATATTAATATATGCTTCATATGTGTTTGAATTTTTATTATATGTTATCCAAATGTGATTGAATTGTAATTCGTAACACCAGTCAAAATAGATCAACAACAGTCGCATATGATTATGTCAAACAAATAGTATAATAAAATTACTTTGTAGTTCATGGCAAATTCTAATACAAATATGAAATTTCGTACCTACCTTATGATATAAATCAAAGTACATGTCTGTACGATTCCAAAAATATATAGAACGTCTAAATCTGACTTCGCTTGAAGAAGCTATGATAAATTCTAACACTATAGCCTTTATAACAAGAGGAATTTAAAATACACTTAGAATTAGCTATTGGAGCCTAAAATAAAGATGTAATACTCGGAAATAGCTACGCGTGGATATAAAGAACGTCAAAAACGGAGTTCGTATGCAGAAGATATGATATTCCGAAGATGTCGCAGTCTAAGAGCATGGCACGTGACAGAAACCCTAATCAATCATGCTTTACGACGTGAACATGAAGGTTCACGACGTGAGAGTGATCTAGGACACTTCTCAAGGCTAGAATTCAGATGAAAAGTCTACGAGAGTGATGTGTTAAGACTTCACGACGTTGACATAAAGGTTCACGACGTGAAATCAGTATCTTAACAACTTTTGAAGCTAGGACCCAAATGGCAAGTCTACAATGTGATGCAGCTAGGTTTCACGCCGTGAACATATATATTCACCACGTGAACTTGTCTTGGGCGGCATATAAATAGCAAGTTCGACCCTAACCCTCCTTGCTCTAAACAAAAGTGCTTAATCATAACAACCTCTCGCTAGCTAGTGCGTACTACGGCTCCCCCTAGCATCACAACACCCCCCCCCCCCCCCTCTCTAACTAGTGAGTACTACGGCTCCCCATAGCATCACGGCACCCTCCTCTCTGACTAATGAGTACTACGGCTCCCCGAAGCATCACAACGCCCTCTCTCTGACTAGTGAGTACTACGGCTCCCCATAACATCACAACGCCCTCTCTCTGACTAGTGAGTACTATGGCTCCCCGTAGCATCACAACATCCTCCCTATGACTAGTGAGTACTACGACTCTCCGTAGCATCACAACACCCTCTCTCTGACTAGTGAGTACTACGGCTCCCCGTAGCATCACAACACCCTCCCTCTGACTAGTGAGTACTACGACTCCTCATAGTACCACAACCCCCTTTCTGTTTGGCGAATATCATGGCTCCTCGTAGTATCACCACACCCCTTTTTACTGACTCATTGAATTACAGCTCTTCGACATTTCACCCCACTAACTCTTACCACTTCACAATCTCATCCTCAGATCGACGCCACATTGCGATCATTACTCATGCTATGCGGACCATCCATAGATAGGTGCACGCACCTACCTGAATTATGCACCACAATAACTGACAAAAATCGCCATAACAAAACACCTTTCCTTGCTGCAATCCATTGTCTTAAATAATCTACTTGCCGTCTCAACTCGCGACCCCAAAATTATCCGAAATTCAAGACATTAAATTCGGATACCTCGATACACCACCCTAGAACCTCACAATGTCTCGCCTCAGCCACTGATCTTGCTGATATACAACCCGACATTCAGAATATTTCAAATTCTCACCTTGAAATATGGAGGGATCGTCAATGACCCAGAACATGTTGATGGCAATCCGAAACTCCTTCCCAAACTGCATAACAGCCCAAACATTTGAACTAGGATTCTCCCACCGCCGAACCAACCCTACGAGCCAACCACCTCGAAGAATTCCTATCCATCACAAGGTCTCCGACTGATGGCCACTTGCCAAGGAGACATTCAGCCTTTACCAAACATATACCACATGCATTATCTCGATCTGTAACTTGCTTCAAATACCAATAACCCTGATCACATGAAACCACACCACAGATCTCTATATCCATATCTCTAACCGATCTCGAATAGCTCTCCGATCCTCTCAACCAAGTACCCGATCCTCCCCCACTTAGGGTTCGAACCATCTCCAATTGGTGCACCAACACTCTATCCCACAGACTGTCTCCACTAGTAACATCGCACCTAATTCCGCAAGGTGCTACGCAACGCTCGATGATCTCCCTAACAAAGATCAAACAACTCCAAATACCAGAATCTTATATGTAACCTTCAGAACTTACCATCGTGACTGCCTCTAGTCATTCAGGATCTCACACTATACCCTCACTGGACCTCCCAACTGTCCAGTATTAACACTGACTCTTGATCTGGAAATAATGAACCATCATACTCCTCATCCTTGACTCCTTGCCCAACATTCCAACATGTCCCTTAAAATAAGAGTAGAAACCACATTTCCACCCTCTATACCTCTCAAGAACAATAAGAGTCACTGCCCTGATATACTCCTCTTGATCGCCCAACACTACAGGTAACACATGCCCTATTATACTCAAATAGGGTGTATCCTGGTTCTTGACCATTTCAGTCCCCACTGTCAACCTGCTCAAGCTATATCATTCCCTCGCGATAGACCTACTTCCAGATACTCTGATTGAAAAATCACCATCAGTGCGATCCCACAGGGCTCACCCCCAACTCAGAAATCGAAATCTCAACACCCCTTACGTCTCCCACAAGAAATGGAAATAGCACCACTCGGGTCACGGAAGGTGACATATCTACTATCGGCCGGTCCCCCAGCTCACACCGCACCCCTCCACAATGCACCGTCTCTACTCATCTCCGAGTCTTGCAACTCAACTGGCATATCACCAACAATCCCTCAGAGCTAACTCGGTTTCCCTATCAAGGGATGCTACACTAAAACTCGTTCACCCTGGCCTTCTGGGCCCATATTCCTTCACATCCGTCGTTGGTCTAGGTAATCACTGTGGAAATAACTGGCAAAACCAGAAGCACTAACCGCCACATTTCATGGTACTCGAACCATGTCCTCTCTTCTCAACCTGCCTCAAATCATGGTACTCGAACCATGACATCACCTCTCGATCTGCCACCAATCAGGGTACTCGAACCATGACATTACCTCTTGATCTGCTACTTAGAACCCCTGGAATACTCCTTGCATCGAGTGTGGGTCTTCTTCTTTCAGTAGTATGGGCCTATACTACCTGCCACATCTACCCATACTCTCTACACAGACCACCCCAAATTCCCTAAGTAGCTGCTCGACCTTCTCATCACCAATGCTCTACGCTATCAGCGTACTTATCTGACTAAGGTCACTTCCTAGACTCTTTCCAGGTTCTCACACCTCTCTGCCATCAGCTGCTGAGAAACTCCTTATGATGCCAGTCATCTACCTCCTGAATATCGTCACATTCACTTGGTAGCTGACTCCCATCGTCAAGAGTTCCACCAAGCACGGAGCAAGCAGCATCCGGGCGTCGAATGAACACCTATAACCCTGTCTAGGTGATAACTCCACTAGCTCTAATCATACTCAAAAGATATCACCGAACTCTGCAAATTTACCCGCGGGTATCTAGCTACCCTCTCGGTAGGCTCCACAAATGCCCATCTAGGTATCTCCCCTAGATTACTCCTCTACCCAAAACCCTTTCTTCA
This sequence comes from Lactuca sativa, assembly GCF_002870075.4. Classification (NCBI taxonomy): domain Eukaryota; kingdom Viridiplantae; phylum Streptophyta; class Magnoliopsida; order Asterales; family Asteraceae; genus Lactuca; species Lactuca sativa. Next base: position 262,776,704 of record NC_056630.2, read on the forward strand.
TAGGATTCCTGTTGGATACTCTTACTCAACACATACTCGAAAGTGCATCACAGATAACAGCAACTCCTAGGCTAAGGCATCACAAATCAGGCCACTCTAGTCCTAAAAATGAAATACCTAGCCTATCTCTAGCATGCATAATATCTCATAACATATTTCATAACACAAAAGTAAGGGTATTTTGGGAAATCACCGTTCGACTCTGGCTGATTGTACACACTGCTTTCCCGCTTTCTCTTAAAAACTCTTGCTCGTTTTAGAAAAATCATTTATTTTTGAAAATTTCCTCTTTTTCTTCGGTTTGAGTCCAGATATACCCCGAAGGTACATCCAAATCCCTCAAACCAAGGCTCTGATACCAACTTGTAACGACGTGAAAATTTTAAAACAAAATTTTCACTTTTAAAATGCATAATCTTCATAACACTTGTAAAACAATCTCATTTGTTCAATTTTCCAAAACATAACTCCATATTTGAATAATTAAAAATCCAGGATCTTCAAAATGTAACTCTTCCTTTGGTGTGTACAATCAAACTAGTGCCATCCCGCTAACCTGAAACCTGAAACACATAACACATAACACTGTAAGCACGAAGCTTAGTGAGTTCTCCAAAATACCACATACAACACATATTAGCCACTCGAGACTATAACTCTATTTGACCCTCTAGTCAATGTGTCTTAGTGGGACCCTCCAGTCCCATAACTCTGTAGACCCTCTGGTCCTAACCCTGTGGACCTTCTGGTCCTAACTCTGTAAACTCTGAAACATACATAGCATAAATCACATAGAAATAATTTAGTGTGTCACATCATATAAATAGCATACAAAACACTCTGTCACAAAACTCTAATTACCACTCTAGGTAAAGTATAGTGAGAAGACTCACCTCGGATGAAGAACAACTCCTATAATCACTATTGCTACGCACCAGACTCTAACTCTGTGCCACCCCACACTAATCTCGATTAGGAGCTAAGTCTAACCTCTCACTTATTGGGTCTAAAGATAGGCCACCTAACAGCCCATTAATGCCCTAAGCCAATTGGGCCCACCCAAAGCCCAATAATAAATGGGTCCTCACACGGCCCAATTCCCAACCAAAAAGGCAAGTCCAAACCAAAGGCCCAAAGCACATACATACACTTTTCTAGTCCAAGACTCTATTACATAAGGTCCAAACTCCCAGCCCAACACTCAAGGCCCAACACAATGCTTAGCCCAAAAACCCCCAGAAGGAGTTACGCAGGGCGTACCCCCTGGTACGCTCAGCGTACCCAAACACTCAAGAAATTGATCGGGGACCTCAACCCAGTACGTGGGGCGTACTGGAATTACGCGGCGCGTACCTTCAGACTTGCTTAATCCATTTTCTAGGTCTTAACTCGTTAAGACCTTAGCTCAACTCTTGGATCTGGGTTTCCTAACATCTCTTACTCCATAAAGTTAACAACTTTAAGCCTTTACATGGCTGATAAGGTCACAACACATAAAAACTCTTACTATCTTAACCCAAAATGCTCATAACTCCTGCATGGGTAGATTCACACGATCAAGGCCTTATTTTTATGGTTCTCCACCACTAGAAACACTTAAAAGGACATGTTATTAAGCTCTGGAGTGTATCAACTGATGAAGCCTCAAGCTTGGGACCAAAAACCCTATAATGGACCCTATATGCACAAAACAAAAAGAGAGGGAAAGCTTGCAGCTTTATACCTTCAAATGGTGCTTTAGCCCCAAGAAAGCTCAGATCCACAACCTGTTCTTCAACTTCACTCCCTTACATGCTCCTTCTTAACTCCCAAAAGCCCATAAGAACACAAACAAGCTCATCATGGCCACTCACAAGCTCAAGAACGGATATTAGGGTTTGAGAGGGTTTAATAACCGAGGAAGGTGGCCAGAAATGAGACCATCTCATTCTTTATATAGGGGCAGTTCACTTAATTAGGGTTCCTTCTGTGCCTAGTACCCCCAACGTACCCCTCCTGGTACGCCCAGCGTACTAGGTGGCTCTTGCTTAAGAAAAACATGCATCTATACGCTAAGTGTACGCATACGTACGCCCATCGTACTTCGCTGCCGAAATCCTCACTTAGGGACTTATCTTGCTAACTCTCCTAAACTTCCATAGCATCTTCGAAATGAATCGAATTCCAACAATCCTCATACCTACAGAAAGGTAATGAGATACCCTATGCTTCTAGCAACTCGCCTCAACCCGAGACCTCCTAGCCCCCGACTCACGGCCCATGAACCTTAATCATGGATAATCCGAAACCGGATGTTACAGTTTACTAGCCCCTAAGGTGGTCCCATTTCAATAATTAGCTATTACAGACACTAATTGTATACATACATATGTCATAATATGGTTAATAGGATTCGTTTGTGCTCGAGTCCAATTGACACTCAACCTCCTAAACCGATCCTACCGTCACTTCACTCACTAAAAGGTGAGTTCATACCCCCTTAATTTACCTTTTATATGTTTTAAATGCTTTTATGGGGGAGAATATAAGTTGAATCATACTAGATATTATATCAATCATATGTGATTAATGACTAGTACGCCAATGGATTTACTATGCTTTAAACTGTCTTGTCAACAACACTACTTCAAAACGATTTCCAAACACTTTTACATGTTAAACTCTTTATAAAACTTAGTTTCAGTTTCCAATTCATTACTTTCAAAACTCTTTAAACTCATATACTGTCCAATCATGTCCAATTCATATATGGTTATATAAGTAAGGTTTGAAGGACTTAGGACTGATAATACGCTCTATTTCCTGTTCCTTGTTTGGTTGTGGACTTAGAGTACCCTATTGTTTGTCCAAGTGTTGTTTGATCCTTAGTTATATATCATGTGTATATGTATAGACATAAAAGCTTCCTGTCTTATTTCAATATACTCAGCTATACAAATGATCTTACTAGTAAACTATATTAGGTATAGTTTGGTGATATACTACTTACTACTTGTAGTACAATGTAACATGCAATGAGTCAGTTCATACATGAGTCAATACATACTGTAAGCAATAAACTACACTATACAACTAAACACACTATAATGAGAGTCAGAGAAAACATACACTAATACATACTATATACTACACTAGAGAACTCACTATGATGTGGATTAGGAAAGACATATACTACACTATTACGTACAATATGTACACACTATGCAATAAATGTGAGGCACTACTTCGGGACACGACATCTCTATCATGGCTCATCTTGTACCCAGAATCTCCTAGAGGGAGAACGTAAATTTGTGTATAGATCTATACTGGATTGACAATCCTACACCTTACTGCTAGCTACAGCGGGATCTGCAGATCTTCAGGTGAAAAATGTCATTACTGTTCGACGTATTTCAATGTCGTGATTTCCCCTAGTCAATTGGTACGGTTACAACTATATCACATTATACCTTAATTAACAATTGGATTAAGGTAGTTAGTACAATAGTAATTATAATATTATTACACTACAATACTTCATTATTTCCCCTTTTACATCTACTTTGTGATCTCCTCACATAAAGAGTAATGTAAAAACTATATTTTCTAATAATAGCCATATTTGGGAAATGTACGCACTCATATAACGAACAAACATACATTACACTTGACGCCTTGGTAGAAGGCTGCTTTTAATGGAAAACATAGGTTTTTCTAGGAAGGACAAACAAACACTACAAACATTCTATGCACTATTATACTTGAATACTTACAAACACTTTTCATACAAAACATGACACTAAATACTTATGGACTCACCAGCTTTAATGCTGATCAACTCTTTCAAAATAACTTGTATACTTAGGTCATCAGTAGACAGGTACCGATACCAGCTTTTGAGAAGATGGAGCATTTACAAGACTCATCTCTTATTTTGATTCATATTTTTGGTGTCTACAATTGTACAGAACACACTTGTATTAAAATACATTATTAATGCAATGGGTGATCTTGTTTTCCTGTTTACTATATTTCTGTGTTGTGATATTGGACATGACATCCTCCGCCCCAGAACGTTTATGTCGTTCTTGGTTTTGGGGTGTGACAATATATATATATATATATATATATATATATATATATATATATATATATATATATATATATATATATATGTGTGTGTGTGTGTATATACATATATATATATATATGTATATATATATGTATATACATACATATATATATATATATATATATATATATATATATATATATATATATATATATATATATATATATATATATATATATATACTCGCAACGTACCCGCACGATGTGGCGGCGGCGATTTGTTTCATTTCGACGATTAGCTTCTGAACGAAAGTTACTTTCATTTCGGCCGTCGTCAAATTGTTTCCTTTAATTTGTTTAATTCCGACGATTTGTTCTTTTCAGCGATCAGTTGTCTCTAAACTGACAACAAATAGTAATTTTCGTCTATTATTCTTTATCTGGATGGCGGATAGTTTATTTGATTTCGATAATTAGTTTCTGGACGACGATTAATTCTTACGAAATTTAACAAATGTTTTTTAAAACTTAAATAAACAAACCAGATTTTTTTATAAAATTAAATCAATACAAGATTTCGGAGAGTTTTTCTAAAATTAACTGAATAAACAACTGCAAAACACGTATATGTGTTGAGTGTGTGAAAGTTGTTTTAACAGAACAAAGGTGTTTGATTTCGATGATTAGTTTTCAGAAAACGATTAATTCTTATTTATTTATTTATTTATTTATTTATGGCTTGTAGTTTATGTTGAAAACATCTAGATCTATATTACATTCTTTCTAATAAAATATTTGAATAAATCATTATGATTATTTTTTCATTACATTAAACGTTATATTTATGATATAATGGTTTGTTCTTATTTTTATTTTAGTGGTTGCGTATATCTTCAAACAAAATATAAAATACAAAATATTTCATTTTATTTATAATTTTCTATTAAACTTTCTTTAGATATTACACTATAAAATAATAATTCTACATTGTGAAATATAACAATCATACAACTAAGTATCATTCATGTTTTTATAGAAAAAAAAATAAATATAACTTTAAGTAGTGAATTAAATGTCAGAAATAACTAATTTAAAAAAAATAAAAAATAAAAAGAGTATGATAAGATCGAAAGACAGTGTGTCAGTACTCATATATAGTATTTAAAATCTCTTTTCTAATTCCAAGACTTCTTTAGATTTGAATCCTTTATTTTACCCGAATCACAGCTATTATCCATTCATCTTTCTAGCGAAATTTATCAAACATCTTTGAAAACTTAAATAAATAAACCAGTTTTTTATAAAATTAAATCAACACAAGATTCTGGGGAGTTTTATAAAATCAGCAAAATTAAAACTGCAAAGCATGTCCATGTGTCAAAAGTCATTTTAAAAGAACAAATGTGTCTGGACCAATTTTTTATTTATCATAATCATATTTCAAGTATTTTTTTCAACAGGAGAACCAAAATACTCGAAAATATAATTTACTAAAAAAAGATTTAGATTTTCTTCAAGTCAAATTTCAGAAAATAACTTCAATTCAATAGCTTCAATTAAAAAATAAATCAAATTCATGCCTATTAACCAGATCTGGAAATAAAAAGAAAATTATACATAGGTTTCAAACAACCAATTCCAAATATCTTTAATCATATCATTTATATCTAAAATTAGAGAAATCTTAAGAAAATCTAAACAAATCTAACAAAAATATATAAAATGATAGTACAAATCTGAAACAAACTGCACACGAATATCTCTATATATATTAAAGCATAAATATAATTACATCACCTAAAACAATCTGGTCCCTTCAATGTTTTTCATTGATTATTTTAAACCACTATATCAATTTCGCTGATGTCATCGTAACAAAAGGGAGCTACAAATACGCCTTTGTTACCGTCTATAACCATTTTTCCTCCAAAATAGGGATTTCTCTCATCCTCTTTGTCTCTCTGATGAAGATAATATCAAGAGCCAATGATCTCTCAAATTTCTATCCATGTTCTTCCTCCTCAAGAGCTGATGATCTCTCCAATTTCTATCCATGTTCTTCTCCATCAATGCATCTCCTACATTCTGTTTGTCACCAACCACTTGAAATTGAGATTCACTACCAAAGATTATTCCCATTGCGCTTGTCTTCTTCTTAAGGTATTCGATTTTTATGAATCTACAACTGGTTTTCCATTTTGATTATTCTAATGGGAGTTTTGATTTGAATCACTCTTATTTGGGTTTTAGGTTTATATTATGCGTATCCAATTTAAGTTTCTATCTATGGTTTTCTAGTAATCAAATTGAAATGGTATTGATTCGTTCTGGATTTGACTGCAATTAACGAAATCAAATAGGCTGTTGGATGTGAAACAAGGCGTAAACAAAGATGGGAAGACAATCCTCTTGGGTGAAAATTCTTAAAAAAGTACTATTTCGATTGAAAAAATGGTTAAAATTCTTAAAAAAGTTAAATTTGAAGATTGCGAAATAACTTGTATCATTTCAGATATTGACGCTTTTGTATATAGCTCCAGAAGCCCTTTTGGGTACTACTTATTATTCAATAGCTGTTGACATGTGGTCTGTTGGCTGTATATTTTGTACTCATTCTTTCTGAATTAATTAAGTCTGTTATTTATTAAGTAAAAAAACACTAATGTGTTCTTCAAATTTGAAGACAACAGTTGTCAGAACACAGCCGATGACATTGTTACCACCTACACATACTTATGGATTCATCCATCATTGCAATCTTACTGATTTGGAGATACTAATTTTGATTTCTACTACCAAACTTTCTTATAATTCGTCAACATTTAGGATCTTTACCCTAATTAAAATAAAATTTTGTTTAGAATCATATTGATTAGTTCTGTTTTGCAGCATGATACAATTATACTATTTCTTAAAAGTATATACGTATTATATGATCCTACTTTGCAAATATGTATTAGGATCCCAATATTTGACTTTACCGGTTAAACTTTGGCCAAAAAGTTACTTCCTCATCCCTTAATCTTTGGCTTAAGCCACTGACTTTGTTATTCCACAAACAAGATTTTATCAAAATAATTTTTTTAATTGTTCGTAACAAACTATGTTGACCAAGTCTATTATTGTTAATTTGTTTTAAGCTTAAATAACAAACTATGTTGACCAAGTATATTATTGTCAATTTGTTTTAAGTTTAAAGGTAATTTCCTTAATCTTTGGCTTAAGTCACTAAGTTTGTTATCCCACAAACAAGATTTTATAAAAATAATTTTTTTATTGTTCGTAACAAACTATGTTTATCAAGTCTATTATTGTCAATTTGTTTTAAACTTAAATAAAAAACTATGTTGACATGTGGTCTGTTGGCTGCATATTTGGTACTCATCTTTTATGAATTAATTAAGTTCGTTATGTATTAAGTAAAAAAAACACTAATGTGTTCTTCAAATTTGAAGACAGCAGTAGTCAGAACACAGCCGATGGCATTGTTACCACCTACGCTTACTATGATTATACTTTAGGATTCATCCATCATTGCTATCTTACAAATTTGGAGGTACTAATTTTGATTTCTACTACCAAGTTTTCTTATAAGTCGTCAACATTTAGGATCTTCACCGTAATTAAAAGAAAATTTTAATTGGAATCATATTTATTATTTTTGTTTTGCAGCATGATACAATTATATTTCAACTACCTTTTAAAAATATATACACATTATATCATCCTACTTTGCAAAACTGCAATAGGATCCCAATATTTGACTTTACCGGTTAGACTTTGGTCAAAAAGTTACTTCTTCATCCCTTAATCTTTTTTTGAAGCCACTGACTTTGTTATTCCACAAACAAGATTTTATAACAATAATTTTTTTAATTGTTCGTAACAAAGTATGTTGACCAAGTCTGTTATTTTCAATTTGTTTTAAGTTTAAATAACAAACTATGTTGACCAAATCTATTATTGTCAATTTGTTTTAAGTTTAAAGGTAATCTCTTTAATCTTTGGCTTAAGCCACTGAGTTTGTTATTCCACAAACAGGATTTTATAACAATAATTTTTTTTATTGTTCGTAACAAACTATGTTGACCAATTCTATTATTGTCAATTTGTTTTAAACTTAAATAACATTCTATGTTGACATGTGGTTTCTTGGCTGCATATTTGGTACTCCTTCTTTCTGAATTAATTAAGTCCGTTATGTATTAAGTCAAAAAAACACTAATGTGTTCTTCAAATTTGAAGACAACAATAGTCAGAACATAGCCGATGACATTGTTACCACCTACACATACTATAATTATACTTCTGGATTCATCCATCATTGCAATCTTACTGATTTGGAGGTACTAATTTTGATTTCTACTACCAAATTTTCTTATAATTAACATTTAGTATCTTCACCCTAATTAAAAGAAAATTTTGTTTGGAATCATTTTGATTAGTTTTGTTTTGCAACATGATACAATTATATTTCAACTACCTTTTAAAAGTATATACACATTATATCATCCTACTTTGCAAAACTGCAATAGGATCCCAATATTTGACTTTACCGGTTAGACTTTGGCCAAAAAGTTACTTCTTTATCCCTTAATCTTTGGTTGAAGCCACTGACTTTATTATTTCACAAACAAGATTTTATAACAATAATTTTTTGAATTGTTTGTAACAAACTATTTTGACCAAGTCTATTATTGTCAATTTGTTTTATGTTTAAATAACAAACTATGTTGACCAAGTCTATTATTGTCAATCTGTTTTAAGTTTAAAGGTAATATCCTTAATCTTTGGCTTAAGCCACTGTGTTTGTTATTCCAAAAACAAGATTTTATAACAATAATTTTTTTTATTGTTAATAACAAACTATGATGACCAAGCCTATTATTGTGAATTTGTTTAAACTTAAATAACAAACTATGTTGACCAAGTCTATTATTGTCAATTTGTTTTAAGTTTAAAGGTAATTTCCTTATGCATAAGGGTATAATTGTCAACTCGAGCACATATTCTACAAATTTTAATTTCTTTCATGAATCTTATATTCTTATTTATGCAAATTATCATTCCAATTATATCGTCAATCATAAACACTTTCCAATATAATTATATGTATACTTATTATGCTTTAATACATAGAATCCAGACATTTATGATTAAATCGTTTAATAAGAAAATATTATATTTAAATCTTTTCAAATTCATGTACCCTTATCAATTTCAAATTCGGTCATTTAATTATATCTTATTAATTATGGATGTAAATCATATTTTTTTATAACTATTTTAACTTAATATAATATTAGGACTCATGTTTTCCAATTATATCATTTTCCATATTTTGTTATGATATATAGATATAGATATCTTATAAAATCATTGTTTACCATTCTATATATCCTTATTAACCCTATATAATATTACGTATCATACAAACCACGAAAAAAAATTGTTTCTTTAACCTCTAAATCACGAAAAAAATTGTTTCTTCAACCTCTCTTTACACTTGCTGCTGCCTACTTCCATCGTCCATCGTCCATCATCCATAACAGGTTTCATTATCCTCTGCAATGTTTGTTTTTGTTGTTATGTTATGAATCATGTATGGAATGGGGGAGAATTGTAACATCCCCAAAAAGGAGGTATAACTTCTCAGACCTTAACCTTTTAGATGTATGTCAAGTTTGGTCCTTATGCTAAAAATCGTGGCATTTGAGTACACGGGGTGTACACATATGTACTTGCAACGTACTCATGCTCTTATCTTGATTGCGGAGGCCACCTAATACGCTGGGCGTACTAGGGTCATAATGAAACCCTAATACCTTCTTGTGTCCCTATTTAAAGAATATGATGGCCTCATTTCTAGCCACCATTATCAGCCTCCAACCTCCCCCAAACCCTAATCTCGTTCCTTTAGCTTGTATGAGTGTTTGTGATCCTTTTGAGTGTTCTTGTGAAGCTTTTGGTGGAAAAGCAACCATGAAGGAAGGATAGCTTGTGCTTCTAGCTCTTGGATCTGAGTTCTACTTCAGTTAGTGCATCTTCCAGAGATATCAAGTTCAAAACTTGTTCATTGTTTGTTCTAGTTCTTGTTTTGGGTCCATTTTAGGGTTTTATGTCCTAAGTATGGAACTTTGTGAGTTTAGTGAGCTCTAGAGATATTCTTCTATCCTTTTAGGTGTATTAGAGTATTCTAATCCATAAAAATGAATGCTTGGACGTCTTAATCTTTCCATGGATGAGTTGTATGGTCTTTTGTGTTGAAAGTTAGAGTTTTTAGGATTGGCTCTTGTCCAGCCATGCAAAGGCTTAAAGTCAGCAACTTTATGAATCAAGAGGCCTTATTTAGTTCAGATCTATAGTTGGAATGGTTATCTTAAGGGATTAAGACCAAGTGAAGTGGAAAATAGAGTCTGAGGAGTACGTCGTACGTACTCCCAGCTACGTGCAGTGTAGCACTGTAAATACCCGTCACATGCTTAGCCAATAGTATGCCCAGCGCAAAGGGTTGTACGCCCATCGTACTCGTTGGGCATTGACTTTCGTTGACTTTTGCATTTTTGGTCAATTTGTGGACTTTTGGCCAAGGAGGGGCAAAATGGTCTTTTTACCCTCATGGGATTTAGTACAGAGGCTCGGTCTAGCATTTTGGGGTTATTAATATTAATTAATAATTAGAGTTAAATGTGACATATTTTAGGCGGAGTTTAGACCGGCAGTTCGGGTGCGAGATTTATTGTTTTCTGCGTGAGGTGAGTCATCTCACTACATTTATCTATGTAGTGGTTTATGTGTGACCGGAGGTTCTCATTCGTGTTATTGATCGGAGGGTCTTATTTTCTTATACTGAGAGATGTGTTTTTATGCATTCTGTCTTTGTGACGTATGTTGTTATATTATTCTATGTATACATATTTAGTGATGACCGGAGGGTCCATACTGATACGTGAGACCCGCTGGTCTTCACTAAGACACATGACCGGAGGGTCCTTATCGTGATATAACCATTAGAGGATAATTATTTATGTATGTGGTATTTTGGAGAACTCACTAAGCTTCGTGCTTATAGTGTTTATGTAAATGTGTTTCAGCTACATCTCAGGATCGCTGGAAGGCGTCGACATGATTGTACCAACTCGTATGCTAATGGGAATATTTCTAGATTTTGGGATACTCTGACTTGTTTTATGATGTTATGTATTTGGAAATTTTATTTGGCATGAGATGGTGTTAAAAACTATGTTTTTTGGAATCTTAAAAATGAAATTTTTGTTTGAAAATTTTGAGCGTCACACACAAACAGCCCAGGGGAGAAGGGCGTGATAGCAACAACATTACCACACTAGAAACATCGAGGATAGTCAACATGAACACCAAGCGAGTCTATATACCACTGATAATCTGTCATACCATGAATACGTCAAACATAACAGAACCGTCAGTCTAATAGACGGTTTGGGAAAAGGATGGCGTATGCCTAATGCCGCGTCCTCGCCCTTACCCTCGTGATCCCGTATTCGTTCCTTGGCGCCCAAGCACCAAGACCAACGTCAAAAAAAATAGTACCAATCTCCTCCCAGAGCGACAGGTGTAGGGCTCAGGACGCCACTCCTAGAAAACCCGCACCAACAGCAAACAACCACTCGCGGATCATGTTCTACCAATCGAAGGACATCTATCCGTGCCAAACCTGAAAATGTAGAGGGTATTGTCAGGGATCTGTCCCCATGACCACAGGTATAAAAAGGTCCCATCTCCTCTAATAGAAGGGATCAAAAGAAAAACCCTTAAACACTTACCTAACACTTTTTCACCTTCTCTCTAAGAGACAAACTGACTTGATCGTTGGAGCTTCGTTTCGGGACTCCCTCGCGGACAACGACTGGCGATCTTGTTTTCTTTGTTGTGATTCTCAGGCCCTTCATTTCCATCCCTCAAAGAGACAGAGTTAAGCTGGATACATATCACAATAGTTGGCACCATCCGGACATGCACCCAGTATGGCACAACCCACTTCACAACATCAGGCGCCAGAAATGACGGATAAAGGATCGATATGGCAGGAAAGTGACGACACTAGCCTGGTTAAACCAATGCAGTCCCTCGACAGAAGCAGTCCGTCGATACTAGAAGGGCAGCCGCTCACACAGACACTGATGACGCCTCCAGTCGGCCCCACAACGGAGTTCATCGCTAGTCTATGGCGATCGCCACCCATCACAATGGAACATCCGGCCACAACTACCACCACAACGCCTCAAAGAGTGTCGACCACCCAATCATAAAAATAAAAATAAAAAAAAATCAACCACAACCATAAATGCAACAGGTGGGGTTTAGCGTTTGGTCCCCTGAAACCATTCTATCAGCTGCACCACCAATGCCTGCAGATCATTAGTCTTCCTCGACGGACACCATGTCGCATATCCTATTATTTGCACAGCAACCACCGTTCAACCTGTATTCATAACACTACCAAGGCGTGTACCCTCAAATGCAGCCACAAGACCACAACATTCAAGGCACACCAACGTAGGGGATGAACTCACACACTACAGGGCCAATAGAGTCAAGTTCGTAGCCGAATCATCCGATGCACGCATACTCCACACAGGAACCGTATATGCCTCGAGTGACCTTGTACAACCATGGGTACCATTCCAAGTATGGCCAAGGGTACAACAACACATACCACGTACAGAAGGCGATGGTCAGTGAAGCACCCAACTACCCACACATGAACATCCCCGTAACAAGTATTAGCTCGACGTTCTGCCACGAGCTATTTGAGTATGAATTACCACATTCCGCTAAGATCCCAAACATCCCAAAGTATAATGACACGACAGATCCTAATGAACACATAGACACCTACAAGTGGACAATGACATCCCTTCGGATGGACAAGAGATTTACCTACACCTACTTCTCGGTCACGCTATCGGGAAATGCTAGCAAATGGTTTAAGGCATTACGTCCGGGAAGTATCTCCTGCTTTGAACAGTTGAGGTATCATTTCCTCCACAACTTCATGTAGTTGAGGAAATCTAAACGAGATGACAACTCTATCATGGCATGCAAGCAAAAAAAGGGAGAATCCATCTAAGCATACTATGATCGGTTTACCCTCGTGACCCTAAGCGTCCCTGGTCACGAGGAATTTCTAGTCACGGGCACCTTTGCCCAGGGGCTACTCCTAGGCCCTTTGTCAAGAAAAATGCAAGGAACGGAGCCAAATTCTAGGGATGAGCTCACATATAGGGTTGAAAAATACCTCAGGAAGATCAAGGGAGAAGAACGCAAACAAGCCAATCTAAATGTTGTAGTGAACGCCTATCTCAAACAAGAATCGGCTGACTCCCACTACTGCCATAGCCACAAGGAGCGCAAAGATGGAAGCCATGATTAACATAGCATACATTCGAGGCACTCATCTCGTAGATTCCTCCCGTTCATCAAAGACGAGCCTCGGAGCCATAAGTTGGAAGTACACGCAGTAGAAAAAACTCCTCAACGGACGGCAAAAGAGAAAAACAAATATTGCGAATACCACAAGAGAAAAACCTATGACACTTGAGAATGCGCGATCCTCAAAAGAGAAAGTAGAAGACTCTATGATCAAAGTTCGAAGCCAAGCGGAAAGACGGGAGAACCTAGAAGGAGGCGAATAAACAACCAATCAAAAAGGAGGAAATCTTTGCAATTGTAAGGCCCGAGAACAAAGCCATGCATCGGTTGCCAGCCAATGGCGTCGACAACTCACCCGGTGATACTATCAACATAAGTTTCTCACCGGAAGACCTGCGGGCGCCCGAATGGGACCCCACAGACCCAATCAGAATCCCTGCCCTCGTCCAACAACATTAGATCTGGCGAGCACTGGTCGACAGAGGTAGCAGCAACGATGTCCTCTACAAGCACTTTTTCGAACGACTCCCACCATCCTGGAAGATGAACCTAAAACTCCTCGCCCGAGCCCCACTCATTGGCTTCACATGACAGAAGCTATGGCCGCTCGGGACCATAAGCCTCCCGTTGACACTACTCAGCCATGATGGACAAGAAAGGTAATAAGGATAATCGAGTTCTCGGTAGTTAAACACATGTCAGAAGAAAGCGACGCATGGTACAGTAAATTTCAGAACAACCAGCGGCTCAACAATAGTAACAACCCTAAACACATGGGCAAAACCACTTTGGGAGATCGCCAGTTGGGCTACCACGCACATCCCAAGAAAATGAAGCACAACAATAATTACCACCCATATGGTCAAGTGCAAAAAAAACAAATACCCACACCCAAGACAGGAGGAAAGGACACCAACCCCAAACAAACAGCCCGGGGGGAGAAGGGCACCATAACAACAACATTACCACTTCGGAAATATCGAGGATTGTCAGCACGAACACCAAGCGAGGCTGGATATCACTAAGCATACCCACACGCCTTCACGCAGCAAGGGTACAGAGAATGGAAAAGGAGGAAATGAGGGAACACACGCACGAAGTCACGGAGCTCAATCGGAAACACAACCAAGGAACTGCCAGTGCCAGAGCAACGAGGGTAGGTAACTGCCCCAAAAAATAAGACGTGGACAGGAGATTCACTACAACCGTAAGAGTCCGCAACCGGCAGAGGCTTCCCCCAAGACGACATCTAGTCAATAAACTCGCAAAAAACAGAGCCAACAACGAAAAAGTCATGCAGAAGGAGGTAAAACTGCCCAAAGGTGATAACTAGGCAACTAAAGCTGGAAATGGAGGAAATTGAAAATCGTCTTTCAAAAAACGACCATCCCAGAAACAGCCAATCACGGTTCTCAAACAAACACGAATGCTGGAGAGCTTGAAGGCACGAGCTGTCGAAGGACACAAACCAAGAAAAACCAAGAAGAAGAATTCATCCCGATTACCTGGGAGCCCAGAGCCCAAGCCAGTAGTCTTCGGTTAAGGGGAATTTAAGGGAAGGGGCCATGTGATCAAAATCCTAATAGATAATCACACCCCAACTAGTCAGTTCAAGAGCAAGACCTAGAATAGCAAAAGCCATCGGACTCCCGATACTTATCTAACAATGTAGATGTCTCCAAGACACCAAAAAATATACAATGAAAATACAACTTGAAACGAACGAGTATCGACATACTTTCGTACAAATGGAAAATAAAGACGGACTGATCATCCGTGCCACCCAACACAATACCATTGAGAAAAGCACAATCATAGGCTTCAAAGGCTCATTACTTTTCCCTAATAAACATGTCGACAAGGTCAGGAGAGCCGCAACTCCTAATCAGGACAAGTAAGAAGGCTTAAAGGATCATATCCTTTCTCCCGAAATGCATAATAACTGAGCTCTAAGACCCAGAGGTGACGATCTCGGTCTTGCTTAGATGACTAGAGTCGGAGTACAACTCCCCTTGACCCAAGGCTTAGAGCAAAGCCCCAAAGCGAAGGCTTTTAGCTAGAAAAGACACCTCAACGGAACGAACCGGCCAAAGTTCGCACCTAAAGACTATTTAAAGCCTCAACTCATAAAGACTAACCCGAGGTCGAGTGCCGAGTCCATCAAAACAGATGCTATGGGCCCCTAAAACTTGTCAAGCAAAAGATAACCATGACCGAGACCCCCAAAGGCCAACACTAACCTCTGGGGAGAATCCAAACTAAGGATTGCCAACACAAACCATCCAAGACTACAAAAAAAAGGAAACACGGTAAACTAAAGAAGTAAACTTAGCACACAAAAAACAAAGAGAACAAATTGTCTAAACTGGACAACCCCCCGGGATTTGGAAAAGACCACGCAGGGCTAAGGAAGAAAATCAGACATTGTTTCAAACATTGTTCAACAGACACAATGAAAATATAAGTACCGTCTTAAACATCAAAAAACAAAAAAGGCAAAAATCCATCACTTACTGAGAGGGGGGGGGGGGAGGAAGTTCCAGCATGAGAAGAGCCACCTTCAGGCTGGCCGTCTTTGGTGTCAGGATTATCGCACAATTGGTGAAGGCCTCCTATGTCCAGCTCACCTAGGCAAAGGTAGGAGGAAAAATCTGTCTCATTAAAATATTTTACAGCAGCATGCATCGCCTGGGCGTGCTCCACAGTAACGTTTGGTTCCCTGGAGAAAAACTTTGTAGCGGAAACTTGCTCCTGAATCGCCTGTTTTCCATTCTCCACACCGGTAGCTACACACGCCATTTCCGTCCGCTTAACCCCCAACGAAAACTCTGCATTCTCAACAACCTTATCCACCACCCGAACAATGCCCTTCTGAAGCAACCACCCCAAATCTTCCTCTACAGCTTTTCTCCTCCCGACCTCCTCCTCCAATCGCTTATTAACACAATCGTCCTGGCTCTCCAACACCTTCTTCTCCTCTACTAAAACCTCGATCCTTTGAGAAAAGCATTCCACCGACCCATCCAAAGCATCCACCTTGTCCTCCAAAGACGCATTCTCCCCTGTTTAAAGATCATAGTGCTTCTCAAACAATCGCTTCTCCCCCTCGAACTCTAGCAACCTCATTTTTAGTTCATCCTGCTCGAATTTAATCAAAGATAGCTCACCGAAACTAGAACCGCTCTGAAGAATACGAGAGGCAGTCGCCACCATGTACGAACCTACCTGTGCAACTTCATATAAAAGGTTGTTCGAAATATGTGAGTTAGAGAGAAGCTCCAAAGCCTTGAAGGTAGCAGGGGGAAAAGCATGGGAACCTTAATCATATGTCGCCGCGTGCTGGGAAAGATGAGATTCTCGGGGTATCCCCCATCCTAGCACATATATGGCTGGTGTTGCTGGAGGAGTAGAAGCAAAACCTTTGGCAGTACCCTCCCCAGTCAGAAGCAAGACTGGTGAGTTTGGAACACCTTTACAAACAACATCTAAGTCAACACCAAAAATGCTCCCACAAAAGGCAGCAGTTTCCAATGGCTCCTCTTTAGGTTCATAGGGCAATTCAATAGCCCTTCTATCATCCCCTACGACTGTTTTGAAGCATCATCATTGGGGATGTCAACCACTATAGTGGCCTCCTCCAGAAGGAAGTCCACGTTCCGCCTCTTGAGAAGGCGTTGACTCGAGGAGCTTGTCTCAACACACTCTGCAAGCGGCGAATCTAGCCAAGAAAGCAGTCGTTTGGAGGTCGCATGAGTGCTATGCCGAGTCAGTCCAGTCAACGACTCCTCCCCTTCCATATCATAAGGAAAAGGGTCTCACGGGAAACACCATAGACAGGCGCGTCAATCAACACCTGACCAACGGAGAATCAGACCCAGGCGGAGAAACAACAAGAGGGCCGGCAAAAGCCAAGGCACATGGGACTGACCGGTGGAGGGAGCGTCTCAACCAAGGGCACTTCTTGGTATTGGTAGGTACCCTAATGGCGGCCCCTCATCACCATCTCAAAGGGAATGATCCTCTTGTGACCTACAAACGAGAGACAAGCCAACCTAGTTCGCAAAACACACAAGAAAACACAAGGAAATAACAATCTAAGAGGGTTCAGACTGCCCGTTATCACTTGCTAATTTCATTTCCCAGTACAACACCTGCAGACAAAACTTTCAACAATATTTTTTTAATTTTCCGAATTTTTATTGTTTTTGGATTTTTGGATTTTTTTATTGTTTTTGGATTTTTCGATTTTTCTCCCCCTAAATTTGTGCATGAGAGAGAAGAAAAATAAAATGAAATGCACAAATTTAAATTAACCTACTTACAGAAACCAAAACAAATTTTAAATTTTTTTTTAGAAGAATTAAGAAAAAAGAAAAAGATAAAACTAAAATTAAAAAAAAAATAATCCTCAAAACGAATCATTTTAAGAAATCCCACAAGCACATCGAAGCGAGCTTTGTTGAAGGGCTTAGTGAATACATCGGCCACATTATTTAAAGTGGGAACCTGTTTGATCCGGATTAGCGAACGTTCATAACAGTCTCTGATAAAATGAATTTTAATATCAATGCGCTTGTTTTAGAGTGTTGGACTGGATTTTTGGCAATTTGGATTGCAGCCTCATTATCACAGTAAATGGGGGTTTCTAAATAATTCAAACCGTAGTCCAACAGCGGATGTTGGATCCAGATAACTTGAGAGCACCAAGCAGATGCAACAACGTATTCCGCCTCCACTGTTGAGGTTGAAGCAGTGTGTTGTTTCTTGCACTGGCACGACACTAATCTGTCACCAAGGTATTGACACCCTCCCGAAGTAGATTTCCTGTCAAGCTCACAGCCTCCATAATTACTGTCAACAAAAGCATATAAGTTAAATTCAGAATTCTTCGGATACCAAAGACCCAACTTTGGGCTGCCTTTGATATACCGAAAATTTCTTTTGACAGCAATAAGATGTGAAAATTTAGGATTAGCTTGATAACGTGCGCATTGACAAACTGCAAACATGATGTCAAGACGACTTGTAGTAAGATACATCAGCGATCCGATCATCGATCTGTAGAGCGTCTGATTTACGGATTCGCCATCAGGATCTGGAGTTAGGAGAGGTCTTTCAGCCATTGGCGTCGATGCAGATTTGGCGTCGTGAAACCCGAACTTCTCAAGAATATCTTCCACATACTTGGCTTGATGTTACAGGATCCCGGTTGAATTTTTTTTGACCTGAAGCCCCAAAAACATGGTCATTTCCCCCCCCCCCCAACGAACTCATTTTGAACCTCTTTTTCATAACACCTTCGAATTCTTTGCATAGCTGCGGACTGGTCGACCCAAAGATAATGTCATCAACATAGATTTGAACCAGTGTCTAATCATTACCGACATGCTTGATAAACAAAGTCTAATCGATAGTGCCACGAGAGTAACAATGCTTGAGCAAATGCTTTATCAGAGTTGCATACCACGCTCGAGGAGCTTGATGTAACCCATACAATGCTTTGTCCAACTTGTAGACATGATTAGTAAACTTTGAGTCAACGAACCTAGGAGGTTGATCAACGTAAATTTCTTCCTTCACCTTACCATACAAGAAGGCGGTCTTGACATCCATTTGGTAAACAGTAAAGTTCATGTAGGAAGCATATGCTAGGAAGATATGAATAGCGTCCAAGCGAGCCACTGGAGCATATACTTCAGTGTAATCAAGACCCTCGACTTGTCGAAACCAGCGAACCACCAATCTAGCTTTGTTCTGCACTATGACCCCTGAATCATCATGCTTGTTTCGATAGACCCATCGTGTGTCAAGAGACTTTTTTCCCTTTGGCAACTAAACTAGCTTCCAAACCCTAAGTTTTTCAAATTGATGTAACTCTTCATGCATTGCATCTACCCAGCTGGGCTCATTCAAATCCATTTCAACATTCTTGGGCTCTATTTGAGAGATAAAGCAAGACTAAAGATAGGTATTGACATCTCCACTCTGACTTCTGGTTTTAACGTCGTCGCCCAGCTGACCAATGATGTTGTCGATCGGATGATCACGTTGAATCCTTGAGGGTATTTCCTGGCTGATGTCATTAAGAGAGACAGGAAGATTGTGAATATTTACACCTCCCTCATTTGCTGATTGAGCCGCACCAGACGACTCAGCCACAAACTCATTTGAAAAGTCTTCAGGAAAGAGTAGCTCCATAAATGTTGAAGTAGCAGCGGAAGAGTCTTTGGACATGAACTCTTTTTCTATATGAGTAAGTGGTGTTGTTTTAGTATCAGGAGAAGTATTCTGAACTGGAGATTTCAGACTATCAGGATGTACAGATGACTCCCCTCAGGTGAAGCATGAGTCTCCCCCTCAGGTTCTTGAGAGGATACTGTTGGAGGTCTGTATACAACTTCTTCATCTTCGTCTTCAGAAACATTCTTCGAACCGGAGATAGATCCAGATGAGCTACCTGAAGACACATTTAAAGATTTGAATAGAGATGTGTAATCAAACAACCAATCCGAACCTACTCGAGCATCCATCTCATTTTCTTCCAACCAGCGCACGTTATATGATTCTACAACTTGCTTTGTCTTCTTGTTATAGACCCGATAGGCGGTGCGAGTAGCATACCCTATGAAGTAACAATCATCGGATTTAGCATTGAACTTTGGCTTGGACTCTAAGTGAAGAAGGGTACAAGGGCAGCCAAATACACCAAAATGACTGACTGACGACTTGTGACCATATAGAATTTCGTACGGAGTCTTCATTTGAGCTTTGTTGATCAACACGCGATTCTGAACGTAACAAGCAGTGTTTATCGACTCAGCCCAAAAGAAGACTGGCAGTTTGGAGTCGCACAGCATCGTCCTTGCGGCGTCTTTCAAAGTTCTGTTTCTCCTCTCAGCTACACCATTTTGTTGAGGTATGTGATCGGAGCTGTATTGACGCATAATACCCTTTTCTGCGTAGAAGTGATCGAGAACAGAATTCTTAAACTCTGTTCCGTTGTCAGTACGAAGCGCCTTCACCCTGTTGTTAGTTTGGTTCTCAATTAACACAATGAATATCTTAATCAGATCAGCAACTCCAGCTTTATTGGATAGAAAGAAACCCATGTAAAACGTGAAAAATCATCAATCACGACTAGACAATAGGAATTTATGTTAATGCTGAGAACGTTTATTGGTCCGAACAGATCCATAAGTAGCAATTGAAGCACCTGACAAATTGAGTTAACCTGTTTTGGCAAGTGTGGTTTTCTATGATGCTTACCTTGGGCACATGACACACTTCTCAAACATGATAAAATCCTGGTTTGAGATAAAATCCTTGACAGGAAAACCACGAACCATCTCATTCTTTGCAAGACGATTCAAGTTCTTTACGTTAGCATGACCAAGTCTTCGGTGCCACAGCATTGCAGTTTGTTCGGAAATCTTTGAGAAGAGGCACGTAACTTGTTCTATAAGATTGCTATTCATATCAATGATGTAGGCATTCCCATCCCTTTTAGATTTTACAAGAATCCACTCTTCAGGAATGACAAAGCCTAGCTTGAGAATCATACATTTCTTCTCAGTGAAATGTGTAGAATAGCCTTTGTCGCATATCTGAGAGACACTCAACAAACTATGCTTCAATTCCGGAGCAAAGTTGACATTTTCGAAACTCAAAACCCCATTTGTGACAGTTCCTCTTTGAGTGATCTTGCCACCTTCTCCACCCGCATAGAAGATGTATTCCCCATTAAAGGATTGAATGTTGTGCAGTTGGGTGATATCTCCTGTCATATGCCGGGAGCAGCCGTTGTCGACGAACCATGGTCTGACGACATTCCCCTGCAACTGTCCCTGCAAGATGTGCGGGTTTAATTAGATTTAGGAACCCAGGTCATTATTTTCCTGGGTGGTCCCGATGCCTTCTTAGATTTATTATAACAGTCTCGTGTGGTTTAGAAATTGAATGTTTATCAGTTTGCTTGAAGCATTTGGGTTTTCTACTAGAATTAGTTGAAGACCCATTGCTGCTTCTTGACGAAACCGACCTTGGCTTGGCCGTGCTCGGTTTTGGCAAACTGCTTGGGACTTTGTTATAAAAAACCTTTTTATGTTTTTGAAAAACATCCCTTTTTCTACTCCGATCATTTATCCAATCATCATATCGAGAGCGATTTCTAGAGGACTTTCTAGTTAAAGACCTTCCTCTGAATTCGCTCTCTCCTCTTGGAAATTCGAAATGTACAAACAAACGATTTTGACAATTTCTAGCTATATGACCACCAACACCACAGTTGAAACAAATATGTTTGTTATTGTTATAACTTGTGCTACATTGATCATATTTGTTTTCCATACTAACACCCTTGCTTCTCTCACAAGAACAGGAACAATAATTAGGTTGTGAGACAAGTGAGGGTAGATTAGATGGAGAAGCTTGTGAAACTGGTGGTTTTTCAAAATTATCATCACAAACATCATAATTGTCAACCAAATTGTTCAAACTAGGATCAAACACTTCAAAACCATTCAAAATAGTACCAGAAGAACCAGAAACACCACAAAAAACATTGTCATTTGAAACATCAGAAAAATTATTGTCTTTATTTAAAGCTAAAACTTCAGGTTCAGACTCAGTTTTATTTTCAGAAACAGATCCTTCAACTTCGTGCTTTGACTGATTCAAGGATTGATCTGCAGGAGAAGTAGAAATGTTAGTACTTTCAACATTAATAAATCATCCCGAAACAAAACCATATGGCTTGCCATAAACCATGAATGGTTCATTGGCAATCTCTTCTTTGGACAGGGGTTGAAATTGATATGTATGATTGAAAGGAGGAGGCACTTGATTATACCCTAGACCCTTTGACTGATTTCTTTTAAATTGCATGCAGTGGTCTATCATATTTGCAACTACCTCACTCGATACATCAAATTTTCTAAAATCAAAATTAGCAGTTTCAAACTTGCCCTTTAATGATTCAATTTCAGCCACTAGTTCAGTGTTCTGTTTCATTATATAGTCATAATTTTGGCATTTATTACTACAGTCTTCCTGAAGTTTCCTAAAGTCCTTTATTTTAGATTCTAATTGGGCTTTAAGAGGTTTTTGACCTTTTCTGAGTTGGTAACCTTCATATCTAAGATCTTCTACTTCCCTTTTTAATGAGTCGTTAAGTTCACTGAGAATCTTAAGGTTCTCTACTTCACTACCTAATATCTCAATTTTCTCATGCAGAATTTTAACATAATCAATACAAGCTTGAGAGCATAAGGGTAGACTTACCTCAGTTTTATTAGGCTCATGAGAAGAAGATACCATCAATGCAAACTGCAGCTCTATCATTTGATCTTCAGCTGCAACTATCTCTGCCGGAGCATCATCACTAACCTGTGCCAAGTGGGCATTTTCAGGTCCAGATAAGTTCAGGGCCTGCATCTGATCCTCCCGGTCAAACAATTGTGCAACCATAGCCTTCTCGTTGTTGACATGACCACCACTTCGATTGTTCCCAACTGCAACTATTGTCCTGTCATTATTTAATCTTTTGTCTGGCTGTGGACAATCACGAGCAAAATGCCCTGGCTCATGGCAGTTGAAACACCGCAACTTTCCCTTGCTGAACCCAAACTTCTTGTCAGCACTCATCCCCCAGTTGTTCTTTCCGGTCTTCTTGGCAAATTGTTGCGCCCTAAAAACTGTCATGACAATCTGCCATGTAATATCCATCTCTTCAACATTTTCAAGGTGAATTTGATCAAGATTGGCAAATGATAGTTGGGGTGGAAGATCTCCAGCTACGAGTGCATTGTAGCAATTGACAAGCCCTGTAGCAAGAGCAAGATTTTCATCGCCCTCCTTTCCTTTTGAAGAAGAAGCCACATTAGAGGAGGGGGCAGCTTGAGCAGCCACGAATGATTGGTTTTGTAAGAAAGGCATGGCTGATGCAGAGGAAGCTGATGGAGTGGGGAAGGACTGAACCTGAGCTTGCTGGGTAGCAAATGATTGACCTGCAGAAGGAAAAGTGAGAGATGAAAGGACATTGTTAGAAGAAATTCCAAGGTTTGCAGCCGAGTATGAGTTCACATGGTTGATCTCTCGCTGCTTGTCATCAATATCACAAGCCTTGATGACAGCCATCACTTCAGCAAGAGAGAGCTGGCTAAGATCCTTAGTCTTCTTTATGACAACTACATTCATGTCTCAAGACTTTGGGAGAGCATTCAGTAGCTTCTTGTTTATCTCAGACTTTGTGTAGAAAATTCCGGCCACAGTCATTTCAGTGTTGAGAGATGTGAACCGCTACAGCTGTGCTTCAAGAGTCTCTCCCGGAACGTAGTTGAACATATTGAAACATTATCGCAACATATCTTGGCAACTCTCCCTCATATCTTCGTTCCCTTCATAGACCTCAATTAGGGCTTCCCACAAAGCCTTAGCAGAAGTGTACTCCCTGAAACCTTGAGCAATGTCTGGAGATAGAGTCATGGTAAAGGTGGCCAAAGCCTTTTCTTGCTCTTCAACCTTCTCGAAGTCTTCATCAGTGTAGTTTTCCATCTTTTTGTCAACCACTTGCCCTGCAACAGTAGTGGTTATTCTAATAGGATCTTTTATTATGCTTCTCCATATTTTGAAGTCCTTCATCTTTATGTACTGCTTAATTCTGTACTTCCATTCTGGGAAGCCTTCAGCAGATAAGAGTCTAGGAATTCGGGTGGTTCTGCCCATAACTGAATCCAGCTCATGATGGTTTGTTTGACTTTGAGAATCCATTATTATTATTTGATTAATATGAAACAAAAAATTAATTATTTATGATTAAATTAAGCTTCTGGTCAAACACAGTCAAAACACTCTTTGCGGCCGTAAACAGGGTTCACGGTCAAATGAGGGTTTGCGGCCGTAAACTCTGAGTTTACGGTCGTAAAGTGTTCACGGTCTAAAGTTCACGGTCCAAGAACAGTCAGTTTCCAGTTTATGAATATTCCTTATTTGCGGCTCAAGAGCACAATTTACGGCATAAGAACTTTGAAGAGTTTGCGGCCGTAAACTGAGATTACGGCCGTAAACTAAGGCCGTAAGCTCTTAAACTTGAGAGAAATTGTAGATCTATCGACGAAACTGATAACCCTTTTGCAGAAATCACCAACTTTAGTCGCAAACAGATGAGAACTTGCTCCAAAATCAATTGTAAAGTGCCTTTGACGCTGGTCTTGCTCTGATACCAATTGTAAGGTCCTGAAAGGATCTTACTAGTGATCAAATAGCAATAACAATCAGATAAACAAACAAGAACGAGTAGAATAAGAATCAAACAAGCTTGCACACGCTTTTTCTATTAGAATCACGTCTGGTACAACTTGCAGTTTACAGGAGCTTAGAACATCGAGGCATCAACAACACAAAAGACCTAACATACCTTTATATATACTATCATGGGCCGGCCTTGGGTTTACGGTCGTAAACAGGCTTACGGCCGTAAACTCCAAGCACAATACTACAAGCTATCAAATGACCAAAAGAACCTATTACATGGAAAGCCTAGACCACACCACTAATTGAACCCTTCATCTATGGGACTCCTAGAAAACAAGATTTATTGACTTATGTTAATAGCATGTTAATCTCTTCTAATTCCCATTTAGCAATCATGACTAGATTAGTTAAGGATCATGAATCCAAATGGTGAATCGAACATGCGAAGTTACAATAAGATTCGGCTCAAGTAACGCTTGGTAATTACAATCAACATATACCTTTATTTATCTATATTCTTCTCTTGACGAGCCGGTAAACCACACACGCTTACATCAAAAACAATATACCAGAAGGCGTAATTTCCATGGGAGCATAAGATTCACATTTTTTTTATAATCAACATATGAATATTTTTTTTTGAAGTCAATACATATCGATTGAAGGTAAACGGACAACAAGCTGCGCCGCTAGCCCTTTTTGGATGGCAAAACCTATTCTTTTGAAAACAACATTTGTGGATCTAGGAGATATGACATTAGAATGCATGACCCGTTGGACTCTGTTAAGGAGCTCCACCGCCTCTGGTGCGAGAAAACCAAATGTATCGAATGCAAAAGGAACAAACACATGTTGATTTTCTCTACATGCATTGTCGTGCTTTACCACTTTGCACGCAGCGGCTTTCAAAGCGGCATGCCCAGCTGCGAAACCTCCGCTCCCCAAACCAACGAGAGGAGATACACCAGTAAGATCCACGCACGCATGTTTCCCTCCTATCCATCCAAAGACCAAAATGTCAGCCGGTCTAAGTGTGGACCTGCCATCCTGCGGGTCCGTCAAAAAGTTCACTGGCGCTTCTTTCTTCACATATATACCAGCACGCCGACAAGCATCAAAGAGAACATCCCGAACCACATCATGTCTATACTTGAAACCAGGGAGCTCTCTACAATGAACCGCGTGTTCCCCAAAGGTATCCAAACATGCCTTGCGACAAACTGGGCATATCTCGTCAATTGGGAATATGGGAATCATGAGGCGGTAACGAAGGATAGTTCGGTACTCCACAGGAGACATATGCTGGCCAAGACCATCAATAGGGATAGTTAGCAGAAAATCTTGAGCATGAGGCGCCCGCAGACACTCAAAGACTGCTTTCTGTCTGACAGTCATCTCGAAGTTGACTTCCATATCTTGGACGATTTTGCTAAAAAGGGCACACGCCAAAACTTTTTGGGATTTAGGGGGGGGGGTGTCCTTATTAGTGAAACCGCTACAGTCAAATCCCGGAATCGTATCACGGAGACTTTGTTTTACTACTTATTAAGTTAATACTTCTAACTTTTTACAATTGTCATATCAAACCCTTTCGGTAACTCTACTTCAAACGCAAGAAGGCAGTGAGGGTGGCGAGAAATGAATGCCAGCTAAAATTTGACCTCATTAGGAACCAAAGAGACCTAACTTAAACCTCCCTTATAGCAATAACGTGGATGAGCCTAGTCGAGGTAAGACTAACAATGCACATTTAAGAAACATCCGAGGACGCAATGTGTGTAGTTTGATGTGATACATATAAATACGATTTTACAATATATATATATATATATATATATATATATATATATATATATATATATATATATAGACATTTGGGTTTATATGTCTTTTAATTCTATTGACTAAAAGTCAACAATTAAATTATAAGAGAGTCCTAATCTTTTTTCTTTTACTTAATTTTATAATTAAATCAATTTGACTTTATCTTTTAATATAAAGGCTAATGTGTATGTGTTTAAAATCGAACGGAATGAGCAACCAAAATAAGGAACCAATTTAGAAAATTTTAGAACTTCAGGTTCCACGACGTGGTGAAGGAACAACCATGTCATGGCACATAGAAAACACGCGATTTATTAAATTATTATTTTAGGTTCTCAGTAGCGAACCACAACGTGGCCAAGACGAGACCACGATGTGGAGACGAAGGCAGTCACGATCCAAGATCAGCATCGACTGGGCCCACGACGTGGTGAAGGACCACCAATGACGTGGCGAAGAGGCAGAACGTCCAAAACGTTGTTTTCAAGCATAAATAGATTCGAATTTCAATATGGAAAATTCTAGACTTTTAAAACGATTTAAAATAGAAGCCATACTCATACAAACCCTAACATACTTGTTAAGACAAAGTCTAAGTGCAATAGACTTGAGTTAACCTACGCTCTGATACCACTGATGGGTTTCTAGCCTAGTCAAAGACCAAAAACATGGTAGCATAGATAAAAGATTTAATCTAATAGAATTGAAATAATAGATCTAACTCAGCAATCCATGCAACTTATAGGACATAATGGAATATAATCATACCTTTGCTTTGTTAGTAGGTTTCTTCTATTGACGAGCCAATTAAATGGACTAGATAACCCAATGGAGTGTTCCTCTTATAAAATCGCACCTAAGAAGAAAAACTCTAGCAGATCCGAACAAACCTCAAGCTCCAACAACAAACAGATCCAAGAATAACAAATATGTCTCGCCACGTCGTGGCAATCTAATGTCCACGTCGTGGAAACCGGGTTTCTACGATTCGAGGGTTCAATATTTTGGTAGCCGAAAGATATTTTCAAAAGTGTCAAAACCGAATTTGGAGCCCGCGTTATAGATGGAGATGATTTGAAACCCTAAAGATAATTACCAAATAATAATAATAATAATAATAATAATAATAATAATAATAATAATAATCTATGGAATTCAAATCATTCTGGAATATTCTATATTCTATTATTTTCTAATTAATTATTTAACAAAACAAGTCTCTCTTATAAATATCTTTTAAGTTGTGTTTTATTTGTTCTAATTAGTTAATTAATTAATTAACCCAAAAGGACACTATATTTATAGTAATATCACCAGACTTGTTATGGTTATGGGCAGTAATCTCCATCACTATATATATTCTAATAACCAAAGCCAGTAGACTTTTCCATTGGCTTTGGTTAACCCTTCAACTTTGTATCCCTTTTATTTTCCACCCTTATAGTTAATGACGCTTTCCACCCCTAAACTTTGTAAAATATCACTTTATCCCATCAACTTTGAACTTTCTAAAATGCTCCTTTCATCCCCTACACTTTCCATCATCTACTTTTTAAAATGTCGATTTTACCTCATTACCTTTGAACTTTCTAAAATGTCATTTCACCTTCTTAATTTTCTAAAATTTTGTGTTTACCCCTGTAGTGTACATAATCGGATTCTCCTACAGTTGCCACCCTCGACTTTGTAAAATATCACTGGCCCCTTGGCTTTGAACTTTGTAAAATTATTTAAGTTAAAAAATAACTAATTTATTGTGTGTTTACTTTTATGTATGTGTCGATATAAATTTGAAATGATTAACGTTTCATACTAAATTTAGAACTTGCTTTTTTTATGTAGGTGTCATTATAAATTTAGGTTTGTCTACGTTTCGAAGTTTTTTTTTTTTTTTTTTTTTTTTTTTTTTTTTAATTTTCATGCTTATTTTTAATTATTTAGTTTGGCGTGGCTGTGGTCCCTAACTATTGTTCTACTGCTACCAAAAAAAGTTCCGCTTCTTAAATCTATTGGGGTTCGAAAGTTGTTAGATGTCGAAATTATCTTTGTTACTTGTAATATCGAAATTTTGGATTGTATGTTTATTTTAAGAACTACTTTTGTAACAGTGCTTAGATGTCGAAGTCCTTATATTTTTTATGCTTTCATTTTTCCCTATAAATATGGGAAGGATACTTTAGAGGTTAAGAACTTTCCAGATTGTATCCATATTATCTTTTATCCTCTTGTATTCATCTGATCAAGCAATACAAAGTGCCAAACAGATTATATTTAGATTTCTTGTTCTAAATCATTTCTAACTCTGATTTTGTTTGATTACTCGCTTCAATCGGAACTACAAAATCCATTATTGTCGCCCCAATGCGCGACGGGTAAAATCCTGGTTATATGTAAATTAAATAAAAACCATATTATATAGTTTAGATAACATGTTGCTATCATCGATAAATAAAATATATGTACATTGTTTCTATAAGTAAAACGTGTAAGTATATTGTTAAATAACTTTCAATAGAAATAAAAAAAATATTATTAATGTAACAGACATGAGGAACACTTGCGAGTATACACGAGTTATATACGATGGATTTACAAAGTCAAAACTAAAAGAAGCCACATGGCACTAGAAAGCCATATTGTAGAATTTTCTTGTGTTAGGAACAAACTAGACACCTAAAATGCTAATTAAGGGAATCTTTAAAAAGATAACAAGACAAAGATCAAAAGAAAAACAAAGGGAAAGATGTGTATAATAAGTATGCAGGGTTATATTTACTATCTGTTTTATCACCATCTCTTGGATGAGCTTTTGCCGGTCAAACTGCTACCGCTTGGTGATTTGAACAGGCCTGTAAGCAAATTGATTTACTTATTTGGTGTGTATTGGATTCGGACCGATGTGAATAGGAAAAAGATTGCAATTTTTTGTTCCAATAAAAAAATGGAACAAGATGAGACAAGAACCTGCTCCCAATTTCTTGTGTGTGCAAAAGACGTTACTTCTCTATCATCCTCATCATTATAAATATCCCTAGTAAGAATGTCCGGTCCACGCAATCCCATTCCCTATAACAAAATGCGACCTCAAGGTTGCATTTTTTACACTGGGTTGGACAAGATTCGTAGGTCTATTTTCAATGATGGAATGAGAAGGGCATTCATGTCTTTTTATGTCTTTTTTGCACAGACGAGATCAAGAACCACAATCACGAGTGTATTACAAGTAAAAAGGCGAGTAATGAATAACCAAAATCAAGTACCTTTTGCAGCTTTAGGAAGGTCCTTTGATATCTTTGACAGTGGTCGAGAACTCTTGGCGCCTGATTTTGGCCTACAAACCCATTTTTTATATTAGTGTTCTAGCAAAACACAAACTTATCGATAATTTAAACATGGGGAATCTATACAAGCTATCAAGATCAGATTTAATTCATGTTAGTCAAGTAATAATAGATCATATATATAAAGATCTCGCAATGCGGAAAGACTTACTACCTCCGTCCCAATTTGATAGTCCACTTCTGACTTTTGAAGTCTTTTTTCTTCAATTTTGACCTTAAATATTTTTGCTTTTGATAGATAATACTTGATGCAAAATATATGAATGGATTATATATTAAATGTTTTTTAATTGTTATAAGTTTTATCAAGTAATATATAACAAAAAAAAAAACATTTACGGTCAAAATTGAAGAAAAAAGACTTAAAAAGTCAAAAATGGACTATCAATTTGGGAGGGAGGGAGTATTACTTATCCTAATCTGTTCATTTTATTGCTTAAATTTATAAAACTACAATAACATAATTTTGAACTATTTTAGGTTTGTCTCGTTATCTTGAAGTGGTATGTGTAGTAAAAGTAAAATGTTTGAGTTGTGAGCAAAACAATAACAACATTCATTCATGACTAACATGAGTAGCGAAACATGGTACCCTCTTTTTTTGATAGAAACTAAAACTGTCGTGGAACCACCGATTCCGGAATCAAAACCGTATTTAGCGGTTTTGGTTCCAGTTCCCGTTCCTAAGGTTTTAGAACCGCCCTCCGGTTCTTTTTTTTTTTTTTTTTTTTTGAACTGCTACCCGTCGGAACTGGTTTTGATTACATCTTAGGAAGTGCCAAAGAATTATGATTTTAACATATATTTTGAACCCAAAAAATAAGTATAGCTAATAATAAGAACTATCTTTTGTTTTTCTAGCAATTCCTTTTCTAATATGAAATCATAATAATTGATTTTGTTTTGTCTTTTCCGTCTATTCTTTTCATTCCTTTTCTAATATGCAAATACAACCAATTCCGTTTCAAATATTTTAGGAACCGTTGAGTCTGTCAAATTTAGCTAGGGTATATATATATATATATATATATATATATATATATATATATATATATATATATATATATATACACACACACACACACAAAAGTTCTTTTAAAAACTTAAAGATTTGCAACACGAGAACTAATCTGCTTATCATTTTTCAAAACCAAGACCACCAATATTCTTCAAATGTTGCATCTAAGAGGGATCAATGCTAAAAAAAAAAAAAAGATTTGATGAATTTTTTTTTTTTTGGAAATATGGATATATGCACATGTAAATATGCATTAATGCATATTTATGTCTTTTGTGTGTGTGTGTGTTTTTTTTTTTTTTTTTTGACATTTTCAAGTTTCGATTCTCTTAAACGATGGTATTAGAGTCCGGTTGTTATGTTGGTTTTGAAAAATATTGAAGAAAAACACAAATATAGATATATATATATATATATATATATATATATATATATATATATATATATATATATATGAACATTCAAATGTGCATACATGTACATTTCAAAAAAAATCGTCAAATCTTTTTTTAGCCTAGATATGGCTTAGACACACCATTTGAAGGCTAATGGTGGTCTTGGTTATAAAAAATGATGAGCACATTAGGCTTTTTCGAGTTGTCGTAAATCTTTTAGTTCTCAATATATATATATATATATATATATATATATATATATATATATATATATATATATATATATATATATATATATATATATAATGTGTGTAGAATCTTACTTGTTTGAGGTGTGGGATGATTTTGAACCTTCACTTGAGGGGCTGCTGTCAGCAGAAGCGGAGTAAATATCAAGGTCTGTTTCCGACAGAAAGACAAGTATCAGCAGCGCCAAATCGAAATCCTTAAATCTGAGGAGCATCATTCTGAAAAATTCTGACCTTCGGCGGCATGACTAATTGAGTGCCGGAAGGAGCCATCTCTTCGAGTGGTAGGGGGTTTATAGGCGGTGCCGTCCAGTGACCTACGGCTATTTTCGGATCGGTTTACCTTTGCAGCACCAACGGAAGAAGACTTTACGTTGCTGTTGCGTGGAGAAGCTCCACCTTTCGAACTCGGAGTTGGGGGAGAAGACCCGTACTTCGATGAACGTTTATCGCTGCCTGTATTTTTCTTATCTTTAACACCTTGTAGTCGCTCAATCTCCTCGTCTTTTTTTGCAATTGTGTATTTTAGAGAACTCACCTGTTTATTGAGTCAACCCAAAAACCAAATTCAGATAACAATAACGCTAATAGTATTGTAAATGATTATATTTCTTCTCTTTTATGCTTATCAAACAGAGAAAAAAAAAAAAAAAAAAAGAACAAACTATTAAGACATTTTACTTTGAAAAAATCTACCCACTTAGAGCAGTAAAAACTGTTTGGTATGTGAATGATATTATGATAATGAGAAGACTGTTCAGAGTACCGTACTTAAATAGGAAGAAATAAAAACAGGATGCCATAATAAACAAAACGATGAAAGTATGTTGTTATTTCTTTCTTGTATATAGTCGTATTCATAGTTGTCAACTCGTAACTCGACTCGTGTCTCGAAATCCAAAATTTTAAATCGTGATTCGAATCGTAACTCGACTCGTAAGAGTCATGACACTATATATATATATATATATATATATATATATATATATATATATATATATATA
The DNA here is from genome assembly GCF_002870075.4 of Lactuca sativa. Lineage (NCBI taxonomy): Eukaryota > Viridiplantae > Streptophyta > Magnoliopsida > Asterales > Asteraceae > Lactuca > Lactuca sativa. Next base: position 262,809,248 of record NC_056630.2, read on the forward strand.
TATATATATATGATATAATCTTTCTTGATTATTACATATTTTAAAATGAAATTAACAGACTCACAAGTCTAATAGTTGAAAATTTACTTTTATATAAAAAAAAAATCAAAAGAAAAGAACTATAACCACTTTTTGGTGGTTAAACAAAGACCCAGTTAACTTAAAGCCCAACTTTAAGAAGGATTGTGGCCCATGCTTCGCATGTAATATATTACACCCAGTTAATTTTATTTGAAACCCTAGCCGCTTTTCTTACCCTCTCAAATATTTCCTACCACGTGGTTTCTCTTTTCAACCTCATCTTTTCACCAAGAAATGAACTTGTTTCCACATGCTTTTCCTCCTAGCTCACATCTCTCCCAACATTTTCTCGACCAAAGTAGAATCTCAAAACTCAGACCCAACAACAAATCGGGGCACTACAACCGCTTAATAGCTCACAGGTTTTATGACTCGTCCGATTTACGAGCCAACTCGACTCGGTCCGAGTCACTACTTAAATCGGATTTTTTTTACGAGTCAGAAGAAAAACGAGTCATGTTACGAGTTGTCTCGTTTTGGGTATCAAATGGCTCGACTCGTACGAGTCAACTCGTGACTCGTACGAGTTTAACAACTATGGTCGTATTGGCAAAGAATGAGCATCTAGAGAGATCAATGGATTCTTGCATTGATTTACATTGTTGTCGTCAAGCAATATGTATGTCCATAAATTTGAGGAGAAAAAGAAAAATTAGATATAAATGCATGAAATTTTCCATTAAACATTTGCATAAAATACCTGTTCCATTAATTCCTTGATGTTACTACCCTCTTTGCAACTCCGAGCGGGGCCCAACTCCACTCCGGAAACCCGTTCAGCAAACTTTAATGTACTCAAACTTTCACTATAGCAAGGTACTTCTGGGTTTAGCTGCACCAACATAAGTGTCTTTGCTTGACCACCTGTATCAAGGAGTACAAAAAGACTTAAAACACATAACTGCAAATGCCAGAAGTTAGGCTTTTTGACTTAATGGGAACAAAACTTAGGATAATAAATGAAAATTTTATGAATAAAGTGTTGTTTGAACAAAGACTGTTTCTTTCCGTTTTAACGGGATGATAGTAAATGACTTGTACCAATATGTTTAAAAAAATGAATTCGATTGAACATATTCAACATATTCAACAGGACAAAAACATCAAACATGATGGATAAAAATCTCAAAATATTACACCCAAAATGTGTTTTCCTTGCATACTGTCCATTGTATATGTGATGAATTTATCGTTATAACAATTTTCTTGTGTGATTGGACAATTCAATTTAATCAATAGATTCTCCACCATAGATGAGTATTGTAGTCAAGTAAAAGATGTATAGATTGCTTAGGGGCGTTGTTTCTTTTTGACTTAATAGACTTAATGGGGGCCCACATTAATCTGTGAGTTGTATATCAAGAGCAGCAAGAGGGTACTCACATTTTATCCTAACCTTCTACAAACTTTCCCTTGTTTATTTTTCCTTCCTTTTCCCTAAATTTGCCAGCATTATCTCAAATATCTTTTATACAAGACAGATATACAATGGCTGTTTGTGATCAAAATACATGCAAAATCTTACTAAGAGTTCATTATTTATAGCACATGTTAGTTATAGACTTATATCAGTACAACCCTAAAATAGGAGAGCAACATGTGTGTTATACAGTTACATTTGATGAAAACCAAAGTGTTTGATCTTCAAAGTTTCATTTTTCCAAAACTCTCAACAAGTATCTAGACTTCTCTAGAATCAATCTCTCTCCGAAATTCTTCTTGTTCTAGAAAATTATGCATCTAAAAAGGACTACTTATGGTCTTCATGTTTTATCGAAGATCACTTTTTATGATCTTACAATACCGTTGAAAAAGTTGTTGAGATGAGCCAACACCATGATTAAGGTGCTTAGGACTTACTCAAGTGGGGATGCCTAATAAAATGTGTATTGTTGGCAAGCATAATTATACGTGCATAACATATATAAAGAATATTTGTGAAGCATATTCATAAAGCATTTGTAAAGTTTAACCATTATATTTCCATGTGCATTAAATAAAGATAGAAAGAAAGCTATGCAACCAGCATGAACATGAAATTTGCATCGATTGATCCATTGCATAGGGTGAAGTAGGTTGCGCTCACTTTGCGGTTAAGGTTCCAAGCCTAGTAAAGCGGTGATTATAGATTGGACCTTTCCAGCCTATAGGAAAATATGATAGGAGTAAAAACAAAATTATTGTTGTATAAATTGTTAAAGCATTTCAAATATATATTGTAAAGTAACGTTGTTTGAGATTTCAATAAAGAAATGAAGGATTCCTTGAAATATTATCTGTTATTGAGTGTTTATTTTAATTCTCAACCTTGAGAATTTCAAGAGCATTAGACATTTATTGGTGATTTAAAATTTGCACATGACTACACGACACATGCTTTGTGTTGATGATTACCAGGTCATTTTGTATAATTGTAACTTACATGTGAGCTAAGGGGCTTCGTAATTTGTACTCTAATATATGTTTGGGTATGTGTGAAGTGCACGCATGTTTAAGATCGAATTAGAAGCCAGTTCGACGACAAGTCGAGGGTCCGAGAGCAACGCCCCTAGCGGGGTCCAAGGGATTATCCAAAGATGAATTTCTTGTAACCCGGTCATAGGATAGAAATATCAATTCGGAAAGTGTTTACACGATCCAATGGGTATCCAGGTCTCCACTATAAGCACTTTCAGAGGAAGCAACAAATAATTTCCCAGCAAACTTAAAACGTATTATATTTCAGGTAAAAAAACATTATAATTTATTTTTCAGAAAACAACCCCAATAGACAATGTTGGGACCACCATCAATAGCAACCACTGTTGCTAATCATGATGAGTGACCGGAAATATTTCTAGTATGCACTTTTAAAGGTCGCGATAGATAATGTTCTTTTATCTCACAACAACAAACCAGAGATTCTTGATTGAATCTGCTCACCAACTTGTTGAAAAAAAATCACCGATGCTCAAAAAATGAGAGTGGATGCTTGGACGTACTCTGATTTTTAATGTTGAAGCTATGTATTGAATGAGTTGGTGGGTGGGTTGTATAACATATATTGCAAAGCATCAACGACAAAGAAACTATTGGGGTCTTTAGAATGTAAGACGTAATGGAGTATACCATTTGGAGGCTAAGGAAAATGTAGGGGAGCACGGTCAGTCGTCAATCGTGTCAATCGTCAGAGGCCTATGAAGGCAAAGGAAAGTCCTCAAACAAGAAAGGAAGAAGAAAGGTATAAAGTATAAACATGCGTATTGCCTTTTGGTTTTCATTTTTACCTCCGTCGATCACAAAGGAGATTAGAAGTTGATGAAAGGATTTTGTGATACCAAAGGGAGTTGAAGAAGACTTATCAAAGGTCACTTAGAAATCTTCTTATGAAGGCATAAGAAGATTCACAGAATGAGTGTACAAAGGTTCCTTGGTGCCATATGGTTTGTTTCGGCCAAAGTATCCACTATCACTCTTTTGTTTTATTGATTGTGAATAAAGAGAAGCTAAAATGCAATATAGACTAAAGTTTTTGGAGCATCATGTGAAGTTAACATATGTGTTATGAAAGTCAACAAGACCCTCATCACCATCCCTTTTCCTAATGTACTTACCGATACATCTATGGCACAGCTTTGTCAAGAAGGCAAACTTGCAAAATATATTCTATATGTTTGGCAAAACATCATGGCTGGTTTTAAGAACTCAACCAAAGATATGACTCTTAAATCCGTTTTTAAGCGATTGATGCTGACATGGGTTGTCTACCATATGTGGATGTAGAGGAACGACATTTTTTTTAGAGATGGGAGAAAAAACACTAGAGATGTGGTTAAGGTCAATCAAGAACTACTAACACATAGTGTGATGTCTGGAATACATTCCAAAACAACCTAAGCAAGTGTATGCATACATTGGGATAGCCAATCAACAGCTACCAGCACACAGTGTGATGTATAATAGTAAGTTCCGACAAATTTTCGTAAACATAGTACCATCGGACAAATAATCTCAACTTGAATTATCAATGTTGACCATGTAAAGTCAAAGGATAACATTGCGGATACGCTTAAAAAGGCTAAGCAAAGCGTTAGTAAGTTGACTAGAGGAATGGGACTGAAGACCCTGAATGTATGAATATAAATGAGGGAAACTTAACCTAACTAACTGGAGATCCTCTGGACAATGTAACTTGAAGTTTGATAGCCTCATGCAATGAAGTGGTTACAGGAGATGTAAGATGGACCATTGTTGTTACCTGAAGAAGTTCGACTCCTCATACATCATTCTTTTATTATATGTTGATGTCATGTTGATTGTTGGATCAGACATGCAGAAAATCAACAAGTTGAAGAAGCAGTTATCTAGAGAGATCGAGATGGAGAATGTAGGGGCTACTAAGAAGATATTGGGCATAAGCATAACTAAAGGCAGAGTTGCATGTATTTTAAAACCTTTTGAAGCAAAGTTCAGAAAAGTTCTAGAGAATTCACCATGACAAATGCAAAACCCGGAAGTACACCCTTGTGAAATCAGTTGAGACTCTTAAAATAACAGTCCCTAAAGACGGAAGAAGACAAATTACAAATAAGAGATGACTAAATTTTTGATGCCTCAATCGTTGGTAGATTTTGGTAGATTGATGTATGTTAAGGTGTGCACAAGACCAAGTATTGCTCATGTAGTGGGAGTTGTGTGCTGATTATGTCTAATCCAGGGAGAGAACATTAGGAATTAGTCAAGTAGTTCTTACACTACTTGAAATTAAGGTACCTCCGAGACTACCTTATGCTTCAGAAGAAAATAAGTAGTGTTGGAAAGTTTTGTCGATGTTGATTTATGGGGTTGCATGGATCTGGGAAAGAGCACAAAAGTTTGTGTTCATAATCGGGGTTACAAAAACTGGTTGAACATTCATGTTACAAAAGAGTGTTGTTCTTTCAACTATAGAAACAAACTACATAGAAGCTAGCACGGAGCTTATATAATTGAAGAACTTCCTAACATTACTTGGAATGCAGCAGGAAGATTGTCTACTACATTGTGACAATCAGAGTACAGTTCACTTGGCAAAGAATCCAGTGTTTCATAGTCAACGAAACACATTCAAATGTGGTACCACTTTATCGAGAACTAATAAATGATGAGACTCTGAACTTGAACAAAATCCTTAGTATGAAGAAACCAACAAACATGTTTACCAATGTGGTGACTATAGAAAAATTGCAATAGTGCATGGCTTCAATTGGCCTTCCTGGTACTTGAAGAGAATGTACAGACTAAATAGAGCGATTAGGGTTACAGAGTTTTAGTTTGGATGGCAGCATATTGGTTCATCAGCCTCTACGCAAGAGATTGTTGAGTTATAGAGTGATCACCTTTTTTGACACTATAGCCGATAGGCAGACCAAGAAATAGGACAGTGCCCCAAGAATAATTATTTCGTAGGCTAGCTCTTATATCATTTTGTTCTTTAAATTCGTCATGGGCCATTTTTTGTAATCAACTCTGCTCTTGGCCTTATTGGTAATTTTAGGTCAACTTAATAGTATTTATACACTTTGAATTCATGTACCCAGTGTATAAGAAAGCTATTCGGCATAAAGCAATAATATATATATATATATATATATATATATATATATATATATATATATATATATATAAGGCTAGGTTCATGTGTTTCTTACATTTATTGTGTGCTAGAATACACCAATAGGAATTTAGTAAAATTAAATAATTATTTAATTAAATAAAGATAGATATTAAATGATTTCCATAATTATATGTATATTAAAGGATATCCATAATTATAATTCTCTTTTGAAAAATTAAATATCCTCCTACTTTTTATTCCTACAAATCATCATACCCAATGAAATAGTGACATGTGTAACATTTAATAATATTTTAAATAGTAATATGACACATGTCATCATTTAATTGGGTAGGAGGATTTGTAGGAACAAAAGTAGGAGGATATTTAATTTCTCTTCTCTTTTTTATGGAAACTAATTAAATTTGTCATTAATGTCAGCAATAACATTCTTTCAGAATGGATTCGCATCTAGGTTTTCATGTATGGGTTCGTGTTTTGTTTATGGACATACTCATTTAAAATACAACAAAGTTGCATGGAATATGAAGAACGAGAGTGTTACACTCTCGTTCTCCATGTTCTAGGCAACTTTGTTGTATTTTGAGTGAGTGGGTCATGTAACAAATTACGAACCATACATAAAAAACTAGATGCAAATTTATTCTGAAAGAAAGTTATTGTTGATATTAATGTCGAATTTAGTTAGTTTCCATAAAAAAAGATTTATAATTATGGATATCATTTAATAAACATATAATTATTGAAATCATTTAATATCTGTCTTTATTAGATTAAATAATAATTTAATATTTACTAAATTCTTATTGGTGCATTCTTACACACAATAGATGTAAGAAACATTTGAACCTAACTCTCTCTCTCTCTCTTTCTCTCTCTCTCTCTCTCTCTCTCTCTCTATATATATATATATATATATATATATATATATATATATATATATATATATATATATATATATATATATATATATATATATATATATATATCCCTCTCTCTTTCTCTCATGTTCCCTATAGACATCTAATCATCCTAATCGTGTGAACCATATAAAATAATTGTGTCTTTGTTTTCCATTTTTCATTATCACTCTATGTGAAATCGTCTATCATTTATTGAAGTTCTTAAACCCTAACAAGAATTTTTTTGTAGGTGGGTAAGTAAACGTTTATCGAGTTTATAAAGGATCCATTACCATCTATAAGAAATGAAAGTCCAAGTGGTGTACCCCACCTATGTATATCATAAGGCTATAGATATAAGTTGTAAATTTTCAGGAATTGTGCATGTAAGTGCACTTTTCACATACATAGTTCATCATGAGGAGCTTTTCATTTTAGTAATGATAGTTAGTTGGTAGCGCCGACCCATCGAATTGACTAGCCACTAGTTGATTTGATTGACTTGTTAAGCTGACCGGCAACTGATGCTAACTAACCGAATTGATCGCTCAACTACTACTATTGAATGATCTAGAACCTCACCCTATCCACTAGACGTTAAGCTAACCAGTAACTGATGCTAACCGGCCGAGTTGATCGCTCAGCTACTACTATTGAATGATCTAGAACATCGTCCTATACACTAGACATACTTCTTGAGCTTACCGAAGCTTATCGATTAACGTGTTGACTTGCAATTACAGTTTTAGATTAATTTCCACCCTCAAGTATCTTTTAACACTCGTTAGTTCTTAGTAGTAATGTTATTAGTTTTGATTAACGAGAACTTACTTTCTAGATTAACAATGGCAGATTAGCTTGAATTTCACCGCTATAAATTGAGATGTGCACTTATTACAACAAATATAGAAACGTGGATAACAATCATGAATTTAAGAGTGGTCCACGTTAAATAAGTATCAAAAACATGTTCCCACCCCAATGACTTTTCAAACAAAGTTTGGATCAAATTTGACATTACAAGCTGCTTAGATTGTGATATTATGAGACACGGGTGTAAGGGCATTTTAAGGGAATCGTGTCAAGCACAAACCTCAGATATTCCAGCTTAATATGATTAAGATGGAAGTTTGGCTATAGTCCTTTATTTAGAAGGAATTTCAAGCTAAGGATCTAGAAAATTGCCAATATTTTTTAGTCATTGAGGTTTCTAAACCTCGTAAAGAAATCTTCCTTTGTTAGGAAGAATAGGTTTTTGAAATCCTTCTAGAAACTGGTATGCTTAATTCTCCTGATGCCGACTCAACAAGGATTCCTATGAAAGTAAAGAAAATTTATGTATAATCATTATTTAATAATGACACATTGTACATGTATTTATACTAAAAAAATGTAATGATAATGATAACAAAGATAAGTTCCTATAAATATATAATTATTTATTAAATATATCTAAAATTAAAAAAATTATATATTAAAAATATTAATATAATTTTCTAATTATTGTAATTATATATATATATATATATATATATATATATATATATATATATAATATGCTCTAAGCTTGTTGCATATACACTCAACCAAATGAATAACTTTGTGATCATATTTGTTAGCCAATCAATAAAGATAACGAGCTCAGTCAAAATGATATCATTAATGATATCATTAAGAAGCTTTTCCATCAATGAAGTGAAAAACAATTTCTATGTGTTTTATTCCTTATGGAAAATGAGATTAGTGGCAATGTATAGCAACTTAGTTGACACTATGAGCTTCCTTGGAGTAACCTTACAAAACTTTAATTCTTTGAGAAATTATTGACCCTTATAACTTCACATATTACATTAGTCATTATTGGATACTTGGCCTATGTAATTGAACTTGCTACCACATTTTGTTTCTTGCTTCCCAAGAAATCATATTGCCTTCAATCAATACACAAAACCATGAGGTCCATCATAATCCACATTTGAATAACATTAAATCTCCATAACTTTTATTCTCATACGTAAAGCCTTTCCCAAGAGCTCAGATTGATCTAAAACTCATAACATGGTTTCCCAAGAGCTCAGATTGATCTAAAACTCATAACATAATTGGGGAACCACACACAAGTGAGGTAATGGATATGCATTGTAACGAGGAAGTTACTTTCTGACAAATTAAGCCTATATGAAACAAGTTGGGCATGTATAATATTTCTGCTCCAACTTAAGGAGTGTTTAAGTTAGGGTGAACTAGGGTTGCCATGTAGAAAATATTAGAATAACAGGGAAGAAAGAAATTTAACAGCAATAATGAATGTATGAATAGAGAATTGAGATGTTACCTAGTGAGGTTTGAAGGACCTGAGTAAGCTTGCTATTTCTGAATGGAACATGAACACTTTTTGCTGACAAGGAAAAGATGACATCACCAAGGGCAGCTAAAGACTTGTTGATATGTTGTGCTTCCTTGAGTCGGTCGGCAACGACATCAGTAGGATCTACTCTTTCGCATCCCGCCAGATCTACCAAATGAAGACCAGCATTCAACGAGGCACCATCCTTCAGATCCGTTCCGTGAACATGGATCGTTACAACACTGTCATATTATACATAATTATTCATCAACCATATTCTATTTCTTTTCTACTGTATGATGGTTCTCAAACCAGATTTATTATTATTTTTCTTTTCAAAAATGGATTGATTCTCCATGATGTCAAACTTGGGCAATTCATTTACGACTTAATGGGGAAAGACTTTCTCTGTTAACTTGTTCTTCCTGCACAAACTCTATATTTAAGGCCACTACCGCAAATAGATGGAGACCAAATTTGTAACAAGTTTATGACCCTTTTTTTTTTTACTTTCAGCATTAAGTGAAAAAGAAAGACCCGCATTAAATGTTGTCCATAAACGATGCTTTAAAAGATATCTAAAAAATGATGGTAAACTTGGGGAAAAATACAAGTAAAAAATAAATGAGGGAAATTTGTAAAAAAGATACAACTTAATGGGAAAGACTTTTCTATTAAGTCATTGTATCTGGATTAAGTCAAAAGAAACACTTATATATAGCTTACTAAATTAGGTTAAAAAAAACAGACAGAACCTTAGCTAGGTCAAAGGGGCCGAGTTTTACTTCAATAAACATATGATGACATTAAACTTATGTCTAGAAGCAAGAACTAGGAATGTACTTTCATATATTTTTGTAGTATTGTATCTTACTTCTATTACATCGTTGCTTTTCCAACTTTTTTTCTTATTAAGGCGTTGTACTTTAAAAAAATGTAAAAAAGTATAGCATTGTACTTAACATTGATATAATTGGGTATTTTTTTTCAAAGTACAATGCTGTAATACGAAGAAATGAAAGTAGGTTGATATAATAAACAAATCAAACCTGTGTGATCGGCTGCTTCTTTCATTCATGGAAGTAGATCTTCTAGCTCGGTTTTTAAATCCAATTTCCATTAACCCCAAAACATCAGCTGGATCGCTGACCTGGCGCACATTAGCATCCGGGACAGCTAAACTGCTTTGTGTGGTTGCTAAAATCCCAAGTGTGCGCAAGTCAAGGATTAACATAAGATGCTATTTTCTTCAATTTACTAGAAAAATTATTATTTTAAATAAAGCTATAGGTCTGCAGGTGGATCCAATATGATATTGGTATCTCCAAGTTGATAGGTAAATGATAAACATTAGAACTTTCTCTTTTTATATAATGCTAGATGCAAGAAATAGCTACGTACTTACATTATTGGTTTATTATAGCATCGTGCTTACATTAACATTGTACTTTGAGTAATCCATCAAATTATAGCATTTTACTTTCTATCTTTTACTTATTTAGGTAGATTATTCAAAGTACAATGCTATAATAGAAAAAATGAAAGTAGGATGCTATATTGAAGAAATCAGTGAAAGTATGTTGCTATTTCAACATCGGGAAAAACCACCAAAAATTACCCCCCAAGTATTTGCGTATTTTCGCCGCATAAACATGAAGCACAAATTAGACAATAAGAAAGTTAAATTTCAGAAATTATGTCAAGGGTTTGAGAGCATTCAGCTCATAATGAAAATCTAGGGGTTAGGGTTTGGTGAGTGTTTATTTATTTATTTATTTATTTTGAGGGGGGGATTTGTTAAACATGAGACAATAATATACCAATAAAAGGATATTTTTTTTGAGAAGTATCATTTGCTAGCAAGTCTCTGACTTGTTCATTATATATTTCAACCATTTGAACCCTCACGTCATACTTGTAAGTGCTTCTACTTTGAGATATTTTGAAAAGATCATTTAAAGCGCGATAAATGACTCCCCATTCTTCTGGAGATCCTTTGTCAGGCCCACTCTATGGAAAGAAACCATTCAAGAATATTTCACACATGTCTAAGAAACTAACAATATAAACATGATAATAAATAAATAAAAAAAAATAGTGCTACAGGCATAAAATAGCAACATACTTGTGTTTATTTGTTTATTATAACATCCCACTTGCATTTCTTTCTATTACAAGAGTGTACTTTGAATTTCTTTTTTTTTCCTTCTTCTTAAGGCATTGTACTTTAAAAGATCTATCCAGTTAGAGCATTGTACTTTCAACTTTTTGCTTATTAAGACATTATACTTGGAAGATTTTTCCAAATTATAGCACTGTAAAATGATTTGTAGAAGACAATGCTATAACCGGTAGATTTTTCGAAGAGCAATGTTGTAGTAGAAAGAAATGAAAGTAAAATGCAACAGTAAACAAAAGAACGAAAATACATTGCATTCAAACCCTAAGAAATAACATCAATCATGGATATACAAAGAAAGGAGTATACCATTGTGTAGGTTTTCCCGGATCCAGTTTGACCATATGCAAATATACAGACATTGTAGCCATCTAAAACCGATTGCACCAGTTGTTGTATATCTCCATACACCTCAGCTGCCAACATCCATAGAAAAATGTTAGCAAATTCATATGTTCCCAATTGAATATATATACTCATAATAATTATGGTATTATAAAAATCATAAACTTCACTTAATAGAAGAAGTCATAAGTAAAACTTATCTCAAAAGATTGCAACTAAAAAATTGAAGTAACCTTGAGTAGCACGTGGACCATAGACCTTATTGAACTTGAAATTCCTGCGACTTTCTTTCCCTGGTTTGGAGGGATTAGCAACAATTAGCTCCCCATTTTCACCGATATAATCAATAATTGATTGTTTTTCCTTTTGACCAGGAAGAAACGGTCTTATTCGACAGTATACCCGGATATTTCCTGTTCACAAGAATCCCATCAGTGTTCCTTCACACATATCAAATATCATATCATCCTAAATAAATCAACCTTTTAGTTCTTGAATTTCATTGTTTAGCTTCTTGTTTTCATTAATGGCTGCTTGATAGCTTTCTGCTGCGTCTTGCATTACTTTAAGCTTTGTCCCTAAATAAGAGAGAAATAATCATGAGATTATCTATGCTGTTACATTTACAGACCACTCCAGAGATTGATGAAATTTTTAAGACAAGAAAAAAAAAAAAAAAAAAAAAAAAAAAAAAAAAAAAAAAACCTAATTGATCAAAATCCTCGGAGTAGCTCTTTTGAGTTTTTAAAATTTCCTGGCGGACTGATTGAGAAGCAAATCTTAGTTCCTGAAATATATATAACTTGGATTATATCAAAATATAAGACGCAAAAGTCTTTGTTTTAGTGACGTGACATAATAATAATAATAATAATATACCTTCAATGCACCAAGTTGGAATTCTGTAAATGTTTTGTAGATATGTTCTTTTTTGTTCCACCATTGACTTTTTGACCGAGATTTAGCCTCAAGCTCTTGCACATTCTTCTTTGACTCATTCAGATGATCTTCAAACTCCTTTAATTTCTTCTCAAGATCTTGTTGAGTCTTTCTAGCACTTGCTTCTATTTGTGAGCAGTATTCTTGATGTGCTTTTCTAGCATTCTCAAGTTCTTGCTTCAAATCTGCAATTTCAGCATTTCTGCTATCCTTCTCTTTTATTATTTCTTCCACTTCGTGATCCTCAATTTTCTTTTCCATAGGCAAATTCATCTTTTCAGGCTGAAACAAAACACATAACATAAGAGGCAAAAACAGTGTAAGGGAAGCAAAAAGAATTTGTATTAATTTACACTTATACATGGTACTGTATAGTCGTGAATCACCTAGAGAGCATTTCGTTATTGGAATGAATGGATTCTGTCAAAGGAATTGGAAAGTGTCACATGTTTGGTTTGCAGAAATGGATTTATTTATAGTTAAACTATAACAAATAGTAGGCCTTTGATGTTCAGAGTCTATAAACATGTACCAATATAAAACTTTCATGCATCTAAGTGTAGAGGAAATTGCAAGAAATAACTATGTATTTTACTCTTGCTACAAAATATAGGCAATCAACTCTATCTTTTACCTATAAAGCCAATGTGCTTACAATTCTTTTCCCATACTTACCAATAATAGAAATATGTAAACTAAAATTTTTATAGTGTACTTTATTTTTTAACCATACTCATAACATACATACATACATACATACATACATACATACATTTCCTTACCCAAAACAACGGCTTCCTAATATTTATTTACAATAATAGCAACACTAATCTAAAAATAGCAAGCGTTTCATAAGTTTCACGTAACAAATTGCTATTTATGACAAAAAGTACATACGATGTTGTTATATGCAAAAAGATGTAACTACAACGCCTATTTTGGGTAAAAAGAAATGAAGTAATTTTCCCATTAAATGTACCCCATAAACAGTAAACATATTTTATATGATTTCATGCTATCCAACTTTTATGGAAATTGTAATTAGTTTGAGAAAGAGAAATGAACTCACCTGCAAAACTACGCCCTTCTTGCCACTTCCTGTTCTTGTCACATCAACCTACAACAATAACAACAATCTTTAAGCCTTAGCCCAGTTTGCCATCTTTTTCTTGTTAATTTTAGTTCAACTATATATTTTTTAACTAATACAGAAAGACCCAAACAATTTCATTTAAGTTTTAACTTTTAACAAATTACATATATGGTTGACTTTTCAAATATGGAAGGTTCACAATTAGGAATAAGCTGGTGCAAGTGCATGCAATGTGTTAAGAAGTAAGTTTGAACTTAGTGACTTTGATGTGTACTATTTATTAACTAATGACATTAAGTGTCAACAAACATAACGGGCAAGTGTGAAATAGAAGTTTTGAGGTTTGTTTATGTTTTATGTCATAACATTTTCTTTCAATCATGTAAGCCTTGCAAAACTCGCTAGGCACTACTAGAGAGGAATGGATTCATCGGATGACCTAAGTTGTAAAGAAATTAGTTTAGGAAAACAAAATATGACCAAAATCATAGAAAAATAAGTAAATAACAAGTTCAAAAATAATATATGTTCAAGTCTTTATCACCTCGTATAGTAAGTTTTAAACATGTTCAAATGGTAGGTTGCTCCATATTCTTCTATGATACGGACTTCATCTGCTTCATATTAAAATTCATTCCTTTCTATTGAACTAGAAATTCTTCGAGGTTCATCGACTCCTATAGGCATATATAGCTTCACTAATTGCCTAAGTGGGGATTAAACGCCTATGTGTCGGGATTTTCACAACACTTTTTTTTTCCTTTGTGTTTTAAAATGCCATGGTCTTGTTTCCTATGGGATTCTTTTCTTAACTTCTTTTATTCATTCTACAAGATACATAATGCTTTCAAAAACTGGCATAGTTCATGCGTGGTAGTGTCGAGTAGAACAATAAGCTTCATCCTAGCTTAAAAAATGCAAGATCATGATCTCAACTAATATACAAAAATCGAATAGGAGGACCATATACAATTATTATGTACACAACAATCATACAAAAGCAACACAAGATAATAAAAGATATAATAAACTTACCTTTACCTGATCAAACGGGCTCATCATCATCTGTAACAATGAGAATCGAATCCAGTTATTGTGAGGGAAAGTTCAAGTGACATGACATGACATGACATGATGGCCTTCTACTAATTTTTGCATGCATTGGATTAGGATTAAGACTAATGTCAATGGGGAAAAATTTTATAAGTTTTGTTCCATTTAAAAGGTGGGACAAGGACTCGCCCTCAATCTTTCATCTACACAAAAGAGATGAATGCCCTCCACATCCTAATCATAGAAAATTACATGAATGGTCCTTGTGGTTTGGAGTAGTTTGTATAGATGGTCCCTAACTTTTTTTTAACTCGGAACATCCCTATAGTTTAGTTTTGTTTCGGATTTGTTCCCTACCAAACCTGAAATAAGTTTTGTTTTTTTGTTATTTAAGAAGTTAAATATCCTCCTACAAAATCTTCCTACTCATAAGATTATGACAAGTGTCATAATCAAAGGATAAGATGAGGAAAAAGAATTAGTGGATTACACTTGGCAATCAATGAATAGGTAGGGGGTGAAGTAGGAGAATAAAGTAAGAATCAATTTAATTTTCCTTTTTTTTTCATTGTTGGTTTTTAATTTTTAGCAATATTAGTTTGAATGGCCCACTCTACACTACAACCAGAACCACATAAGCATAATGCTCAACCAGAGAGCCCAACAGTTTCCTCTCTTTGAGGAGTCGGCCACCATCCTCAACCCATCATCTCCTTCCGACATCAAACTCATAAATTCAGCCATGGGGAGGGAGACCAATGACAAGTTGGGGAACCTGGTTTCTGAAAACACATACTACATCTAAGGAAGCTTACCTTCATTTGATCAAAGTGATTGAGCACCGCCTGTGAAAAAAAACACATATAGATAAATAAATAAATATGTATTATTTTAAAGAGCATATACATATAAATAACAGGTGCTACCTACCTTTGACTCTCCATTGTTCCCGTTTGAAAGGGCTTCAAGGACTCTAATCCGCGACTGATATTTCTCCTCACGTGTTTTGAAAAGATTGTTTTGCTGCATGACAAAAGAATATATATATATATATATATATATATATATATATATATATATATATATATATATATATATATAGGGCTAAGTTATAATGTGGATGGACAATTATTGTGTGGACGTGTGCACAGTGCTATTCTATAAGAATTACCAAGAGAATAAGTTGTTTAGTAATGCGAATACGTTCAACCTTATATAAATATCATCATTTTCATGTGTTCTCACTAATTTTTATTCATTTTTGTTCTCACACATCGTTTTTCACTCACTTTCATACTGACAGAATACGACTTGATAAACATTCTGACAGAATGAAAATAATAATAAAAAGTCTATAATAACTTTATAGATGATTTATTTAGTGAAAATGTGTGTTAATAACAATAGTTATGTAAGATTGAACGTATTTATATTATCAAACAACATATTTTCTTTGTCATTCTCACAGAATAGCATTGTCCACACATCCGCACAATAGATGTCAATCCACATTTGAACCTAGCTCTATATATATATATATATATATATATATATATATATATATATATATATATATATATATATATATATATATATATATATATGGGAGGGTTAATGCGAAAATACAAATAATTTGCGAAAACGCGAAAACAAGAAAAAACTATGAGATTTTGCCACCTCAACCTTATATTTTGGACAATAATCCATCTAAACTTTGAACTACATGATGATAATCGATTACACATGAGAAATTATTTCATATTAGCAAAATATGAGTTTTGACATTTTTATTATAAAAACATAAATTTAAAAGTGGTCAAGAACATGAAAAAAAAAATAGTTGATAAAATCATCTTTAAATCTATATTATCATACCACAATCCAATATAAACTTATTATCATTAATTTATTGCTAATAAATTTAATTTTTATAATACTTGTGTTTGATTTTTATAAGATAAAATCTGTTTTTGCGTTTTCACAGGATATTTATGTTTTCGCATGAACCTACTTGTGTGTGTGTGTGTGTGTGTGTGTATATATATATATATATATATATATATATATTAAGCTGTAAAAAGGGAAAACATATAGACTCCTTATAATGTTGTTTGCTTTGCTATCGCTTTTTGTATACTTAGTATACAAGGGTAAATTCGCAATTTTAGTTTCCTTGATAAGTCGTTTCAAAGTTTGATTAGTTTATTGATCTGTTCTTAAACTCAATAACATAATTTAAAGAAATGACAAAAATTTTGATATTTTAAGTCTGAGGTACAAATTATATGACTCTTACAGTTCGTAGATGTTCAGCTTGAGTGGAAATACGCCGTTCAATCTCCTGCACGACTTTCCTCATGAGGCAAGCAACACGCTGGAATAAAAACATAAAAACATATATATATATATATATATATATATATATATATATATATATATATATATATATATATATATATATATATATTAAAAGAGAATATTAGCTTTATATTAAAAAAACATATTTCACGTTTTACAGAAAGAAGAAACTTTTCTGTAACAGCATACATGAGGTATTTCACCATTCTTCCTGCTGATGCTTTCGTCTAGAATCCCATTTACCATGCTTAGAAGCGACTGTGTAGGGGCAATCTGGACAATAAAAGATTTTGAAATTATAGAAGCACGATAGTGTAAAATCTGAATTAACAAGGGACAAAAAGCATTAAGGAAATCACATCCAAACTGTTAGATTTCATCAACTCTGAGATTTTTGCTGCAGGAAGATCAGAATAGCCACCATGTTTCATCTGAAACACTTCATGAAATCTATGTCCAGCATGATGCATCATGGCAGTAGTAGCCTCTGCAGAAAAGGAAAAGGGTATCAATCATTACTCGCAACGGACAATATTACCCCTCTTAAGTCTTAACTTATAACAATGTAATATTTATACCAGACATCATAGGGCTGCGTAAAGCCCGGTGAAATCTTCGAGGAGATACATCTTCTTGGTAACTATCACTGGTTTCACTGCGCTCATCTACATGTTGATGTTTCCATCTCACAGACTCGCTTCCCCAGCTTTTTGGTGACGTGGCATTAGGACTACCTACTACTACATCCTTTGTCATGAAATGTGCTTTAAGCGTTAAAAGGCATTCCAACACTATTTTCATGGACCCCTGAACAATAAATGTAAATTAACCCCAGTAATGTCACACAAGTGTGTGTATGGTGGGGGACAAAAAATATTTATTATTACCTTCTCTAGCTCCGAGATATTAAAATGTGGTAGATTCATGTCATCCATGGCTGCAAGAAACTTTTTTACATTATCTGATTGTGCTTCTGACGAATGATGAGGATTGCCATACTAGATCAAATATATGATGACAGAAAAAAGCATAATCAAAACTTTGATCAACATTCTTCAAAATTTCATTTCAACTGAATCAGAATATTCTACCTCAATAATAGGTCCTTGTCTAAGCTTGTTCATCAGTCGACACAGAATAGTACCATCAGCTACAAAACTTCTCAACTCCTCATCTGAAGCATTCACTGGTAGATTCAAACTGGGAAGAGTGCTATTCAGCCACTCTATAACACATGTTCTCGTCTTGGCTATATATATATCCGCACAAAAAACTAAAAATCACTTAAAAGAACAAAAAACAAAACCAACTTTTACTTATATGTTTTCATTCAAATGCAAAATGCAAAATAATTTTACTGGTATAATTAAGTAGATTTTTCAACGTACAAGGTACCCCAAAAAAAAAATTTGGGTTAATTTTCAAATCACATTGCCATAACAAGAAATGATTGTGCAATATAAACATAAAAATGTAAATACGTTGTTGTTTCTTGCATTTAGCCCAATAAAAAAGTGTGAAAGCAAGGAAGGTGATGCCAAAGCTTGAACCTGACACCTCACCTCCTTACTTGTCTGTCGGGACAAGCATTTGGGAAGTACAAAAAGTTTACCATCATTAAGTGATGTAGGCTCAAAGATATCACTGCTAGCAGATGAGTTTGAAATGTTGTATCTACCATAATCATGTGCCTCATTATCCATTATACAAGTTGTTATATACCACTTGGTTTGGGAATCTGGCAGAAAAAGAGCCCCTGTATTGAAATTAGAACACATGATCCTTAAATATCAAATAAAAAAGATAATAGACATCCAAAAAGGGGAGTTTATCAGGCTAGAAGCTTGCATAACATATTAGGAACAACTTTTTCGTTCATTCATGAATTTATCCAATGTCTACTCATTTTTCACCTGGCTAGTCATGCAGTTCTAAGTTTCTTAATTTTATGCATTGTAGTTCGCTTTACTTTAGGATAACAAAACTGAAGTTATTTGTACTTTCTGAAGTGCAACTCACTACTTCTAATCAAGCTTCTAAACGCATGTATCTCTATTGTAACCAATATTGTAATCCAATTGGAACCACAAGTTCCCTTAACTAACAATCATCTGAGTATAATCAACATGTTACACTTCCAAAATATGAGTGATTATGATTCATTTCTGGATAAGGGGATACCATGTTTATAAAATTATATTCAGAAAGCATCCCACCATAATGAAAGAATGTTTTGACACCAAGCAATAGGAGAGCATCCGGCCATAAACAAACAAATCTCAAAAATATACAGTTCCAATCGCTTGCACTACAGAAAAGCATGCAAATAATGAATTGGAAAATATAAGTTTAAATAACAAACAGTGGTGGGCATCACATTTTTCTATCATATGAAGAACGAATTGGAGAAGGATTCATAACAAATACCAAATTTTGATTAAAACCCACGACGGAATAAAAATAGTGAACAAACCTGATGGAATTTGAAACAAAAAGAGAGAGACCCATCAACAAGCGCGAAGCAAAAAACACAAGCAATTTTTCTCTTTTTTCTTCTGTTTGGTCTTCGATGCACCGGGTACGATTGTGAAGATCGTTGAAGTTCTAAGCGTGCACCGCGAAAGTAGGAGGACGAGTCGGAGATTGAGTTTTTTTTTTTTTTTTTTAAATGGGTTCTTTTCAAAACTATTTGTAAAAATAAGGCTCTTTTAAACTTTTTGTAAAAAAAATATATAAATTTAGCTAAATATACTAATTATTTTGTAGAAAATAGTCAAAAAAAAAAAATGAAATTGCAAAATTTGGCCACCGAAATCGTAGATGGGAATGGTCCATCTGCGATTTTCACATCCCATCTGCGAATATACAAGTGGCTAAAACACAGTGCCACTTGTATATTCGTAGGTGGTGTATTTTTTTTTTAAAAAAAAAAATTTGTATATATATAGGGTTTATCAGGCTAAAATCGCAGATGGACTGTGTCCATCTGCGATTTCCTCTCTCTTTGATCTGCGATTTTATGTTTTTTTTATTATTTTAACTATGAAATCAATAGGTTTGACTATGAAATAACCTTATTATATATAAACTTTTGTAGAAAATTATTAGTTTACTTGTTATTTTTTTAGAAAATTTCTTTAAAATCTCTGTAAAAAAAATTATTGAATATTTTGTTTGTCTTGTAACTGATAGGAGATGACAAGTTATTGAAAAAAATGTGGAATTCGTATGTCCATAGGGAGGTATTTCTGAATGCGCTTTGATATTTTCTAAGTATATTAGTTATAGTGATTTTGTATCTTTTGTGAGAAGCAAAATTGGTTTGTTAGACAAATATAGAATTAGTCTTCGTTTCCATCATCCTGAATTGAATTATTATATAGTCATAGTTGAAGACATGGATGTTAGAATGTTGATAAATGTAATCAAATGTAGTGGAGGAAGGGATGTGTAAGTGTTTGTGGTGGTTGATGAAGGAGATGAGGTTAATGAGGCTTGTCAGAGTGAAAATCAGTCAGTTGGTAATTTATGCAGCTATAAAGGGAGCAACGATCTAATAGGTACTTTCAATACTCCTAGTGTACCTCAATTTCATAGTGTTGTTGAAAATGTTAATGTTTCTTATTCACCTATTCACTATGTGAAACCTGAGAATTACAAGTATGTTGGTGATGATGATGTTGGTACATATCTTAATGATGTGGGTGGTTGTTGTGTTGATGTTCCTGAACAAAAAGTTAAAGTTATGAATAGGCGTGTAGTAGATAAAAGTAAAAAAGAAAAAAATGTGCGTCAAAAAGATGAAAAAAAAAAACATGTTTATGGGGATTATGTTGATGTTGCTGATGTAGCTTTAGATATAACCGATTTAGAAAGCAATTTAGATGGATATAACCGACTTGGAGGCATTATCGTATGTCGGTTGCTATCAAAACGTCTCTCCATCAGTAGTCTATACCAAATGGTCATATGTTGCACAAAATTATGATATTTTTGTTATTAACTAAAAAACAAAAAACTTTTAAAATAATAAATTAAAATTTATTTTACCGTTGCCTCCAACCATCCATCGTGTGTATGCCCAAACAAGGCGCTCCAAAAATCTCTATTTACCACCAAATTATACAAACGATGTTGCACGTTATATGAATGAAATAAATAATTATGGATCACAACCTCACCGCCTGCTACATAAGGTTGCAGGCGCAACACGGAGAAGTCGTGAACAACAGCAAATGCTGGAGGAGGAACGGGGCTTGTTGATTTGATATCAACCTTCTTTTTTAATATTCTTTTTTGCTTCGGTGTCATGTGCAACTAAAATAATATTCAAATGTTTAAATCTCTATCTTTCAAATAATTCACATAAAAATAAAATTCTATTATTACGATATAAGCTTTTAAATTAAACGAATACCTCATTGTGTAAGGAGGGCACAAATACTTTGATGAATTTCGAGCCCTCGGTCTGTCGGGTGTAACTTCTTTGCCATCAAAACCATAATCATCATAATAATTTATATTTCCCGTAATTATTAAATCATCCTCCTCCGACACGTAAATTAATAAGCAATAATTTCTAATTAAAAAATGTTTCAATCTATTAAAAGAAAATAAAATAAATGTAAGTATAACAACCTCTTTAGCTTCATTATCATCATTTAAATCAAACACATCATCATCAAATTTGTTCTACTACAACCCGCATTCTCATTCCTCTCCTCCAACTCCTACATTAAAATTAACACAATATAGTTATTAACAAAAGACACCTTAAAATTTAACTATTAAAATCGTAACTGTAATTAATATATATATATATATATATATATATATATATATATATATATATATATATATATATATATATATAATAACTTTGTCGTCTTCGATATCACTACAAACATTTTCATTTGTATTATTTTTATTCTTCCCTTCATCTTCTAAAACCTACATTTTCAACTATAAAATATAAACAAAAATTTTCAAATATGTTAATAAATTATATAAAAATGTAGTGTGTAATTAACCAGTTGACCTAAACTTGTTTGGAATACTATAGGCTCCTCAAAACTGATGTTATTCCATAGATCTTCATTATTCACTTATTCAACAAACACCTCAGTAGGTTCTCGGTTCATAAACACATGTTGCTCCAGGGCATGTAGCCGTTTCAACACCTCCTCTAAGCTGGGTTTCCCACTACGCCCACCTCTACCGTGAGAGCGGCCACTAGACGACATACTAAACGAAGATTCGTCTTGTCTCCTAAAATGGTCCCGTACTGGGGATGGAACTGATTTCCGTTCACCGTATACATACTCTTGCAATGACATATAATAAGAAGATGTCATCTCATCATCACCCGATGAATTTTATTTCTTAGTCGTTGTCCCTCCTAAAAAATTCAACATATTAAAAATGTGTATAAAAGTATAATAATGAATTTTATTAAAAATAAATTTTTTTTATAAACCTTTGTCATTGAAAAAATTTTGTTCACATCAACTCATTTCAATTTTTTTGTGCCACTTCATCATTTCATCCGAGGCATGTCTCTGTTTTTGCTCAATACAAATCCACAGGCACGAACAGCCGGAAGCATCTCATATATCCATATCTACAATTTTTACAATTATAGTAATAAAAATTAAAATTAAAATAACTAACATAACAATAAAAACATTTAAATATAAATAATTTTTTATACCCTAAATGGAGCCGTAAATCCTAAGACGGGGTATTTTAAAGTTTGACGACGCTCCGACAGTGATAAATATTTATTTATCTTGTTCCACGTATCCTCAAGGTCGTCATAGGTAAAATCTCATAAATAGCTACCCCAAGCAAAACTAACAAAACAAAAAAAAATATTAGTTATAATATACATTAACTTTAATAATATGAACTTTCAAAGTAAACAAAAAATACTTGTTCCAGTCATCCAAATTCTTAGCCAAAAAAAAACAATCTTGTAGCACCCGATCATTTATTTCTTTTCCCAAAAATCTTTCACACAAAATGTATATCAAACATACTCTAATTGCATTAGCGCCACCAACTTCTAAGAATGGATGATTTAAAATATAACTTTTCAGGTCACCGATTTTCACCGAACTATTTATATGGTTTGGAAATAGACGTTCACGCAATAAACATCTTTTTTTTAGTATAACTATTCTTTCTAACACTTTTTTGCCGATCATTTTAGGATACTCGTCAAAATTCAACCCGGTTATCAAACAAAACTCTTCCAGACCATATACCATTTTCGTATCACCCACTCTAAAATATAACTGTTTTATTCCATCTGGAGAGAAAACATCGTCTGGCCGTATCTGGTGAAGAAACATCTTATGGAACAACAATCCGTCCCCTTTTAAATGAGGGACGTCCAACAAGTAACCAAATACTGTTTGTCTAAAAATATCACGTCTGGCACCATCTAACACCTCAAATACTTCTCAAATGTTACACCCCGATCTTTTTAAGTGCACTGTAACATCCCAAAATTCAAGCCCAAAATTTTCATTTTAATTATGTATTTCATAAAAGCATTCATTAGAAAATATTGTGACAACACGTCATTTCATAAAACAATGTATCATGTTCGAAACCCACATCATAAACAAATATCATATCAGAGTACAATCCTAGAAAACTTCGTGTGGAAAATCATATGTGTGTGTGATGTCATGCTACGCCGCCGGCTCCTTCCCCTTAGACGAAGAGGTACCTGAAACCAAAAACTGAAACCGTAAGCACAAAGCTTAGTGAGTTCCCCCATCATACCACATACCATACAATATACCATCGGCATCTTTCAACTGGTAATCATCATCGGTATCTTTCAACCGGTAGTCATCATCGGTATCTTACAACCGGTAATCATCATCGGTATCTTTCAACCGGTAACTGGGGTCTATTCCACCCCTACTACTAGCATACAACCACAAGTATAAGCATACAATCAGGCATATCCGAGTACTGACCTACCCTTCGGTCCTAAGGACCACTGTCAGGGGAAAACTATCCTTATCATACACGTAACATATCATACAGATATATCTCATAACCAAACACGTATCCATACCAAGATAATTATCACAAAGACAATCATCTTCTAAAATACTCATACTTGGTGGGCCGACATTGTGGCCTTAGACCCACCCCTACTGGAAGGTAACTCACCTCAAAAGGCTGGCTGCTGAAAAGATGATCCGCAAATGTCTGACAGCTGCTCCGGTGATCCCCGACTATATTTCCATAAAACACTTAATCAGACATTGATAGTATTCCCAGGGTAAAATGACCATTTTACCCCTGACCAATTCCAAACCAAAGTCAAGCCAAAGTCAAAGTCAACTTCTAGTTGACCCGACTCGCCGAGTTGGCTTGCCAACTCGTCGAGTCCATATCCAGTCGATTGTCCTTACTCCCGTCTCTACTCGTTGAGTTAGGCATTGACTCGACGAGTTCACCTCCTAACTGATACTTAATGGTCCTTCATCCGACTCGCCGAGTTGTATGAACAACTTGTCGAGTTAATCTTCATACGATGAACACGTTCTGTCCTCGACTCGCCGAGTTGTATGAACAACTCGTCGAGTTCTATGAAGATTGCCTTGGACTCGCCGAGCACCTTCATGCACTCGCCGAGTCCCATGAACTTCCAGATCAATGGCTTAGTCCAGAACATTGGGTCACTCCCTGGAGACCCCCCTAAACCTTTCCACACTCAATTGTGTCCTTTCAACCCTCAACAGAATGGGACAGAACCCCCTAGACTCGCCGAGTTGGTCACATACATTCCCTAAATCTTTGCTTTCTGATGTACATCCTTTGATCAAAAGATAGATCCAATCTTCTACAATCGATCTAGCACGTAAAGTTACAAACTTTACGTGCTTGCATGGGACTTTGAGCTCAAAAGGACATAAAACAAGCTCATATGGCACATAGGACCTTTCATGGGTGCAAAAGCAACCCAAATCTGCCTAGTGACTCATTTCATGATGTGATTCAGAAGCTTAAACCCCCAACCATGTTTGCAAACATGATTGGCCACCAAAAATGACTCATAAAAACCCTAAACCTCCCCAAAGAGGGATCTAACAAATGAATGAGCAAGATCACAACTTTTTACCTTCAATGAGCTGAAGAAGGTGCACAAACTCAGGTTCCCTTGATCTCTACTTGCTTCCTCAAGTTTCTCTCATTCCTTCCTTAAGATCACAACACCAAAATCCACCAACAAGGCTTAGATTGCTTCAAAAATGGCTAGGGTTTCAGTGAGGGGTGTTTGGGAGCATAAAGGAGTGATGGAGGCTGCATAAGGTCGTTTAAATAGGGTGCAAACCCCTGGATTAGGGTTTTTGTCCAGACAGCGGCTACTCGCCGAGTCCGGGACCCGACTCGCCGAGTCCACAACTTAAACTCCGTGTCTCATCCCGCTTCTACTCGGCGAGTCAGTCCTTCGACTCGTCGAGTCCAAGACCAAAATTGCAAATCGATAAAAGAATTAAATACAAGAATACGTACCAAGAACCAGGTGCTACAAGTGCATAATAGCTTGAACATTGTAATTATTAGAATCATGTTGCACAAAAAACAACAGCATATTAGAAAACTAAACAACTATTTCATTTTAAAATATCCGAATATTAAATGCAATAATAATCCAACATTCAAATTACAAACATAAACAATGCAAAAACCAACATTCAAGCAATAATTTCTATATTTATGCTGAAAAACAATAACATACTCTAACAATTTTTCAACTTAAACGACAAGTATATACAATTTTTCATGTTATACGACAAGTATACAAATGATTTTTAACTTTCAAATTAAAAATAAAAAAATAAAAATAAAATAAAATAAAAAAAACTAACATATTTTAACCATACTATAACAATTTTTCAACTTAAACGACAAGTATATACAAATTTTCAAGTTATACGACAAATATACAAACGACTATTGTAAACATATTGTAAACATTATTATAACCATTTTTCAAGTTATACGACCATTTATATGACAAGTATATATACAATTTTTCAAGTTATACAACAACTATACAAACGAAAAATAACCATGCTATATCAATTTCTTAACTTAAACCACTAACCAAACATATTGTAAACATTATTGTAACAATTTATTTAACTTTGGACTTCAAAAAAATAACATATTCTAACCATTTTACTAAATGTACAACAAGCTAATGCACATTCAACACAGTTTATACTTGTACATTCATCCAACCACTAACAAAATAGCATTAAAACTTCAATGTTACTAATAAATAATATTAAATCTATCAAATACAACAAAATTACCCAATCACAAACAATATAATTTCATTTTTTTTACATTAACTAATACAATAAATAATAAAATAATAAAAACACATACTAAATAAATGTTAATTAAAACATAAAAAAGTTAAAATCTAACCATATTTTCGGGATTGTTGAAAAAATCGTTCGTTTTCTTCAAGAAATCGTCAGAGGGAATCGCAGAGAGAGAGAGAGAGAGAGAGAGAGAGAGAGAGAAAGAGAGAGGGAGATTTTCTAAATTGAAATGTGAAAAATGAAGAAAAAAACGGTTTTATAGTTTTTTCAACCAAAAATCGCAGGTGGAACAGGCAAAATTGTAGATGAACTATTCTATCTGCGAAGGTACAAGTGCCTAAAGCATAGTTGTGCTTTAGGCACTTGTACCTTCGTAGATGGAAGGGCAAAATCACAGATGGGTCATTTCTATCTGCGATTTTAGTGGTTATAATTGCAATTTTGATTTTTTTTTTGGCTAAATTTGTAAGGTAATTAGTGTATTTTGCTAAATTTGTAATTTTCTCTTGTAAAAATGGGGCTGTGGCCCTACTTCTATCCACACGATTTATATTTAAGTTGATATATGGTCCTTTAAGTTTGATTTAATTATCATTTTTATTTATACATTTGTTTTTTATATTTTATATTTTATATTTTCATTTTACACCTTGATTTATAAATAATATTTTTTATTATGAATATGTTATTAAATTTTATATATAGACCTTAATAATTTTTAAGATTTAAAATTTCTTTAACTTTTAATCAATATTAATATTAAATATTATTAAAATTATATATATATATATATATATATATATATTGAATAATTATATGGATATTATTAGAAGTAGAGATAAAATAAATAGGGAGAATTTCATATATGCCCTTTTTAAACATCAAAATATCATATTTACCCAACTTAATTTCTAAGTATCATATTTACCCTTCATAAAATTTCTAAATATCATATTTACCGTTCATAAAATTTCAAAATATCATATATGTCCTTTTTAAACATCAAAATATCATATATGCCCTTCTTAAATATCAAAATATCGTGTATGCACTATTTAAATATCAAAATATCAATGGTAATATCAAAATATCCTCCATCTACAAGATGATAATAATCAACAAAAACAAAAACTAAACAGTCAAATTATACATTCCATAGAGAGGGTTGAAGATGAATCTTTTTGTTTGTCAAGAGGGCGACATTCCAACCATTTAGGAGTTCACATTCCATTATCATAAATGTAAGGATAATATAGTTATAATTTTTAATTATTATAATAATTCTAAGATATAAAAAATGATTATAATAGATTAAAAACATTATAAAAAAGGATTTGGGCAAATATGATATTTTGAAGGTTTATGAAAATATGATATTGAGAAATTAAGCTTGGCAAATATGATATTTTGAAGTTTAAGAGGGACATATATGAAATTCTCCCAAATAAATAAATATACAAATTTTATATATGAGTTGTCTAATCACTAACAATGCCTATAAAAGAAATTTCAAAATAATTGAATAATCCAAAATTGTCATTGTTTTGGTACTCTAGTGTGGATGAATTGTCATTTCAAAATTTTGTAACATGGTACAATTTACTTTTTGATGCTATAAATTCCAATTACTGGATTGAGTTTTTCTCATCAGTACTACAAATTTTTCTCTCCTCATAGTTGCATCCTTAGTTTCCATACATTTCTCATCTTTGTATTATCAATTCTATTTCTATCTCCAACATAAGGTATGTATTTATTTATATATATCTTGCATATATAAATGATTTTAACATTAAATTTAAGATATTGATTTATGTCATTTATCCTATGATTTGCAGTTAAATTCTCTTATATTTGTGATGTTGTAACATCTCATTTTTGTCTTATAGTGTAAACGACTAGTTGCGTAATTAGACGTTTTTGATAGAGGAGTTAGGATAAATAGTCTTGATGAAATTCGTAGTAATCGTAAAACGAGAGCGTGTATATAAAGAACGCCTAAATGTGACTTTATAGGAGGAAGTTATGATTTTTAGAAGTTTGAGCGTAGCAGCTTGAGACACAAAAATTGAAAATTAAGTCAGTCGATTGTTAGGTAAAACAATCTAAACGAGAGTTGAAGATCTTGTGAATAAGAGTTTGTCGATATAAAGACAGTCTACAGATGACGTATGAAAGAGTTATGAATTTTATACAGACTTTAACTCATGTTAAAAATATAGTTTTAAAAAATAAAGAGAAAACTAGCCGACAGAGTCTAAATGAAAGTTCTAGTACTCATCGATAGCTACATGTGGATATAAAGAACGTCAAAAACGGAGCTCGTATGAGAAATACATGATTTTCTAAACTTTTTTTCAAAAAGCACCCCGCACATGTAGGCGCGGTGCGCACTTCTAGAAGGTGGCTACATTGTCACAACTAGGAATTCTGATGCTTTGTAAACCCTTAACAAGGATAACATTGTAACTAAAACTTGAAAACATGTATAGTGCTTATTCAATGACAACAAAATTCCATCAAACACCCTATGCAAACATTCAAATAGTCAACAAAAGGTTGGAAACCCTAAAAATCCCGGTTTAAGTCCATATGGACTAGGATTTCCTTATTAGGCCTAATGGACCAATAAGCTTCCAATTTGACTATTTTGGGATCAGGACCCTCAAATGGACCCTAATTCGACCCACGTTCATAAAACTTAACCTTTTTGGGCCTTATAAGCCTAAAACGTGCTAGTTTATCTAAATGGGCCTCATTGGGCCATAACAAATCTAATTAGCCCTAATGGGCCATAAAACTCATTCCTTGATGTATATTGAGCCGTGAATTACTCTAAAAGGCCCAATGGGCCGAAAACCATCAAATTGGGCCCATATTATGGACTCAGGCACAAAAAGGCCCAAACCATTCTTCTCCTTAGCCCATTCTCAGCCAGCAAGTATAAAACAAAAAAGAAGGGAAATGAATGAAAGAAAGGCTCCATGACACCTCATTATTGTTTAGAGGTTAAGTAATGGATTATCCCACAAACAACCATGCAGGTATCATATATCCATGCAATTCTCTCTCTTTTCCCTCTCCTTTCTTTCTTCAAACCGAAGACACACAACACACACACACATTTCATCCATCTCTTTCAAATAAACTCTCTCTAGAGAAGTTCCTTCTTCTCCATAAATTTTCAAAGATCTAAGGACGATCAAGGAGATTTCCACCAAAAACTCACCCCTTCCTTGGTAATTCCTTACACATCTAAGTTGTATAACTTCATCCTTGTGTTAAGATCATTCATTCTAAGCATTTTTGTGATCATACTCTTAGAAAACCTCCATAAGTTCGAGATCAACCCAAGAAAGCTTGCTAGGGCCGAAAATAACATCAAACTCTTCCATTTCTTTCTTCAAACTGAAACAACAAGCAAAGGTGAGTTCATACCCCTCTACTTTCGGTTTTCACAAGTTTTATGGGGGAGAATACAAGTAAAATGTGTAGATCTATGTGTATGTGTATGTTATGTGTGATTTCATGTGTTTATGTGGTAAATATGTGCCAAAAATGAAAGAAATCTCGAGATCTATGGCTCAAGGAGGTAAGTATACGTGATCTAGGATGTATTACATTAAACAAGTCAAGAAAAATTATCATCTAAGGTTATAATAAACATGTTACAACATAAAACTCATTTTTGGGATATTTTTGTCAAATAAACAAAAGTTGGGTTAAAGGTTGTCATTCACGGTTTTTATAAGGACCAAAAGGGTCAAAACAGTTAAAATAAAAGTTTTTATGAATATTATGCTATTCAAAGGACTAGAAATGTAAATTGTGGTCTATTGGGCCAAATTTTGGGCTTTTCGGCCCATAGGCCCAAATTTGCGAAAAAATGAGTTTTTAGGGATTGAAATGGTAAATTTCTCAAAACAGTGTGTAAAAAGGTAAATAAATCTATTTCAGGAGTTAAAATGACCTTTTTTTGCGAAAAAGGATCAAAAATGCAAAGTTTTGGATTTTGGGTCAAATTTGTAAAAGTTGTGAAAAGTTTGGACTATAAATGAAAATCTTTAATAAAGGGGCTGAAACTGCCGAAAAGTAAACTTGGGGCTGAAAACGTCTTTTAAATAAGTCTTTGGGTCAAAATATCAAGAAAAATAGTTTGAGGACCTAAAATGCCATTTTTTATAAAAAGGGACTAAATGTGTCATTTTACTTAAATGAGGGCTGAAAAGGTCAAACTCATATTTTTGAGTCAATTACTTTATTATTAAAATATTGGGTCAAAAATACCAAAATCCTAACTAGGAATTTAGAATGGAAAAGTATGCATATACTTTCATTAATTTAAATATCGTTATAAAACAATCGACAAACTTCATGCCTTTGCGATTCAACAATTGATCAATTAGACATTCCGACAATCATACCATACTCAAAATAAGTAAATATTTAAACTGTTGGGCTTGAAAGCTTCAAATCATGCCTAATGGGCCTTCGTGACCCATTAAACGTGACTTTTGGGCCTAACAATAATAATATATGTTATTTGGGCCTCCTGTGACCTAATTACATGCTTAAGGGACCATCAATGGCAACTACATGCTGTTGGGCCTTAGCGGCCCACTAGTATTGCTAGTAAGGTCCAAATAAATCATATTGGTAAGTAGGCCAACGCACCCTTTGTATACTCGACAGCCTTGGATAACATACACGATTAGTGGAACCTCGCAGTTCTCTTCTCCTCGTCTGTTAGGCTTATCTTCTATTCAAGTAAACAAAATCAGGACGTTAATCAACGGTAATCAAATTCGTTTGGATTAAGTGAGTAATAATAGGCGACACCTTTAAGTGCCGGTCGTAGTCTGTAGTTATAATCAAAGTCTCCTGGAGGGAGAGCGAGAGTTTGTGTATAGATCTATACGGGGGTGACTCCCCCACACCTCAGCTGTTCGCTACAGTTAGACTCGGCCAGTCTAGGGTGACAAAATCTTAAGATCAAATTCGGCATTCACTAGAATGCTAAGACAGATGAACTAGTCATTATCATGCATGGTTATAACGACTCACATAATAAATCCAATGTTATCTGAGTAATCAAGGGAATTCATAATCATTCGTTGTGACGGTATAATAATTCGAAACAATCATATTATCTTATCGAAAAACATCAGGTTTTTCAGGGAAATCAACACTATTCACTTGTATTTTCAATAACTATAATGCAAAACTTCTGCTTTATACACGCTTTGAAATCATTCATGCATAAACCTATGGATCTTCACACTTTTGTATAAACAATTGTCGTTTAAGAAAATATCGGATTTTCTGGGTTTTATAAACTGCACAAACCATTTTCATATCAACGCTGCTTATGAACTCACCAACATTCCATATGTTGACGTTTTCAAAATAACTTGTATTCTCAAGTAACAGATAAGCTGAAGAACAATACCAAGTGTGTTAGGATGTTATGTTTTGAAAACTCTCAAACAACTTATGCTATGGATATGTAATATTTAGACAATGTACTTGATGTGAACAAGGTCAGTTGTAATGTATTAATGCATGGTGATGTTTATGTTATGATTCATGTATATTCATTGTGATGATATTCAATTTAAGTCACGCGAGCCTTCGGACGTTTTCGCCGTCTGGTTCGGGGGTGTGACAGGTTGGTATCAGAGCTCTGTTTATAGTGAACTGGCATATCTAACCACACATTGATATGGAACTATAAACCAAAGAGGGACTAAACAAATCTGAACAAAACAAATAAAATATAACGATAAAACATCTTTTCTTGTGCGATATAGGAAAAAGAACATAATACAAAATCAAATAAGATGATATTGGCATCTCGGTTAAGCTGGGACTGTTCATAGTTGTATTAAGGGGTGAATGTAGCCTGATCAACTACATTTCCTACGGAGTACAACTATCACATGCCCTGGGGAAATCGCGATGGTCGGTAAACTTAAAAAACATACCCCTTTGTGGCCCAGAAGAACACATCAACTTAACCTTTTAAATAACTGAATAATAAACCTTAGGAGTAATAATAGTTTATTCATATACCTCCTCTCAGTCACCATGGAAGGGGAGCACCAGGGCATTCAGTTTCATCGGGTCTTAGTTGCTCACGGAATGATCGAGGACGAACCTGAGGGAGATCAGGGGGGAGCACACGGTGTTGGGCCCGACGAGTACACGGACACAGAATACGAGTTTGATGGGACCGATGACGACATTGAGGAAGAACAAGACATAGACAAGGCCTCCGTCACACCACCTACCAACGAGACGTAGCAGAACCACCCTGCCCCACCAGGGAATCCCGTGAGAGAGAATCGTTCTCCGAAAGATGAGATTGCCGCTCTGCGGCAACAACTATTCGCCATGGAAGCATGAGCGGTGCAGGATGAACAGGAAAGAGATGAAGTCATTGGATAGATGACTGAGATGGCCCAGTTGTTGGCACAACACTTCGGTATATGACCTCGCTGCCGCCGTCGGGGGCTCCGTAGAGCGTTAGGACTAGCTTTACCCTACTAGTACTATGTTCTCTTATGTACCATCGACTCTATGTTTAAGTGATTACACTACTCGTAGAGTCGTTACGCTGCCGAACTTGTACCCTTTATGTATGCTCTTTCGAGCAAATTTTCATGTATCAAAGTACGAATATTATTAGTGGAAAATATATGTGTTCTATTGTGATGTTGTTATCTGTTATGTGTTATGTTTCCATGATTGTATGTTAATATGTGAAACTACTTAAGTACATGCAATACACCTAGTTTATAGGACCACGAACTCACAAAAGTTTTAGGCACTCAGCATCTTCCCGTTCCATGACAAAAAGATGCCACAACGACCAGCCCATGGAAACCCTGAACCGATACCACCAGAAATCAGCTCAGCTGCATTTCAAGCAGCTGTATCTGCAGCGGTCACAGCGGCACTAGCATAGATCCACATTGGAAACAATGGTGGAGGCAATGGACAAGGGGCTGGAAGTTCGAACAACAGAATAAATCAAGGGCCTACCAAGACATGCTCTTACAAAGATTTCACCAATGCCAATCCACAAACCTTTAATGGCACAGGGGGGGATGATAACCCTAAAGAGATGGATTAAAAAGGTGGAATCGATATTCGAGATATGTGAATGCCTCGAGGAGATGAAAGTGAAGTTTGCTGCATGCACATTCGTTGACCAAGCTCTCACCTGGTGGAATGGACATGTAGAGGCCATGACTCTCCCGGTAGCCAACACCATGTCGTGGGCGGAGTTGAAAGAAATGATGATGGTCGAGTACTGCCTGCGTGGCGAAATTTAGAAAATGGAGCAAGAGTTATGGAACCTCACCGTCTGAAACTCCGACATTGATGCATACATATCAAGGTTTAGCGAACTGTCAATGTTGTGCCCTGGCATGATTACTTCAGAGGGAAAGAAAATCGAACGATTCATTTGGGGATTAACCTCCCCAATTCAAGGAAATGTGATAGTTGCAAATCCTGAAACCTTCGACAGTGCCAAGAGGTTAGCCAAGAAACTGTACGACCACAACAAGAAGAAGGGCGAGAAGTCAGGGAAAACTGAAGGCAAGAAGGAGAGTGACAACAAGAAAGGAAAGAATAACAAGAGAAAGGGGCGACAAGGCTCAGAGTCGTCGAAGAAACAACAGTGACAGTCAATGCTGCAACCACCCAAGTTCCCTCCATACCGCATGCTCCAGTCTCATCTACTCCAAGTGCCCCTAGGCAGTACTCTAGGAATTTCCCAAAGTGCAACAAGTGCAATCTCCATCACAATGGCGAATGCAGGGAGATGCATTGTACTAGTTGCAATCGAAAAGGGTCACACGGAAAATACTACAGGACCTATCCTCCCCAGAACTAGCAGCAGGGAAACAACAACAACAACAACAACCGCAACTACAACAACAACACCAACAACAACGACAACAACGCGGGGCCAAGCCACACCTGTTATGGATGTTGAAAGACTGGGCATTTCCGTCGAAACTGCCCCAATGTCAACAACCCCGGGAATGGAGGAGCAGGGAGAGTGCTAACCATGGGTCAAGGAGAAGCGGTTCAGGATCCCGTTGTCGTCACTGGTACGTTTCTTCTAAACCACACATATGCATGCATCCTATTTGATACCGGGGCAGAACGAAGCTTTGTGAGTAATAAATTCAAGCACTTGCTAAAACAACAACCCCAAAATCTTAATGAAACCTTTACGGTGGAAATGGATAATGGGAAAACAGAATCCACTGGGGAAATCTACATAGGATGTACCCTGACCTTAAATCATCACATCTTTCAAATAAACTTGATGCCTATAACTATTAGAATTTTTGATGTGATTATCGACATGGACTGGTTAAGCCCCCACCATGCTGAAATTATGTGTCACGAGAAGGCCGTTCGCATTCACCTACCAAATCGTGAAACCCTAATTATATGCGGAGAGAAACCCAGTATGAACCTTCGTCTTATCTCGTGCATTAAGGCACAGAAGTATCTACGAAAGAAAGACTTGAGGTTTCTAGCTCATATAGTGGATAAGTCCAAGGAAGATGTCAATATTCAAGACATCCTAATGGCTTGCGATTTCCCAGATGTCTTTCCTGAAGATCTTCCGGGGATACCCCCAGAAAGACAAGTCGAGTTCTGAGTTGACCTTGTGCAAGGAGCTACACCCATCGCCAAATCGCCCTATAGGTTGGCTGTAACATCCCAAAATTCAAGGCCAAAAAATTTCATTTTTAATTAAGTTATTACATAAAACCAAAGTGTGAATAATCAAAAAATAATATTATGAAACCATATCAGAGAATAATCCCAAGGATCTCGTGTGCGGAAAACATAGTGTGATGCGCTGCGACCAAGCCGGCTCCTTTCCTTTGAAACAAAGTACCTGAAACCAAAACTGTAAACCGTAAGCACGAAGCTTAGTGAGTTACCCCATCATACCACATACCACATAACATCATCGGTATCTCTCAACCGGTAACTGCCATCGCTATCTTTCAACCGGTAACCGGGGCCTATTTCACCCCTACCACTATCACATAATAATATGTCATAAACATACTGATCACATACTAACACCATAAACATGCTGATCACATACTAACATATCATAAACATACTGATCACATACTAACATATCATAAACATATAGATAAGCATTGCATGGGTTCTGTATACCCCTTCGGTATCTTTCAACCGGTAACTGCCATCGGTATCTTTCAACCGATATCTGCCATCGGTATCTTTCAACTGGTATCCGCCATCTGTATCTTTCAACTGGTAACCGGGGACTATTTCACCCCTACCACTATCATATAATATCATGATATAATCATACAGTCAGGCATTTCTGGGGTACTGACCTACCCTTCGATCCTAACGACCGAGTCAGGGAAAAACTATTTCCTTCTACTACCACAAACACACATATCATATCATATAAGCATATCACATAAGCATATCTCATAAACATATCACATAAGCATATCACATGAGCATATCTCATAAGCATATCACATAAGCATATCACATGAGCATACCAAGATAATTATCACAAAGACAATTATCTACCAACTACCCCTGTTGGTGGGCCGGCATTATGGCCTTAGACCCACCCCTACTGGAAGGTAACTCACCTCACACTGCTGAAGTCCCGCAGACTCAACCCCAGCTGCTGGATGACAGATTCCCGAACTGTCAATACCAAAATAACACCCAATTAATATTTAGGTTCCACTACATAACCATAATACATACTTGGATAATTACTACATTACCCCAAGCTTGGCTTATTCAAGCCCAAAGCCCAATTCATAGGCCCAAAGTCAACTAAGAATCAAAGCCCAACACATGGCCCAATTTTCCAAATTGGGCCCAAACCTTTATAAGGTCCTACCATAAGGCCCAACCAAAAGTTCAGTCCAACATTTGACCTTCTAATGGCCCAATATCATAAAATCATTAAGGCCCAAATATGGCCCAATTTTCCAAATTGGACCCAAGCCCCTTACATGGGCCTTACCCTAGTCCCATTAAATTACTCTTGATCATTTGCATGATCTTGGATAACCCATTTAATAACCCAATCATCAAGGCCCAATAGAAGGCCCAACAATAAACCCAAGTGAAATTAGGGTTTCACATAAAATGATGATTAGGGTTAAGTTTCCTACTTAACCCATTAAGGACTTAATCCATTAAGTCCACTGTCGCTTAGATTAATCTTGCCAAAGATTATTATTTAATATCCCCGGTTATTAATAAGTCCCGTGTCTCGATTAATTCCCCAAAATTAGGGTTTTGATAGCATTAGGGTTTTCCAAACCCTAATTAGGGTTTCCAACCCAAATACTAGCCCATTTATTAATTTGCTGGGCTTTTAGATCAATTAGGGCTTTATTGGGCCTATTAAGCCCACTAAAATATTATTAAGCCCATTAGGGTTTTATTAGGTCCATTAGAGTCCATTAAGCTTCATTGGGCCCATTAGGGTTTCAAGCACCCCAAACGAATCAACACCACGAGACAAGCACACCGCCACCCGACACGGCGGCCGGTGGCGGCAGCACTACCCTAAGGTGGTGGTTTTCAATTTCCTTCATTATTCCAATTTGCAAATTACACATTACAATGCTAAACTCAAAATAAACACACACTAACAAAATGAACACACACAGGCGGCACATGGCGGCAACCACCATCTCACAGTGGTGGCAGTGGCGGCTCTTATGATTTCCGGCCAAACAAACCACCCCATTTCACTAAAATAAACACACACAAACACTCTTTTGCCTAAAACAGCAGCACAGCCACCCACCTGGTGGCATACGAGGCAGAGAAGACGCTAGATGGCGGCAGTTTGCGAAGGCAGTGGCGGTTAACGGCGGTAGGCAGCAGCATACAACGAAAGGTGGCCTTCAGGAGCTCGTTTCCGGTGACAGCAAGCTAGCAGCCACACGAGTCTTGAAGCAACATCACACATCCACACGAACCCAACTTCACGAGGCCACAAACGCAGCCACCATTTCACGGTGGCAGGTGGCTAATGGAGGGCCTCGGCGAGATGTAGCGATCTTCTGAACGACAGCAACAAAGCAACAAGATCCGGAAGTCACATCGTCGACCCGTTATCGCCGGAAGAAAGTAGTTGTGACATTCGGCGGTGGCGGTAACAACAATGAAACAGTGGTAAGTGGCGTCTCCCGGCTCCGTCGTCAACTGATATGGCAGTTGCTCCCATCTCCTGCCGATCCTCAATGTTTCCGGTGATGAGAACTAATCTGATGATTCTAGGCGGTCGAAAAAGCGAACAAGGTGAATGGTGGCGGCGCCTAAGACGAAAAGATGAGAGTAGTGGCGGCCAACACTTCTCTTAGGGCTAGGGTTTAGAATGTGTCATTGCAATATATATATACCCGAACATTATTACAAATTTCCCATAATTACACTTTTGTTCCCTCCCCATGGAATCTTATCAAATTTAATCCAATATTTACAAATTAAACCCTGAATATTAAAATCCATTGCAACTTAGGTGCAAAATTTACCAATTTAACCCCTGCTTCCATAATTCTTCACAAATTCAATTCCTAAGTTACCAAACAGCACCTTAGCCCCAAAATCTCTTCAAATGAAGTCCCAGAAGTTACCATTTAGTCCCTGCCTTCATAAATAATTATAAAATGAGTCCGAAACTTATACTTTCAATCCCCAACTTCTGAATTGTGCCAATTAACTCCTCGAAACCACACCCTGCATATATAATTATTTGTTTTAGGGCTACGAGCCATTGATTAATTAATTTATTTATTTAATAAATAAATGGGGTTTTATATTGGCTCCTGCGGAGATGCAAGAACTGTCCAACCAACTTAGCGAACTTTTGAACAAAGGATTCATCCGACCCATCTTCTCACCTTGGGGAGCTCCGGTTCTCTTTGTTAAAAAAAAAGGACAGTTCCTTTAGGATGTGTATTGACTACAGGGAACTAAATAAGCCCACTATCAAAAATCGCTATCCACTTCCGCGAATTGATGATCTATTTGACCAGCTCCAAGGAGCAAGTTACTTCTCTAAGATAGATTTATGATCCGGATACCACCAAGTCAAGGTCCGAGAAGAGGATATCCCCAAAACCGCTTTCCAAACTCATTATGGACATTACGAATTTGTTGTAATGCCCTTCGGTCTAGCCAATGCCCCTGCCGCATTCATGGACCTGATTAATCGAATCTGTCGACCATTCCTCGACAATTTTGTCATTGTTTTCATCGATGATATCCTAGTCTATTCTCGAAGCGAAGAGGAGCATGGTCGACATCTCCGGCAAATCTTGGAAACCCTACGAACTGAAAAGTTATACGCAAAACTCTCTAAGTGTGAGTTCTGGCTTCGTAGTGTGAACTTTTTGGGTCATGTTGTTAGTCAAGAAGGGATACATGTGGATCCTTCTAAGATCAAATCCATTGAAGGATGGGCGATCCCAACGACACTCACAAAAATTCGCCAATTTTTAGGTCTCGCAGGCTATTACAGGAGGTTCATTCAGAACTTCTCCAAAACAGCCTAGCCACTTACCATGCTTACACAAAAGGGTGTACCCTTTGAATGGACAGATAAGCAAGAGGCTGCATTCTGAACTTTGAAGCGAGCACTCTACAGTGTACCGATACTATTACTACCAGAGGGAATAGAGGACTTCGTAGTTTACTACGATGCTTCAAATCAAGGTTTAGGTTGTGTGCTCATGCAGCGTGGGAAGGTGATAGCTTATGCATCCCGACAACTAAAGACACATGAGGTGAATTATACCACCCATGATCTCGAATTGGGAGCTGTGGTCTTCGCCTTGAAGATTTGGAGGCACTACCTTTATGGTACAAAGTGCACCATTTTTATGGACCACAAGAGTCTCCAACACATTTTAAATCAAAAGGAGTTAAACATGAGGCAGTGAAGATGGGTTAAGCTGCTAAACGATTATGAGTGCGAAATCAAGTACCACCCAGGCAAGGCTAACGTGGTAGCTGATGCCTTGAGTTGGAAAGAATACTCAAATCGTCGTGTAAAAACTCTTTCAATAACCATTCAATCCCATCTGTCCTCGCAAATCAAAGCAGCCCAATTCGATGCTATGAAGATAAAAAAAACAGAACAAGTGAAGCGTTACGTGGAATGGAAAAAATTTCAAAGTTAAGGAGGACGGAGCATATTATTTCATGAACCAAATTTGGATCCAAAAACTTAGGGGATTCGGAGAAGTAGTCATGAATGAAGCCCACAAGACACGATAGTCCATCCATCCAGGTTTAGATAAAATGTACTTGGTTATCAAGCAACATTATTGGTAACCTAACATGAAGGTAGATTTTGCCACTTACGTTAGTAAGTGTCTCACTTGTGCTAAAGTAAAGGTAGTATATCAGAAGCCCTCAGGATTATTACAACAACCAGTAATACCTGAGTGGAAATGGGAAAGGATTACCATGGACTTTGTGACCAACCTACCCAAGACAATAGATGGTTTGGATACCATATGGGTAATAGTCGACAGGTTGACAAAATCCACTTATTTCCTGCCAATAAAATAGTCATACAAGATGGAACGATTGACTCTTAACCTATATCAAGGAAATCGTGAGATTCCATGGAGTGCCAATATCTATCATCTCAGATAGAGATAGTAGGTTTACTTCACGCTTTTGGCAACCGCTTCAGAAAGCTATGGGAACACAACTTGACATGAACACTGCCTACCGCCCACAAACGGATGGTCAAAGCGAGCGAACCATTTAAACGCTTGATGATATGCTTCGCACATGTGTGATAGACTTTGGAAGGTCGTTGGATACCCACTTTCCT
Organism: Lactuca sativa; assembly: GCF_002870075.4. NCBI lineage: Eukaryota > Viridiplantae > Streptophyta > Magnoliopsida > Asterales > Asteraceae > Lactuca > Lactuca sativa. The sequence goes on from NC_056630.2 coordinate 262,849,409, forward strand.
TTAATCGAGTTCTCGTACAACAAAAGTTATCACTCAAGCATCAAAGTTGCTCCATTCGAGGCATTGTATGGGCGTAAATGTAGATTACCGTTGTGTTAGGCTGAGGTAGGTGGCACTCAGCTAGCAAGAGGACAGACACCAAGCAATGCATTAACGGGACCAGAAATCATACGCGAAACGACCAAGAAGATAATTCAGATCAGAGCTCGACTGCAAGCATCACGAGACAGACAGAAGAGCTACGCTGATAAACGACGAAAGCCCTTGGAATCAAGTCAGGGATCAGGTGTTTTTAAAAGTCTCTCCATGGAAAGGGGTGATTCGTTTTGGGAAACAGGGAAAACTAAACCCACGATACATTGGATCCTTTGAGATTCTCGCCCGAATCGGTCTAGTGGCTTATAGACTGCAGCTACCCGCTGAGCTCAACAGTGTACACCCCGTGTTCCATGTTTCCAACAAAAATCTCGTCATCCCATTGGAAGAAATCGAAATCAACGAGAATCTCCTGTTCATCGAGGAACCAGTTGAAATCATGGACAGGGAAGTGAAGCATACTAAGCAAAGTCGCATTCCGATTGTGAAAGTTCGGTGGAACGCAGTACGTGGACCAGAATTCAAGTGGGAACGCGGAGACCAGATGAAGCAGAAGTACTCTCACCTATTCTCGCATTTTCAAATCTAGATTCAAAAAAGAATTTCGGGACGAAATTCCCTCTAGCGGGGGGATGATGTCACAACTAGGAATTCTGATGCTTTGTAAACCCTTAACAAGGATAACATTGTAACTAAAACTTGAAAGCATGTATGCTGCTTATTCAATGACAACAAAATTCCATCAAACACCCTATACAAACATTCAAATAGTCAACAAAAGGTTGGAAACCCTAAAAATCCCGGTTTAAGTCCATATGGACTAGGATTTCCTTATTGGGCCTAATGGACCAATAAGCTTCCAATTTGACTATTTTGGGATCAGGACCCTCAAATGGATCCTAATTCGACCCACTTTCATAAAACTTAACCTTTTTGGGCCTTATAAGCCTAAAACGTGCTAGTTTATCTAAATGGGCCTCATTGGGCCATAACAAATCTAATTAGCCCTAATGGGCCATAAAACTCATTCCTTGATGTATATTGAGTCGTGAATTACTCTAAAAGGCCCAATGGGCCGAAAACCATCAAATTGGGCCCATATTATGGACTCAAGCACAAAAAGGCCCAAAGCATTCTTTTCCTTAGCCCATTCTCGGCCAACAAGTATAAAAAAAAGGAAATGAATGAAAGAATGGCTCCATGACACCTCATTATTGTTTAGAGGTTAAGTAATGGATTATCCCACAAACAACCATGCAAGTCTCATATATCCATGCAATTCTCTCTCTTCTCTCTCTTCCTTCTTTCTTCAAACCGAAGACACACAACACACACATACACATTTCATCCATCTCTTTCAAATAAACTCTCTCTAGAGAAGTTCCTTCTTCTCCATAAATTTTCAAAGATCTAAGGTCGATCAAGGAGATTTCCACCAAAAACTCACCCCTTCCTTGGTAATTCCTTACACATCTAAGTTGTATAACTTCATCCTTGTGTTAAGATCATTCATTCTAAGCATTTTTGTGATCTTACTCTTAGAAAACCTCCATAAGTTCGAGATCAACCCAAGAAAGCTTGCTAGGGCCGAAAATAACATCAAACTCTTCCATTTTTTTCTTCAAACCAAAACAACAAGCAAAGGTGAGTTCATACCCCTTTACTTTCGGTTTTCACAAGTTTTATGGGGGAGAATACAAGTAAAATGTGTAGATCTATGTGTATGTGTATGTGTATGTTATGTGTGATTTCATGTGTTTATGTGGTAAATATGTGCCAAAAAGGAAAGAAATCTCGAGATCTATGGCTCAAGGAGGAAAATATACCTGATCTAGGATGTATTACATTAAACAAGTCAAGAAAAATTATCATCTAAGGTTATAATAAACATGTTACAACATAAAACTCATTTTTGGGATATTTTTGTCAAATAAACAAAAGTTGGGTTAAAGGTTGTCATTCATGGTTTTTATAAGGACCAAAAGGGTCAAAATAGTTAAAATAAAAGTTTTTATGAATATTATGCTCTTCAAAGGACTAGAAATGTAAATTGTGGTCTATTGGGCCAAATTTTGGGCTTTTCGGCCCATAGGCCCAAATTTGCGAAAAAATGGGTTTTAAGGGATTGTAATGGTAAATTTCTCAAAACAGTGTGTAAAAAGGTAAATAAATCTATTTCAGGAGTTAAAATGACCCTTTTTTGCCAAAAAGGATCAAAAATGCAAAGTTTTGGATTTTGGGTCAAATTTGTAAAAGTTGTGAAAAGTTTGGACTATAAATGAAAATCTTTAATAAAGGGGCTGAAACTGCCAAAAAGTAAACTTGGGGCTGAAAACGTCTTTTAAATAAGTCTTTGGGTCAAAATATCAAGAAAAATAGTTTGAGGACCTAAAATGCCATTTTTTATAAAAAGGGACTAAATGTGTCATTTTACTTAAATGAGGGCTGAAAAGGTCAAACTCATATTTTTGAGTCAATTACTTTATTATTAAAATATTGGGTCAAAAATACCAAAATCCTAACTAGGAATTTAGAATGGAAAAGTATGCATATACTTTCATTAATTTAAATATCGTTATAAAACAATCGACAAACTTCATGCCTTTGCGATTCAACAATTGATCAATTAGACATTCCGACAATCATACCATACTCAAAATAAGTAAACATTTAAACTGTTGGGCTTGAAAGCTTCAAATCATGCCTAATGGGCCTTCGTGACCCATTAAACGTGGCTTTTGGGCCTAACAATAATAATATATGTTATTTGGGCCTCCTGTGACCTAATTACATGCTTAAGGGACCATCAATGGCAACTACATGCTGTTGGGCCTTAGCGGCCCACTAGTATTGCTAGTAAGGTCCAAATAAATCATATTGGTAAGTAGGCCAACGCACCCTTTGTATACTCGACAGCCTTGGATAACATACACGATTAGTGGAACCTCGCAGTTCTCTTCTCCTCGTCTGTTAGGCTTATCTTCTATTCAAGTAAACAAAATCAGGACGTTAATCAACGGTAATCAAATTTGTTTGGATTAAGTGAGTAATAATAGGCGACACCTTTAAGTGCCGGTCGTAGTCTATAGTTATAATCAAAGTCTCCTAGAGGGAGAGCGAGAGTTTGTGTATAGATCTATACGGGGGTGACTCCCCCACACCTCAGCTGTTCGCTACAGTTAGACTCGGCCAGTCTAGGGTGACAAAATCTTAAGATCAAATTCGGCGTTCACTAGAATGCTAAGACAGACGAACTAGTCATTATCATGCATGGTTATAACGACTCACATAATAAATCCAATGTTATCTGAGTAATCAAGGGAATTCATAATCATTCGTCGTGACGGTATAATAATTCGAAACAATCATATTATCTTATCGAAAAACATCAGGTTTTTCGGGGAAATCAAGACTATACACTTGTATTTTCAATAACTATAATGCAATACTTTTGATTTATACACGCTTTGAAATCATTCATGCATAAACCTATGGATCTTCACACTTTTGTATAAACAATTGTCGTTTAAGAAAATATCGGATTTTCTGGGTTTTATAAACTGCACAAACCATTTTCATATCAACCCTGCTTATGAACTCACCAACATTCCATATGTTGACGTTTTCAAAATAACTTGTATTCTCAGGTAATAGATAAGCTGAAGAACAATACCAAGTGTGTTAGGATGTTATGTTTTGAAAACTCTCAAACAATTTATGTTATGGATATGTAATATTTAGACAATGTACTTGATGTGAACAAGGTCAGTTGTAATGTGTTAATACATGGTGATGTTTATATTTTGTTTCATGTATATTCATTGTGATGATATTCAATTTAAGTCACGCGAGCCCTCGGACGTTTCTGCCGTCTAGTTCGGGGGTGTGACATACATGGGCAGCATGGAATCAACACGTGGCACTACCTGGCACCACTGAAAAATGCGGCACATAAAGTAAAAGGCATGGCTTGCCCTGCCTAAATTTCACATATACATAGCAGCCCTTGCCTTATTCATCCTCAAACAATTCTCTGAACTCTCTCTAAATCGATTCTCCTCTCGAGTCTGGTTTTCCCCTAGATTTTTAAAAATAGTAAGTAGAGCCTTGAATCATCAAAGGGTCCGACAAATAGAAGCTCTCGGGTCGGAGTTTTGCCCACGTAATTTCTCGGTTTTCGCTAAAAATTCATGTAAGTTAAAGTCTCACTTGCTACGCTTTAAGTGTAATTTCTATTTATATTCATAGTCGTTGTTATGAATGTATAAATAAGATTTATTAGTAACTCCAGTCTTAATATGATTGATATACTTACATTAGAGGTGTCTAGAATTATCTCTTTGGCTTGGTTTTTGGATTTCAAAAAGGCTATATGCTGAAATGGTCTTACCTCCCAATTGTCTTGCCTGGCTAAACCTTATTTGATAGAACTCTTGGTATTCATTGGGATTAATGAAAGATATAGCTTTAATTACCAATTTTTCATACAGATTAATGAGTTATTGTAACACCCGTTGCAGGTATTTCCATTTTAACCCTTCGCATTTTAATTTGTTTTCAAATAAGCCTTTACGCTTGGCGTACACGTGAGTACATCGGGCGTACTCGTGCTGCTCTTAAACCCTAATTTTTTAGGGTTGTGTCCCCTATTTAAACACCTTAATTCCCTTGGACTTTCTTATGACCAACCTCTATTCCTCTAAACCCTAAAATCGAAACCCTAGCCCTTAAGAGTGAGTTTTGAAGCCTTTGAGTTATTTTTGAGTGTTCTTGGTGGTGAAAGAACCTCATTGAAGAAATAGAGGTGCACTTAAGCTCTTGGATCCAAAATCTTCACCTAATTGTTCATCTCCAGAAGGTATAAAGTTCATACCTTGGAGCTTGTTTTGGTAGATATTGTTTAGGTTTAAGTTTATGTCCATTTTGTCCCAAACCTTTGGTCTTTGAGAGTATGGACTACTCCAAGCCATTTGAGTTGTCTTTTCAGACGTTTTGGAGTGCATGGTACCATAAAAATGAAAGCTTGGCCCTTTTCTTTCTTCCATGCATGAGTTATGGAGTTTTGGTGATATTAGAAGTTAGGGTTTTGGGATTAAGCTCACTTTAGCCATGAACAGGCATAATTAGGACCTCTTTTATGGATCAAATTTGAGGTTGGAGTAAAATTTCTTAATTATAAAGGGCTTAAAAATTAAGACTTGAGTTTGGGTGCATATGTCGAGCGTAAATCTGGCTACGCCCAGCGTAGCCAGCCCAGATCCCGTTTTTTCAGCTTTGTGCTCTACGCCCAACGTAGAACTGAGTACACCGTGCGTGAAGGTCAAACAGATGACCTATGAGTTTCTTTGACTTTTCGACCAATTGTACCTTTGGGTGAATTTGTGAGGATTTTGGTCTTGGAAAGGGGCAAAATGGTCTTTTGCCCTAAATGTGGATTAGACATGGCTTGGGACTAGTAGAGTGTGAAAAATTACCTAAATTGTTAATTAGGGTTATTGGTGTAATTATTAGGTAGAGTTGAGTTTAGGCAGTTCGGGTGTGAGTTCTATCAGTCATCTGTATGAGGTGAGTCTCCTCACTATTCTTACATGTGTGGTAGAATATTTGTGTTGACCAATGGGGTCTATGTGTTATTACTATGATATGTGTTGTTGTGTGTGTTGAGACTTCGGGTAGTCTCAAGGGTTGCTGATTACATACAGAGCATGTTGTTTGCCCACTGAGACTTCGAATAGTCTCTGGGGTTGCTGATAACCCATATCTATTTATTTTGTGTTGTGTGGTATATGATATTTTGTGGAACTCACTAAGCTTTGTGCTTACAGTTGTTGATTGCATGTGTTTCTGGTACTTCTGATTATCACAAGAAGGTAAAGGCTTGTTTGTACACATTCGCCTGCACTTTATGATTCTGGATATTTTGGGACACTCTAATATTTTGATGATATTTGAAACTTGTGATTTTCTTGAGATGGTTTTTATGAACAATGTTTTTATGTGAGCTTAAAATGAAAATTTCGGTTTGACAATTTGGATGTTATAATTTGGTATCAGAGCCCTGGTTTGAGGGATTTGGATGAACACCTGTGGGATTCTAAAATCAAACCAAGGATCTGAGGATTTTCATAAAAACTTTTCAAAAAGAAACAAAGAATTTCAAAGGAGAAACACCGGATGAAGTAGTATGTATAATCAGTCGGAGATTGAGCGGTTTTTTCCCAAAATATCTCTATTTATTTTATGTGTAGTGTTGGGGTGTTATCTTATGAATTGATAGCACTACATGCTAGAGGATAAGCTAAGGATCCCTTAGGAAGTGTGTGATAAGGTTGCCTGATTCGTGATGCCTTTAGCCTAGGAGGTTGCTTTTATAACATTGAACATATCGTTGCTATTTGTTTAGTGTATGTTGCATAATTGTATATAGTTAGGATTTTATAGACTTAGAATGTATGATTTAGCATTTTCTTCTTGTTCCTTGTTTGGTTGTGCACTTGAGGTAGAATCATTTATTCAACTATCTATCGAGTCATGTACTATGTGTGATTAGCATACGCACAACGAATGGCGAGGATAACGAAAATCTTTGCGAGGCAAAGTGATGTTGGGGAGTAGTCTAGGTCAAGTGCCTAGGTGCTTAGTAGTGGTTCTGAGGAACCTATGGGTGTGGGTGTTTAGATGCCCTTGAGAAATAGAGTTCTCATGACATAGGGTCTAGGGAGGGCGACTTGAGACAAATACAGATTGGTGTAGTAGGTAGTATTGGGCATGTACTAATGAAAGCACTGGATCCGTACGCAACTCAAAAAGGAATCTTAGGACACTAGGGAACTTGCATGAGTGTGTAAGTGTTTATGCATGTCCTATAGTCTGATTCTAATTATTTTCTTGTGTGTTTTACTATGGTGGTTACCCGAGGTTGAGGCTCCAATGATCCAGAGAGGCCGAGTGCCAGTGATGATGAGATTCATAGGATCGTTGCCTCTAAGGTGGGCACGAAAATTAGAGTGGCCATACCAGAGAAGTTTGGGTCTATTAAGACCACACTGATTGAGACTTTTGACAAACATTATGCTACCGTCGTTGAGGCTGCTGTTGTCGCAGCCACCTCAATTGTTGCTGCTGCGAGACCGTAAGGGGGTGATTTAATGTGGTACCAGAAGTTCAACAATACAAAGCCACCAGATTTTGACGGGACCAGGGACCCGATTGTTGTGATGATATGGATTTCCGATGTCAAGGGTTGCTTATACACCTGCTCCTGGCAAGAGAATCTGAAGGTTCGCTTTGCTCTTAACCTACTTTGCTTGGGAGTGAAGGATTTATGGAAGTTTGTGACAACTGACTATTCTCCTGCGGAGCATTCTAAAATGTCTTGGGAGAAATTTACTAAGATGTTTAGAGATGAGTTTGTGCCATTGGTTGAGACAGATCGGCTGGCCTAGGAGTTCCTGTTACTCAAGCAGAAGACAGAGAAGGTGACAGAGATCACTAGGATGTTCCATGAGAGGGCCCTATTTAGCCCTAACCGCGTGTCATCAGAGCAGGCACGTGTGAGCTGGTATCCAATTATCATAAGGAAGGATATCCATGAGCTCATGGTGAACACCTCATAATGGACATTGGCTAAGCTGCAGACCAATGCCACGAAGAGAGAGATCAATTTGGAGAACCAGGTAAAATAGGAGAGGGAGACTAAGGGGAGAGAGAGAGAGAGAGAGAGAGAGAGAGAGGCCAGTGTAGTTGCAACCAACGACTAAACGGTTCAAGCTCGTTGATTCGAGAGCTGGAGGCTAGAAAGGCCGCACTTGTAGCAATTGTGGAAAGGGTCATGAGGGACCATGTCAGTCAGGGACTATTTTCTACATGTGTGGCAAGGAGGGGAATATGGCAAAGGATTGCCCCAAGGGATTTTGGGTTTGTTTCAATTGCAACCAGACGCGTCACATGAGGTCTAAGTGTCCTCAGCTTGCATCGGGGACGTTTCAGTCTCTTGCTCCTACTACTTTACACAATACTGATGGCCGGCAGGGGAAGGCTGAGACTCCAAGGGCTCGAGGGAGAGCGTTTCAGTTGACAGTAAAAGAGGCTGGAGCAGCACTAGACGTCGTCAATGGTATGTGTTTCTTTATTAATTATGTTGATTTGATTTATGTTTGCTTATGATATTGCTCGTGTTAGTTACTTTCCTTGTGAATTATTTACTTGCTCTAGTGTTGTTTGACTCGGGTGTGAGTCGGTATTTTGTGTCATCATCCTTCTGTCATGGTCTTAGCATTGCACATCAGGCCTTGAGTAGGTCATTAAGGATTTTTATAGCTTATGAGCATGCAATCTCCGCTACTATCATCTATCGGGGCTGTGTACTGGAGATTTTTGGTGTTGGGTGTCCGATAGACCTTATTCCTATTGTAGTAGGATATGTATGCGTTATCGTGGGTATAGATTGGTTGAGCTGGTTTGAGGCTCTAACTGACTGTGACCAACAATTGGTGACGGTTCGAGACCCGAGTGGGCGAGTGCTTACCATTTACGGCGAGGGCACTAGGGCTGGATCAGTTTTCTGTTTTGCCGCCAGGGCGAGATAGTGTCTACATCATGGGTGTGTGAGTTATCTAGCGTATGTGAAGGATACTCAAGTTCATGAGAAAAGATCGATTTATATATCTGATGTTCCTATTTTGCGTGAATTTCCAGATGTTTTTTTAGAGGAGTTTCCGGGTGTTTCTCCCAAGAGGCAGGCGGAGTTCTGAATTGACTCGATCCCTGACGTGGCGTCGATCGCCAAGGCGTCATATTGCCTTGCACCACCCAAGATGCAGGAATTATTGTCACACCCCGCTAAAGCGGAAACACGAGGCGTGGTAGTACAAAGGGTCTCATAGCAAAAGTTAAAAGACAACACCAACCATATTATTAAAAAGCATTACAAATTACAATGAGTTTGAACAGCTTTTTAAAAGAATTTTCAATGTATTTGAAAGACAACACGTTTGAATGCTCCTACAAGTGATATGTCTTTAGGTGCCTCTTGCTAGATGATTCCTGAAAAAACATGTAAAATGAGCGTCAACTATAAAAATAGTTGGGGAGTTTAAATGTTTACAAAAATAAAGGTTTCATGAATTGTAATCAAGGTTTTGATAGAAGTTTCCATAAATAAAATTACATTGCTAAAATGAGTAAATAAGTTTGCATAAACAAAATTCGTTGTCATCATGAGAAATAAAGTGTGTTGCCCAAAGGAGATGCAAAGTCCATATTCTCTTAGGATTTTTTTTTTTTGCTAAAACGAGTAAACAAGTTTCGTTGCTAAAATGAGTATATAAGTTTCGTTGCTAAAATGAGTAAACAAGTTGCTATAATGAGTAAATAAGTTTTTATGTATGTAATAATCTTTGTATGTGCGTAACAATCAACAATGAGTTCACAACCAAGCCTATGACCGTTGCGATATCAAGATCTATGCTTATTGTTCCATAGATGAACATGGTAAAATACACTCAAGCAATCGGGCGAGTAAGGAGTTGTCAATTACTAATAGCGCTATTCATAGTGACCATTGGCTCAAAGAGTTAATGGTTGGAGTAAAGTGTAAGGGATTTTAAAACGATAAGGCCTAATGTTTCAAGTTGCATACAAATACATAGCACAATATTGCAAAATATAGCAATCAAGTTTGATACGATTCAATATAGATACATTAAACATAAATAGTTAAGACATGCTTTTCCATTCCAAAATATTTAAAAACTGAAAAATAGGAGGAGGCGTGGATACTCACAATGCCTTATGACGATGCAAATGATGCCTTGAACTAAATTCCACACGACCTGCTACCGATGCCCTACAATAATGGTATACACTAGTGAGTCTTTAATCGAAATCTAACACTAGCATACTTAACTTCTATAATAGAATTATGCCAATATTATGTTAAAGTTAGGTTTTGTATAAGTTGCAAATAATTTTCTGAAAAGTCGGATTTCCATATACCAATTGACTTATTAACATTTGCATGTGACAAATCTCATTTTGTGTTATTGTTTGAAATGTATTTTTGCACTTTTGGATGGGTTTCACAAGCTAAAAATCCAAAACTAAATCAAATAAGTTCTAAAAATTTCCAAACTTAAGATTTCAGTTCTAACTATAATTTAGAACATCCTTGTAATTTTTCATGATTTTTAAATATGTTTAACTATTTTTCCACCATTTAATTCCTTGAAAACATCATAAAATAGTGAAAAATACTAAATAGTTAAGAAAAATTCCCAATCTTTTGGTAAACTATTATACAATATATATATATATATATATATGGGAAAAAACTCAAATTGATTTTCAAACAGTTTAACCCAATTTTTGGACAAGTGTAGCTATTTATTACCAATTTAACCCCTTAGACCTTCATTAAATCGGGAAAAATAATAAATTCTCATGGAAAATTTTGTATATTTTTCCATGGAGTCTTTATGATGTCGAAAAGATGGGAGAATTATTAAATATGGCTTTGGACATCCATAATGTAATTTTACTATTTATTTCTCTTCAACAAAAATAAATTCGAAATCAATAGAAAACAATCATATAAATGCATGAAACTTCATGGAACATCTTTAATCCGTGTATGGGTAATATCAGAAATTTCTTAGAATTTATTGACCTCGGGACGTATTTATGTGATTTATGAGCTCATTTTCTTGCGAAAATTGCAATAAATCAAGAAAAATGTATTAAGACATGAAACTTTCCAAATAATCTTATTATACCACTGAGATTTGGGGAAAATCAGGTTAAGACAAAACACCACAAGATGGCTAAGATTTTGAGTTGAAGGAGCGTTCTTTGGTCTTATTTTCTAGAAATTTCATGGGTGTGCGAGAGGGAAAGAGAGGGAAATGATGTTTGTGGAGATAGAGAGAAATGTGAGAGAATGAAGGAGGAGGTGGAGTGTGAGAGAAAAGAAATGATTTAGTGTATCCTGGGAAGACAAATTTTAAAGGAGGAGAGAGGGGCCGAAATTTTGAAAATGAGAAAGGTTCCCTCTCACTTTTATTTTTATAAAATTCCAATTTCTTTATAAAAATATCAAATGTTTTATAAAATGTGCATTTTAATCTAGTTTTTATTCATAAACCTTGATTTTTGGCTTATAAATTAAGAGTAATTGACAATGACCTAAAATTTATTTCATTGGTTATATTTTCCTAATTTTAATTGTTTAAATTGATATTGTAATATTTATAACAAAATTTATGGAGTTTTAGGTGTTAAAGTTTATAATTTGAGTTTTTAGGGCTTTTAGGGTTTTGAGATTTAATAAATCTTTGGATATCAAAATAAATTGAATCTTTGTGACTTCAAATTATTTTTGGGTTTCGTAGCTCTTATTCAAGTAAGAAATAATGTTTGTAATTTATTTTAATCGGTTTATTAGCATTTCTATGTAGTGATTCCGAGATCCAAGTGAAATTGAAGAATCAAGTATACTAGTTACAGTTGCAACTTTGACTTAAGTTCATACAAGACTCGAACCTAATTTCTACTACTAGGTCAAGTACATGTTGTGTCTATATGAATATACAAAAATGCTCGAGTCAATGAATGACCCGAATTTGATAGTCACTACAGTTAAGTAGGTGTAGAATTCACATATCAATGTCTAAGTACACTATCCCTCGTTTCTAGTTGTTTCCAAGTTTCTAGTAGGGTATGACTTAGCCTCTAGCTACCAAGACTATCATGTGCTGCCTATAAGTGCAACTAAGTTTATTCAAATATACAAATGTCTCGAATTTTTGACGGTTGTCACAGTCTTCCCCAGTTGAAAGAATTTCGTCACGAAATTCAATTCGTGACGTATTCTATTAGAACTTAGTCGAATACAAGTGTATAGTTGGAGAGTTGGTGACTTAAAGAACCTTGGATTAACTCCTCAAGGGAGAGTCAAATCATTTAATTATAATTGGGTTAGTGTTTCCCCAATTCGAATTTTGCCGTCTAGATTGTGGGAAATTAGGATCATGGGAATCATGATCCAACCATGGCGACCTAGGCGAAAAAGATTATCTAATTAGATATTATCTGACTTAATAAAGCACTATAAGTTTTTCTGAAGCACCAACTGCATTGGGTGTTAAGTTTGTATTGATCCTTAAGCCGCGTTCTAAATCAACACTAAGTGTAAATTCGTCGTCTAATAAGGAAGAGGTTAGAGACAATTTGCTCACTTCCCGGTTGGTTACTAGATCTGGAAATGATATAGTCCAAAATAAGAAGGGGTAGCATGAATGAAAGAGAACCAATCTAGGGTAAGTTCCTAATGATACACGTTAAGGGTAGGCAATGAAGTTTTGGTTCATTTCAATTCTATAGACTATTCAAGTGTCGTATCTACAATAAATTACAAATTGATTAAGGATCTTCGAGGCTATATTTACTACTACGATTACTCTTACTACAATAGAACCATATTCGAAGAATATATATATATATATATATATATATATATATATATATATATATATATATAGAGAGAGAGAGAGAGAGAGAGAGAGTCATTGTTGCAAATGGAAGCGATGCAAGTTTATGATGAATTAATTCACATTGTCTAAATAGCATTTTGAGTGTTTAGAAACGATAAGTAATCTCACTGTTATTAAAATGTGTGATAATTCCAAGAGAATGAAGATACATGTGTGGCGATCAAACGAAGTAGTAAAATAATAAAGGGATTAATTAAGGTTAAAGGTTTAGGTCGTCAATAAGGGGATTTAAATATAGAAATATTCATATTACAATTTTTTGAAAAATTGTCCAATTGTTTAAGTCAGAGGAAAAATTCAATATTACGAGGAGTCAGAATATTTATGAAAACAAGTTTTAGAGTTTAGGAATTCACTGGAAATTGCAAAGTAAAATGTTATTTTAAGAAAAGTGTAAAAATGTCGATCATTGAAAATAGTGCATTTTTAATTTAGTGATTCTACCAAAAACAATCATTTGTAGGATAGATAATCCTAACATTTAAAACTTCTTATGCTTTTAAAGAAGATGTATTTTTCACATTTATTTTCTGGATTTAGAAAAATGATAAGAACAAGGCCAGTCACCTTGTGTATTAATTGTAAGGAAAATACACTGAAAATTGCATTTTAAATCAAACTTCTAAATTTAGAACAAAAGAACAATGAAAATAAGGATTACTCATTTACGGCAGATTTCATAATAAAAGTGAAATATATATGATAAGAGATGTAGTTGAATATATTATGGTTGACCAAGTCAAATTTCTTCATGATTATACATGTATTAATTTCTCAAAACGAAAAGGTAGAATTCCAGTTTGTATACGTATGAATATGGTACTAAGGGAAGCAAAATAGACAAAAACAAATTTAGACCATGTATTGTGTTATTATTAGGAGTGTGCAAGATCTGAAATCAGATAGAGAGCAATAAATCAAGTGTCGAGGCAAGGAAAGGAAGGTAGCAACAATGATTGTTATTATTAAAATTTTAAGAACAATACATATATGTAGATTTAAATCTAGTTTGAGGTATATTTCGAACTTCAATCTTTGACATATGCTGACGATTAAATAGACACGTGAAAGTTTTAAGGTGTTTTCTAAGGTTAGCTAAAAATTCACGAGTTATCTATTAAGTTCAACTTTATTTGTGAAAAAGAAGAATCACTAAAATTGGTAATTAAAAATCTGACAGTTTTGACCTTTTAGACTGGAGTCCAACAATGGTTTAAACGGATAAGATAAAACTTAGTATATTTAAAAGAACAATTATACTTTGTTGAAAGTGCATCACTGGAAATTTAAAAGTGAACACAATGTTTTGCAATGCGGTAAAATCTAGAAACTTTATAGATTATAAAACTAATTTGTAATAAAATAAACAAATAAGGTGTGATTTGAAATGTAGGCATTAGTGATGTCTTGTAAACACGTTTGGAGTAGAATGTTGTAAAAATAATATGTCGGGTTTCAAGGAAACACATTTAAGTAAAGTACAATGCCTAAATGAGAAAGTGGTCAAAAGAGTCAAAACAAAAGTGGTTTGAGAGATCTGATGAAGCTTTTACACATAATATGAATTCAATGTCATATGTTTAAGTTTTACAGTATAGAGTTTAAACACTTTTATAAAAGTTTTTTGAAAACACGCCAAAATGGTAAGGTTTAAAATGGTTATTTGCCCTTAAAAACCATATATATCCATTGAAATGGATTTGAAATAAAATTGAAATAGCAAGGTTAAAACCAACATTGGTTAAATTGAGTTTTGGAGAAAACTGTTAAGTTAAAGCAAGTTGTCAAAAGTAAAGCTGGTTTTTTTTAACGAGAAATATAATTTACATTGTTAGGAAAAGTCTAGTAAGTTATATGGAGTGGTTACAAATTATTGTACTTACGGTACATAAAACCATCGAAACAAAATAGGCTTTTTTTTATTGAAGATTAAAAAGTAAGGAATGGGTAGATTAGTGTACCTGATCGTACCTAAATACTAAAGCGAGTATAAAGCGAGTACCAGTGAGTTTTTCCCCAAAATAGAGGACAAGAAAGATTGTTTGTAAACCATTTTATGGTGTCAATGCAGTTTTGGGCCTTTTATAGGGGTCAAAGGTCAAGTTATAGGTTTGGCGTCAGGCTCACAGCGTAAGAGGATGTAATCCTTTATAATGATAGGAATGTCTATAATGTCGATAAGGCTTAAACGAATGTATGAAAATAATAAGGTTCGAAGGTGGATTCAAAATTTATAGGAAGGATTCGTACAATGAAGTAGTGCGATGTTTGATTAAGCATGAACATATAAGGTTAAAGGTTGGGTAGGAAACATGTTAGTAATTTGAAAAGTGTAAGATGATTGTATACTCGAGATGATCAATAATGTATCTAGGGGTCTCGAACTAAGGCTTGTAATTTTTTGTCATAGAGGCGATAGTTTGTGCTTGAATTCAGATATGCAAAGTAAAGACGGTAGGGTAAGAATCACCAAAGATAAGGTTTAGAATCAAAGAGGTATCCTAGACTAAGTTTTAAGGTCAAGATAGAAACAACTAATAACTAAAATCATAGCATAGAAGAGAAGTCTCATGTATCAGTAGCAATGGGTTGAGCTTTCTTGCCTCCTCGAGAGTCATATTTGGGATGCTCACCAATGACATCCAGGTTATTACGTGTGGCGACTCATCTACTTTCTAACACGATGCTCCAATTCTCATCTATGTCGGTATCGGAATGCTTTTCCTATTTGTAACTCTACTACGAAGACGATGAAGATGTATTGAGGTATAATTGGTATTGGTTTCAACATAGGATTATTACTAGTGGCTATCTAGCTACTAACCTTACGTCTAAAGTCAATAGCTACCTAAGAATACACATTCTCAATGTTAAGTGGATTGCTTTTAGAGTGGCTAGTGATATAACCTAACTTGTTAACCTAGCACTTGATAAGGGATAAGGATATTTCTAGATAGAGACATTTTTATAAAAGTGCACTTAGTTTCTAAGTGTACCTAGATTAATGCCTATAATATGCAATGCCCAAACGCACACCGAAAAAATTTTGTTTTTCTAAAGTTTGAGTTGAAAATTGTTTTGAACATAGTTCTACTATAACCGTTTCCAACCTCACCTTAATTTTCCTTAACAAAGCATAGTTGGCCAGACCATACTTAATTAAAGTCCAATAATGCGTACTCGTATTAGTTATACTAGCAGTATGTTCAATATTTTAAAATCTTTTTGAAAGTTTTTGGCTATAGTTGTGCTTCTCTAAAGGGAAACTGATATTCTCTATAACCTTCGGCTCTGATACCATTTTTTTCACACCCCGCTAAAGCAGAAACACGAGGCATGGCAGTACAAACGGTCTCATAGAAAAATGTAATGCCCCGTTCCTAAGAGTACTTAATTGTGAGTCCCTGGGATTTAAGAGGAAAAGTATTTTGGTCATCTTGTGGGAAAAGTGGAATAAAGAGGGCCAAATATGAAAGTTGGGGACACAACGAGTACGCCCAACGTAAGCTGGGATTATGCCCAGCGTAAGAGCGTAGTTGGACGCGGGTGCAAGGTTGAGTACACCCAGCGTACTAGAGGTACGCCTAGCGTGCTCTTAGAGTTCTAAAACCCTAAATTTAGGGTCAGCCACTATATAAGGAACATGTTGGTTCATACCCTAGCCTCCCTAAGCTCTCCCTTAACCTCAGAAACCCTAGATAGCCATTCCACCTCCATTGTTGGGTGTGTTTGGCCTTGAAAAGCTTATTTTGGCTAAGGAGAGGCTAGAGGAAGAAAGAGGAAGTTGTCAAGGAAGGAGTTGAGTGGCTGGAGCTTGTAGATCTGGAAGGATATCATCCTGTGGAGCCTAGTTGAGGTATAAAGCTTCTTGCTTGTCATTTATATTGCATAGATCTAAGTGTTATGAAGTTTTGACATCATCCTTGTCTCAAAAGTCCTCATCTTGATGCATGTTTTGAGTTGGTCGAGATTATCTGTCCTTTCAGACCTTTGGAGAGGTCTTGAGTGAGAAAAATGAGGTCCCAAGGGTTGTGGTTGTTCCATGTGTGAGATATGTAGGTCTTAATGGGTTAAGACCTTGGATTAAGAGCTTTATGGACGTCCCAAGTGATAAAGTTTGAGACTTTATGAATCTTAGGCATATTTGGCCTAGGGATCTGAAGTTTGGGCTTAAGAGCTTAAGCCATTAAGAAGTTATGAGGACTTAATGAGTAGCGAAGTTACGCCGCGCGTAACATAGGAGTACGCCCCCGCGTAGCGGGTCAGTGCCCCGATCCCCAGTTGCGAATCAGCGAGTACGCCAAGCGTACCAGGGAGGGTACGCCCAGCGTACTCCCTCTATTGGGTTTTTCATTTTGGGCCTTAGGGTTTGGGTTGTTATTTGGGCTGTTGGATTTTGGGCCGTGACTGGACATTATGGATAGAGTATTGTGGGCCCATTGGTTGTCATGGATCATGGGTCTAGGCCCATTTGGTGAGGTGGGCCCAATTTTGTAAATTGGGCCAATAGTGGGCTTTGCTTCGGACTTTTGGACTTTGGGCCATTGGTGGGCTTGGGAGCTTACCTAGTGTTGGGCTGGATTGAGTTAAGGGTAAAATGGTCAATTTACCTTGGAAGGGTTTTGTGCTTAGCCTAATGATTATTTGTGCTATGTTGGCTAGTTCGGGATTTTCGGTGAGTCGGTGATTCGAGAATCTGCGTCTTCAGTTCAGAGTTTCGGCAGTGCGAGGTGAGTTATCCTCACTATATCAACAGGGTCTAAGGCACCAAGGCCGGCCCTTTATCGGAATGAGATCCGGGTATTTGTGTTATGTTATTGCTTGATATGTTTGCATCCTGGTAGCTAGGATGGTATACGTTAGAGACCTGGTTGAGGTCGGTATCCTGATATGTAGGGTGATGCTATGCTAATGACCGGTTAGGTCGGTATCCTGGTTAGGATGATGATATGTTATGTGATCTGTTAGATCGGCTTGTTGATTGTGAATTGATATATGATTGTATGTTTATGTGCACATGGTTGTTGGACTGGGGTTGGGTTGAGGCGGGTCCTGCTTTGTGTTGTAGGCCAAGATACCCAGGGCAGACCGGTTGTCCCGAAGGCCCAGCGAGCGGTTCGGATAGGCTGTAGGCCCCAAGAGGGCGGACCAGACGTGCTGCGGCTCGGAGAGTGGACCAGGCCGACTGAAGGCCCGGTGCGGGCGGACCAGTCATATTGTAGACTCAGAGAGTGGACTAGGTGGATTGAAGGCCCAGTGCGGGCGGACTAATCACACTGCAGACTCGATGTATATGGCTAGACTCGGAGGGTGGACCAGGTGGACTGTTGGCTGGTGCGGCGAACCAGTCACACAGTAGACCCGAAGTGCATGACTGTTCTGTGATCGGATATGATATGGCATGTTATGCGTGTATGGTATATGTGGTTGGTATTTTGGGGATATCTCACTAAGCTTTCGGGCTTACAGTTGTGGTTTAATGTTTTTCAGGTTCTTCAGGAGACCGTGGCAAGGCGAAGGCGTGATCGTACCGCTCCTCATGTTTATGTTGTGATTTGATTCTGGGAATACTCTAAATTAATTGTATTGAAAACCTTTTTTGTAATAATTTAATGAAATCGGGTTGTTTTTGAAAAGTTTAAATTGGTTGGAAATTTTCGGTCGTTACAAGTTGGTATCAGAGCCTTGGTTTGAGTGAATTGGAGGAACACTTGTGTGACTCCAGTCTCAAATCGAGGAGAGTTTTCAAAAGAGAATTTAAAATGGTTTTCAAAATGGGTAAAGGAGGATGCAGAGGTATGATCAGCCGGAGCCAGTAAGTAACCCCAAAATACCATACATGATATTTGTTTTTGAGCTTTGATAGAACAGCATGCTAGTGCTAGGCTAGGGATCTTCAGGATTTCATGATAATGTTGCCTGATTTATGATGCCTGTTAGCCTAGGGTTTCCTTGTGGGAGATTTCCAGTGTTACTCTAGTAGTGAGGGTTGAGCGCTTGTTTTGTATGTTTTCACTAGGTTGTTGTGGTAGTACTTCATACAAATATGGGTAGGTGTGGAAGGTAGTATGGGCCCGTACTACTGAAAGCACAGGACCTATACGCGTATCAGGGAAACCATGAACCCTAGGGTTGGTTTGAGAGTTGGTTCCCGGGTTAGTGGGAAGTGTCTGAGATTTTATGGTGTTTTTCAGTATGGAGATTCCGAGGCATGCTGGGAGTGGATCCGGGTTAGGATCATGAGAAGGAGAAGGAGTTTCGGGCGGGTCAGTACCGCCCGAGGTTATTGGTCAGATGAGCACATGCGAGTTGGATGCGAGGATTCGTGAGATCCTACATGATGAGGTTGCTGCGTTGTTCCGGGCTGAGTTGCTGGAACTGTTTGGGTCGATCAAGACCGTTATGGTTGAGTATTTTGATGAGCGCTATGCAGCCCTCACAGAGACGGCTGCCGCGGCGGCTATAGCGGCTGTAGCAGCGGCATGGGGAGGAGCTGGTCGGGGTTTTCAGTATCGGGACTTCGATAATACGAAGCCTCCTACCTTTGATGGAGTTCAGGACCCGATTGTTGCTATGAGATGGTTGTCAGACGTGGAGGGGTGTTTCTTCACGTGTCCATGCCCTGCTGATCATAGGGTGAGGTGTGCTCTGAACCTGTTGAGGCTCGGGGCGAAGGATTGGTAGAGATTGACCACGGGGTCATATTCGGATGCGCAGAAGGCTGCGGTTTCATGGGATCAGTTCAGAGAGATGTTCAGCACTCGTTATGTTCCGCGGGTTGAGAGAGAGAGATTGGCTCAGGAGTTCCTCGAGCTGAAGCAGGGTTCGAAGTCGGTGACTGAGATCACCAGGATGTTCACTGAGAGGGCGATGACAGTTTGTGTCTCCGCAGAGGTGTGAGACTTTGTTGGAGTTGCAGGAGGCCGCCAGGCAGCGTGAGTTGGAGATTGAGTTGTAGTTGCGAGAGCTGAGGCAGGCTCCGGTGCAGTCGCAGTCGGTGCCGAAATGGTCCAAGACCGTTGATTCTAGGGTGGGAGATCAGAGTAGCCACGCTTGTGGGAAGTGTGGGAGGGGTCACACTAGAGTTTGTAGGTCCGGTGGTGCATGCTGCAAGTGCGGAAAGGAGGGGCACTATGCGAGGGATTGTCGGCAGTCAACGCTGGCTCGGGATTTGAGGATTTGTTATCATTGTCATCAGGTTGGGCACTTGAGGGTCAACTATCTACAGCTTGCTGCAGGACCGGTGCAGGCTCCAGCACCGACCACTTTGAGGATCATGGGTGGAGGTGAGGGTGGAGCAGAGCCCCCAAGGGCTCAGGGTCGTGCTTTTCAGGTTACAGCAGAGGAGGTCAGAGCAGTGCCGGATGCAGCCACGGGTATGTTTCTTTCTTGATGTCTTGTTATCTTGTGATTATTGTAGAGTGTTGTTATCTGCTAGTCTCATTGTGTGGTTTTTGGTGTGGTATTCGTTGTTCTTTGAGGGTTATGGTATGGTTATGGGGTAGTGTTGGGAAATTCGTTGGTTATCATACATGGGGGTTATTAGTGGAAATCTGGCGTCTGGTTTGAAGGTTGGGTAGCATCTACATTCTGAGGAGTGGTTAGCTGCAGATTGAGTTTCTTTCGAGCTCGAAATGATCAGTGTTGATATGTGATTTTGTGAAGGTTGCTCGTGCTTGCGGGACGCAATTCGCGTGTAAGTGATTGTGTTGTGTAAGGTTGTTGAGGGAGGTCGGTGATGGCGATCGGTGATTAATAGTCAGTGCTATAAGTGGGGGAGAATTGGAAAATTCTCCAGAAGATCAATGAGCATGTGAAGTTGTTTAGCTATTTGGGATTCAGTAGTATTCTGTCAGCCAAGAGCGTAGGCTGGTATGAGTAAGCGGCAGGCATGCGGGTCGGGATACAGACAGGGTATTTGATTGTGGAGGGCCTAGGATCCGGCCGGGATTGAGTATGTATGATGGAGATAGAGTTCGAAACCCCTAGAGGGCTAGAACAGTATGCATGGGAGGATTTCCCGGAGAGATAACTCGAAATGATGAAGGCTAGTTGAGCGGTCCGGATAGACTGAAGGCCGGTAGGCGTACCAGTCAAGCCGAAGGCTCGGAGGGCGGTCCTGCCAGACTGAAGGCCTTGGAGGGCGGTCCAGATTGGCTGAAGGTTCTGAGACTGGTCCAGATTGGCTGAAGGCTTGGTAAGGCGGTCCAGTCATGCCGAAGACTCTGCAGGTATTGTTAGACCGGTTTGAGGAAATGGGTTGAGTTTGTCGCGATGTGTTAGCCTTAGAAGGTCTGGCCCCGGGTATTGATCTTGATTAGTGGAGATAGTGCATGGACTCGAGAGTCCTTGCGAGCAGATTCAGAGCATGTGTGTTGCATGGATAGCGGTTATGCTATAAGGGAGTGGTGTAGCATTGGGCGAGCACCGTGGCACTTGTCACAGTGACAAGGTGGCGAAGTGGATTTCCTTAGTAAGGAAAGAGAGAGGAATGTAGCTCCGAGAGGGAGTGTAAATTCACGGAAGTGAAAGCGGCAGTGCAGAGTTATGATTGGAGTGATCCAATTATGGTCTTTGAGCACGTGATTGCGGCAGTGGTATGGAATCACATCCGGATGGGATGTCTGCTGAGGTCGCGGAAGGGATTCCATGGGTGTAGAGCCAAGAGGCTCGGAAGGGGTGCAGGGATGGAGTCTTGGATTCCCAGTTTGATTCTGATCAAGGAATTGTGTATGTAGTGGTGATTCATCATGGGGGATGTTTGGAGGTGTCGTCAGTGTGACGGGTTTTCCCAACCCGAGGGTGCTAGAGCTAGTGCAACATGTGCATGCGATTGCAAGAGGAGAACTCATGGGGGTCGCTCTGAGGCTGAAGAATGTGTCATCTGTCAGCATGGAATGGATAGAGTTGGACTCGGATCAGGAACCCAGTGGTTCAGGGTTATATCTAGCTCGTAAGAGTCAAGTGATTGTTGTGATCAGGATCGAGAAAACTGCCATGGAGTAGTACTCGGTTGATAAGTATAGAATCTGATAAATGTGGTTATCAAAGGGTGAAGCCGGTGGTCAGAACACCGCAAGAAAAAGGAAGATTGAGTTTTGGACTTCAAAGGGTGTGACTTAAGGAACCTGGTTTAGTTAATGTCAGGTGGTGCGTTGCGGGAGAAGTTCTGGAGTAGAGATGCCGAAGGCTTCGAGGGCGAAGCCTAATTTAAGTGGGGGAGAATTGTAACGCCCCGTTCCTAAGAGTACTTAATTGTGAGTCCCCGGGATTTAAGAGGAAAAGTATTTTGGTCATCTCGTGGGAAAAGTGGAATAAAGAGGGCCAAATATGAAAGTTGGGGACACGACGAGTACGCCCAGCGTAAGAGCGTAGTTGGACGCGGGTGCAAGGTTGAGTACGCCCAACGTACTAGAGGTACGCCCAACGTACTCTCAGAGTCCTAAAACCCTAAATTTAGGGTCAGCCACTATATAAGGAACATGTTGGTTCATACCCTAGCCTCCCTAAGCTCTCCCTTAACCTCAGAAACCCTAGATAGCCGTTCCACCTCCATTGTTGGGTGTGTTTGGCCTTGAAAAGCTTATTTTGGCAAAGGAGAGGCTAGAGGAAGAAAGAGGAAGTTGTCAAGGAAGGAGTTGAGTGGCTGGAGATTGTAGATCTGGAAGGATATCATCCTTTGGAGCCTAGTTGAGGTATAAAGCTTCTTGCTTGTCATTTATATTGCATAGATCTAAGTGTTATGAAGTTTTGACATCATCCTTGTCTCAAAAGTCCTCATCTTGATGCATGTTTTGAGTTGGTCAAGATTATCTGTCCTTTCAGACCTTTGGAGAGGTCTTGAGTGAGAAAAAGGAGGTCCCAAGGCTGTGGTTGTTCCATGTGTGAGATATGTAGGTATTAATAGGTTAAGACCTTGGATTAAGAGCTTTATGGACGTCCCAAGTGATAAAGTTTGAGACTTTATGAATCTTAGGCATATTTGGCCTAGGGATTTGAAGTTTGGGCTTAAGAGCTTAAGCCATTAAGAAGTTATGAGGACTTAATGAGTAGCGAAGTTACGTTCCGTGTAACATAGGAGTACCCCCCGCGTAGCGGGTCAGTGCCCCGATCCCCAGTTGCGAATCAGCGAGTACGCCAAGCGTACCAGGGAAGGTACGCCTAGCGTATTCCCTCTGTTGGGTTTTTCATTTTGGGCCTTAGGGTTTGGGCTGTTATTTGGGCTGCTGGATGTTGGGCCGTGACTGGACATTATGGATAGAGTATTGTGGGCCCATTAGTTGTCATGGCTCATGGGTCTAGGCCCATTTGGTGAGGTGGGCCCAATTTACTAAATTGGGCCAATAGTGGGCTTTGCTTCGGACTTTTGGACTTTAGGCCATTGGTGGGCTTGGGAGCTTACCTAGTGTTGGGCCGGATTGAGTTAAGGGTAAAATGGTCAATTTACCCTTGGAAGGGTTTTGTGCTTAGCCTAATGATTATTTGTGCTATGTTGGCTAGTTCGGGATTTTCGGTGAGTCGGTGATTTGAGAATCTGCATCTTCAGTTCAGAGTTTCGGCAGTGCGAGGTGAGTTATCCTCACTATATCAACAGGGTCTAAGGCACCAAGGCCGGTCCTTTATCGGATTGAGATCCGGGTATTTGTGTTATGTTATTGCTTGATATGTTTGCATCCTGGTAGCTAGGATGGTATACGTTAGAGACCTGGTTGAGGTCGGTATCCTGATATGTAGGGTGATGCTATGCTAATGACCGGTTAGGTCGGTATCCTGGTTAGGATGATGATATGTTATGTGATCTGTTAGATCGACTTGTTGATTGTGAATTGATATATGATTGTATGTTTATGTGCACATGGTTGTTGGACTGGGGTTGGGTTGAGGCGGGTCCTGCTTTGTGTTGTAGGCCAAGATACCCAGGGCAGACCGGTTGTCCCGAAGGCCCAGCGAGCGGTTTGGATAGGCTGTAGGCCCCAAGAGGGCGGACCAGACGTGATGCGGCTCGGAGAGTGGACCAGGCCGATTGAAGGCCCGGTGCGGGCGGACCAGTCATATTGTAGACTCAGATAGTGGACTAGGTGGATTGAAGGCCCGGTGCGGGCGGACTAATCACACTGCAGACTCGATGTATATGGCTAGACTCGGAGGGTGGACCAGGTGGACTGTTGGCCAGTGCGGCGGACCAGTCACACAGTAGACTCGAAGTGCATGGCTGTTATGTGATCGGATATGATATGGCATGTTATGCGTAATGGTATATGTGGTTGGTATTTTGGGGATATCTCACTAAGCTTTCGGGCTTACAGTTGTGGTTTAATGTTTTTCAGGTTCTTCAGGAGACCGTGGCAAGGCGAAGGTGTGATCGTACCGCTCCTCATGTTTATGTTGTGATTTGATTCTGGGAATACTCTAAATTAATTGTATTGAAAACCTTTTTGTAATAATTTAATGAAATCGGGTTGTTTTTGAAAAGTTTAAATTGGTTGGAAATTTTCGGTCGTTACAAAAAAGTTAAAAGACAACACTAACCATAGTATTAAAAAGCATTACAATTTACAATGAGTTTGAACAACTTTTTAAAAGAAATTTCAATATATTTGAAAGACAACACATGTGAATGCTCCTACAAGTGATGTGTCTTTAGGTGCCTCTTACTAGATGATTCCTGAAAAAGTATGTAAAACGAGCGTCAACTATAACAATAGTTTGTGAGTTCACAGGTTTACAAAAATAATGGTTGCATGAATTGTAATCAAGGTTTTGATATAAGTTTCCATAAATAAATGTACATTGCTAAAATGAGTAAATAAGTTTACATAAACAAAATTCGCTGTCATTATGAGAAACAAAGTACGTTGCCCAAATGAGATGCAAAGTCCATATTCTCATAGGAAATAAAATTTGTTGCTAAAACGAGTATACAAATTTCGTTGCTAAAATGAGTATATAAGTTTTGTTGCTAAAATGAGTAAACAAGTTTCATTGCTATAATGAGTAAATAAGTTTATATGTATGTAATAATCTTTTTATGCGCGTAACAATCAACAATGCGCGTAACAATCAACAAGTTTCATTGCTATAATGAGTAAATAGTTAGGATATGCTTTTCCACCCCAAAACATTTAAAAACTGAAAAATAATGGGAGGCATGGATACTCACAATGCCTTAAGATGATGCAAATGATGCCTTGAACTAAATTCCACATGACCTGCTACCGATGCCCTACAATAATGGTATACACTAGTGAGTCTTTAATCGAAATCTAACATTAGCATACTTAACTTCTATAATAGAATTATGCCAATATTATGTTAAAGTTAGGTTTTATATAAGTTGCAAATAATTTTCTGAAAAGTCAGATTTCCATATGCCAATTGACTTATTAACATTTGTAAGTGACAAATCTCATTTTGTGTTATTGTTTGAAATGTATTTTTGCACTTTTGGATGGGTTTCACAAGCTAAAAATCCAAAACTAAATTAAATCAGTTCTAAAAATTTCCAAACTTAAGATTTCAATTCTAACTATAATTTAGAACACCCTTGTAATTTTTCATGATTTTTAAATATGTTTAACTATTTTCCCACCATTTAATTCATTAAAAACATCATAAAATAGTGAAAAATACTAAACAGTTAAGAAAAAATCCCAATTTTTTGGTAAACTATTATACAATATATATAAATTGGGAAACATATTTAAATTAATTTTCAAATAGTTTAACCCAATTTTATTATTTTTTTTACCACTGATATACATTGTATATAGTCGGAAAAATGTCAAAAGTAGTTTTCACATAGCATATGTGGTTTTTATGATTTACGTGTATTAAATGTAAGAAATATAACATAAATAGTAAAAGGATTCGATAATTCTTCAAAATTTTTGTAAAATTGTTATTTGATGTAAAGAAACTTGGAAAAATATCGAAATTGGTTTTTGAACAACTTAACATGTTTTTATGATTTATGTGTATTTATTCTATTAAAAATGAAAATAAATAATTAAAAGTTTAGAAAACTGCCCAAACTTTTGATTTGTGGTTAAAATCTAATACACTATGTTATGATAATTTTTTGTGATCTTTAGAATAGCTTAACTATTTTTCCATGATTTATTCTTCTAAATAAGTATTAATTCATGAAAACTAAATAAACATTATGATAAATTCATTAAACTTTTTATTCATGATTAGTATGTATTATAAAATATTTTGGTAAAGTTTTCTAATTTTTGGACAAGTGTAGCTATTTATTACCAGTTTAACCCTTTAAACATTCATTAAATCAGGAAAAATAAGAAGTTTTCATGGAAAAACCTATACATTTTTTCATGGAGTCTTTATGATGTCCAGAAGATGGGAGAATTATTAAATATGGATTTTGACATTATTAACTTAATTTTACTAAAAATTTATCTTCAACAAAAATAAATTCGAAATCAATAGAAAAAAATCATATAAATACATGAAACTTCATGAAACGTTTTTAATCATGTATGGGTAATATAAAAAATTTCCCATAATTTATTGACCTTGAAAAGTATTTATGTGATTTATGACCTCATTTTCTTGCAAAAATTGCAATAAATCAAGAAAAATGAATTAACGCTTGACACTCTCCAGATAATCTTATTATACCACTGAGATTTGGGGAAAAAATGGGTTGAGATAGAAAATAAGTTTTAGATATTTGTTTGTGAATAAATCATTTATGAACATATTTGAAAGCTTTTAACAACAAACTCTGATCTTCTAGCATTTTAGCTTGAAGATCATCACATGCATGTTGGTTTAAGGACCATACATGGACTTGATTTGTTCAAAATGATGTTTTTAAGAAGAAAACTCGGATGCATGTGGTTGATGAACATCAAAACTTGTAAAAACTCATTTTCTTGGACGTGACATAGGTTTAGGTCATTGGTTTTAACCATCTAGCAACATGCAAGATGTTTTTGGTGAAAACCTACCACTATCATTGTCAAATCTGAAGTGCATGAACATGCACATGAAAAATCATTAAGAATGGTGTAGATGAAGAAGAAAGTGCAAGAAAACTTGTAAAAACTTTCAAGAAAAGTGAAGGAGAATCGATTTTACCTTCCAGAATACCACAAGATGATGAAGATTTTGAGTTTAAGGAGTATTCTTTGGTCCTATTTTCTAGAAATTTCATGGGGTTGTCATAGGGAAAGAGAGGAAATGGTGTTGGTGGAGATAGAGATAAATGAGAGAGAATGAGGGAGGAGGTTGAGTGTTAGAGAAAAGAAATGATTTAATGTGTGCTGGGAAGACAATTTTTGAAGGAGGAGAAAGGGGGGCCGAAATTTTGAAGAGGAGAGAGGTTCACTCTCTCTCTCTCTCTCTCTCTCTCTCTTCCATTTTTATAAAATTCCAATTTCTTTATAAAAATATCAATTTTTTATAAAATGTGCATGTTTATCTAGTTTTTATTCATAAACCTTGATTTTTGGCTTATAAATTAAGGATAATTGGTAATGACCTAAAATTTATTTCCTTGGTTATATTTTCCTAATTTAAGTGTTTAAATTGATATTGTAATATTCATAACAAATTTTATGGAGTTTTAGGTGTTAAAGTTTATAATTTGAGTTTTTAGGGCTTTTAGGGTTTTGAGATTTAATAAATATTTGGATATCAAAATAAATTGAATCTTTGATACTTCTAATTATTTTTGGGTTCCTAACTCTTATTCAAGTAAGAAATAATGTTTGTAATTTATTTTTATCGTTTTATTGGCATTTCTATGTAGTGGTTCCGAAATTCAAGTGAAATTGAAGAATCAAGTATACTAGTCGTAGTTTCAACTTTGACTTAAGTTCCTACGAGACTCAAACCTAATTTCTACTACTAGGTCAAGTACATTATGTGTCTATATGAATATACAAAAATGCGTGATTCAGGGAATGACCCAAATTTGATAATCACTACAGCTAAGTAGTTGTTGAATTCACATATCAATGTCTAAGTACACTATCCCTCGTTTCTAATTGTTTCCAAGTTTCTAGTAGGGTATGACTTAGCCTCTAGCTACCAAGACTAGCATGTGCCACCTATACACACAAATTAGTTTATTTAAATATACAACTTTCTTGAATTTTTAATGGTTGTCACAGTTATCCTCTAAGCTTCAGGAGCTGCTAGGAAAAGAGTTTATTCGGCTGAGAAGTTCTCTATGGTGAGCATCGATCCTTTTTGTCAAGAAGAAGGGTGGTTCATGTCGAATGCGTATTGACTATCGTGAGTTGAACAAACTGACGGTGAAGAACCGTTATCTGTCGCCGAGGATTGATAATCTTTTCGATCAGGTGTAGGGGCATCTTGGTTTTCCAAGATTGATCTGAGGTATGGTTACCATCAGATGAGTGTATGAGATGAGGATATTCAAAAGACGACATTTCGAACTCGTTGTGGGTATTTGGGGGTTGTCGAGGCCAACAAAATTAATACCTAAATATTACACATTAAAAATTGTGTATAGTGGTAAAGGGATTGTATCCACGGAGATTGGTTCAATTTAAATCTCTATGTAAATCACTTGCTTAAGTACTTGTAAAACAAAAGTAAAAGTAACATGGGGGGTTTAATTCTTTTTGATTGTTTGACAAAATTAAAACTAGCTAGAATGTAAATATGACAAGTAAACAAGTAACAGATTTGATTAAATTCAATGAAGTGAAATTGGTTGATTTTGGGATTTACCACATGGATGACATAGTTGACTTATCATTAGACTAAAAGGAACAACACTTGTGAATTGGTTTAATTTGGTTATAACAATTCATAAGGACAAATTACCTCAACTCTTCTTAGATATTAAAATGGTTAGAGGAGCTCTAACACATTCCCTTAATTAAAGTCACAAAATCAATGAAGCATGTAATCTTGTGAAAATCAATTAGCTTTGAGTTCTAAGAGTTACCAAATCCATAAGATAATCAAATGCTTACATTATCATTATGGAGGAAACATTCTCATGGCATAAATGAAATGAAAACAAACATATAAACCATTTGTTGCTTACTAATTTGAGGGTCCATTACTTAACCAAGAAATTAGTCAACAAAAATAAATATTTATTCGTCTAATCTCATTATCAAAGATAAACAAACATAAAAAGATGTTTAGCTAGAAAACATTCCCATAAACTTCAACACAAGATAACATTTAGTCTTCAAAGCAACCAATCATCCATGGGATTAAACCCTAATCAACCAAATGAGTATTCAGCCAGCATTGCCAAAATAAAAGAAATACAAGAAAGTTTAGAAATACCAAACATTGTTCTAAGTGCAAGATGGAAAGAAATAACACCAACCTTCAAATTCTTCAAATTCTTGCCAAGTGTTCTTGAGAGAAAAGAGTAGTCTTCTCCAAGTGATTCCCCTAAAAACTGCTTGAAATCTCCAGGAAAGAGGCTTCATATCCAGATTCAAAAAGTTCCCAAAAGCTACCCATCAACCTTCAAAAACTAGAGTCAACAAGTCAAAACTTGGGTTCACTTCAGCACCATTCACGCGGACCACGTATGGATCCACGCGCACCGCATGGGTCTCGCTGATTGCATGCCTTGGCCCATTAAAAATACAATCCAGTACAATCTTGTAATTTATACACCAGCCCACATGCATAACTCTTAGGATCCCAATTGTGTTATTCCAAAGCCTCCAATGATGATCCAACGCTCCTTCAATCTTCCGTAGCTCGAGTTCTTGTTCAAAGATGAAGTCCAACGCGCTTCTTGCTTATATTGACACCGAGCCCAATTGCACCACCTCAAGTTCACAAGCAATCCACAAGCCACCAAAAGTCCCACACTCCTTCTATACCTCCAGTAATGAATAGTCTTCAGTAAATCCTGCAAAATAAGCTCAAAAGACTGGAAAGCACCCGTCAAAGGAAAAAAATAATAAAAAGAGAAAATATGCATGAAGCTTAACTAAAATGAGATGGTTTTAACTAAAAATAAACTATGAAAAGAAGTAATAAAAACGAAACTATCAAATCACCCCAAGCTTGAACCTTACTTGTCCTCAAGTAAGACAACACTAAAATGAACTTGGGATGAACTATCCTAAAAAGGAAAAGGAATGAACATCTTTGGTAGAAATTCATGACATGGCCTTAAAATAAAAACATATAATTCATTTTTAGGGTAAGAACTACTTTAAGGGACGAGCCTTTGTTACCTTTCTAGTAAGGGATACATGTTGATCAAGATGCAAAACGAGCATGCATGCTTCACTATGTTGGGTTTTAGCCATAAGAACTTTCCTATGTGCGCATGCAAAACCCTAATGCTTGGATCTAGGCTTTCTAATAAACATGCATTGAATCCAAGTCTTCTAATGACTAATTAGGTTAAATAACAACATTGAAACAGATCTAGAATCATACCTTTGAGTTCCTTTGTTGATCTTGAGGTCTTGGAGCTTCTAGAGTCACAAGTGTCACTCCTCTAATGGCTTACAAACACCAATAGCAATAAGAATGATTTAGGAGAGAGTAGAGGGAAGGAATTCGACCAGAGGTTCCTTGCTTTAGGAGATGTGTCGAATTCCCTATGCCATAGGGTCTATTTATACTTGTAGACTCCTTAAGGGTTACAACCTAAACCCTAATTGGATAATCTTCTCTTAAGGCTATCCAAATCCATTCCATAGATAAGTATATGGACGATTTAAGCTATCCTAAACCTCTTAGAATTCGTCCATACCATATCCTAATGGATTTACAGTCTAAAGCTTAACTATCAAACAATTGACAGTTTATACCCCTTTATTTAATTAATCTCTTTAAGTCACCAAATTAATTCTAATTAATTCTATGACTTATATTAATCAAATAACAATATATTATTCATTATATTATTCACATAATATATTAATAATATTTACTCTCTTAATAAATCATCCTATCAAGTTGCTATGGTGAAGGCAACCCAAAAGGAACATGCACAACCGGATCAAATACTTGCCTAATATAGTTGCAGCCTTAGACATTATTCCAACAGTCTCCCACTTGGATAAGTCTAGCAACTATACAAGTACAATTCGGTTTTGCAATCATAGCTCTCAAAGACGCTGTCAACTCTGATCTAATCAATCTTGTCCTTTAGATAAGGGAACGTACAGTCCTCTGTTAGATATCATGCTGACAATCCTATGGAATGGTAAGTCAAGCATTTAGGTTTCTCGATCTCTGATTTATTCGACATAGGACTTAATCGAACACATCAATTCAGTTCTGACCGGGCCCGGCACATAAGTCAAATCAAATCATCGAGCGGCCGAGATATCGCTTTTACCTTCTTAGATAAAAGTTACAGATAAACTTCGACTTATATGCATTTACTTATTCATTAACCAACTATACACAACAATACGTTTTATAACACCAAGTTACTGATGCGTTTTCGTATTATCAATGTACAATCAATTAACAAATAATAAACCATATATCTAGGTTTTAAGACTATATGATATTATCGTCTTGCGATCACCTTTTATATCGTATTCCACAAGGTGATTCCAGCAAGCGTGGGTTTATTCCAATGCTCAAAACTAGTTCATAAGCACTCATGAACGTTGCAGCAATCCTTTGCTATGTCTAACACCATTTAGACACTCTACACACCAATTCATGACAATCTTCTTTCATATCTACTCCCAACATATGAACGATTGTGGACCATTTGAATAATTCGATTATTCCTAATAACCTCAATTATTCTGGAAGTCAAAACATGCAAAGTGAAACAATAGCTAAACAATTAACATAAGATAGTATCATTACTCATAAATAAAACTCCTTTATTTAATCATCAAATGTCAATTTACATTTATCTATTACACGTTTCTAATACTATCTAATCTATGCTAATATCATCCTTCAGCCCAATACTCCTAGCATGCTGTAAGTGCTTAACCCTACTCAGTCCCTTCGTAAGCGGATCTGCTGGGTTGTCTTCTGAGGATATCCTCTTCACTACGAGTTGTCCTTCTTCTACACGATGTCTGATGAAGTGATATTTTCTGTCGATATGTCTTGATCTACCATGATCCCTCGGTTCCTTAGTTAAGGCAACCGCACCTTCGTTATCACAGAAAATCTCCGTGGGCTCCTTTATGGCAGGTACGACTCCAAGATCACCGATGAAGTTCTTTAGCCATATTGCCTCCTTCGACGCTTCGCTCGCTGCAATGTACTCTGATTCGCACGTTGAATAAGCTACGGTCTCTTGCTTGGAACTCTTCCAGGTCACTGCTCCTCCATTTAGGGTAAAGACCCAGCCCGACTGCGAACGGTAGTTGTCCCTGTCGGTCTGAAAACTGGCGTCACTATACCCTCGCACCTTCAAGTCATCACTCCCTCCGAGGACTAAGAACCATTCCTTTGTCCTCCGAAGGTACTTAAGGATATTCTTCACCGCAATCCAATGTGCTTTGCCAGGATTCCCTTGATATCTGCTAACCATGCTCAAAGCGAAGGCTACATCAGGGCGAGTACAAGTCATAGCGTACATGATTGAGCCAACTGCGGAAGCGTATGGTACTCGGCTCATTTCTGCTATCTCAGCTTCGGTACTCGGACTTTGAGTCTTACTTAATTTGGCATTACTTTGTATCGGTAATTCTCCCTTCTTTGAGTTTTCCATACTAAAACGTTTCAGTACCTTCTCCAAGTAAGTGTTCTGACTAAGTCCAATTAGTCTTTTACTTCTTTCTCTCACTATCCTTATTCCCAAAATGTAAGAAGCTTCTCCGAGGTCCTTCATAGCGAAGCACTTCCCGAGCCAGGACTTAACTTCCTGCAGAGTCGGGATGTCGTTTCCTATGAGCAATATGTCATCGACATATAGAACGAGAAAGCTTACTATACTCCTACTGGCTTTGACATATACACAAGACTCGTCTTCGCTTCTTACAAATCCAAACTCTTTGACTTTCTCATCGAAGCAAAGATTCCATCTGCGAGACGCTTGCTTAAGTCCATAAATGGACTTCTCAAGTTTACACACTCTATTCGGATGCTTCGGATCTACAAACCCCTCGGGCTGAGCCATGTAAACGTCCTCAGCCAACTTCCCATTAAGAAAAGCGGTCTTGACATCCATTTGCCAAATCTCATAATCATGAAATGCGGCAATAGCTAGCATCACTCTAATAGATTTAATCTTCGCAACTGGTGAGAAGGTCTCATCATAGTCAACTCCAGGAGTTTGAGTAAAGCCCTTCGCAACCAATCGCGCTTTATATGTGTGTATGTTTCCATCCACGTCGGTCTTCTTCTTGAAGATCCATTTGCACCCAACGGTCTTACGTCCGGGCACATAATCAACCAAATTCCAAACTTGGTTATCATACATGGATTGGATCTCGCTATCCATTGCCTCTTTCCATTTTGCAGACTCCGGGCCTGCCATGGCTTCCTTATAGCTATTAGGTTCATCAAGATTCACTAGTGTACCATCACTAATATACGTGTCCCCTTCGGTAGTAATATGAAAACCATAAAACTGGGGTAGAACTCTAACTCTATCGGAACGTCTAAGAGGTAAGGATTCGTCAATCGGTTCAACCGGAGTTTCCTCCTCGGGTTGAGTGCCAGCGGTAGAGGTTCCTTCATCTATTGACTCTTGAATCTCTTCAAGCTCGATTTGCCTCCCACTGTCTCCTTGGCTTATGAGTTCTCGTTCTCGGAAAACTCCTCTCCTTGCAACGAAGACAACATTGTCCTTCGGTCTATAGAAGAGATATCCAAAGGATGTCTGCGGGTAGCCGATGAAAATACATCGCTCACTTCGAGGTTCAAGCTTGTCGTGAGTATCTCGTCTTACGAAAGCCTCGCAACCCCAAACCTTGATATGTGCCAACGAGGGAGCTTTCCCTGTCCACATCTCGTGAGGTGTTTTGGCAACCTTCTTAGTAGGGACTCGGTTAAGGATATGGGCGGCAGTCTCTAAGGCATACCCCCAAAAAGAGATTGGTAGCAAAGCACGACTCATCATAGAGCGAACCATATCCAATAAGGTTCGATTACGCCTTTCTGCCACACCATTCAACTGCGGTGTCCTAGGAGGCGTCAATTGTGAAACTATTCCACACTCCTTGAGATAATCGTGGAATTCAAGACTTAGGTACTCTCCTCCTCGATCGGATCGAAGCATCTTGATTTTCCTGCCCAATTGATTCTCCACTTCATTCTTGAATTCTTTGAACTTTTCAAAGGTGTCTGACTTTTGCTTGATTAAGTAGATATACCCATATCTACTATAGTCATCGGTAAAAGTCACATAGAAGCGGTTCCCATCCTTCGTGGTTGATCTAAACGGTCCACACACATCGGTATGTATTAGGTCCAATAGACCCTCGCCCCTTTCACATGTACTCGTGAAAGGCGACTTAGTCATCTTTCCAAGCAAACAAGACTCGCATGTGTCATCTTCCCTAAGGTCGAATGAGTCCAATACTCCATCCTTTTGGAGTT
The DNA here is from genome assembly GCF_002870075.4 of Lactuca sativa. NCBI lineage: Eukaryota > Viridiplantae > Streptophyta > Magnoliopsida > Asterales > Asteraceae > Lactuca > Lactuca sativa. The sequence goes on from NC_056630.2 coordinate 262,883,566, forward strand.
GGGCTATGCGTTTCTTGTTGACATGTCCAAGACGACAATGCCACAAGGATGCTTTATCCATACTAGTGGAAGAATCAATATTCAAAACATCATTTCCTAAGTTATCAACAATCATAACGGTTTCATATATTCCATTACATGGTATAGCTTCAAAGTAAAAGACACCATTTAGATAAGCCAAAATAGAACCATTCTCATTATTAAAAGAAAATCTAAATCCTTGTCTATATAAACCATGAAATGAAATGATGTTTCTTGCCATTTCTGGCGAATAGCAACAATTGTTCAAATCTAAAACTAAACTATTCCTAAGCACTAAGGAATACACTCCAATCTTGGTCACAGGCGACGATCTTCTGTTCCCCATGATTAGATTGATCCTTCCTTGCTCCACATCCCTACTTCTTCTTAGTCCCTGCACATTAGAACAAATGTGATAACCACAACCGGTATCAAGAACCCAAGAAATAGCATGATTAGAATCGTTAGATTTGATTGTATATATACCTGCGAAAGATGGCTTGATCTTTCCTTCTTTGATTGCTTGCAGGTAATCCGGGCAGCTTCTCTTCCAATGTCCTATCTTGTGGCAGTGGTGGCACTCTGCCTCCTTCGGGTTAGAGCAGGGCTTGGCGGGATCAACTTTGGTCCCACTAGAAGAGGCACCATCTCGGGCTTTCACCTTGCGATAGTTCTTCGATGAAGCTTTCCTCTTCTTTCCCTTCCCTTGTCCAATAGCCAAGACAGGAGCAGCGGGCGGATTGGGAGTGGGTGCAACAGACTTGTCCTTGAAGTTGCTCTCAGCAACCCTCAAGAGACCTTGGAGCTTGCTTAGGGTGACCTCTTCTTTGTTCATGTGGTAGGTCATCCTAAATTGGTTGTACATCGAAGGCAAAGAGTGAAGCACCATGTCGATCGCCAAGTCTTCACCGAAGTCAACATTTAACTTGCGGAGGCGGTCAACATACCTTTGCATCTTTTGCAAGTGCACGGTAAGAGATTCTCCATGACCCATCTTCGCGGAAATCATGTTAGTGAAAATCTCGTACCTCTCTTGTCTCGTGTTTTGGTGGTACCTCTCCAATAAGTCTTGATGCATCTCGTACGGGTACATGTCCTCGTAGGACTTTTGGAATTCGGAGTTCATGGTGGCGATCATGATGCAATGTACCTTCGTTGCATCTCGCTCATGAGTTTCAAAGGCGGTGATTTCGGCGGGAGTAGCAATTTCGGGGTTGATTTTCTCGAGCTTCTCATCGAGGACATACTCCTTATCCTCATAGCGAGCAATGGTGCGAATGTATCTTATCCATTCGCTAAAGTTCGTTCCATCGAAGGTGACCTTTTGGCAAAGGCTCATCAACGTGAAAGAACTAGCAGCAGCGTTGTTTGCGTTTGACATCTATAATTAGAAAAGGACAAAGATAGATTAGAATAAGAGTCCCCAATTATCACCCAATAAGAAAATTAGGGCTAGGATCCAACAATAACATTTACATACTAGAAAAGGGATGCCGTAATCTAACATGCAAATAAATTGAAGGTAAGTGAATGACGATTCACTAATTCTCCATCATAAAACTTACATTATTAGTCCTAAGTGTTTTTGAGAATTCCTAGGTTCGGATGAGATTCATTGAAACTATTCAATGGCATGTTTAAATCTCGATATGCCCCTCTCGTTTGTGACTGGGATGCCGAGTATCACAAAGCGTGTGTGAATTACCATGCAAATTCACATGGTGCCTTCATTGTAACAATCACCTATTCGATGTGCCGGTAAACCACACACGCTCCATCGAACTATGATAAACAATGAATCACCCTTTGCCACCTTCGCTTAGAACCAATTAGTGTGCCGGTAAACCACACACGCTCCACTAACATCTTAGCAAGGTGCAAAGTGTAATTTCATGGGATTGCATCAATTCACTTTTCCTAAAGTAACTAGGATTGGGAAATTTTAAAAAATATACGTAGTTACTTTATATTTCTTATTATACTTTTAATGAGAGAATGAGGTTGCCCTATCCTACCCGTTCGGCTAACGACCCTCCACCAATCAAGCAAGCGGTGGGTGTGAGTGTACACCCATTAAGCGCCATTTTATAGGACGCAACCTTATACCCACCTTATAGATCGGCTTCGTGAATGAGGCCTACTAACGGTAAGACTAGCATTTAGTTATACATATATATTATTCTAGTAATATCATATTTGTATAGTGTTGTATTTTAAAACTTTTAAAATCTAGGGTTTGAAATTTAAGTTGTCTAAATTAAAACTTTTAATCACAAAAGTAAATTTCAAAACATGAGGGTAGGTTTTTAAACACTTAAAACATGGAGGATCAAATAACAAATAATTCCAATTAACAATTAATATCCTAATTATCTATATTTGATTTATTCAAGATTTCTTTGAAAGATAATTACCAAAATAGTTAAATAATTAATTAATTATCATATAAGGAAATTAAATATTTAATTAGTTGATAATTACCTTTTTCTAGATCAAGATAATAGTCATATTTATCATAAAATCGGATTTAGGTTGATCTATTATGATTAAGGTAAGTTTCCATAAGATAAACACAAAGAAATCCCGAATCTGGCCATTCCTGACGCTTTGACTCGCCGAGTGCACAAGGGGACTCGCCGAGTCAGGCCTACTCGCCGAGTCCACCTTGGGACTCGCCGAGTCAGTGACACAGAAACCAAAAAATCGAATTTTGCAGGTTTGTTTCAGTTAATCAAGCAACAATTTAAAGAAAACCAAGCTAGGCTCTGATACCACTGTTGGGTTTTAGCCATAAGAACTTTCCTATGTGCGCATGCAAAACCCTAATGCTTGGATCTAGGCTTTCTAATAAACATGCATTGAATCCAAGTCTTCTAATGACTAATTAGGTTAAATAACAACATTGAAACAGATCTAGAATCATACCTTTGAGTTCCTTTGTTGATCTTGAGGTCTTGGAGCTTCTAGAGTCACAAGTGTCACTCCTCTAATGGCTTACAAACACCAATAGCAATAAGAATGATTTAGGAGAGAGGAGAGGGAAGGAATTCGACCAGAGGTTCCTTGCTTTAGGAGATGTGTCGAATTCCCTATGCCATAGGGTCTATTTATACTTGTAGACTCCTTAAGGGTTACAACCTAAACCCTAATTGGATAATCTTCTCTTAAGGCTATCCAAATCCATTCCATAGATAAGTATATGGACGATTTAAGCTATCCTAAACCTCTTAGAATTCGTCCATACCATATCCTAATGGATTTACAGTCTAAAGCTTAACTATCAAACAATTGACAGTTTATACCCCTTTATTTAATTAATCTCTTTAAGTCACCAAATTAATTCTAATTAATTCTATGACTTATATTAATCAAATAACAATATATTATTCATTATATTATTCACATAATATATTAATAATATTTACTCTCTCTTAATAAATCATCCTATCAAGTTGCTATGGTGAAGGCAACCCAAAAGGACCATGCACAACTGGATCAAATACTTGCCTAATATAGTTGCAGCCTTAGACACTATTCCAACACACTAGTATGGTTTATGTGACATGGTTTCGTGGTCCGATCTAGCCTACTAGCCATAAGAAAGTGTCCCTCGGTTAGAATGCTCCTCACTCCTCACAACTTCAACCCAACGTCAAGAAATAAAACCTAGAAAAATATAACTCGGGCCAAAAATGGCAAGGAACGAGCTATGTACAAGAGTTGGCAAACTACTATCATCTAGAAAAGTAAGTGCTTCTACCAAAATAAGATCCATGTAGAGAAAAGAGTCGAGCACGCGATGACTGAAGGACGTCATCGTAGTTGCCAACAAAATGATATCTAACTAGAAAAACATCAAACTAGAAACAAATTACATGAGCTAAAATCCGAAAAGGCTAAACATCTACAAAAGCAAACAAATGGATACAACTTTGTGGCCCAGCCTTTTCTTTTATTTTTATTTTTGTTTTTTTTTATTTTTTTTTATTTTTTTATATTTTTTTAGGCTCACTTTTTGGTTTACCACAGGAGTTTTCAAGTATAACCTGAAAATAAAAATACAAAACTATATACAACTATAAGTAGAACCTAAGTCTAACCCAAACAAGAGGCCAAACGAGCACAACTACACTAAGGCTAATTCGAGATCAAGTGGGAAAAATGTGTCTAAATCATAAAGTAATGATATATGATGTGAATGGTAGCTGTTAGACACTAAAGATCTCAAAATAGCAAAATCTATCTTTTATTCCTTTCTTTGGGGTTTGATTATGGATTGTGAGGAAAATTCAGGTGAGGGACTAGTCGGCATGGGGCTAAGTTGTCCCCCTACTTATGCCACACTTGACATGAGTCGATTCATATGCACAACTACTTGCACTCTCTCCCCACGTATATATAAGAGAAGAAGCAACAACTGAAAGTCCTTAAGAGCGATTCTTATCTATTATGTGAGTTTCCAAAAGAATTGTGTTTAAGGTGTGTCGTGTCTTTCAAGTAAAGATGTTCCGAGATGAGAATAAAGAGATAACAAAAATGCATGAATGCTTATGCCCTAAGCTAAATGCCATGCAAAAATAAAAAGTGACAAAAAAGAAAATAAAATCTTTTTGGAATTTTATAAAAAAAAATGAATGCAATTAAAAGGCTAAATGCTATGCAACCTAATTAAAATGCATGAGAAATCAAAAAGAAAAGGTAATACCCCACCCCAAGCTTAGAAATAAGCATTGACCTCAATGCTTGGGGCGAGGTGGAAGTACCTAGACCGGGGGATCGAGAGGAGGATATGGGTATTGGGGGTAGGGGTAAGGGTAAGGTGGAGGTGGATAAGGGTGGGTGGATGGAGGGTATGGATAGGGAGGAGGAAGTGGGACATTCTCGAAATGGTTTTGTGATTGGTGCCACCCCCACATATGGTGCATCTGTTGGGACATGATTTGGTTGGAGACGCAAAGGGCCTCGAAACGTTCGACAAAATTGGGGGGGGGGGGGGGGGGAGCGGATACTCCGGGAGGTGCGTGGGGCTGGGCTTGCTGTGGACCATGGGTGGGCTCGTCATCCACATGCATCTCGTCATCATCTTGAGCCTGGAGCGCATCCTCATTGACAGATTGAATGATGGTCCTCGCGAGTCTCCACTGAATGCGATCGTGGAAGGTGAAGTTGGCGACTCGAGTGTCGGGTAGAATGAGATATCCGACCCCTTGAGGACAATACCATGTAAAGCTGCTCCTGTTCCTATAACGGATGTGATGTATGTTTGTGAGAACCCGCTCATCCAAGAGAATTTTGTTGTCGACGGGTGTGTAGTCATCCGAAAGCTCAATGTCAAGACTGCGGGCTAAAAGTGTGACAAGTCCTCTAATGCAGATATCACCGGTTGTTTTGGTTCTCATGAGCATGCATTTGTGGAAGAAGAACGAGGTAAAATACGGGATCGGAGGGTTTTCACGTCGTGTCATGCACCAAAGGAAGAATAGCTCATTTTTTGTAACTTGATTGGCTTCTTTGCGGGCAAAACAGTGCAAACCCAGATGTGATGGGCAATATAGAGGCACGGGTGAACGATGGAGGTTGCCTTATCGCAACCGGAACATGAGAAGATCCCCCCAGTGATTTCCGTTTAAAAGGTCTCGTGGTTGAACTCGACAGGCAAGGTGTCGAAAACAATGGATGTGTTCGAGGAAGCTAAGCCCAAGATGTTGTTTATTATTGCAAAATCAATGTACGCCCGGTCCCCCATAAGTTGGAATGCAACTTTTTTCTTTTCGATGTCTAACCCGCAGTCGGTAAGGAACTCTCTAGTAGGGAGTCCGTAAGTGTTTGCCATGAGATTGAGAAGGTTTTCCCACCCGATGTTACGTAATAATTGGGTGACCCCCTCAAGAACCCCTAATGAGATGAGTGTGGGTTTGCACACAAATTTGGTGGAGGCAACCTTTCTAGGAAAACTCTTCTTGCAATTTCTGGCCGCTTTGGCATCTCAAAATCGTGGAATGTCGGGTTCATCATTTTGAGCTCTAGCGGGGGCTTTGCCTCGAGCAGCAGCTGAGCGTTTTCTAGATGTGGACATGGTCTACCTGCAAGAAAAAAATAACAACTACACGAACCACAATCCCGAAAAATGGTATTTCAATTCCAATCACCAATCGACTCCCTAAGGACTTCTAAAATGACACAACACTCAATGCAAGAAACATTATCAAGACTCAATTGATGCAATGCCAAATAAATTGTTGTTCTAAAACATGTATATTGGTCAATTAAACTCAAGGAAAGAATGTACCCGTTTTTTTTAAAGGTGAAAAATTTGCGGGTGAAAATTCGGGATTTGAAAATCTTACAACTCTCCACCCCAAGATTTAAGCTTTGTTCTGTAACACCGTAAATTTCAAAACAATTTTTCGCATTTTAATAAAAACATAATTCATTTATTATCCATAAAAACATCATTGTTTGAAACTCAAATTCATAGTATATAACAATCCCAAGATCTCATAACATAAAAAATCTTGTGTGTGTACTGATCAGGCTGGCGCCTTCCCGCGATCCTCACTAGTACCTGAAACAAATAACACCAAACACTGTAAGCACAAAGCTTAGTGAGTTCCCCAAAATACCACATATAACACATATTAGCCACTCGAGGCTATAACTCTGTGGGTCCGTGCACCCAAACTCTGTGAACCCTCAGGTTCTAACTCTATAAACATGAACAGCATAAATCACATAGAATAATGCAGTGCAACACATAACACATATATAGCATACAAACACTGTATCACATAACTCTAGTTACCTACTCAAGGTAAAGTATAGTGAGAAGACTCACCTCGCGTATCTCAGTAACTCGTAAATCCCTGAAATCACTAGCGCTCGATCTCCCGAGCTATAGTCCTCCTATAACACAAATACATATCTAATTAACACTTTCCCAACTAGGGTTAACTAACTCTATCAAGTCAACACCGGTCAACTCTGGTCAATGGTCAACGGTCAACCCAACTCGCCGAGTCTGGCGTGGACTTGCCGAGTCCCTACGGGGACCCTATTCCTTCTGAATCCCTTCCGACTCACCGAGTCACTCACCCAACTCAGTTACTCAACCCCTGGTTCGAAAACACGGAACAACCCGCTCCAACTCGTCGAGTCTGCCAATGGACTCGACGAGTGCATTCCATGCACAACCCCAAACGACCTTCTGAGGTCAGATCTGTTCCACTAAATCATAGATCCAGTCCTTCCAAGCTTATTTATCACCTAAAGTTTATGTCTTGGCGCTCATATCACACCTATTGACTCATAAATGGTGTTTTAACCTCAAACACAATGATCCCCAAACCAAACCTCCATAGACTCATATAAAGCTTGGACAAAGAGGCACTCTGGACCTCCATGGGTCAAGATCCAGAACCTAACTCGCTTAAGGGACCATGGGAGCACTAGATCTAGTCACAAAAGGGCTCAATAAGCCCTAAAACAACATAAACATCACCTCAACAGAAAATGGTTCGAAAATAGTACCTCAAACGTGATGTTCTGGACCTCAGATCTTCAGGAAGTTAACCCTCTTGCTTCCTCTTGGCTATAGCTTCCTTTCCCTTGCTAGACAACACCTCCAAGGTCGACAATGGCTCCTTCTCTCACTCCAAATGCACAAGCTCACTAGGGTTTCGCTCTGGGGGCTGGTGAGCAAAAATGACGGCCATAAGGCCCTTTAAATAGGCCCCAAACCCGAGAAATTAGGGTTTCATTAAACAGCGCGGACTCGCCGAGTCCACCAATGCGACTCGTCGAGTCCGGTCATTAATCCGGGTGAGAAATCGCGTCTCTACTCGGCGAGTCTACGCACCAACTCACCAAGTTCTTCCACAAAACCCAAAATAAAATGAATAAATATAATACCTGAAATTCCGGATGTTACATGTTCAATATTCCATGAGAAAAAATTTACCGTGAAAACCCATGAAATCCGGCAACGGCTTGAGATTCCGGCAAAATTTTCCGACGATCTTTAAGAGATATTTCTAGTGGGGTTTGTAGCCTTGACCAAGAGGAGCACAATGGTGGTGTCGGAATTACGAGAGGTGGCAGAAAAATGGTCGGAAAGTGGCGAGATGGTGGTGTTGGCGCCCGAAATTACATCAACGGATCAGAACGGATTTTGGGTGGGGTTTGTAGAGCACGAAAAATGGAAGAGAATGGCGGTGGTTTCACGAAATTCCGACCAACGGTTTGACGGAAAATCAAGTTTTAGTGATGGAGATGGAGGTTGTTTTAATGGAGGATAGAAGAGTAAGAAGAAGAAGAATGAGGAAGAAGGGCCAGCTGATGGCTTCTATTAGGCTTAAGTTGTGGTCAAACGTGGTCAAAACCGGGTCAACAAAAGTCAACTCCTCACTCGGATGCGACTGTGAGTACACGCGGTCTGCGTGAATAACCATGGATCAATTACGCTTGCCATCCTTACACGCGGTCGAATTCGGAGATGTTACACGGTCAGTGTTAATAACCCATGCGGACGAACCCATGAGGACACGCGGTCCGCGTGTAATTCCCTAAAACGGTCCATTTGCTCGATATTTCATGCGGTCATCTTCCCGAGTACATGCGGTCCGTTTGTATAAACACGCGGACGGCTCTTCGAGTATACGTGGACTACATAGAATGTTATGTAAGCCCCGATTTTTGAAAATGGACGCATACATTTTTGGGGACAACACGCGGACAAACTTTCGAGTACACGGGGTCCGCGTGTATCCTGTTTCAATTTTCTCAATTTTCGCCCTTTGACCAAAGCGAACAACGGCCTTAAAACCCAACACTCTTTTACTGCAAGAAGGAAGAAGAAATGTTAAGTGCAAAAAGGATCTATCTAAGTCATTTATTCGGAATTAGAAAAGATGAAAACTATAAGTTTTCCAAAAATGCAATTCTTTAACGTCTTTGGCGAGACGTCCTTCTCTTTCGATTTTAGTAATCCGGGGCATCCAATTGGATGGCATCTAGTTCATTTGCATTAAAACCTTCATAGAAAGGTTTCAAACGATGCCTATTGACTTTAAAGATTTGCCCCGCTGCTTCACTTTGGATGTCAACCGCTCTGTGCTCAAAGACTTTTAGCACAACAAATGGACCTATTCGTTTTGACCAAAACGAACACCGACCTTAAAATCCAACACTCTTTTACTGCAAGAAGGAAGAAGAAGAAATGTTAAGTGCAAAAATGATCTATCTAAGACATTTATTCGGAATTAGAAAAGATGAAAACTTTAAGTTTTCCAAAAATGCCCTTCTTTAACGTCTTTGGCGAGACGTCCTTCTCTTTCGATTTTAGTAAACCGGGGCATCCAATTGGATGCCATCTAGGACATTTGCAATTAAACCCTCATAGAAAGGTTTCAAACGACGCCCATTGACTTCTAAGATTTGCCCCGTTTCTTCACTTTGGATCTTAACCGCTCCGTGCTCAAAGACTTTTAGCACAACAAATGGACCTATCCATCTTGACCTCGATTTTCCAAGAAATAATTTCAATCGCGAGTGGTAAAGCAAAACCCTATGTCCCGACTCGAAATGCTTGTGGGTAATGGACTTGTCATGGAAAAGCTTCGTTTTCTCCTTGTAAATTCTCGAGTTTTCAAAAGAGTCATTTCTTAATTCTTCCAACTCTTGAAGTTGAAGCTTCCTATGCCTTCCCGCCTCATCAATGTTGAAGTTTCATTGCTTGACCGCCCAAATGCACGGTGTTCCAATTCCACAGGAAGATGACATGGTTTTCCAAAAACTAATCTAAATGGAGACATTCCTATCAGGGTCTTGTAAGCGGTCCGATAGGCCCACAAGGCATCATCAAGCCTCGAACTCCAATCCTTTCTTGTTGGGTTCACAGTTTCCTCAAGAATACTCTTCACCTCACAATTCAAAACCTCCGCTTGGCCATTCGTTTGAGGGTGGTAGGCGATAGAGACATAATGGGTCACGTTGTACTTTTTTAGCAAGGCCTCCATATCTTATTGCAAAAATGCGTCCCTCGATCACTAATCAAAGCCCTAGGCACACCAAATCTCACAAAGACATTAGATTTTAAAAAGTCGATAACCATTTTGACATCATCTGATCGTGTGGCTTTGGCCTCAACCCATTTAGAAACATAGTCAACCACGAGCAAGATATAAAAGTTGCCAAATGAGACGGGAAATGGACCCATAAAATCAATCCTCCATACATCAAAAATTTCACAAACAAGGATTGGATTTTGTGGCATTTGGTTCTTTTGTGAAATGTTCCCCGTCCTTTGGCACCGTTCACAACTTTTGCAAAACAAGTAACAGTCATGTGACATGTTTGGCCAAAATAGTCCACACTCAAGGACCTTTCTCAAGGTCCGGCTAGGTCCGAAATGTCCCCCACAAGCAAATTCATGACAAAATTGTAAAATGGATTGATGCTCTTTTTGGGGCACACATCGCCTAATAATTTGATCGGGACAATGTTTCCACAAATAAGGTTCATCCCACACATAATATTTTGCATCACTGTTCAATTTGTCTTTTTGAGCACGTGTGAATGTATCGAGATACCTTTCCGTGACCAAAAAGTTAACGATATCGGCATACAAAGGAGTAGATTGAGTAAGGGAAAAGAGATGCTCATCCGGAAACTCGTCCCGCAACGGGAGAGGAGTCTCATTCGAAGTGATCCGCGTTAGGTGATCGACAACAAGATCTCGCATCCACTCTTGTCCCGGATTTCCGAATCAAATTTTTGTAATAGTAAAATCCACCGGATGAATCTTGGCTTTGCATCTTTCTTTGTCATTAAGTACTTGAGAGCTACGTGATCCGAATACATAATAACTTTAGTGCCAAGTAGATATTACCTAAACTTCTCCAAAGAGAACACTATGGCCAATAGCTCCTTCTCCGTGATAGAGTAGTTGCTTTGAGCATTGTCTAGTGTCCTCGATGCATAGTAGATCACATGGGAGGGTCTTCCATTCTTTTGACCCAAAACGGCTCCTATTGCATAGTTTCTTGCATCACACATGATCTCAAAGGGGAGATCCCAATTTGGTGCTTGCATGATGGGAATGGATGTAAGCAACTCTTTGAGCTTGTCGAAAGCTTATTTGCATGCCTCATTGAACTCGAAATCAACATCCTTTTACAAGAGTTGGCACATTGGTCTTGTTATCTTTGAAAAGTCCTTGATGAAAATCTTGCAACTCTCCACCCCAAACTTTAAGCTTTGTTCAATATTCCATGAGAAAAAATGTACCACGAAAACCCGTGAAATCCGGCCACGGCTTGAGATTCCGGCAAAATTTCCGGCGATCTTTGAGAGATATTTTTAGTGAGGTTTGTAGCCTTGACCAAGAGGAGCACAATGGCGGTGTCGGAATTGCGAGAGGTGGCCGGAGTTGGCCGAAAAATGGCCGGAAAGTGGCGAGATGGTGGTTTTGGTGCCCGGAATTACATCAACAGATCAGACCGAATTTTGGGTGGGGTTTGTAGAGCTCAAAAAATGGAAGAGAATGGCGGTGGTTTCACGAAATTCCGACCGACGGTTTGACGGGAAATCGAGTTTTAGTGATGGAGATGGAGGTTGTTTTAATGGAGGATAGAAGAGTAAGAATAGGGGTGCAACCGAGCCAAGCTACTCGCGAGCTACTCGGGATCGGATCGTTAAACGCTCGACTCGAAATCGATTTTAAACGAGCCCGAGCCGAGCTCGAGCTTAATATTAAGCTCGTTTATTAAACGAGCTCGAGCTCGAGCCTATGTCATTAACCTCGATTAGGCTGACGAGCCTAAACGAGCCTTTACATAATATAATTTATTATTATTATTATTATTATTATTATTATTATTATATATATATATATATATATATATATATATATATATATATATATATATATTAAAATAAAAATATATTATAGGAATTACAGATTTAGGGTATTAGTAAACGAGCTTCTTAACGAGCTCGAGCCGAGTTGAAGCTTATTTAGGCACGTCAGATAAAAAACGAGTCGAGCCCGAGCCCGAGCCGTGCTTCGATAATTCTTTACAAGCTCGAGTCGAGCTCAGTACATGAAAGCTCGAGCTCGAGCCTCATATAACTTAAACGAGCCCGAGCCGAGCCTGGCCAGGCTCGGGCTCGGCTCGGCTCGTTTGCACCCCTAAGTAAGAAGAAGAAGAATGAGGAAGAAGGGCCAGCTGATGGCTTCTATTAGGCTTAAGTTGTGGTCAAACATGGTCAAAACCGAGTCAACAAAAGTCAACGCCTCACTCGGATGCGTCTGTGAGTACATGCGGTCCGCGTGAATAACCCTGGATCAATTATGTTTGCCATCCTTACACACGGTCGAATTCGGAGAGGTTACACGGTACGTGTTGATAACCCATGTGGACGAACCCACGAGGACACGTGGTCCGCGTGTAATGCCCTAAAACGGTCCATTTGCTCGATATTTCACGCGGTCATCTTCCCGAGTACATGCGGTCTGTTTGTATAAACACGCGGACGGCTCTTCGAGTATACGTGGACCGCGTGGAATGTTGTAAGCCCCGATTTTTGAAAATGGACGCAAACATTTTTTGGGACAACGCTGTTGGATTAATGTCTAAGTCCATAACTATAATTGGTAAGACTTGACCCGACCCGGCATGGTCCATTTGGGTTGCATGGCATCATGCACTTGGATAGACTAAAATGAGAGAAATAACACTTAAGGTTTATTAATATATTATAAATTCTAATATATTAATAGAGATTATTTAATTAGTATTGATCAAGAATTAATCTAGAATTAATTAAGTGATCAAAAGAAGACTAATTAAATATATGGGTTGATTGTGTAAATCTTCCATAACTTATATAGTGGGCTAATGCTCCATGGATTATCAAGTTGGGCTAAAACCCATAGGATGCTCCATGGTGTATTTGAACCCATGGATCCAAGGAAATGGAAAGCCATGACAATTAGGGTTTACCCTAATTGTAACAACTATATAAGCATCTTATTGATGTGAGAAATCGGCCACGAGGTGTGTATGGAGGCAAAGCCGATTCTTGAAGTGTTCTAATTTCTCTCTAAGTTATTCCAAGTGCTTATGGTGTTGTGTGAACCATTTGAGGTGTCACACTTGGGGCACTAGGCACTCAAGCTTCATGAAGACAAGCACCAACAAAAGGTATGTTATTCTAACTTGTGTTATTCAAAGTTTTGTATGCTAGAATAGAACAATACCTTGGAAAGTTGATATTTGCATGTATAATAGAGAAAACATAGATCCAAGGTATTTAGGGTTGCATGTACACTTAGGAGTGTTAGATTGCTCAAAACCCAACAGTGGTATCAGAGACTAGGCTTGTTTTCTTGTTGTACTTGCTTAAACTGCTTAAAATCGACTTTTTGTGCTGTCTACCTAGCAGACTCGCCGAGTCCATGAAGGGACTCGACGAGTCCAAGGCAAAATGCATCCAACTCGCCGAGTTTGTTCATGCACTCGACAAGTTGGACCCCCAGACAGCATATTTTCGAGTTTTGGTGCTGGAATTGGTCTAGAATCATTACCTTTGACTGTTTTGGGCTTATAAAACTTGTTTTTGAATGTGGTAATGATTATGTTAAATCAATTTCAATGCTATAATAAAAGTTTCAAGTTTATATGTGTTCATGTTATTCTTTAAAATTGTTGATTATGAATGATCATGCTGATGAGTTTTGCTAGATCATAGGAATTGTGTGCAAATTGTTTGGTGATATAATTCATGATCTTGTTGAAAAATTGTATGGAGTTCATAACTTGTCCTCAAGTTATGAATTTTCAAGAATTTTATGTTTCCTTGATTTATGAGTTAGTTTATATTGATAATGAAAAAATTATGTTTTAGTTGTTTTCAATCCATATTAGTTTAAAAGAAGTTCATAAAATATGTTTTTGTAACTTGTCTTCAAGTTATGTGAAAAGTCATATTTATGAATCTTAAAAACTCATAAAATTTTTGTAGGTTACATAAAATGTAAGAGTTTTTTTTTCATTAAATAGGTAAATGACTCCATAACTTGTCCTCAAGTTATGGATGTTGAAGAGACACTTCTTTAAAGTGTTTTTAAAGAATAAGGGGTTACATTAAAATGAAGAGTCTTCATTTTAATGAACCATTAAACTCATAAGTTATGATTTAAAGAGTCTTGAAATAGTTTCAAAACTTGCCCTCAAGTTTTGGAATTTGAAAAGTTACTCCTCATGTAGACTTTAATTCCAAATTGAACATTGAAATTTTAAAAGGTTTAAAATTCAACCCTTATACTATTATTATAATTTTAATTATATAGATATGTATAAGAGGAAGTCAATCTTACCATTAGTAGGCCTCATTCACGAAGCCGGTCTATAAGGGGGGGTATAAGGTTACTGCCTATAAAATGGCAGTTTAATGGGTGTCCACTCTCACCCACCACTTCCTTGGCTGGTGGAGGGTCGTTAACCGAACGGGTAGGAATGGACTATAATTCTCCCTTCATTAAAAGTATAATGAAAAATACTAAGTAACTAAACACTTATAAATTCCCAATCTTAGTTACTTAGGAAAATGTGAAAAGGTGCTAGCCCATAAAATTACACTTTGTACCTTACCAAGTCGTTAGTGGAGCGTATGTGGTTAACCGACACACTAACATGGACTAGTAAGAGTGGCAAAGGGTAACTTGACTTTATTATAGATCGGTGGAGCGTGTGTGGTTAACCGGCACATCGATTAGGTAATATTGTTAAGGGTACCAAGTCAATTTGTATGGTTATTCACACCTTGTTTGTGATCCTCGGCATCCCAGTCACAAATTTGAGAGGGAACAATCGAGATTCAAACATGCCATTGAAAAGTTCAATGTATCTCAAAAGATCTAGGAGATTCAAAACTAATAAAACCTAATAATAAAATATTTCGTTTTCATGGTGGAAATTGGTAAATCGTCATTTACCTACCTTCAACTATTTTATAATTTGGATTACGACATCCCTCTTCCAATTATAAATAGGTTGTTGGGTCCTAGCCTTAATATTTCATATTGGGTGTTATATTAAGGACTTTAAATCAACTAACTTGAATTCTCCCATTATAGATGTCTAGTTTAGATAGCTATGGTCTTCCCAAATCTTTAGGAACAAGCTTCCTAATGAAGATGATATCCCAAATGGAAATCAAGGTGAAAGATCAATCCCTTTGTTGGGAATTTTTGGGACTAGTAATCATACTTCACTTTATCCACCTCTTCCAATAAATCTCCCTATCCCACAAGTTCTAAGACTTGATAAGTTCTAAGTCACTCAATCCCTATTGGCAAACAAAGTCTATATGTGCTTAGATCTTGGGGATTAAGCCACATATTGACAAGTCGGGAGAGTCGGGTGTCGAAGTCTCGGGGTAGCTGGATGCTGACTTGGTTCTTCAGTCACTCCCTGATGACAGGTCGCGACAAGACCCTTAACGATCTTACCTATTTGCTTGATGATGCTAAATCAGCAGTGATTTGGAGCATAAGTAAAGCAAATTGGATTGGAAGATCTACTTTCCAAACCTATTTGGACATTGAAAATGGTGACATTGGAGGTCCAGGAAACACTTTCTCTTCCCAATGGAAAGGGATCGGCCATAGTCAACTCGGTTGACCAAATGGTAAAGAGAAAGGTTAAGTCTGTGATAGTCCCATTTACCGTTTCCAAAGAGTCCATATGATTCTGTTGCCAAAGGAAAGACATTGGTTGCGAAGCTGCTAAATTTACCTGAGACATCTTACGGATGATAAAGTCAATAGGTTTGACTCTACTTCAGGTAAAGTCCATTGTCTAACTCTATTAAGTTTCTATTCTTAGATTCTTATTGCATAATGTGATGAGGTCACATGTTGATGTTTTAAGAATCAAAGAAAAAGTGAAGAAACTTAAAGGAAGTACATGCTGATTCTGATCGCAAAGATGGATTTCAATCGCATGGTTCGGTGATCAAAATATTGAGCTGTTATTTAAGAGTTATGATATATTGCTTAGGAATAGATAACAATAAGTTTTCCATATGGATTGTAAGGATAAATTTTTCCGCAAAGTTTTAAAAAAAAGCAAAATGTTTTTGATTTTATTTATTTTAAGTATCCTTACAATGGCATTTGTGAAAAATTGTTGATTATATTTTTCCATTGATAAGCAATATGGGTAAATGGATTTGATTCTTTCATTAGTGGAAGTGTCATAATTTACCAAATAAGGAAAGATTCTCATCACCCAAGTTTCAGTTGGATAGAAACTTGGAATCATGCAACTTGTATTGTATGATCATGAGAATTTTTGTATATATTTGGGAAATTAAGTCTAATTCCTTGTTCACATGTATATGTGAATCAAGTGAAGGACAAAGGGATCAGATACACTTGGGTGTGCGCTGAGCAGGTCCACCACAAAGTTGATAAGATTATTCATTATGATTTACTAAAGTTTAGTAAATATGGTTATACTTACAAGTTTAAGTATAGTTCTAGATCATTGGAGAAGTTTCAATGATAGACATAATGAGTAAGAAGAATCAAATAAGGCAGAAAGATAAAAGTTTCTCTAATCTGAAGAGATGGGAGAGTACTTGAGTATCTTGTATTATGATTATCTTAGTGATTATGAAACCACGTCACAATTGATCCTCTAAGGACACCTTAGTTCATTTTGTTTGGCTAAGGAGAGGAATCGTGAATTGTTGAAATGGTTAGATCAAAAGATAAATTATACTTCGTTCCAAAATTAAATCTTAGAGTCATACTCCAAGATTAAGCCGTGAGTGACATAATCTTAAGAAAGGTTTAAACCACTTGTTAAATGTAGAGTAAAATGTGTTCTTACTCTTGTACATTTGAAATTGGTAAGTTGTGATGTTTTGGATAAAACAAAGACCAACTAAGACCAATTGTGAGAAGTGTTTAACTTGATAAGAATCTGCACTAACTCTTGAATATTCGTTTTTGTCAAGGAATGGTTCTTGACAAAGAGAATCTTATATGTCAAGAGGTCAGTGGGAGTCTTAAAAGGATCTTAAGATAGATTCAAGAACTAATCAAGAGTTTTGTTAATCACTAGACCACAACTTGAGGTTTGTAACCTATCGTGTTGACATATTTTGTGCCCATTCCAGTTAAAGTTGGTTTTGCATTGGAGTTCCGAGAGTTCTCAACTGGTTGCATAATAACTTGGAAGCAACGGCGGGCCCTTGTGCTACCAGGTGGCAAGAAATTAAGACTGCACAAGTTCAGTCCATATGAATTTGGATTTGTCATTAACCTTGTCGTGTGATTATGGTTATGTCAAATTCACATGGATAGGAACACATACACCATCAAAATCTAAGTTTCATAAGGTTTCTCTCCGATTCATGAAAGTGATAGTGAGGAAACTATTTCACTAAGTAGATTTAAATGGATAGCAAGTGTGAAGTTTGCATTCTCATGTCGTTAGTGGAGCGTGTGTGGTTAACCGGCACACTAACTAATGAGAATGGAAAAGGTTTAGACTCACATGTGAGCTATCTAAGGAAAGGGTTAGACTCCAGGTGTATGATTTGATAAAGTCTTATCAAGGCAATCTAGTATCAGAAATCTGACTGATTTCTAGGTACATGTCAAAGCGAGTGGGAGCATAAAGTGTTATGCTAGTTAGATAATAATCATTATGCTAGTGGGAGCATGATGATTATGTTGCAAGTTAGCAATGTTAATTATAGAAAACAAAAGTTTCAACTCGCTTTGAAAAAGTTGTTTTACTATAATTAAGGGAGAGAAATTTATACTTCATTCCAATTCTACAAACTTAGATTGAGATTTTAATCAACTTTAGTCAAGAATATATATGAATGTTATGTTGGATTGGTTCAACATAAGGAATTTCTATATATGTTGCTTTCTCAAAATTCGATTATGATTACGACATCCCTCTTCATAGTTCGAATTATGAGAACATGGCAAATAAAAATTTTATAGCATGAATCGTATCCCATATACTTCGGATATAGGATCGATTGCATGTGTTATAATATTCATCCATTCTAAATTTTCCTAATGCTTAGGGTGTTAAGAAGGCAAAAGGGATTAGAACTGGATATGACTAAGACGATTAAGCAATTGTCGAGAACAATTTGGGGTTTTCCGAAGTTTGGTTACTCATGGACAATTGGAAGTATAGAGTAAGGATCGTATTGTCATATTTTGGAAAGAGGCAACTCTTGTTCAAAAGTGATGGTCAAGATGGGAATATGGAATTGTTTCCATAGGTGGAAGTTATTCTTTGAATCTGTGTAAGATTAAAGAACTTAATGCAAAGAAGGATGTTCAAAGGAATGTACTTTGAATTTGAGACTTCATGGAATTGCTTTCCATTGGAATACTTTGTGATGTTTGTTGATAAGTCTTTGTGACTTGTGTGAATATCATTACAAGAGGATCATTGCATAGATTACGGTAAATGACAAGAACTTGGTATTCTTACATTTACAATAAGGATTGGGATTGTGAAATGAGAATCTTTGAAGTCATGTTCAATTGATATACATTTCACAAAGAGATGACCATATGTAAACATAGTGTGCATACTTGGAGTATGGCATAGCTATTGTTTAGAGAAACATAGTATGCATGCTTGGAGCATGGCATCACTACTGATTCAATTCAAGTATTAAGAGTATTAATCAAAACATGAATAATGAGTGATCAATATGGTGCTTAGATAAAAGGTGTTTTATTTACGCTCAAAGTGTTGAGGCCATATAGGACTAGTATTATTTTGTGTTTCACTTTGCATGTTTTGACTTCCAAAATAACTAGGTCATTCTCCTGAATGAACAAGTTATTCAAACCATCCACAGTCGGTCATATGTTGGAAGTAGATATGAATCAAGACTGTCGTGAATTTGGCTTGTATGATTTGTCTAAAGTACTTTAGACAATGCAATAGTTGCTACAACATTCATGAGTACTCATAAGGGCTGAGTATTGGATTCAACCCACGCTCATTTGGATTCACTTCATGGATTTTATCACGAGTGAATCATGAGACGATAATATCTTATATTCTTCAAACCTAGAGATATGAGTTGTTGCCTATGAGTTGGTTATACATTGATTGTACAAAAACGCATTGGTAACTCGATGCTATAAAACGTGCCTTTGTGTATGATTCAACAAGTAGTCAATACAATCATATGAGTCGAAGTTTATCCATTCCTTTTACCTTCGGGATAAAAGCGATATCTATGGGCCCCTCGATGATTTGATGATGACAAATGGAAGTGCTCGGCCGGGCCAGGATTGATTTGATTTGTTCAATTAGTCAGTCGTCATAAATCGGAAATCGGGAAACAACAAATGGACAGAGAGAATGATTATAATCCATGTCTCAGTCCATATGATATCTAGAATGGAGGAATATATGATCACTTATCTAATGGACAAGTCATTGATAAAGGTCAGAGTTCATCGACAAGGTCAGAGATCGACATAAGATTTTGAGAGCTACGATTGCTAGTCGGGTTCTGAAGTCATACTTGCAATAATAGTTTTAGACTTATCCAAGTGGGAGACTGTTGGATTAATGTCTAAGTCCATAACTATAATTGGTAAGACTTGACCCGACCCGGCATGGTCCATTTGGGTTGCATGGCATCATGCACTTGGATAGACTAAAATGAGAGAAATAACACTTAAGGTTTATTAATATATTATAAATTCTAATATATTAATAGAGATTATTTAATTAGTATTGATCAAGAATTAATCTAGAATTAATTAAGTGATCAAAAGAAGACTAATTATATATATGGGTTGATTGTGTAAATCTTCCATAACTTATATAGTGGGCTAATGCTCCATGGATTATCAAGTTGGGCTAAAACCCATAGGATGCTCCATGGTGTATTTGAACCCATGGATCCAAGGAAATGGAAAGCCATGACAATTAGGGTTTACCCTAATTGTAACAACTATATAAGCATCTTATTGATGTGAGAAATCGGCCACGAGGTGTGTATGGAGTGCAAACCGATTCTTGAAGTGTTCTAATTTATCTCTAAGTTATTCCAAGTGCTTATGGTGTTGTATGAACCATTTGAGGTGTCACACTTGGGGCACTAGGCACTCAAGCTTCATGAAGACAAGCACCAAAAAAAAGGTATGTTATTGTAACTTGTGTTATTCAAAGTTTTGTATGCTAGAATAGAACAATACCTTGGAAAGTTGATATTTGCAAGTATAATAGAGAAAACATAGATCCAAGGTATTTAGGGTTGCATGAACACTTAGGATTTTTAGATTGCTCAAAACCCAACAAACACGTAGACCATTCGTTTGATAACGCGGAAAAACTTTCGAGTACACGCGGTCCGCGTGTATCCTATTGCAATTTTCTCAATTTTCGCCCTTTGACCAAAACGAACAACGGCCTTAAAATCCAACACTCTTTTACTGCAAGAAGGAAGAAGAAATGTTAAGTGCAAAAAGGATCTATCTAAGACATTTATTCGAAATTAGAAAAGATGAAAACTATAATTTTTCCAAAAATGCACTTCTTTAATGTCTTTGGCGAGACGTCCTTCTCTTTCGATTTTAGTAATCCGGGGCATCCAATTGGATGGCATCTAGTTCATTCGCATTATAACCTTCATAGAAAGGTTTCAAACGATGCCTATTGACTTTAAAGATTTGCCCCGCTGCTTCACTTTGGATCTCAACCGCTCTGTGCTCAAAGACATTTAGCACAACAAATGGACCTATCCGTTTTGACCAAAATGAACACCGGCCTTAAAATCCAACACTCTTTTACTGCAAGAAGGAAGAAGAAGAAATTTTAAGTGCAAAAGTGATCTATCTAAGACATTTATTCGGAATTAGAAAAGATGAAAACTTTAAGTTTTCCAAAAATGCCCTTCTTTAACGTCTTTGGCGAGACGTCCTTCTCTTTCGATTTTAGTAAACCGGGGCATCCAATTGGATGACATCTAGAACATTTGCAATTAAACCTTCATAGAAAGGTTTCAAACGACGCCCATTGACTTCTAAGATTTGCCCTGTTTCTTCACTTTGGATCTTAACCGCTCCGTGCTCAAAGACTTTTAGCACAACAAATGGACCTATCCATCTTGACCTCAATTTTCCAAGAAATAATTTCAATCGCGAGTGGTAAAGAAAAACGCTATGTCCCGACTCAAAATGCTTGTGGGTAATGGACTTGTCATGCAAAAGCTTCGTTTTCTCCTTGTAAATTCTCCAGTTTTCATAAGAGTCATTTCTTAATTCTTCCAACTCTTGAAGTTGAAGCTTCCTATGCCTTCCCGCCTCATCAATGTTGAAGTTGCATTGCTTGACTGCCCAAATGGACGGTGTTCCAATTCCACAGGAAGATGACATGGTTTTCCAAAAACTAATCTAAATGGAGACATTCCTATCAGGGTCTTGTAAGCGGTCCGATAAGCCCACAAGGCATCATCAAGCCTCGAACTCCAATCCTTTCTTGTTGGGTTCACAGTTTTCTCAAGAATACTCTTCACCTCACAATTCAAAACCTCCGCTTGGCCATTCGTTTGAGGGTGGTAGGCGGTAGAGACACAATGGGTCACGTTATACTTTTTTAGCAAGGCCTCCATCATCTTATTGCAAAAATGCGTCCCTCGATCACTAATCAAAACCCTAGGCACACCAAATCTCACAAAGACATTAGATTTTAAAAAGTCGATAACCGTTTTGACATCATCCGATCGTGTGGCTTTGGCCTCAACCCATTTAGAAACATAGTCAACCACGAGCAAGATATAAAAGTTGCCAAATGAGACGGGAAATGGACCCATAAAATCAATCCCCCATACATCAAAATTTTCACAAACAAGGATTGGATTTTGTGGCATTTGGTTCTTTTACGAAATGTTCCCCGTCCTTTGGCACCGTTCACAACTTTTGCAAAACAAGTAACGGTCGTGTGACATGGTTGGCCAAAATAGTCCACACTCAAGGACCTTTCTCAAGGTCCGGCTAGGTCCGAAATGTCCCCCACAAGCAAATTCATGACAAAATTGTAAAATGGATTGATGCTCTTTTTGGGGCACACATCGCCTAATAATTTGATCGGGACAATGTTTCCACAAATAAGGTTCATCCCACACATAATATTTTGCATCACTTTTCAATTTGTCTTTTTGAGCACGTGTGAATGTGTCGGGATACCTTTCCGTGACCAAAAAGTTAACGATATCGGCATACCAAGGAGTAGATTGAGTATGCGAAAAGAGATGCTCATCCGGAAACTCGTCCAGCAACGGGAGAGGAGTCTCATTCGAAGTGATCCGGCTTAGGTGATCGACAACAAGATCTCGCATCCACTCTTGTCCCGGATTTCCAAATCAAAATTTTGTAATAGTAAAATCCGCCGGATGAGTCTTGGCTTTGCATCTTTCTTTGTCATTAAGTACTTGAGAGCTGCGTGATCCGAATACACAAAAACTTTGGTGCCAAGTAGATATTGCCTAAACTTCTCCAAAGAGAACACTATGGCTAATAGCTCCTTCTCCGTGATAGAGTAGTTGCTTTGAGCATTTTCTAGTGTCCTCGATGCATAGTAGATCACATGGGAGGGTCTTCCATTCTTTTGACACAAAACGGCTCCTATTGCATAGTTTCTTGCATCACACATTATATCAAAGGGGAGATCCCAATTTGGTGCTTGCATGATGGGAATGGATGTAAGCAACTCTTTAAGCATGTCGAAAGCTTCTTTGCACGCCTCATTGAACTCGAAATCAACATCCTTTTACAAGAGTTGGCACATTAGTCTTGTTATCTTTGAAAAGTCCTTGATGAAAATCTTGCAACTCTCCACCCCAAGCTTTAAGCTTTATTCAATATTCCATGAGAAAAAATTTACCGCGAAAACCCGTGAAATCCGGCAACAGCTTGAGATTCCGGCAAAATTTCCGGCGACCTTTGAGAGATATTTTTAGTGGGGTTTGTAGCCTTGACCAAGAGGAGCACAATGGTGGTGTCGGAATTGCGAGAGGTGGCCGGAGTTGGCCGAAAAATGGTCGGAAAGTGGCGAGATGGTGGTTTTGGCACCCGGAATTACATCAACGGATCAGACCAGATTTTGGGTGGGGTTTGTAGAGCTCGAAAAATGGAAGAGAATGGCGGTGGTTTCAAGAAATTCCGACCGGCGGTTGGACGGGAAATCGAGTTTTAGTGATGGAGATGGAGGTTGTTTTAATGGAGGATAGAAGAGTAAGAAGAAGAAGAATGAGGAAGAAGGGCCAGCTGATGGCTTCTATTAGGCTTAAGTTATGGTCAAACGTGGTCAAAACCGAGTCAACAAAAGTCAACGCCTCACTCGGATGCGTCTGTGAGTACACGCGTTCCGCGTGAATAACCCTAGATCAATTATGTTTGCCATCCTTACACGCGGTCGAATTCGGAGAGGTTACACGGTCCGTGTTGATAACCCATGCGGACGAACCCACGAGGACATGTGGTCCGTGTGTAATGCCCTAAAACGGTCCATTTGCTCGATATTTCACACGGTCATCTTCCCGAGTAAATGCGGTCCGTTTGTATAAACATGCGGACGGCTCTTCGAGTATACGTGGACCGCGTGGAATGTTATGTAAGCCCCGATTTTTGAAAATGGACGCAGACATTTTTGTGGACAACATGCGGACCACTCGTTTCTTAACGCGGAAGAACTTTCAAGTACACGCGGTCCGCGTGTATCCTGTTGCAATTTTCTCAATTTTCGCCCTTTGACCAAAACGAACAACGGCCTTCAAATGCAACACTCTTTTACTGCAAGAAGGAAGAAGAAATGTTAAGTGCAAAAAGGATCTATCTAAGACATTTATGCGGAATTAGAAAAGATGAAAACTATAAGTTTTCCAAAAATGCACTTCTTTAACGTCTTTGGCGAGACGTCCTTCTCTTTCGATTTTAGTAAACTGGGGCATCCAATTGGATGGCATCTAGTTCATTTGCATTAAAGCCTTCATAGAAAGGTTTCAAACAATGCCTATTGACTTTAAAGATTTGCCCCGCTGCTTCACTTTGGATCTCAACCGCTTTGTGCTCAAAGACTTTTAGCACAACAAATGGACCTATCCATTTTGACCAAAACGAACACCGGCCTTAAAATCCAACACTCTTTTACTACAAGAAGGAAGAAGAAGAAATGTTAAGTGCAAAAATGATCTATCTAATACATTTATTCGGAATTAGAAAAGATGAAAACTTTAAGTTTTCCAAAAATGCCCTTCTTTAACGTCTTTGGCGAGACGTCCTTCTCTTTCGATTTTAGTAAACCAGGGCATCCAATCGGATGACATATAGGACATTTGCATTAAAACCTTCATTGAAAGGTTTCAAACGATGCCCATTGACTTTAAAGATTTGCCCCGTTTCTTCACTTTGGATCTTAACTGCTCCGTGCTCAAAGACTTTTAGCACAACAAATGGACCTATCCATCTTGACCTCAATTTTCCGAGAAATAATTTCAATCGTGAGTGGTAAAGCAAAACCCTATGTCCTGACTCAAAATGCTTGTGGGTAATGGACTTGTCATGGACAAGCTTCGTTTTCTCCTTGTAAATTCTCGAGTTTTCATAAGAGTCATTTTTCAATTCTTCCAACTCTTGAAGTTGAAGCTTCTTATGCCTTCCCGCCTCATCAATGTTGAAGTTGCATTGCTTGACCACCCAAATGCACGGTGTTCCAATTCCACAGGAAGATGACATGGTTTTCCAAAAACTAATCTAAATGGAGACATTCCTATCAGGGTCTTGTTGATGGGGTTTGAGCATTCTAACACTTCCTAAGTGTACATGGAACCCTAATAACCTTGGATCTATGTTTGTCTAATTATCATGCAAATTTAAATTCCAAGGTTATATTCCTATCTAGCATACATGGGGAACAATTTTAACTTGAATGAAAGATTGAATAACTTACCTTGTTGTTGCTTATGATCCTTGAAACCTTGTGAGCCTAGCACCCCAAGTGTGGTGCCTCAAATGCTTCACACAACACCAAATGCTCTTGGAAAGACTTTGAGAGAATACACACTTCTTAAAATCTGCCTAGCCCTCTTGTTTCATATGTGTAGCAGATTTTGGTAGAGAATGAGATTCTTATATAATGTTGACACATCTAGGGTTACACCATGTAAACCCTAATGTGTCATGACTCTTCATTTCCATGACCCATGGGTTTGTAACTCCCATGGAGCATCCTATGGGTGGAACCCAACTTGATAATCCATGGAGCCTCTTAGCCCACTATACAAGATATGAATGATTTACATAATCAACCCATATATTTAATTAGTTATCTTTTGATCACTTAATTAATTCTAAATTAATTCTTGATCAAACTAATTAAATAATATTATTAATATATTAGAACTTATAATATATTAATAATCTCCAAGTGTTATTTCTCTCATTTAGTCTATCCAATTGCATGGTGCCATGCAACCCAAATGGACCATGCCGGGTCGGGTCAAGTACTGACCATAAATAGTTATGGACTTAGACACCTTATCCAACAGTCTCCCACTTGGATAAGTCTAATAACTATAACTCCAGTACTTCAGGAACCGACCGGCAATCGTAGCTCTTTCAAGGTCTCTCGGAACTGAGAAGATCTTGATACGCCATTTAAGATAAATGATCATATAATCCTCTGTTCTAGATATCAGTCGGACAAATACATGGAACAATGTCTTACTTATTGTCCAACAGTTTGTTTCCTGATTTCCATTTGTTTGACAAAGAACTTAATTGAACACATCAACTTAGTTCTGTCCGGGCCCGGTACATAGGTCAAAACAAAATCATCGAGGGGCCCAGATATCAGCTTCTAATCCAAGAAGGAACAGATAAACTTCGACTCATATGTTTGTTCTACCACTCATTGAATTATACACAAAAGCACGTTTTATAACATCGAGTTACTAATGTGTTTTCGTACAATCAATGCATAACCAACTTGTAAGTAACAAATCATATCTCTAGGTTTGAAGACTTATATGATATTACCGTCTCACGATCACTTGAGATAAATTCCATGAAGTTATTCCAGTGAGCGTGGGTTGAGTCCAATGCTCAGAACTTATGAGCACTCATGATTGTTATAGCCTTGTCCAACACCGTAGAGCTCTGCAACCAATCATGACAGTCTTGATTCATACCTACTTCCAACATACGACCAACTGTGGAGGTTTGAATAATATGTTATACCAAACAAAATTATTCTGGAAGTCAAAACATACAAAAGAAATATAGTAAACGATCCACAAGAGATAGCAACACTTTACTCATAAATAAAACACCTTTTATTCATCATCTAATGTCAATTACACTTTACAAATTTCGAGGTTATCTAACTACTAAATCTAATATCATCCTTCAACCCTATGCTCCGAGCATGCTGGAGATGCTTAACCCGAGTCAGTCCCTTCGTGAGGGGATCTGCTGGGTTCTCATCCGATGATACCCTTTTTTCCACGAGGAGTCCTTCTTCTATTCGATGTCTGATAAAATGGTATTTTCTATCGATGTGTCTGGATCTCCCGTGAACCCTTGGTTCCTTGGCTAAGGCAACAGCGCTTTCACTATCACAGAAAATTTCCATTGGCTCTTTAATAGCTGGTACAACTCCAAGGTCTCCAATGAAGTTCTTCAGCCATATCACCTCCTTTGCCGCCTTGCTAGCTGCAATATACTCTAATTCACAAGTTGAATCAGCCACTGTCTCTTGCTTGGAACTCTTCCAAGAAATTGCTCCTCCGTTTAGGGTAAAGACCCAGCCCGACTGAGAGCGGAAATTATCCCTATCAGTCTGGAAGCTAGCATCACTATACCCTACAACTCTCAAGTCATCACTCCCACCGAGGGTAAGGACCCAGTCCTTAGTCCTCCATAGGTACTTGAGGATATTCTTTACCGCAGTCCAGTGTGCCTTGCCAGGGTTCCCCTGATACCTGCTAACCATGTTCAGGGCAAAGGCTACATCAGGTCGAGTACACGTCATAGCATACATGATCGAACCTACAGCCGAAGCATAAGGTATTCGACTTATTTCTGCTATCTCAGCCTCAGTGCTAGGGCTTTGTGTCTTACTCAATCTGGAGTTACTCTGGATGGGTAACTCTCCTTTCTTGGAGTCTTGCATGCTGAATCTCTTCAGCACCTTATCCAAGTAGGTACTCTGACTAAGTCCAATTAGTCTTTTACTCTGATCTCTCAAGATCCTTATCCCTAGAATATAGGTAGCTTCTCCTAGGTCCTTCATAGAGAAACACTTCCCAATCCAGGACTTAACTTTCTGCAGAGTTGGGATGTCATTTCCTATGAGTAGTATGTCATCCACATACGATACCATAAATCTAACTATACTCCCACTAGCCTTGACATACACACAAGACTCATCTTCACTCCTAAAAAAGCCAAATTCCTTGACCTTTTCATCAAAGCAACGATTCCATCTGCGAGGTGCTTGCTTCAATCCATAAATGGATTTCTCAAGCTTACACACTCTATTAGGGTACTCGTTGCTGACAAAATCTTCTGGCTGACTCATGTAAACATCTTCAGCCAACTTTCCATTAAGGAAAGCGGTTTCGACATCCATTTGCCATATTTCATAGTCATGAAATGCAGCTATGGCTAACAAAACCCTAATAGACTTAATCTTGGCTACTGGAGAAAAGGTCTCATCATAGTCCACTCTAGGAATTTGAGAGAAGCCCTTTGCAACCAGTCGAGCCTTATAAGTGTGTACTTTACCATCCATGTCGGTCTTCTTCTTGAAGATCCATTTGCACCCTACTGTCTTACGACCTGGTACATTCTCAACCAAGTTCCAAACTTGATTTTTCATACATGGACTGTATTTCGCTGTCCATTGCCTCTTTCCACTTTGCTGACTCAGGGCCTGCCATGGCTTCCGTGTAACTGTTAGGTTTATCTAGACCTATCAGTGTCTCATCATTGATAAGTGTATCACCTTCTGCAGTAATATGGAATCCATAGTAATGCTCAGGAGCATTCCTAACCCTTGTGGAACACCTCAGAGGTACAGACTTGTTAATTGGCTCAACAGGAGTTTCCTCCTCAAGTTGAGTGCTAAGGTTTGAAGTTCCTTCACCATTTGACTCTTGAATTTCTTCAAGATTAACTTGCCTCCCACTATTTCCTTGGCTTATGAACTCTCTCTCTCTCTAAAGAAAGCCCTCCTAGCTACAAAGACCACATTTTCACTAGGTCTGTAGAAGAGGTAACCAAAGGATTGTTGTGGGTAGCCGATGAAAATACACCTCTCGCTTAGAGGTTCGAGCTTATCATGAGTCTCGCGTCTCACAAAAGTCGCGCAACCCCAAATCTTGATGTGGTCTAGTTTAGGTACTTTACCAGTCCACATCTCGTGAGGAGTTTTGGCAACTTTCTTTGTAGGGACTAGATTAAGGATATGGGCGGCAGTCTCTAAGGCATACCCCCAAAATGAGATTGGTAGCGAAGCTTGACTCATCATGGAACGAACCATATCCAACAAGGTTCGATTACGCCGCTAAGCCACACCATTCAACTGTGGTGTCCTGGGAGGTGTCAATTGTGAGACAATCCCACATTCCCTAAGATAGTCAAGGAACTCTGAACTAAGATACTCACCACCACGATCGAATCGAAGCATCTTAATGTTCCTGCCCAATTGATTCTCGACTTCCTGTTTAAATTCCTTAAACCTTTCAAAAGTCTCTGACTTATGCTTGATTAAGTAGACATATCCATATCTACTGTAATCATCAGTAAAAGTCAAATAATAACGATTAGCATCCCTTGTGGCATGTTTGAAAAAACCACACACATCCATGTGTACAAGGTCCAACAAACCTTCACCCCTCTCACAAGAACCTGTGAAGGGTGACTTTGTCATTTTTCCAAGTAAGCATGATTCGCAACTATCATCTGAATTTAGGTCAAACGACTCCAAGACTCCATCCTTTTGGAGTTGGCCTATGCGTTTCTTGCTTATATGTCCAAGATGACAATGCCATAGTGATGCTTTATCCAAGTTTTTATTATTCACAAAATCAATACACAAAACATTATTTCCTAAGTTATCAACCACAGATATTGTTTCATACACGCCACCACAAGGTAATGCTTTAAAATAAAGAACATTATTAAAGAAAGCATTAATCGAACCAACTTCATTATCAAATGAAAAAGGTGAAACCTTGTTTATACAATGCATGAAAGGAAATAATATTTCTTGCCATTTCTGGCGAATAAAAACACTTATTCAAATCTAAACTAAACCCACTACTTAGCGATAAAGTATAAACTCCAATCTTGGTGACAGGTAAAGCTTTCCTATTCCCCATGATTAAGTTTATTCTTCCTTGCTCCACATTCTCACTTCTTCTTAGTCCCTGCAAATCAGAACTGATATGAATGCCACAACCAGTATCAAGGACCCAAGAGTTAGAATGGGGTGAGTTAGTAGATAAGATAGTGTAAATACCTACATGGTTGGGTTTAAATTTCCCATCCTTCACATCTTGCTGGTATTTTGGGCAGTTCCACTTCCAATGTGATTTTTCATGGCAATAGAAGCATTCATCCTCTTTTGGGTCAGAAGAAGGAGTGACGAAACCTTTCTTGGTTCCACTTAAAGAAGAGCCATCAAGGGTCCGAGCCTTGGTACCCTTTGATGAGCTCTTTCTCTTCTTCCCTCGACTTTTCCCGGTTGCCAAAACCGGAGTGGAGTTTGGAGTAGGAGTGTTAACAACCGACTTCCCCTTAAGACCTGTTTCAGCGGTCTTGAGAAGTCCCCGAAGTTTGCTGAGTGTGACCTCTTCCTTATTCATGTGATATGTCATGCGGAATTGATCATAGCACGATGGTAAGGAGTGCAAAATGATATCTATTGCAAGCTCCTCAGGGAAGTTTACATTAAGCTTCAGCAATTGATCCACATACCTTTACATTTTCTGCATGTAGCTCATGACAGATTCCCCGTCCTTCATCATGGTTGTTATCATGGAGCAGATGATTTCATATCTCTCTTGTCGTGCACTTTGATGGTATCTTTCCATCAGATCTTGGTGCATTTCATAAGGGTAGAAATCCTCATAGGACTTTTGGAGTTCCGCTGTCATCGTGGCCATCATGATGCATGCCACTTTAGTAGCATCCCTTTCATGTGCCTAAAAGTCAGCAATCTCCTGGGGAGTTGCAGTGGTCTCATTAATCTCCTTAAGCTCCTTATCCAGGAGATATTCTTTTTCCTCGTAGCGGGTAATCATCCTGATGTTTCTGATCCACTCATTGAAGTTGGATCCATCAAAAGTGACTTTCCCACACAAGTTCATAAGGGTAAAGGAGCCATTAGGATTAGAGCCAGAAGCATCATTGTTTGTAGACATCTGAAAGAAGAGGACAAGATTAGTTTAGATATTAAGAGAGTCCTTAATAAAACACCCAAATGTAATATTAAGGCTAGGATCCAATCACAATATATTATAACTTAGAAGAGGTATGTCGTAATCCAAGCTATAACATATTTGAAAGGTAGGTGAATGGCGATTCACCAATTTCCACCACGAAAACCGAAATATTTAATATTAGGTTTTTTGATTGGTTTCTTAGAAATTCCTAGATTATTTTGAGATTCAATGAACTTTTCAAAGGCATGTTTCAATCTCGAGTGTGCCCTCCAAGTTTTTTGATTGGTCATCGTACCTGTCTACTGCTGACCTGAGAATACAAGTTATTTTGAAAGCGAGTATCAGCTTTAAAGCTGGTGAATTCATAAGAAATTAAGTATCATTGTCTTGCTTATGAAAATCTATTATGAAGGCCATGTAAGCCTTTAAATGAAAATGTTGATGTAAGTATGAAATCCCTAGAAAAACCATTATTTTCTATAAGTATGAAATGTAGTCTTCTACCAAGACCCGAATGTTTTGTTATGACAATGTAGTCTTATACCAAGACCCGAATGTTTTGTAAGTAAAATGATAGTTTTCCTTTGGTTGATTAGTACTAAAGTACTTAGTCTAACTCATCGTTTATGTGAAGGTATCACAAAATAAAGTAAACAGGAAAAATCACTAATGTAAGTGTTATCCCGAGGTACTAGGGCTAACACGAGGAATATAACTGTTATCCCGAGGTACTAGGGCTAACATAACATATATAACCTAATGAACATCTGAAGATTGTCCACTTTTCCTCTGTAGCAGCAGCAGGGCGGAGGAATGGTTAGTCCCTGTAAAGGTACTCCTAGTATAAGTAATAACCGTAGGCATCCGTAGATGTTCATCACCCACTGTTGCTAACAGATGGGTTCCAGAATGGTTAGTCCCGTACGTATATCCCGAGGTACTGGGGATAGAGGCCCATCTAGGTATCCCGAGGTACTAGGGATATGCAGGAAGATTTACACAGAAGGTACTAATAAATCATCCTCGCAATTCGTGATACAAGTATTCATGTTAATGTACACAGTTAAGTGTATCTACGTAAAGGTACTCATGTAATGCGTTCATGTAAGCGTGTTCATGTATCATGTAAGTATATGTAAACGTACTCATGTATCATGTAATCAAATGTAAATGTACTCATGTATCAGGTAATGTACTGGTATAGACTCATGAATGAACTGACTCTTGTGTGATTCCTTGTAATAGGAATTATGTTTGATATCTCCAAATTATCCCTGTGATAATTTACTGGAAGGTAATTGGTTGTTCAAGTAGGTTTATACACTCTTATTACTCAAGAGTGTGAAAAACTAAATGAAAGTTGTAAACTATAACATCAATACATATATAAGAATATAAGTGTACATGCATTAGTTCAAGAGTGTAAAAATGGTTTTGTAAGACATCTTATGGATTTTGAACAATAATTAACAATGACTTGATGTCATTTTAATATACATTTCAAAGGTAAAACATTCGATAACAATGTGTTTTTAAGATTTAAAACCATTTCTTGCGTCACATTTTGTAGTATGTGAAATCTGTTAAATGACAAACACAGTTATACAATACTTATCAATGATTTAATAACATGTTTGTTTCTACTTGTATCCCCCCCCCCCCTTTAAAGCATTTAAAATCATTTAAAACATTGATTAGGGGTATGAACTCACCTGTAGTTGGTGATTGGGATGAACTGAACGGTATAGGATGGCTAGGTGTCAAGCGAGGACTTGTACACACATTACAATCCTAATGAACATATAATCACACATATATGCACTCAATTAGTCTTAAGTTACTAATTGATAAAGCTAAGACATCCTAGACAAAATAAACACTTTATATAAGTGGTTTAAGCCCTAAGGATTGCATCTAAGCTATTGTGGGACAAAGTACTTGTGTTTAGGGTTCCAAAGGACCCCATATATGAGTTTACTCCTCATATACTAACACACATGGAGTTTACGGTTGTAAACTCTTGAGTTTACGGCCGTAAACTCCCAACCATGGGGTATTTGTGTGTTTTGAAGTCCCAAATGATTTCTAGAATTATTCCAAGTTGGTGGTTCAATTCTTGAAAGGGTTTAAGGCATAGAAACACTCCATTTAGGAGTTTACAGCCCTAAGGCCATTTCCTTTGGAGTTTACGGCCGTAAACTCCATTGGAATGGTGTTCTTGTTGTTTTCAAGTCTCAAGCATAGGTGGTATAAGTTCTAGGCTTTTATTCCAAGCATATGAAGACATTAGGCACACTTTGGTGCCATTCTTTCATGTTTACGGCCCAAGAACAAAGTCTTGGCCGTAAAATCACTTTGATAAGTGATTTTGATGTGCTTAAGGCCTTAGATTAAATGGGAACTAGTCTTGACAAAAGTCTTAAAGCTTTAGGTGCCTTAAAACACCATTTTGAGTTTGAAAAGGGAGTTTACGGCCTAAGAAATTCTTGGGCCGTGAACTCCCAAACTTGGGTGATTCTTGGTTGTTTTCTTGTCCCTAGCACACATACATATGAGTCTAAAACAATTGCATAACACTAGGGTCGGTCTCGGCTTTGTTTCGGGAGTTTACCGCCCAAGAACACCTTGGGGAGTAAACTCCTAGATCTAGTGATTTAGCCTTCTAAATCATGTTATAAACACATAATAAGCATTATAACACTACTAGAAAGAGTTACTCATGTTTTGGTATAAAAACCCGAAGATCCGTGAGAGAGAAAATGGCTTTTCTCTAGTTGGAAATGTGAATAATGAATGAATTTGGTTCAGAAATCTATTTATAGTCCTGAGATATTTTTGGCAGAAAATATTTTTATTCCTGAAATGATCTCTAATATAATAGAGTGTTGGAATAATAGTGTTGCACAAAACCCTAGTGCACCCACTCTCCTGATATTTCCTGAAGTGAAAACCCTGAATTACTCAAACTTACGCGAAAAAGTCTGAAAATTAACTGTGACTGCTATAACTTCTATTGAAGTGATATAGTTTGTACAGAATGGAAATTTTGGGTTGTCACAACTCTTCATCTTTATAACCCATGTGTTCTTTTAATGGTTTTAAAGCAAAGTGACTTTTGGTTTTCCATAACTTGAGGACAAGTTATGGACTCCATTAAAACACATTATGATAAAGAATTAATCTACCACATAGGTTACAAACAATTCCTATGATCATCTAAACATCATAAGATCAAGAACATGAACATGAACACTATCATGAATCAAAATTACAATTAAAAATTTGTAACTTTGATAACTAGTTGTTGTAAATGGATTAGGAAACACATTACTCCATCTAAAATCAGTTTTCAAGTACCAAAACATTTTACGGTAATGTTTCTAGTCCATTTCCAGCAAGTAAAGTCGAAAATCTGCATTCTGAGGCTCCAACTCGCCGAGTGCATGAACCTACTCGGCGAGTAGGTTGAAGATACAAGTGAACTCGACGAGTCCCCCCATGGACTCGGCGAGTTCATCAGGCAGACAACAAGCTTTTCGACTTTTTTCAACTTTTTAGCACAAATAACAAACAAACAAGCCTAGGCTCTGATACAACTGATGGGTTTTGAGCATTCTAACACTTCCTAAGTGTACATGCAACCCTAATAACCTTGGATCTATGTTTGTCTAATTATCATGCAAAGTTGAATTCCAAGGTTATATTCCTATCTAGCATACATGGGGAACAATTTTAACTTGAATGAAAGATAGAATAACTTACCTTGTTCTTGCTTATGATCCTTGAAAACTTGTGAACCTAGCACCCCAAGTGTGCTGCCTCAAATGCTTCACACAACACCAAATTCTCTTGGAAAGACTATTGAGAGAATACACACTTCTTCAAATCGGCCTAGCCCTCTTGTTTCATATGTGTAGTAGATTTTGGTGGAGAATGGGATTCTTATATAGTGTTGACACATCTAGGGTTACACCATGTAAACCCTAATGTGTCATGACTCTTCATTTCCATGACCCATGGGTTTGTAACTCCCATGGAGTATCCTATAGGTGGAACCCAACTTGATAATCCATGGAGCCTCTTAGCCCACTATACAAGATATGAATGATTTACATAATCAACCCATATATTTAATTAGTTATCTTTTGATCACTTAATTAATTCTTGATCAAACTAATTAAATAATATTATTAATATATTAGAACTTATAATATATTAATAATCTCCAAGTGTTATTTCTCTCATTTAGTCTATCCAATTGCATGGTGCCATGCAACCCAAATGGACCATGTCGGGTCGGGTCAAGTACTGACCAGAAATAGTTATGGACTTAGACACCTTATCCAACACTTGTAAGCGGTCAGATAGGCCCACAAGGCATCATCAAGCCTCGAACTCCAATCCTCTCTTGTTAGGTTCACAGTTTTCTCAAGAATACTCTTCACCTCACAATTCAAAACCTCCGCTTGGCCATTCATTTGAGGGTGGTAGGCGGTAGAGACACGATGGGTCACATTGTACTTTTTTAGCAAGGCCTCCATCACCTTATTGCAAAAATGCGTCCCTCGACCACTAATCAAAGCCCTAGGAACACCAAATCTCACAAAGACATTAGATTTTAAAAAGTCGATAACCGTTTTGACATCATCCGATCATGTGGCTTTGGCCTCAACCCATTTAGAAGCATAGTCAACCACGAGCAAGATATAAAAGTTGCCAAATGAGACGGGAAATGGACCCATAAAATCAATCCCCCATACATCAAAATTTTCACAAACAAGGATTGGATTTTGTGGCATTTGGTTCTTTTGCGAAATGTTGCCCGTCCTTTGGCACCATTCATAACTTTTGCAAAACAAGTAACAGTCGTGTGACATGGTTGGCCAAAATAGTCCACACTCAAGGACCTTTCTCAAGGTCCGGCTAGGTCCAAAATGTCCCCCACAAGCAAATTCATGATAGTCCACACTCAAGGACCTTTCTCAAGGTCAGGCTAGGTCTGAAATGTCCCCCACAAGCAAATTCATGACAAAATTGTAAAATGGATTGATGCTCTTTCTGGGGCAGACATCGCCTAATAATTTGATCGGTACAATGTTTCCAAAAATAAGGTTCATCCCACACATAATATTTTGCATCATTTTTCAATTCGTCTTTTTAAGCACGTGTGAATGTGTTGGGATACCTTTCCATGACCAAAAAGGTAACGATATCGACATACCAAGGAGTAGATTGAGTAAGGGAAAAGAGATGCTCATCCGGAAACTCGTCCCGCAACGGGAGAGGAGTCTCATTTGAAGTGATCCGGATTAGGTGATCGGCAACAAGATCTCGCATCCACTCTTGTCCCGGATTTCCAAATCAAATTTTTGTAATAGTAAAATCCACCGGATGAGTCTTGGCTTTTCATCTTTCTTTGTCATTAAGCACTTGAGAGCTGCGTGCTCCGAATACACAATAACTTTGGTGCCAAGTAGATATTGCCTAAACTTCTCCAAAGAGAACACTATGGCCAATAGCTCCTTCTCCGTGATAGAGTAGTTGCTTTGTGCATTGTCTAGTGTCCTCGATGCATAGTAGATCACATGGGAGGCTCTTCCATTCTTTTGACCCAAAACGGCTCCTATTGCATAGTTGCTTGCATCACACATGATCTCAAAGGGGAGATCCTAATTTGGTGCTTGCATGATGGGAATGGATGTAAGCAACTCTTTGAGCTTGTCGAAAGCTTCTTTGCACGCCTCATTGAACTCGAAATAAACATCCTTTTACAAGAGTTGGCACATTGGTCTTGTTATCTTTGAAAAGTCCTTGATGAATCTCCGGTAGAAACCTGCATGGCCCAAAAACGAACGAACCTCCCGAACACAAGTCGGGTAAGGTAAGCTTTGAATAACATCAATCTTGGCCTTATCTACTTGAATTCCTTTATTTGACACATGTGACCCAAAATAAGAGCTTGACTCACCATAAAATGACATTTTTCAAAGTTTAAAACCAAATTCGTTTCAATACATCTTTGCAAAATTTTGGTGAGATTGGTCAAACACTCTTGAAAGGAGTTTTCGTATACCGTAAAATCGTCCATGAAATCTTCAATTATATTTACAACATATTCCGAAAAGATACTAACCATGCAACATTGGAAAGTGGTCGGGATGTTACACAATCCGAATGATAGTCTCTGGTATGCAAAAGTGTCAAATGGACATGTAAAGGTTGACTTTTCTTGGTCTTCCGGTGCCACCGGGATTTGGTGAAAATTGGAGTACCCGTCTAGACAACAATAATGAGATTTTCCGGCCAACCTTTCTAACATTTGGTCAATGAAAGGTAATGGAAAATGATATTTTCTTGTGCTTGCATTGAGTTTGCGGTAGTCAATACATACTCTCCACTTGTTTTACACGCGGGTGGGGACCATCATACCTTTGTTGTTCTCAACCACCATGATCCCCGTCTTCTTCGATACTACTTGCACCGGGCTCACCCATTTGCTATCCAAGATTGGATAGATCATTCCCGTATCTAGGAGCTTCAAAATCTCTTTCTTGACCACTTCCATCATTGGCGGATTCAACCTTCTTTGCGTGTCTCGACTCGGCTTGCATTCATCATCCATCAAGATCTTGTGCATACAAGTGAAGGTGCTCAATCCTTTAATATTCACAATCGTCCATCCCATGGCTTCTTTATGTTCCTTCAACACCTTGAGGAGTTTCTCTTCTTCAAATTCGGTTAGATGGGTCGATATGATAACCGAAAGTGTCTCATTTTTGCCCAACTAAGTATACTTCAAGTGTTGAGGAAGGACCTTTAGTTCCAATTTTGATGGTTGGACAAGGGAGGGCGGCAATCTTGTGTGAGTCTGAGGTAATTCAATTTTATTCACACTAAATTGAGTGGTTTTCTTGATCTCTAAATTGTTAACCAATCTTTCAACTTTCGGATCTTATGAGTAGAGCTTTAACTTCTTGGCTAATTTACCATAATCAAATCCTTTGCTCAATAACATCTCCAACATGTCACCCTTAGACAACTCGAACAACTCTTGGGTTAATGGTTTGACAACATCAATAAAGCACAAGGTGGAAACATCACTAGGACATCTCATAGCATCATAAATGTTAAAACTTATTGTTTCGCCATCAAACTCCATTGTTAAGCTTCCTACATACATATAAATCTTTGTTCTAGCCATCTTCAAGAATGGTCTCCCAAGTAAAATTATACCCGACTTTGAGGACACTTGTTCATCTAGATCAATCACATAGAAATCCGCCAGGAAGACCATTGGTTCACTTGCACTAGGACATCTTCCAAAACACCTCTAGGAAAGACACTTGTTTTATCCGCAAGAGAGATTATGACACCGGTTTCACTTAAAGGACCAACATTCAATGATTCATACACCGAATAGGGCATGACATTAATAGAAGCACCAATGTCAAGCATGGAACTACTAAAAGTGACATCTCCAATCTTGTAAGGAACCGTAAACATTCCTGGATCTTTGCACTTAGGTGGAAGCTTCCTTTGTAAAACTGCGGGTGCATTTTCGTTCATTGAGATTTTCTCATTTCCCTTCAACTTTCTCTTGTTGGTGCAAAGCTCTTTCAAGAATTTTGCATATCTAGGAATTTGTTTGATTGCATCGAGTAAAGGAATGTTTAATTCCACCTTTTAGAAGGTGTCCATAATTTCTTTCTCCACCATGTTCTTCTTTGAAGCTACAAGTCGGGAGGGGAATGGCAGTTGAGTGGCTATTGGAGTCACTAGAGGGGTAGTCTTCTTTGGGACTCCAGCTTGTGCATCATTCTTAACTATAGATTCTTCAATGGGAATGACTTATATTTGTTCCTCTTCATCCCTTGGCTTCTTCTTTGAACTACTTTCTCCAGTTTCTTTGCCACTTCTCAAGGTCACCACATTGACATTTGGGTTCTTTTCTGTTTGAGAAGGGAGTTTACCACGGGACTCCAACTTGCTTATGGATGTAACTATATCTCCCATTTGTGCTTCAAGGTTAGAGATACTAGTCCTTGTCTCTTTTTGGAATTGTTGGGTACTAGTGGCTAGGATTTGACAGTGTCTTCAAGGGACATTCCGGAACTACTTGGTTGGGATTGAGGAGGTTGTTGGTGTTGTGGAGGGTGTGGTTTGGATTGATAGTGTGGTTGCGGGTGTTGGTAGTGAGGTTTTGGTGGTGGATAGGAAGGTCTAACCAATGCATTTTGAGGCAATGGTCTTGGGTTGAAGCTCATGTTGGGATTTGGCTTCCAACTTGAATTATTTGCATTTTGGTAACAGGATGGATTGGTGTGGTAGTTTTGGAACTCTCCCGTGGTATTTACATGTTCCGCATCTTCTTGAAGAATGGGACACATATCCGTACGATGTTCCATTGTTGCACATATTCCACAAACCATCACTTGTGGAGTTTGTCCCATGGCTAGCTTTTGGACAACGAAGGTTAGATCTTTGATTTGAGACTCTAGGTTTGATGTTCCCACTTCATTGATTTTTTGTTGAGTTTCTCTCTTCATATCTTGGCGAGGGCCAAAATGTTGTGAATTTGCGGTTATGGTGTTGAAGAGTTGTGTTGTGTGTTGTGGTGTTTTGCTAAAGACATCTCCACCACTTGAGGCATCAACTAGTTTTCTCTCCATTGGTAGCAATCCCTCATAGAAGTGTTGAATGAGGAGTTGTTCCGAAATTTGGTGTTGTGGGCAACTATAACACAAGTTGTTGAACCTCTCCCAATAATCATGAAAAGTCTCATTTTGACCTTGGCGGATTCCACAAATCTCATTTCTAAGACTTGAGACTCTTGAAGCGGGATAGAACTTGTCAAGAAAATCTCTTGCTATATCGGTCCATGAGTTGATTGACCCCATTGGAAGATAGAATAACCAATCATTTGCTCTATCGGCCAATGAAAAGGGGAATGCCCTTAGCTTAATTTGGTCATCGGTTGACCCTTGTGGCTTCATACTAGTGCAAATAATGTGGAACATCTTCAAGTGCTTATGAGGGTCTTTATTCTCCAATCCATGAAAAGTTGGGAGGTGATGTACTAAACTTCACTTCAACTCCAATCCTCCTTCCAAAACCGAGTAATTGAAATCGGTTGGAGTTTGTGTGACATCGATTTCCATCATTTGCCTCAAAGTTCTCTCGGTAACTTCTCCTCCGTCCGCCATCGCAATTAGTTCAATAATGGGTGGATTTTGTTGTAGAGGTGGTGCTTCAGGAATTTATTGGCGAGGGTTAGGACTAGAATCGGGTTCTGTATCGCTTGATGAAGCGGGTTCAACCTCCGGATCCCCGTGACGATTAGAAGTTTGACCATGTTCAACTCACTATTCCTTCGCCAAACGCCTTGCTTCTTTTTCAATTTCCGGATTGTAAATCAAGTCACATGTACGCTGAGATCTGGGCATAGAGAAACAAATTGATAAAAAAATAAACCAATCCCCGGCAACGGTGCCAAAATTTGGTGGTTGTCGAGGTCAACAAAATTAATACCCTAAATATTACACACTAAAAATTGTGTATAGTGGTAAAGGGATCGTATCCACGGAGATTAGTTCAATTAAATCTCTATGTAAATCACTTGCTCAAGTAATTGTAAAACAAAAGTAAAAGTAACATGGGGGGTTTAATTCTTTTTTATTGTTTGACAAAATTAAAACTAGCTAGAATGTAAATATGACAAGTAAACAAGTAAAAGATTTGATTAAATTCAATGAAGTGAAATTTGTTGATTTTAGGATATACC
The DNA here is from genome assembly GCF_002870075.4 of Lactuca sativa. Lineage (NCBI taxonomy): Eukaryota > Viridiplantae > Streptophyta > Magnoliopsida > Asterales > Asteraceae > Lactuca > Lactuca sativa. The sequence continues at coordinate 262,923,884 of NC_056630.2, forward strand.
ACATGGATGACATAGTTGACTTATCATTAGACTAAAAGGAACAACACTTGTAAATTGGTTTAACTTGGTTATAGCAATTCATAAGCACAAATTACCTCAACTCTTCTTAGATATTAAAATGGTTAGAGGATCTCTAACACATTCCCTTAATTAAAGTCACAAAATCAATGAATCATATAATCTTGTGAAAATCAATTAGCTTAGTTCTAAGAGTTACCAAATCCATAAGATAATCAAATGCTTACATTATCATTATGGAGGAAACATTCCCATGGTCTAAATGAAATGAAAACAAACATATAAACCATTTGTTGCTTACTAATTTGAGGGTCCATTACATAAACAAGAAATTAGTCAAAAATAAATAAATATTTATTCTTCTAAGCTCATGATCAAAGATAAACAAACATAACAAGATGTTTAGCTAGAAAACATTCCCATAAACTTCAACACAAGATAACATTTAGTCTTCAAAGCAACCAATCATCCATGGGATTAAACCCTAATCAACCAAATGAGTATTTAGCCAAGCATGGCCAAAGTAAAAGAAATACAAGAAAGTTTAGAAATACCAAACATTGTTCTAAGTGCAAGATGGAAAGAAATAACACCAATGTTCAAATTCTTCAAATTCTTCCAAAGTGTTATTGAGAGAAAAGAGTAGTCTTCTCCAAGTGATTCCCCTCAAAAATGCTTCAAATCTCCAGCAAAAAGGCTTCATTTCTGGATTCAAAAAGTTCCCAAAAGCTACCCACCAGCCTTCCAAAAATAGAGTCAACAAGTCAAAACCGGGGTTCACATCAGCACCATTCACGCGGACCGCGTAGGGATCCACGCAGACCGTGTGGGTCTCGCTGATTGCATGCCTTGACCCATTAAAAAGTACAATCCAACCCAATCTTTTAATTTATGCTCCAGCCCACATGCACAACTCTTGGGAGCCCAATTTGTTGGATTAGTGTCTAAGCCCGTAACCATATTTGGTAAGTACTTGACCCAGTTGTGCATGGTCCTTTTGGGTTGCCTTCACCAAAGCAACTTGACTGGAGAAATAAATAGAGAGAGAGGTTATTATGATTTATTAATATATTATAAGAATAATATATTAAAGGAGAAATCATATTTGTTTAATTAATATTGGTCAATAATTAATTAAGAATTAATTTTGTGATCAAGTGTAATTAATTAAACTAGAGGGCTAAATTGTAATTATGTGATAGTTCCAAAATAGGGCAATGGGTATCCTAGTTGCAGGATGGACGAATTCAAGGGATAAGATATCCTTGAAATCGTCCAAAGGTCCAAGGGATAAGGGTCATCAAGGCTTATCTTTTGATTGCTTGGTGGGCAAGCAACTAGATAAGGATAAGGACTGAAACCCTAATCTCAACCCTATATAAAGACCCCTAAGGCATAAGAAAACGTCCACTTGATCCCTAGGGTATCTAGATCCGATTTCTACCTCCTCCCTTCTCTCTCTATAGCCTCTCTAATTGCTTGTGGTGTTTGTGAGACATTAGAGGCACTACACTTGTGGTGCTTGCTTTCAAGACTTAGGGTTTGAAGATTTAACTTGTTATTGCAATATAACAATAAGAGGTATGTGATCTAACCTTCTATGTGAATTTCGAAAATAGTAGGCTGCATTAGGGTTTTATTCATGTGTTCATAATGTTGTGTATCTAATAGTGAAAACATAGATCCAAATCTAGGGTTGCATGCACACATAGGATTGTTTGTATAAAACCCATCAGTGGTATCATAGCCTTTGGTTAACTTGTTTTCAATTAGTATGATACAATTGAATGAACTTGAAAAATTAGGGTTTATAGCCAATAAACCCTAGGAGGCAAGAAATTTCGAGATTAGGGTTTCCTAACCCTAATTTGCAAAAATTGTGAAAGGGTTTTTTAAATCCTTTCCTTTAGTCCAAGATTTCGAAATCTAGGGTTTGCAAACCCTAGGATTTCGAGATTAGCCTCCTTCCCCAAGATAAGATCCTAAATTTTAGGGATTTGGATAATCCCATATCTTGTAATTATCTTTTAATGGTTAAATATGTTAATTAAAGATTTTGAATTATCCCCTCCCATTATTTTCGAAATTTAGAAGGATAAAAGGGATTAGGATAAGTTAATTGTTTAAATGGTAATTATCCTTTAAGATTTAATAATCCCTTGTGATTTAATAATTTAAATTAATAGTTTAATTTGAGATAATTATTAAATCAAGAGTTTAATATTTAAAATTTTAATTTAAATGGTATTAAATTTCGAAAATTTTAAATTGAAAAATTAAAACCTTAGTATCTTGAAATGTTTAAAATACACCCTATACTATTCTATTATTACAAGCTTAATGAATATATATATATATATATATATATATATATATATATATATATATATATATATGTATAATTAAAATGCTAATCTTACCATTAGTAGGCCTCATTCGCGAAGCCGGTCTATAAGGTGGGTATAAGGTTGCTGCCTATAAAATGGTGCTTAATGGGTGTACACTCACACCCACCGCTTGCTTGACTGGTGGAGGGTCGTTAGCCGAACGGGTAGGATAGGGCAATCCTTTCTTCATTAATAAGTATAATGAATCTATATAAAGTAACTAAACGTTTTTACGAATTCCCAATCCTAGTTACTTTAGGCAAAAGTGAAATTAGTGCAATCCCATGAAATTACACTTTGCACCCTTGCTAAGAAGTTAGTGAAGCGTGTGTGGTTTACCGACACACTAATTGGTTCTAAGCAAAGGTGGCAAAGGGTGATTCATTGTTTATCATAGTTCGATGGAGCGTGTGTGGTTTACCGGTACATCGAATAGGTGATTGTAACAATGAATGCACCATGTAGATTTGCATGGTTATTCACACCCACTTTGTGATCCTCGGTATCCCAGTCACAAACGAGAGGGGCGTATCGAGATTTAAACATGCCATTGAAAAGTTCAAAGTGTCTCCAAGAAAATCTAGGAATTCTAAAAAAACATTTAAAACTTAAGCTTATGTTTTTCATGGTGAAGAATTAGTGAATCGTCATTCACTTACCTCCAAATTATTTGTGTGTTAGATTACGACATCCCTTTTCTAATATGTAAATAATGTTGTTGGGTCCTAGCCCTAATTTTTCATTTTGGGTGTTTAATTAGGGATTCAATTCTAATCAAACTTTGTCCTTTCTATTTGTAAATGGCTAACGCAAACAACGCTGCTGCTAACTCATTCACACTAATGAGTCTTTGTCAAAAGGTGACTTTTGATGGATCGAACTTTAGCGAATGGATAAGATACATTCTCACGATTGCACGCTACGAGGACAAAGAGTATGTCCTCGACGAAAAGCTCAAGAAGATCAATCCAGAAGTCGCTACTCCCAAGGAAATGGGTGTCTTTGAGACCCACGAACGTGATGCAACGAAGGTCCATTGCATCATGATAGCCACAATGAACCAAGAATTCAAAAAGTCCTATGAGGAAATGTATCCGTATGAAATGCATCAAGACTTAATGGAGAGGTACCACCAAAGCGCGAGGCAAGAGCGCTATGAGATCATCACGAATATGATCACCGCTAAGATGGGAAGTGGAGAATCTCTTACCGTGCACTTGCAAAAGATGCAAAGATATGTGGATCGTCTTCGCAAGTTAAATGTTAACTTTCGGGAGGATTTGGCCATCGACATTGTTCTTCACTCCTTGCCCTCATGCTACAACCAATTTAGGATGACCTACCACATGAACAAGGAAGAGGTCACCCTAAGCAAACTCCAAGGGCTCCTAAGGACTGCTGAGAGCAACCTAAAGGACAAGTCTGTTGCACCAAATCCCAATCCATCCGTTGCTCTTATTTTGGCTATAGGGCAGGGAAGGGGCAAGAAGAGGAAGGCTCCGTCAAAGAGCCACCGCAAGGGAAAGTCCCAAGATGGTTCCTCTTCTAGTGGGACCAAGGTTGATCCTGATAAGCCCAACCCTAACCCAAAGGAGGCAGAGTGCCATCATTGCCACAAAATAGGGCATTGGAAGAGAAGTTGCCCGGAATATCTGCAAGCCATCAAGGATGGAAAGATCAAGCCATCTTTTGCAGGTATATACACAATTAATTCTAATGATTCATCTCATGCTATTTCTTGGGTTCTTGATACAGGATGTGGTTACCACATTTGTTCTGATTTGCAGGGACTAGGAAGAAATAGGGATGTGGAGCTTGGAAGAATAAATCTAATCATGGGGAACAAAAGAACGTCGGATGTTACCAAGATTGGAGTGTATTCTTTAGTGATTAGTAATGGATTGAATTTAGATTTAAATAATTGTTGCTACTCGCCAGATATGGCAAGAAACATCATTTCTTTTCATGGTTTATTTAGACAAGGATTTAGATATTCGTTTAATAATGAGAATGGTTCGATTTATGCTTATCTAAATGGTGTTTTATATTTTGAAGCAATGCCTTGTAATGGAATTTATGAAACTGTTATGGTTGTAGATAACCTAGGAAATGATGTGTTGTGTATGGATTCTTCCAATAGTATGGATAAAGCATCTTTGTGGCATTGTCGTCTTGGACATGTCAACAAGAAGTGCATAGCCCAACTCCAAAAGGATGGAGTGTTGGAGTCATTCAACCTTAGGGAAGATGACACGTACGAATCTTGTTTACTTGGAAAGATGACCAAGTCACCCTTCACTGGCACTTGTGAGAGGGGTGAGGGTTTATTGGATCTCATACACACTGACGTGTGTGGGCCCTTTAGATCCACCACAAAGGATGGGAACCGCTTCTACATGACTTTCACCGATGATTATAGTAGATATGGGTATATTTACTTAATCAAGCACAAGTTAGAAACGTTTGAAAAGTTCAAAGAGTTCAAGCACGAAGTGGAGAATCAATTGGGCAGGAAAATCAAGATGCTTCGATCCGATCGAGGAGGAGAGTACCTAAGTCTTGAATTCCACAACTATCTCAAGGAATGCGGAATAGTTTCACAATTGACGCCACATAGGACACCGCAGTTGAATGGTGTGGCAGAAAGGCGTAATCGAACCTTGTTAGACATGGTCCGTTCTATGATGAATCATGCTTCACTAACTATCTCATTCTGGGGGTATGCCTTAGAGACTGCCGCCCATATCCTTAACTGAGTCCCTACAAAGAAGGTTGCCAAAACACCTCACGATATGTGGATAGGGAAAGTTCCCTCGTTGGCACATATCAAGGTTTGGGGCTGTGAGGTCTTCGTAAGACGAGAGACTCATGACAAGCTCGAACCTCGTAGTGAGCGATGTATTTTCATCGGCTACCCGCAAAGATCCTTTGGATATCTCTTTTATAGACCGAGTGACAATGTTGTCTTCGTTGTGAGGAGAGGGGTTTTCCGAGAGCGAGAAATCATAAGCCAAGGAGACAGTGGGAGGCAAATCGATCTTGAAGAGATTCGAGAATCGAGCGATAAAGGAACCTCTACCGCTGGTGCTCAACCCGAGGAGGAAACTCTGGTTGAACCAATTGACAAGTCCTTACCTCTTAGACGTTCCGAAAGAGTTAGAGTTCAACCCCAGTTTTATGGTTTTCATATTACTACCGAAGGGGACACGTATATTAGTGATGGTACACTAATAAATCTAGATGAACCTAATAGCTATAAGGAAGCCATGGCAGGCCCAGAGTCTGCAAAATGGAAAGAGGCGATGGACAGCGAGATTCGGTCCATGTATGACAACCAAGTTTGGAATTTGGTTGACAATGTGCCCAGACGTAAGACGGTTGGGTGCAAATGGATCTTCAAGAAGAAGACCAATGTGGATGGGAATGTGCACACGTATAAGGCATGACTGGTGGCGAAGGGCTTTACTCAAACTCCCAGAGTTGACTATGATGAGACCTTCTCACCAGTTGCTAAGATAAAATCTATTAGGGTGATGCTAGCCATTGCTGCATTTCATGATTATGAGATATGGCATATGGATGTCAAGACCGCTTTCCTTAATGGGAAGTTGGCTGAGGATGTTTACATGGCTCAGCCAGAGGGTTTTGTCGACCCGAAGCATCCCAATAGAGTGTGCAAGCTTGAGAAGTCCATTTATGGACTTAAGCAAGCATCTCGCAGATGGAATCTTTGCTTCAATGAGAAAGTCAAAGAGTTTGGATTTATACGAAGTGAAGATGAATCATGTGTATATGTCAAGGCCAGTGGGAGTATAGTTAGCTTCCTCGTTTTGTATGTTAATGACATACTACTCATCGGAAACGACATCCCGACTCTGCAGGGGGTTAAGTCCTGGCTAGGGAAGTGCTTCGCTATGAAGGACCTCGTAGAGGCTTCCTATATTTTGGGGATAAGGATAGTGAGAGAACGAAGTAAGAGACTAATAGGACTTAGTCAGAATACTTACTTGGATAAAGTACTAAAACGTTTTAGTATGGAAAACTCGAAGAATGGAGAACTACCGATACAGAGTAATGCCAAGTTAAGTAAGACTCAAAGTCCGAGTACCGAAACCAAGATAGCAGAGATGAGCCGAGTACCTTATGCTTCCGCAATTGGCTCGATCATGTATGCTATGACTTGTACTCACCCTGATGTGGCCTTTGCTTTGAGCATGGTCAGTAGATATCAAGGGAACCCGGGCAAAGCTCATTGGATTGCAGTCAAGAATATCCTTAAGTACCTTCGGAGGACCAAGGAATGGTTTTTAGTCCTCGGAGGGAGTGATGACTTAAAGGTGCGAGGGTATAGTGACGCCAGCTTCCAGACCGACAGGGACAACTACCGTTCGCAGTCGGGCTGGGTCTTTACCCTTAATGGAGGAGCAATGACTTGGAAAAGTACCAAACAAGAAACCGTAGCTGATTCAACGTGCGAATCAGAGTACATTGCAGCGAGCGAAGCGTTAAAGGAGGCGATATGGTTGAAGAACTTCATTGGTGACCATGGAGTTATGCCTGCCATAAAGGAGCCTATGGAAATTTTCTATGATAATGAAGGAGCGGTTGCCTTGACCAAGGAACCGAGGGATCATGGTATATCTCGGCATATCGACAGAAAGTATCATTTTATTAGACACCGAGTAGAAAAAGGACAGCTCGTAGTTAAGAGGATATCATCATAAGATAACCCAGCAGATCTGCTTACGAAGGAACTGAGTAGGGTTAAGCACTTGCATCACGCTAGGAGCATTAGGCTGAAGGATGATATTAGTTTGGATTAGATAGTTTAGAAACATGTAATAGATAAATGTAATTGACATTTGATGATTAAATAAAGGAGTATTATTTAAAGGTTTTGTCTTATGTTAATTGTTTAACTATTGTTTCACTTTGCATGTTTTGACTTCCAGAATAATTGAGTTTGTTAAGAATAATCAAATTATTCAAACAGTCCACAATCGTTCATGTGTTGGAAGTAGGTATGAATGAAGATTGTCATGAATTGGTGTGTAGATTGTCTGAATGGTATTAGACATAGCAAAGTTTTGCTGCAACGTTCATGAGTGCTTATGAACAAGTTTTGAGCATTGGAATAAACCCACACTTGCTTGAATCACTTTATGGAATGTACCACAAGTGATTGCAAGACGATAATATCATATGGTCTGAAAACCAAGATATATGGTTTATTGTATACTAATTAGTTGTGCATTGATAATGCGAAAACCGCATCAGTAAATTGATGTCATAAAACGCATTGTTGTGTATGATTGACTAGTAAATAATAAATGCATATAAGTCAAAGTTTATCTGTTACTTCTATCCTGAGAGGGTAAAAGCGATATCACGGCCGCTCGATGATTTGATTTAACTTATGTGTCGGGCCCAGTCAGGATTGAATTGATGTGATCAATTAAGTTCTATGTCAAATAAATCTGAGATCGAGAAACTAATTGTTAGGTAATAAGTATGACAATGTTTCATGAGATTATCTGCACGATATCAAAATAGAGGACTGTATGATCCCTTATCTAAAGGACAGGTTACTGATAAGATCAGAGTTCGACAGCGTCTTTGAGAGCTACGATTGCTAATCGAGTTGTACGTTGCATTTGTGGTTACTAGACTTATCCAAGTGGGAGACTGTTGGATTAGTGTCTGAGCCCGTAACCATATTTGGTAAGTACTTGACCCAGTTGTGCATGGTCCTTTTGGGTTGCCTTCACCAAAGCAACTTGACTGGAGAAATAAATAGAGAGAGAGGTTATTATGATTTATTAATATATTATAAGAATAATATATTAAAGGAGAAATCATATTTGTTTAATTAATATTGGTCAATAATTAATTAAGAATTAATTTTGTGATCAAGTGTAATTAATTAAACTAGAGGGTCTGAATTGTAATTATGTGATAGTTACAAAATAGGGCAATGGTTATCCTAGTTGTAGGATGGACGAATTCAAGGGATAAGATATCCTTGAAATCGTCCAAAGGTCCAAGGGATAAGGGTCATCAAGGCTTATCTTTTGATTGCTTGGTGGGCAAGCAACTAGATAAGGATAAGGACTGAAACCCTAATCTCAACCCTATATAAAGACCCCTAAGGCATAAGAAATCGTCCACTTGATCCCTAGGGTATCTAGATCTGATTTCTACCTCCTCCCTTCTCTCTCTATAGCCTCTCTAATTGCTTGTGGTGTTTGTGAGCCATTAGAGGCACTACACTTGTGGTGTTTGCTTTCAAGACTTAGGGTTTGAAGATTTAAGTTGTTATTGCAATATAACAACAAGAGGTATGTGATCTAACCTTCTATGTGAATTTCGAAAATAGTAGGTTGCATTAGGGTTTTATTCATGTGTTCATAATGTTGTGTATCTAATAGTGAAAACATAGATCCAAATCTAGGGTTGCATGCACACATGGGATTGTTTGTATAAAACCCATCACAATTGTGTTATTCCAAAGCCTCCAATGATGATCCAATGCTCCTTCACTCTTCCGTAGCTCGAGTTCTTGTCCAAAGATTAAGTCCAAAGCGCTTCTTGCTTATATTGACACCGAGCCCAATTGCACCACCTCAAGTTCACAAGCAATCCAAAAGCCTCCAAAAGTCCCGCACTCCTTCCATACCTCCAGTAACGAATAGTCTTCAGTAAATCCTACAAAATAAGCTCAAAAGACTGAAAAGCACTCGACAAAGGAAAAAATAATAAAAAGAGAAAATATGCATGAAGCTTAACTAAAATGAGATGGTTTTAACTAAAAATAAACTATGAAAAGAAGTAATAAAAACGAAACTATCAGTATTACAAGTTCGTGGTGATCCCTTTTGGGCTCACCAATGCACCGTTAAATTTCATGGATCTCATAAACCGGGTGTGTAGGCCTGTGTTGGACCACTCTATCATTGTCTTCATCGATGATATATTGGTCTATTCGAAGACCAGAACATCATGGGGAGAATTTGCATGAGATTCTTAGGGTACTAATGATGGAGAGGCTATACACCAAGTTCTCTAAGTGTGAGTACTGGTTGCGCGAGGTTCAGTTTCTAGGACACCTCATCAATCAGAATGGTATCTTGGTTGACCCAGCCAAGATAGAGGCAGTTCTGCGATGGGATGTTCCGAATTCTCCATCTAAGATTCAGAGTTTTCTTGGGTTGGCAGAATATTATCGGAGATTCATTCAAGACTTCTCTAAGATTACGGTTCCTCTCACAAAGTTGTCTAGGAAGGATGTTGTGTTTAGTTGGGGGCCTGAGCACCAGGCATCGTTTGAGACTCTTCAACATAGACTTTGTGAGGCGTCGGTACTTGCCCTCCCCGGGGGAGTTAAGGATGTCATGGTCTATTGTGATGTATCCATCTCGGGATTGGGTGTTGTGTTGATGCAGAGAGGGCATGTTATTTCATATGCTTCGAGGCCGCTGAAGCCTCATGAGGCAAAGTATCCAACCCATGATCTTGAGTTGGGGGCGGTGGTTTTCGTCCTCAAGATTTGGCACCACTATCTTTACGGGGTTAAGCATACTATCTACACAGACTGTTAGGGTACAAAGTTATTCATGGATTAACTTTGTGATGACTTGACTTGAGAAGAACCACTTGCACATGTGGGGTTAGAGCCTTGTGACATATGTGTGTGTGTGTGTGTGAGAGAGAGAGAGAGACTTGTTAGGACATCTATAAATAGTGGATTGCATTCCACTAATAAAGTGTTCTTAGAGATATAGTTCATTGATATTAGTGATTGAGATATTTATGTAGAACGAGATCTAGATCCTTTTTTGTAACTCATTGCTATGATCGAATATATCTTCTAGCACCCAAATCACAATGTTCATTGTGTTCTTTACAATTTCGCATGTCAAATCAAAAGCTCATAACTCTATAATTGGTATCAGAGCGATTCTTTGAAGATCGAAGTGATTTTTGAAGAAACGGTTCTTGATTTTGATGGCCTAAAGTTTCCCGAGAACCCGATAACTAAAAGTGGAACATTAGATCAAAACTTTTAATGGCCTAGATCAAACAAGGCATATTTGTAATTATTAACAATTTCAATGGTAACATTGACTTTTTACAATAAAGTACAAGGGTAGTTAAGGGATAAAAATTAACATACATAATAATTAATCAAAATTAATTTTGAAAATACAAATCTCTCTCATCGTCTTTCTCTTTCCCCCATGTTCATCTTCATCCCAGATTTTGAGATGAAATCACTGAATCTCACCTCTTCATCCCACATTTTGAGATGAAATCGTCGAATCTCGTCGTGTTCTTATTGGCGTCTTCAGTTGCCAGAGTGTATCACCTCCACCTTTGCTCCTCCATACACATGTGAATCACCAATTGTATCATTGTCATTGATTTTCCCTAAAACGCTTGTTATATCTCTTATTGGTTATCTACCACCGTATATCTGGAATAGAAATGGTTGTCTTTAGTCGCCGCACCATTCTCACCATTGTCTTCAATCACCAGAGTCTACCAACACCGCATCTGCTCCTCCACAACCCTGAATCGTTGATTTGACCTAAAGCATAATCGATGTCTCTCATTCCTTACCGATTGCAGTAGATTTGGAATAGAAGTGGCAAAATTATCTAATCAAAGTTGCTTCGTCAATTCACTCAACTTCAATCATTAGGTATCATTAATCCTTACCTACTTGTATTATTCGGTTTTTAATTTGGTATGAAATCAATTCATCTGTAGAATTATCTCTCTTCTTTCATCTAAACGGATACTCTTCAGATTTGGTTGATTTAACTAAGGTTTCTATAACAATGTGTTGATTTAACTAGGTTTTCTGTAACATTGTGTGGCTGGAATTCTTTGATTCTGATTCTGATTCATTTTCACTTTAATCAATGCATATAACCGTGGCATGCCATCACCATAATATGCAAACCACACCTGGTAATCTTGAAATGAATTTTCCATTCGATCTGAATCAAAATTGTGAAAGTGAGGTTCAGGAACACTCATTTCTAACTCTTCATCATGTTTATTTATTAGGTTCCACTTATGTTGTTTATGTCCTGATTATGTGGTGTGTTTGTAATAGAGAGGAAATGGCAGACTTGAAGTTCGAGATCTTACATCTGCTTTGGTTGTTGGTTAGTCGAGCCAGATATCTTTTTATTTTATTTTATTATTATTCTTTTTTTTGGTCTATTTGTTTGTAAACTAAGTTACATGTCAATTTTGTTCTTGATTGTTGGAAAATATTTAGTTAATTTATGGATTTTTGACATAATAGAATTTGAGATTTTTATGATTTCTCATAGTTGAACACTCTGCATATTTTTATGATTTATTTGTATTCAAGTTTTCATATGTTTACAAATGATTTTTGAATTAAATGACCATCCAAGTTATAAATACATCACAATTTAACCATACTTCTTATACTTCTTATAGATATAAACATAACAATTAGGTAGAGAACATCTTAATTAAAAAGAATGCTATCAGATATGCCTGATGTCACAGAATTGCATCCTGTACCTGAGGCTCACGTTCCTATGATGAAATTCAAGTTGAATGGTGTATCTATATATCTTCTCTATGCAAAACTTTCACTTTGGGTCATACCTGAAGTAACTAAACTTTCCTATCTTTCTTTCATCTCCATCTGTTACTGAAAACTAGTTGGTTACTTTACTAATGAACTCCATTTTACAGGATTTGGATATTTCTCAAGATTCAATACTGTAGAATGCAGACGAATAGATGGTTCGGAGTCTTAATGGATGAAGAGTTACCAACCAGATCATGCGCTATATCTAAAATGTGATAATTTTTAGGTTAGTTAACTTATTTAAAAAAATTGGAAGCAAACATTTTGTTTAAAAATGTACGGATAATGTTTTCATAACTTCTCTAAATATCATTTATGCTTGAATTCAATTGGTTTAATCTTATATTCTTATTTTTTATGATATTAAAGCCTGCTACAAGTGATTTTATTTTAAGGAATACTGGAAATTGCAGCCCTAGGTACATGAGGTGCACCATTAATTAGGTGATACATGTTGTCTTAATGTCTTTCATTTTCATCTACTTTTCTTGTGAAATGTTTTAATGTAAGATTGATTTTGTTGTTGTTTGTTTAGATTCCTTGCACTTCAGATCTTTTGAACACATCTGGCATGCAATTGGCTTTATTGGTTCATCCATTAGCTCTTCCACATCCATTCAAGGAGCCTATCCAAGTAAGACTGAAAATTGGAAAATACTTGTTTTCTTGAAATTATTGAAATTGAGATATAATAATTTCAATATATACTAAAAATGTGTGAATTATTTTTCCAGATAATGGATTTTGGTGAAGGTGAACCTGTTCGTTGTTCTTGTTGCAAAGGCTATATAAAGCTTTGACTTTAGGAGCATCAACTGTCATGATGGGGAGATTTTTAGCAGGAAGTACTGAAGCTCCTGGAGCTTATACAAATCAGGTTGGTAACTTGTAATTTTAAATTTATTAAGAAAAAATAAAACACTCGTATATAACTTACCAGATTAAGTCCTTTTTCTCATTTTGGTCAACTAAGGTGGTCAACGAGTTAAAAAATATCGAGGAATGGGATCTCTAGAAGCAATGAAAAAAGGAAGTGATGCAAGCAGATCTCAAATAACTTATTTAATTTATATGTATTAGTTAATTAATACATATAAATTAAAATATCACGCCTTCATTTGATTTCTATACATCAAAAATCAGTATTCACAACTTATAAATCATGAGCACTCTTGTATTTATTTCTTTCTTTCTCAATCTCTGTTGTTGGTTTGTGAGTATGCAGAAAACATTTTTTTTTGACTTATTGGACATGCTTGAGGATAAAAGTTGAAAAATAGAAGATGATTTTGACTTGCCATCGTGGTCAGGTGATGAACTTGGTGTCAGGGTTCTCGTGAATGTTGATAGCTTTGGTGTTGTTGGAGATGGAGTTTATGATGACACAAAGGTGAATATAAATATATAGTCTTTCTTGAATGTGTTGATGGAGTCATTAATGGGATTCTTTTTATTTTCATGTATGTTACATAACAGGCCTTTAGAGATGGATGGAAGGAAGCATGTGTTACAGATTGCATTCACAGGAAGCAGTGCAATATATAATGATATATGCATGAGAACTCAATTGTAAAAATGGAAGAACAAGACTCGGAAGAATAACAAGGATCTCTATGTGGATATGATTCAAAGTGTCATCCAACAACTCTTCTATCAGGTCAATCATAATTGATAATGGTTCATGTTCAAATTTTCTTGAATTTTTGTATTTGTCTGAATCATGGTGTGACGGTTTTAAGTAAATCACATGTAATTCATATGTGAATTACATGTGATTCACATGTAAATCACATAAGAATTACATGTGATTCACATGTAATTCACACATGATTCATATGTAAATCACATATGAGTTATGTGTGATTCACATGTAAATCACAAGTGATTCACATATGAATTACATGTAATTCACATATGAATTACATGTGATTCGCATGTAATTCACATATGATTCACTTGTGATTCACATGTAAATCACATATGAATTACATGTGATTCACATGTAAATCACTAGTGAATCACATTAGAATTACATGTGATTTACATGTATATAATATATAATTCACATATGAATTACATGTGATTCACATGCAAATCACATATACTTCACATATGATTCACTTGTGATTCACATGTAAATCACTTATGAATTACATGTGATTCACACATATGAATTATATGTGATTCACATATAAATTACATGTAATTCACATATTAATCACATGTAATTCACATGTAAATCACAAGTGAACCACATATTAATTACATGTGATTCACATGTAAATCACAAGTGAATAACATATGAATTACATTTGATTCACATGTAAATCACTAGTGAATCACATATGAATTACGTCTATATGCACACATGCATTTTGTGTGAGTGGTCTTCTTTTTTTTTTTTTAATTTTCTTGTGAATTTTACATTTGAATCTTAAAAGATGCAATCACATGTGAATATTACATTATATAATCACATTTGAATCTTACATGATATAATCATATGTGAATCTTACATGATATATACATGTGCATTTTTCTGAGTGTTCTTGCATTAATCATTTTTTTTTTTAAAAAAATCTTGTAGGTTTTGATGAATTTGTTGAAAAATTGAAGAGGTGAAAAGTGATAAATTGAAAAAAATATGGAAATCTTGATATGAAGAAATGATAAGACTGTGAATCTTTGTAGCATTTTTTATTTTTTATTATGTATCGAGTAAATTATTTGTTATATTATGTTTATAGATTGATTAATAAAAATTATATTTTCTATGATTTACTTACGAATATTATAGTATAATAAATATACATTTGAATCTAAAAGGTTGATTTTTTTTTGTTAAAAAAAGTAAAGTTTTTTTAACTAATCTAGTTTTTTTTTGGTAAAACTTACTGATTTTTAGCATTTTACTTTTTTTTTTAAAAAAATATATAGTTTTCTTTTAATTGCAGTTTTTTTTTTTGAAAAAAATTGTAGTTTTTTTGAAGAAAAAAAAATGCAATTTTTAAAAAAATAATTACAGTTTTTTTAAGAAAAATGCAGTTTTTCTTTTTTTTTTGAAAAAATTGCAGTTTTAAAAAAATATATTTTTTTCAAATTTTTAAAAAATTCATGTATTCTGAAAAAATTAAAAAATCTGCATATTTAAAAAAAAAACGAAAAATATTAAAAAAATCCGAAATTTGATTTGTTATGTTAATTTTTAAAACTTTTAAATAATTTTTTCAATAACAAAAAAAAAATAAACATTAAATGAGATCGGTAAGATGACGATCATGCCCTGAATGAATTAATTTTGATCTAACGTTTCAACGGATCTAACCCTATATATATATATATATATATATATATATATATATATATATATATATATATATATATATATATATATATATATATATATATATATATATTATTGTCTAATTTTTTTATATTATTTTGCTTACATTTTATTTTATTTATTTTTTATTTAGATTTTATTTGAGATTTTTTTGATTATATTGTTTAATGTTTTTTACATTTAGTTCGTATATATTATTTTGAATAATTGTTTCTAGTTTTTTGACATTGTGTTTGAATACATTTTTTTGGCGTTTTGTTTCTTTATATTTTTTAAAATATTCTTTGTAAAAAAATATAAAAAAAAAGTTCGTTAAATGTGAATATTATTAACATATATTAGTTATAGATTTATTTTTTTAATAAGATTAATAGATAGGTTAACTGAAATTCGAAAACGAATTTCAAATTATATAATGACTAATTGGAAATCATATAACTCGAAAACGAATAAAATTTCTAAAAAATAAAAATAAATAGTGAGAGTAAAATGGTCTTTTTAAATGGACAACATATGTACACTGCAATTTATTTAAACCGGGATGATTCTTGTCAAAATTTTAAAAGTTCGACTGAAAATATGAATCTAACTAAACCATAGGGACCAAAACTATAACTTAGTCTAAATTTTATCAAAATCAAGAATATGTTTGGCCAAGCTCGTAAACTTTACTTCCTACGAGACATTTGAAATATAAAAATTATCATGGTCACAAGTATGTAACTTTTTGCTTCACAAAATATTATTGTTTAAAATACATTATTAAAAGTTAAACATGTAGAAATTTATTTTCACAAAATACTATTATTTCATAATTTTTAATTGTATTTTATGGACAAAATAAACAGATTGTTAGTTAATCATTTTATTTTTTTTAAACTATTATTTTTTTAAAAACAAACAAAAAATTTGTTAATTATTTATAATAACTTTTTATAAATTAAAAATAATGAGTTGGAACCTATTTTTCATGAACAAGTCAACTTACGTTAACAAATCAACTGTATAAAATTAAATACATATATCTAAAGAATATGTAAATGTAAAACTTGGTAAACAAAATTTATATTTGTTTGAATGCGATCCATATTTTGAGTTAACAAGAAGCCATAAATGCGTGAATTGAAAAGTACAAAGAAAAATTCCAAAGCCACGTGATCCTATGATCTACACAAATCTTATCATATACAGTCAGCAGAATAGAATTGAACAACAAACCAAAAAGCAAAAGCGAAAAGCTCCATTAGAAAAAGACGGTTTTCTCCTTGCCTTGTAGACAAAATTACAATCAAGGACAAGAATTGTAACCCTTTTATCTCTCCCCTCTTTCTAAACACTACCCATCATCAACAGAAAGTAAATTACCCTTTTGCCCTTCTCATGCTTATTCACCTCTCTCAAAACACATATACACATTTTAACGACTCAAAAGACCCAAACCATCACACACTTGATGACAAGTTGTTTAACCTCTACATATACAAAAAAAAAAAAAAAAAAAAAAAAAAACTAGACATAAATGTCCCTCTCTCATCAAAAGTCACTTTGTGCTTATCGATCTTCTAAGCAACAGCGGAAATGCCCCGACAGTTGAATCCTTCGACCCTGACCGCAGGGCATTTTTGTCCAAATTTTCCTCTGGCACAACTTCCGCCACTTTTACGGGAAGATGGTGAGGCTTCGATGGTGGGTGATGGTGGGTTTGGGTTTTCGTTACCAAATTGAGCATCTTGGACCACCGGGTTTGCCGCCCGGCTAGGTGGAGACCCACAAAAGAATGGTGGTGATGATGATACCACATTGTTGGATTTTTCAGCACCACCATAACATTCCTATAAGAAAAAAAAGAAATAAAAGATGACGAGATGAGATTTTAAGTAAAAAGGTTTGACTTTCTTATTTTAAGAAGGGGGAGTAATAACAACCAAAATAACTTTCTTATTTTAAAAAGGGGGAGTAATAACAACCAAAATAAAGCTGGATCTTGGAGGTACTATAACATTAAACACCTCCACTGGTTTTCAATCAAGTAGTTAAAACCTTATTGTACAACATGCAATAAAAGTTGTGATTTTTTTGGTTTTTGGTGAAATCGGATTCATGACAGAATGAGATTTCCATGTTTCGATACAAACCCACCAACCATGGTAGCAAAGTCTCCATGGAAATTAAAATGGGTGTAGGAGTATTCTATAGTCGAAAAGAATGTGATCTATGACAAGATCTTTGCCAATAAAATGATAAATTATAAGAAAATGATGAACAAAATTGGTAAAATATTATACCCAAATTGAGGAATTCAAAGTGTTTGACCATATAATATCAAAAGTTTAGTCTAATGAGTCTACAGTTATATAATAAAGCCCCAATTAAGAATTAGCCAGCAGAATCCCTGAAAAAGTTGAACAGAAAGAAACAAAATTTTGGACTCAAACGTCACTTTCAAATTAAAGGAAAATTGGACACTCGACTTGAATCCCATAAATCGAAGTAAAAGTTTAGAAGGTGATTTCAAGGAATTTTGACTTTTCGTAAGTGGCGAAATCATGATGTATCAAAGTGAAAAAAAAATGGCTTGTAATTTTGATCTCAAATTACCGAGAATTCAGTTTGAAATTATATCACACAAATCACAGAAGTTCGTTGATACCTTCGTCAAAATCATATCTAGAAGCTCCATCCTTGATTTTGATTCATGCGTCTCCGTTTGATGACTGTTTTAAACATCAGAACCAAATCAGAATCAAAACATCTGGAGATAAATCGAACGAAAAATGAGAAAAGTAAAACAGAAATTGAAACAATACATGGAATAGTGCTGCTGCCATCGAGGAGATGAGGTAGAAATGGACTCTTTCATTGAAGGATTCAAGAGATACAATCGACGAGGTTTCGGGCAAACAACGCCGTTCATCGTCTCTTCACTTCTCACCAAGGCGTTGTTGTTGATGTTGTTGTTGTTCTGCTGTTGATATGCACAGCGATTCATCATCTCGAAACTCTTTCAATCAGAAAAAAATCGAGATCTGTATGCAAAATCAACAACACCTGCACACAGAAAACATAAAAAGCGATTCATATTAATGAATAAACATATATACATGAGATAAACATGTCGAATATGGAAATCAAATACTGTTCACAAAACGAATCCGAAAATCAAGAGAGAGAGAGAGAGAGAGAGAGAGAGAGAGAGAGAGAGAGAGAGAGCGAGCGAGGGAAATACCTTGGGCGAAGGGTATTCATAAACAGATGACTAGAAAGAGATTTTGAAGGGGGTGAAGAGAGGAAGCTAGAAATGGGAGGTGGGTGACTATTCATTAGAATGGGATGAGAGAGATGATTGGGGACAGATTTTTAGAAAAAAATATATATATATCTTTTCTTTGTGGGGAATTATTTACCTTTTAAATATATTTTGTTTTTAATTTAAGATATTTTTTGTTATAAAATTTTTAAATATATATATATCTTTACTATCTTATAAAACAAATCTTATTATTTCTAAAAATAGATTAAATAAAATAATAATACTTTTTTAAGACATCCAAATCATTAAGCTAATTGTACAACTAATCACTAATAAAATAATATTAAAATTTAAACAAACTCCTATAAATCTTCTCTTCCAAGGTTTTGACCAGATCTTTTTTCATCCAAATAAATACTCAACACCCTATAATTTGGTCATTTCATGATTTTTTTTTTATTTATTTTTAATATGACATGTTTCCTAAAACAAACTAATGATTAAATTGAAAATAATCATTCTCCATCGAAAAGAAATTAATTGTCGAAACAAACTATTTGTCGCCTGCCGCTTTGCGCGGGTAAACAATTAGTGTATATATATATATATATATATATATATATATATATATATATATATATATATATATATATATATATGTTTAAAATTTTTATAACAAAAAATATCTTAAATTAAAAACAAAATATATTTAAAAGGTATATATATATAGGGTTAGGTTATTTTGTTTTCACTATCTATTGTATGCATATATGATTGATTTTGGACCAATCATTATAGTTATTTTAAGAAAGTAATTAATGCATATTACATGTTGAAGATATAATGAATATTAATTATATCTTCAGCATTTAATATGCATTAATTACTTTCTTAAAATAACTAAAATGATTGCTCCAGAATCAATCATACATGCACACAATAGATACTGAAAACATTTGAACCTAACTATATATTAATCCTAACACAATTATATATATATATATATATATATATATATATATATATATATATATATAGTTAGGTTCAAATGTTTTCACTATCTATTGTGTGCATGTATGACTGATTCTGGACCAATCATTTTAGTTATTTTAAGAAAATAATTAATGCATATTAAATGCTGAAGATGTAATTAATATATATTATATCTTCAACATGTAATATGCATTAATTACTTTCTTAAAATAACTAAAATGATTGGTCCAGAATCAGTTATACATGCACACAATAGATAGTGAAAACAAAATAACCTAACCCTATATATATATATATATATATATATATATATATATATATATATATATATATATATAGAGAGAGAGAGAGAGAGAGAGAGAGAGAGAGGATTAATATAATATGAGTGAAAGACCAATTTTGATACGTTAGATTAAAAAAATGAATGGTTAAGTTGATGATTATATATAGTTAGGATTAATATAGTGTGAGTGAAAGATCAATTTTAATACGTTAGATTAAAAAAAAATGAATAGTTAAGATGATGATGACATGATGGTAATTAATTTGAATAAATTAATGATTTTCGATTTTAAAATAACCTTTAATGATAGATTGGTAAAATTGACTAATAAGAAATTTTGGAAAGTAAATATGTTTAGGGATACAATTTAAACTAGATTTCAAAAAATAAAATTAGATTTTATACATTTTAAGTTAATTAACGCTAACACATTATGATTGTAATTGATTGCGAACGGCTAGAAATTCTTATACAAAAAATGATTATTGTGTGCCGATTCTTTAATAATGTTATACTATATTATTTATACATGATTAAATTAATTAACACCGTCAATTAGATTATATTCTTTGAGAATGATCGGTAACTTCATTCTTTCATGACAAAATTACAAAAATGGTCCCTGTGGTTTATTAAAAGTCATAAAGTCAGTCCCTGCTAACTTTTTTATAGAAATAGTCCTTGTGGTTTGCAAAACATGCACATATGGCCCGGCTGAAGGATCGAACCTAAGACCTTCACCTATTAAATGGTCAAAGCCTTAACCAGTTAGGCTACATGTAATTTTGCTTTATGTTTTCCAAATACTAATTCATATAATAAGTAGAACGTTAAAACATAAGCAATAAATAAATTACAAAACACATTTTTTTACGTATTTTTTTAATAAAACAAAATGTATTCTCGTATTATAAAAAAAATTACAAACAATTTGTATGCATTTTTATGTATTTATTTTACATAAAAACATATTTTTTTGTCTTTCATAATTTTTTTTCGTAAAATATATATATTTTATATCTTTAAAAAATACGTTTTCGTAAATATATAAATTTTTATGTCTCTAAAAAATACATTTTCGTATATAAAAACGTATTTCATAAAATATTTTTTTTATATCTTTGAAAAATATGTTTTTGTATAACAAATACGTTTTAGTAAAATATATTTTTTTATGTCTTCGAAATAATAATAATTAACACTACTCATGACATAAAAAAATATATAAATTTTTTTGGATCGATAGTTCTAAAACCGGTGTTAATTATTATTATTATTATTTTACGAAATATATATATTTTACGAAATACATTTTTTTTATCCTTCGTAAAATATATTTTTTTTATATTTTTAAAAAATACGTTTTCCTATAACAAATACGTTTTCTTATAACAAATACGTTTTCATGAAATATATTTTTTTATCTTTGAAATAATAATAATAATTAACATTACTCATGACATAAACAAAATGTATAAATTCTTTTGGATCAATCGCTCTAAAACCGGTGTTAATTATTATTATTATTTCAAAGACATAGAAAAATATATTTTACGAAAACGTATTTGTTATACAAAAACGTATTTTTCAAAGATATAAAAAAAATATATTTTACGAAATTCGTTTTTATATAGGAAAACGTATTTTTCAAAGATATAATATATATATATATATATATATATATATATATATATATATATATATATATATATATATATATATATATATATATATATATATATATATATATATATATATATATATATATATTACGAAAAAAAATTACGAAAGACAAAAAAAATACGTTTTTATGTAAAAAAAATACATAAAAATGCATACAAATTGTTTGTAATTTTTTTATAATACGAAAATACATTTTGTTTTATTAAAAAAATACTTAAAAAAATGTGTTTTGTAATTTATTTATTGCTTATGTTTTAACATTCTACTTATTATATGAATTAGTATTTGGAAAATATAAACCAAAAATACATGCAGCCCAATTGGTTAAGGCTTTGGCCATTTAATAGGTTGAGGTCTGAGGTTCAATCCCTCCCCCATCCTTCAGCCACATAATTATTTTTTAAAATAATTTTCAAAAATGGTCCCTGTGGTTTACCATATATCATGAATTTAGTCTCTTTGTATCTGAAAAGACGAAAATGCCCTTACCCTAACGGCTGAATACTAACGGAGTTAGTAAAAAGGGTCATATGTGTAAGTTTTGCAAACCACAAGGACCATTTGCATCAAAAAAAATTAGCAAGGGCTGACTTTGTGACTTTTGATAAACCACAGGGACCATTTTTGTAATTTTGTCTTCTTTCATTTCATTTTGTTGATTATTGTTCATCCATTCTTTAAAAAGACAAAATTACAAAAATAGTCCCTGTGGTTTGCCAAAAGTAAGAAAGTTAGTCCCTATTAATTTTGTTTGATGCAAATGCCCCCTGTGGTTTGCAAAACTTGCACAGATAGCCCTTTTTACTAACATCGTTAGTATTCAGCCGTTAGAGACTGAATTAACAAGGGTATTTTCGTCTTTTCATGTATAAAGGGACTGGATTCGCAACTTTGGGTAAACCATAGGGACTATTTTTGTAATTCTGTCTTAAAATGATAAAAATGATAGAAAATGAGGAGATAAGGATTCGAACTCGAGACCTCCTTCCCACCTTCTTATTCAGCCAAAGCTCTAACCAACTAAGCTAAAGCCAAACTTATTGTATATTTCCGAAAATTAATTAATATTATATAAAAGCGTAAATAATTAATAATAAAAAAATAAAAAAAAAACCTATTTTTTAAAAAAAAATTAATAAAACAAAATATATTTTTAGCGTATTATAAAAAAACATATTTTTTACAAAAACTTTACTTCTTTATTTACGTATTTGTTTTACATAAAATATTTTTTTTATGTATTTAAAAAAATACGATTTCGTATACTATGTTATTACATTGCTATGATCCTAAAACATGTTTTTACGTTTTCATATAAAATTACGTTTTTTTTTTCTTTCACATAGAAAAAAAAGTTTTTTTTACGCATAAAATATTTTTTTTATATATTTAAAAAATATATTTTCGTATAAAATGTTTTTACGTAAAAACATTAAGAACGTGATAACATAACGTAAAAATATGTTTTATGATCAAATCAAAACGACTTATATTTTTTAGATAAAAATGCGTTTTTTTTACATAAAAATACGTTTTTTTTACGTAAAAATATATTTTTTACGTAAAGCAAATTAAAGACATTTTTTTTACATATGGGTGATTGGTCCCTCCCCCATATAGTTTGTTCCGCCCAACCCACTTCAACGATTTCCTAAGAAAGAAGTTAATTTAAAAAGGTCAACACAAAAATGTTGGTGAATTCATAAGCATGTTTGAGAAAATGATTTGTATAATTTTGTAATTACCAGAAAATCCTATATTTTCTGAAAAACAGTTTCAGTATGCGTGTGTCCGATCTTGTATTAATGCATGTGTGTTATTGTTTACTAGTATGCAAAGAAAATGAAGAAAAAGAAAGAGAATGTACAGAGAATGCCCCATACAACCCTATGTTGTCTGTAAAAGAGAATGCCGGTATACCAACCCCCGAGGTTGAGTACCGACGCGAGTATGTTCCCGAGTAGTCCATTTAGAAAAGAGAATGGTCTCCTGTAAATTTGTAATGTTAATTCCTCTAAGTGAGTCGCTATAACCATACTAGATAATGACAATTTCGCCTGTCACGACGTTGTTGGACGCCGACGGAAATAGAATAAGGTTTTCGTCACCATAGATTGATTTAGTCTAACTGTAGCGAACAACTCAGGTGTGGGGTGTCATCCCCGTATAGATCTATACACAAATCCCCGCTCTCCCTCTAAGAGACTCTGGTTATAACTATAGGCTACGATCGTACACTCAATAGGTGTCGACCGACACGTCTCACTAGATCCTTAATCGAAATTCATGCGAAAAGAAACATATAATGCACACTCCAAGCCCAATGAATCATGTTAGCGAACAACTACGACTCACTAAACATGTAAGTCATTTCAAGGCTCGAAAGGAAAGACATTATATAACATGGGCCCAAAATATATGTAAAAGTACACTAAGGCCCATCTTACATGTGTATTATTTACAGCCCCAAATAGAATGCAAAGAGTATCCAAGGTCCGTTGAGCATGCTAGTGGGTTAATAAGGCCCAATAAACATATAAAGAGTATTCAGGACCTATCAAGCATATAAATGGGTCACCAAGGCCCAATAACCATGAGAATCACATAATTAGCCCGTTTGTTATTATATTGTTAGTTTTAGCTCAATCATTTACCAGAATGACATAAAAGGCCCACTTTTTGTAAAAATGACATTATTGGCCATTAAGCAAAAAATTTACAATTAAAGCCCAATTTTGGTAAAAATAACATTTTAGGCCCCTTTTTAGAACAAAACTTGCATTTAAGGCTAGTTTTTGTAAAAATAACATTTTTAACTCACTTTTGTCAAAAATATCATTTTTGGCTTGGTTTTTATAAAAATATGTATTTTCAGCCATTATAGATAATTTCATCTTTTTGGCCCAAATTTTATAATTTCACATCTTTAACCCTTATTATCACAAATTTACATTTATGGCACAACTTTGTTGAATATGACATTTAAGCCCACAAAAGATCCAAAATTACAATTTTTGGCCCAAAGCCGTGAAAAGTCCAAATAAGGCCCATTTATGAAAATGTTTACATTTTTAGTCCTTTTAAGGTCTCAAATGTCGAAATTAAACATGTTTAGCAAAAAAAATCCTTTTAAACCCCTTACTAACCGTGAGTTACATAAATAACCCATTCTTTTGTCATTTTGTAACTTTTAGCCCCTTCTATGAAGTTTTTCTTAGCTTTAAGTAACTTATATGTATTTTAACCTTTTCTTGTAAAATAAGTTGAAATAAGTGTTATATTATACCAATATCACCATCTTTTAATAGATCTTTAAGTTCATGAAGTTCGCAACACATAAATACATATATAACTAGAAATACACACAAAATCATGCATATACACATAGATCTACACAAAACAACTTGTATTCTCCCCCAAAACAAAGTAAAAATCGAAAATAGGGGGTATGAACTCACATTGCTTTGAAGCTTTCGGTTTTTGGTGAGGAAATGAGAAAATCTCGGCCCTAGATATTCCTTTGAGGAGATTTTCGAGATCTATGAAGTTCTAAGAGCATGGATCATGAAATGATGTGGGTTAAGAAGAGATTTTTGGTGTAAACTTGAAGTTAAACCATAGAGTCAAACAAGAACTTACTAAGAGTGATGAGCTTCGATGAAGAGTTCTTTATGTGCCCTTAAAACTCACGAGAACTAGGAGGATGAAAGAGGGAAGTTCTTGTGCTAGAGAGGAAGAATAAGAGAATCTTGAGTTTGAAAATGAAGAGTGATGGTGGGGAGGCCTTATAGCCGAGAGTTTGAAGAAAAGAGATGGAGATAGAAAACATTTCATAAAAGTATGGGATTTTACATTGTTGTATGGTGGTTATTGTACATGGATGACCACCATGCAACAATGAGGTGTCATGGTTTCAATCCTCTTATTATCTCTTCCTTTTTTAAAATTAGGCCGAGAATGAGGTAGTGTGAGGAGAAATGTAGGGCTAGAATTGAATATATTTGAAACTACAAGATCCAAGGTGGAAGTTTTCGGCCCATTGGGGCCTCTTAGGGGTTTACGGCCCAAAAGAGTGAACATAATAGGTTTTAGGCCCATTTAGGTTCAAGAAAACATCTATGTCCCATTATGGCCCATAAAAATGAAGTGAGTCATTTTAGGCCCAACATGGCCCAAAATGCTTTAGCTTAATGAATGTGGGTCCAACTAGAGCCCAAATAGGGTTCCTTGGCCCAACATACCCAACTTGAAAGTTTATTGGCCCATTAGGCCTAATAACAGGATCCTAGTCTATAATAAAATTGAACCGGGATATTTCGGGTTTCAGACCCATAGTTAAGTATACGAGATGTATTGCATTAGGTTTTGGAACTTCACTCAAGAGTTTTGATTCAAAAGGATGATTTTAATTGAGCATAAAGTATGATATCCCCTTAGAGTACAAGTCTTAAAATAGTTGATGTTTACATGAAAATAGAATTTCCTAGCTAAAATGCTATTTGTGACATCATCCCTCCGTTAGAAGGAATTTCCTCCCGAAATTCTTTTGAAAGATAGGATCACGAATGAGAGAATAAGTGAGGGTACTTATGCTTTATCTGGTCTTCGTGTTCCCATGTGAATTTTGGTCCACACTTAGCGTTCCATCGAACCTTGACAATCGGAATGTGGCTCTGTTTCATACGCTTCACTTCCCTATCCATTATCTCGACCTGTTCTTCGACGAACAAGAGATTCTCGTTTATTTCGATCTCTTCTAGAGGAATGACAAGAGTTTCATCTGCAAAGCACATTTTCAAGTTCGAGACGTGGAACACAGGGTGTACGTTGTTGAGCTCCGAAGGTAGCTGCAACTTATAAGTCACCGGACCAATTTGGGCAAGAATCTCGAACGGCCTGATGTATCGCGGATTTAGTTTTCCTCGTTTCCCAAAACGGATCATTCCCTTCCAGGGAGAGACCTTCAATAGTACTCGATCTTCGACTTGGAATTCCAGAGGTTTTTGTCGTTTGTCAGTGTAACTATTTTTGTCGGTCATGCGACGCTTGGAGTCGGGCTTTGATTTGGATTATCTTCTTTGTAGTTTCTCGAATGATTTTCGGCCCTGTAAGGGTGCTGTCCGGTGATTGCCCTTTTGCCATCTGGGTGTCACCTACCTCATCCCAGCAGAGAGGCGATCTGCATTTGCGACAATATAAGGCCTCAAATGGAGCGACCCTTATACTCATGTGATAGTTGTTGTTGTACGAGAATTCAATCAAGCGAAAGTGGGCATCCCATGACTTAACGAAATCGATCACACAGGCTCGGAGCATGTCCTTGAGTGTTTGGATGGTCCGCTCGCTCTGGCTATTGGTTTGAGGATGTTAGGCAGTGCTGATGTCTTGCTGTGTTCCCAGAGCCTTCTGGAGTGACTGCCAAAACCGTGAAGTAAATCTACTATCACGATCCGAGATTACAGATATTGACACTCCATGGAGTCTCATGATCTCTTTGATATAGATTCGGGTTAATCATTCCATCTTGTAGGATTCTTTTATTGGCAGGGAATGAGCGGATTTAGTTAACCTATCGACAATCACCCAGATAGTGTAACAACCAAAAATTTCACACCAATTTTTTTAACCATCATAAAACACGTGTCTCATTAACAAAATCTAATATCCATCAAAAAAGTTTTCAAAACAAAAAGTCAAATCTAGGATCCACAAACATAGCTCCATAACGAGAGTGTATGTACAATCATGTCGGTGCCTTCCTGCGATCCTCTAAGGTACCTAAAACACATAACACGTAACACGGTAAACATGAATGCTCAGTGAGTTCCCCAAAATACCACATACAACAATTTGCCATTCGAGGCTATACTCTGTATGACCCTCTGGTCATTGTGTCTCAGCGGGACCCTCCAGTCCCGTAGCTCATTGGACCCTTTGGCCCGGTCTAGCTCGTTGGACCCTCTGGTCCGGTCTGGTTGAGGACCCTCTGGCATCGTAAATCGTTGGACCCTCTGGTCCGGTCAGAATAACACATAGCATACATAAATCACAATACACGTAATCTCAAGCAAACATGTATGACCTTTCGGTCCACACATAGATACCACCCTAAGTAATGTATAGTGAGAAGACTCACCTCGGGTAAACTCGGATGATCTCGTACTCGAAACACTGATCTAGCCTCCGCCTAATCACATACAGAAATTACCTCTAGTTAACAATGGCTCTCAAAGGCTAGACTATTCCCTTCCTATGCTCTCTCTCAGAAGGGTAAAAGACCATTCTACCCTTCCTGACCTCTTACACTCATCTTGACCAAACCCTAAGGTCAACAAAGTCAACAGTCCATCTTTTGACCAAACTCGTCGAGTGCACTCGGGCGACTCATCGATTCTAGTCGATTCATGGCAACCCCAGTAAGCTCCAACTCAACGAGCTAACTCCTAACCCATCGGGTCACCACTTGAATCAGTTCATCGGGATAAAACCCTGGGCTACTCGCCGAGTCAGCGACTCGACTCGGCGAGTCTATTCAGACTCTCTTGCATTCAGCCATTTTAGTGCAAGATACTTTCCCAAGCTTTATATCTAAGCACTCAAGGCTAAATAATCACGTAAAGGTTCGACCTTTATGTCCATGCATCACTCATCTAGCTCTATTTGACAAAATAACCCTCAAAGTGGTGTCTTTGGTTCAATATTCTTATGTAACTGCATAAAGTTGGGCTCTTGGGACTCTCTGGACCTCTCAAGGTCCAGATCTGATGTCTAAGCCTCAAAGGGACTTCACATGCTTCATATCTCAACTTAAAAGAGGGTAAAGAAGCCCTAAATACATGAGATCTACTAATCATATGAAAACAAGTATGGATTCATACCTCCAACAACAGCCTTGAATGAAATAATGGAAGATTTGAGCCCCCCCCCCTAGCCAGTTAAGCTTGAACCTTCTCCTTCTTCCTTGCAAGAATGCACCAAAATGAAGCAATTAGCTCCCTCTATCTCTCTAAGCTCTCTGGATCGATTTGAGGTCTCTCAAGGGGAAGTGTGGCCGCAAATGAAGGCCATAAGAGCCTTTAAATAGGTCACAAACCCGGGCAATTAGGGTTTTCCTCAGCAGCGCTGACTTAGCGAGTTAGATACCCGACTCATTGAGTCCATTCATTAAACACGTCACCAAGTCGCGAGCCCACTCGACGAGTTGAGGCACCAACTCGTCGACTCCCTCTAAAATTCTTAAATCAAATATTAAGAATAATATATTTGGAAAACGGATGTTACAATTCTCCCCCATTAGAATCAGACTTCGCCCTCGAAGTCCTGCTTTGCAAATAGCTCGGGGTACTACTCCCGCATCTCCGACTCCGGCTCCCAAGTTAAATCGGACCCCTTTCGATGTTGCCACTGGACCTGAACCAGGGGCACTTCCTTTTTCCTCAAAACCTTTACCTTCTGATCTATGATCTTGATCGGCCTCTCGATGTAATTCAGGCTCGCATCCACCTGAATGTCCTCTAATGTTACTACTGCCGTCTCATCAGCCACACACTTCTGCAACTGGGATACGTGGAAGTTGTTATGGATCTGGCTCAACTCCTCAGGTAGCTCCAGCTGATATGCTACCTTGCTTACCCTGGCGATCATCCTAAAAGGTCCAATATATCGGGGCCCCAACTTGCCCTACTTCCTAAACCGGATTACTCCTTTCCATGGGGAAACTTTCAGAAGCACAAAATATCCGACCTGGAACTCAAGCTCGGATCGTCGTCTATCCGCGTAACTCTTCTGACGAATCTGAGCCGTTTGCAACCTTTGTCTAACCTGTTGAATCTGCTCGGTCATCTTCAGCACTATCTCAGTGGCGCCCATAACTCTGTGTCCCACCTCTTCCCAACAGATGGGAGTACGACACCTCCTCTCATAAAGGAGCTCAAAGAGAGGCATACCGATGCTCGAGAGATGGTTGTTGTTATAGGAAAACTCAGCCAAGGGTAGGTATGTGTCCCAACTCCTATTGAAATCCATAACGCATGCTCGGAGCATGTCTTCGAGCGTCTGAATCTTCCGCTCACTATGAGGCACCCAAATCCGACCTCGAATGGTCATAAGTCCCCGGCTATCCGTCACAAACTTGGATACTTGGCCGATCACCTGCTCCTTCTTGCAGTTCTCTAGTCTCATGGCCTCCGCTTGGGCCTCTCAAATGATATCCAATACCAGAGTCATCACTGTCATCCTCATGCATATATCCCAAATCGGGGCACTCTCCACCTTGCGGCTCAGGGCATCGGCTACCACGTTAGCCTTGCTTGGGTGATATAGAATCTCACAGTCGTAATCTTCTACCACATCCAACAACCTTCTCTGGCGCATATTCAGGTTAAGCTGATCCATCAGATACTTCAAGCTCTTGTGGTCCGTGTATATGGTACACCGAACCCCGTACAAGTAATGGCGCCAGATCTTGAGGGCGAACACCACTGCCCCCAACTCTAAATCGTGGGTGGGATACCTCGTCTCATGAGGCTTCAGCTGCCTTGATGCATATGCTATCATGTGCCCTCTCTATATAAGCACTACACCTAACCCCGATATAGATGCATCACAGTAAACCACAAAGTCCTCCATCCCCTCAGGAAGAGCTAACACTAGAGCTTAGCACAATCTCTGGTGAAGAGTCTCAAACGAGGTCTGCTGCTCAGGACCCCAAACAAAAGCAACGCTCTTCCTGGTCAACTTGGTGAGAGGAACAACAATCTTGGAGAAATCTCTGATAAACCTCCGTTAGTAGCCCACCAACCCCAGAAAACTCCTGATCTCGGTGGGGGATCTCGACACCTCCCGCCTCAATCTTGGCCGAGTCAACCAAAATCCTATTCTGATTAACGAGGTGTCCCAAGAATTGGACCTCTCGTAACCAGAAATCACACTTGGAGAATTTGGCATAAAGACTCTCTCATCTCAATACTCTAAGGACCTATCTCAAATTCTCCTCATGCTGCTCTCTAGACCTCGAATACACCAAAATATTGTTGATGAACACAATCACCGAATGATCCAACATAGGTCTGCATACCCGGTTCATGAGAGCATGAACGCTGGTGGTGCATTTGCGAGCCCGAAGGCATCACCACAAACTCGTAATGCCCATAACGATTTCTAAATGTTGTCTTCTGAATATCCTCCTCACGGACCCTCATCTGGTGATAACCAGACCTCAAATCGATCTTGGAAAACCAAGATGCACCCTGCAACTGATCGAACAAATCGTCGATCCTCAGGAGTGGATACTGGTTCTTGACCGCCAGCTTGTTCAACTCCCGGCAATCATGCACATCCGGTGTAAACCATCCTTTTTCTTGACAAAAAGGATCGGTTCTCCCCACGCTGAAAAGATGGGAGAATACTTTAGTATCAGTTTTGTGATCATCTTAATGATTAAGAAACCATAGCACAATTAGTTCTCTAAGGAATCTTAGTGCATTCTTATGACTAAGAAGAGGAATTTTGAATTGCTGAAATGGTTAAATCAAGAAGATGAGTCATACTTCGTTCCAATATAAGTCTTAGAGTCATACTCCAAGATTGTAACTTGAGTGACATGTCTTAAAGAAGGTTTAAAACACTTGTCAAATGTAAGAGTAAAAGTTTTCTACTCTTGTACATTTGAAATTGGTAAGTTGTGATGTTTTGGATAAAACAAAGACCAACTAAGGCCAAATGTGTGAAGTGTTTGTCTTGATTAGAATCCGTACTATCTCTTGGATGTTTGACAAGGGAGTCTTATATGTAAAGAGGACAGTGGGAGTCTTAAAGGTCTTGAAAGTCTCAAGAACTAATCAAGAATGAAACCTGAAGTTCCTCACTAGCACACGACTTGAGGTTCATAACCTATTGTGTTGACATATTTTGTACCCATTCCAATTAAAGTTGGCTTTGCATATGAGTCCTTAGAGTTCTCAATTGGTTGCACAACAAACTTGGAAGCAATGGTAGGCCCTTGAGCTGCCAGGTGGCAAGAAATTAAGATTGAGTTCAGTCCATATGAATTTGGATTTTTCATTATCCTTGTCTTGTGACAATGGTTTTGAAAATTCACATGGATAAGAACACATACACCATTAAATCTAAGTGTCATAAGGTTTCTCTCCGATTCATGAAAATGATGGTGAGGAAACACTTTCACTAAGTAGATTTTATCTAGATAGCAATTGCAATATTTGCATTCTCAAAGTCGTTAGTGGAGCGTGTGTGGTTAACCAACATACTAACTTGGACTTGTAAGAAGTGGCAAAAAGGTCTAACCATTATGATTACGGCATCCCTCTTCATAATTGTTTAGACACACAAGTGTGCTATCTAAGGGAAGGTGTATGATTTTGATAGAGTTTTATCAAAACAATCTAGTATCAGAAATCTGAACATTGGTAAGAAAGTCAATAAAATACTGATTTCTAAAAGTCGAGCTGATTTCTGAGTACATGTGAAAGCTAGTGGGAGCATAAGTGTTATACTAATGATCATCATGTTAGTGGGAGCATGATAATTATGATAAGTATTGCAAGTTAGCAATGTTAATTACAGAAAACAAAAGTTTCAATTGAGAAAGAGTTGTTTTGCTATAATTAAGGGAGAGGAAATTATACTTCATCTCAAATCTAAAAGCTTAGATTGAGGTTTTAATTGTATTTAGTCAAGGATATATATATATATATATATATATATATATATATATATATATATATATATATATATATATATGAATTTCATGTTGGAATGGCTCAACATAAGGAAATTCTGTATATGGTTCCATTATTTGCGTTCTAAAATTCAATTATGATTACGGCATCCCTTTTCATAATCTGAATTATGAGAAATTGGAAAATAGAAATGGAAATGTTATAGCAAAAGACTGGTTTAGTCTTTATGTGAGACATCATGAATCGTGTCCCATATGCTTCAGATATAGGCTCGATTACATGTGCTATATTCATCCTTTCTAAAATTTTCCAAATGCCTGGGGCATTAAGAAGGGAAAAGGTCTAGAATTGGATATGACTAAAAGGATTAAACAATTGTCGAGGAAAATCTAAGGTTTACCAAAGATTGGTTGGTCAAGGACAGTTGGAAGTATAGTGATAATTCTGGAAGGACCATATTGACATAATTTGTAAGGAGGCAACTCTTGTTCAGAAGTGATAGTCAAAATGGAATATGGAAATGTTTCAAAGTTAGAAATTATTCAATCTGTGTAAGATTAGGAAACTTAATGCAAGAAGGATGTTCCCAAGGAGCTGATCTCCTGTGGAATACTTTGTAATGGTTGTTGTCAAGTCCTTGTGATTTTGTGCATAATCATTACAAGAAGATCAATGCATATAAGTTTATAATCTAATAGATTTCTGTAAATGGCATGAATCTGGAATTCTTCCATTTGCAGTAAGGATTTGGGACTGTGAAATGAGAATCATTGGAGTTATGTTCAATTGATCTATTTCACAAACTAAAGATCATAGACAAACATAGTATGCATACTTGGTGTGTGGCATGACTAGTGTTTAGAAAACATAGTGTACATGATTGGAGCATGGGACAACTATTGTTTTAAATTCAAGAATAAAGTTGATAGCTGAAACAGTATACAATGAATAATGTGTAATCATATGGTGATAAATAAAAGGTGTTTTATTTATGTTCATAGGTTTTGATACCATATTGGATTCAATTATTCTTGTGTTTCATTTTGCATGTTTTGACTTCCAGAATAAACTAGGTTATTCTTCCGGAATGACTAAGTTATTCAAACCATCCACAGTCGGTTATATGTTGGAAGTAGATATGAATTAAGACTGTCATGGGTTGGCTTGTAGAGGTCTAAGGTGTTGGACAAAGGGCTACAACACTCATGAGTGCTCATAAGTTCTGAGTATTGGATTCAACCCACGCTCATTGGAATCACTTCATGGATTTTATCACGAGTGATCATGAGACGATAATATCTTATATTCTTCAAACATAGAGATATGAGTTGTTACTATGAGTTGGTTGTACATTGATTGCACAAAAACGCACTCGGTAACTCGGTGTTATAAAACATGCCTTTGTGTATGATTCAACAAGTAGTAGAACAAGCCATATGAGTCGAAGTTTATCCATTCATTTTACCTTCTGGATAAAAGTGATATCTGTGGGCCCCTCGATGATTTGATGATGACAAATGGAAGTGCTCGGTCAGGCCAGGACTGATTTGATTTGTTCAATTAGTCAGTCGTCATAAATCGGAAATCGGGAAACAACAAATGGACAAAGACAATGATTATAATCCATGTCTCAGTCCATATGATATCTAGAATGGAGGAATATATGATCCCTTATCTAATGGACAAGTCACTAACAAAGGTCAGAGTTCATTTACAAGGTCAGAGTTCGACAGAAGCTTTTGAGAGCTACGATTGCCAGTCGGTTCTTGAAGTCATACGCAATAATAGTTTTTGACTTATCCAAGTGGGAGACTGTTGGATTAATGTCTAAGTCCATAACTATAATTGGTAAGACTTGACCCGACCCGACATGGTCCATTTGGGTTGCATGGCATCATGCATTTGGATAGACTATAATGAGAGAAATAACACTTATGGTTGGTTAATATATTATTATAAGTTCTAATATATTAATAAGATTATTTAATTAGTATTGATCAAGAATTAATCTAGGATTAATTAAGTGATCAAAAGAACACTAATTAAATATATGGGTTGATTGTGTAAATCATCCATACTTATATAGTGGGCTAATGCTCCATGGATTATCTAGTTGGGCTAAAACCCATATGATGCTCCATGGTGTTTTTGTACCCATGGATCATGGAAATGAAAGGCCATGTCAATTAGGGTTTACATGGTGTAACCCTAACTATATATGCATCTTATTCTTGACCAAAATCGGCGACTAGAGAGAGTAAGAAAGGGCTTGCCGATTTTCATGAAGTGTGAAGTTCTCTTAAGTCATTCCATTTGTTTTGGTGTTGTGTGAACCATTTGAGGTGTCACACTTGGGGCACTAGGCACTCAAGCTTCATGAAGACATTCTACAACAAAGAGGTATGTATTCTATCTTGTTATATTCAATATTTTGTATGCTAGATTAGGATAATACCTTGGATGTTCATATTTGCATGTATAATAGAGAAAACATAGATCCAAGGTATTTAGGGTTGCATGTACACTTAGGAGTGTTAGAATGCTCAAAACCCAACATTTATTCTGACTGGACCAGAGGGTCCAACGATTTACGAGGTCGGAGGGTCCTCAACCATACCAGAACGGAGGGTCCAACGAGCTGTCTTGGCCAGGGGGTCCAACGAGCTACGGGACAGGAGGGTCCAACTGAGACACAATGACCAGAGGGTCGTACAGAGTATAGCCTCGAGTGGCAAATTATTGAATGTGGTATTTGTTGGATATAGTGTCTAAGCCCATAACTATATTTGGTATGTACTTGACCCGACCCGGCATGGTCCATTTGGGTTGCACTTCACCCGAACAATTTATGGATAATATTTGAGAATAGTACAAGTTATGATTTATTAATATATTATAAGTTCTAATATATTAATATAAGATCATATTATTTAATTAGTAGTGATCTATAATTAATCTAGGATTAATTTAGTGATCAAAGATATTACTAATTAAATATGGGCTTCTATATTTATATTGTGTGGGCTAATGCTTATTTAGGATGGGCTAGGCTTGGATGGAAAAGTCCATGGATACTCCATGGAGCTTTGACCCATGGATCTCATGGAAATGAAGAGACATGGGTATTAGGGTTTACATGGATGTAACCCTAATCCACCACACTATATAAAGGAGGCTTTGGTTCTTGAAATCATACTAGTTGACACTTGTTGAGGTGAGGCCGATTTCAAGATAGTAGTATTTATTCTCTCAAAGTTCCAAGTTTGTGGTGATTTGTGACTTTCATTTGAGGCATCCACATTATTGGTGCTAGGCTCTAAAACTCCAAGCAATCAACTACAACTTCAAGGTAAGCATTTCTACTAGCTTTATTTGATTCATGTTCCCCATGCCATGCTAGTTAAGATATGAACCTTGGAAAAATAATTATTTGCATGTATCTTAGACAAACATAGATCCAAGGTTTATTAGGGTTGCATGTACACTTAGGAAGTGTTAGAATGCTCAAAAAACCCTTCAGTGGTATCAGAGCCTAGGTTTATTTGTTTGATACTTGATGCAAAAAAAAAAAAAAAAAAAAAAAAAAAGTTGGAAAAGTCGAAAATAATTAAAAAAAAAAAACGGAATTTCGGCTTTAGTTGCTGGAAATGAATTGGAAACATTACTCTAAACTGTTTTGGTACTTGAAAACTTGTTTTAGATGGAGTAATGTTTTTGCTAATTCATTTACAACAACTAGTTATCAAAATTACAAAGTTTTATGTGATTTTGATTCTTGAAAGTGTTCATATTCATATTCTTGTTCTTATGATGTTTAGATGATCATAGGAATTATTTGTAACCTATGTGGTAATTTAATTCTTGATCATAATGTGTTTTAATGGAGTCCATAACTTGTCCTCAAGTTATGGAAAACCAAAAGTCTCTTGGATTAAAAACCATTAAAAGAACATAAGAGTTAGAAAAATGAAGAGTCTTCATTTTATTACTCTATTAAACTCATAAGTTACAAGATATGAAAAGTTTTGAAAGTTTACAAAACTTGCCCTCAAGTTTTGGAACAAGTAAAGTTAAGTTAAAACTTTAGTTCCAACCCTTAGAATTTTAAAAGTTAAAATTCAACCCTTATACTTATATTAGTATGATTTAATAATTATATATATATGTATAAGAACAAAGTCGTCTTACCGCTAGTACGCCTCATTCACGAAGCCGGTCTATAAGGTGGGTATAAGGTTGTTGCCTATAAAATGGTGACTTAATGGGTGTCCACTCTCACCCACCGCTTGCTTGACTGGTGGAGGGTCGTTAGCCGAACGGGTAAGACAAGGACTTATAAATTCTCATTCAAAGTATGATGAATATTATAAAGTAACTAAATGTTTTATTAAATTCTCAATCTTAGTTACTTTAGGAAAAATGTGAATAAGGTGCTAATCCATGAAATTACACTTTACACTTTGATTAAGTCGTTGGTGGAGCGTGTGTGGTTAACCGGCACACTAACTTGGACTTAACAAGGTAGGTAAAGGGTGACTTAAAGGTTTATTATAGTATCGGTGGAGCGTGTGTGGTTTACCGGCACATCGATTGAGTGATAAACCTTAAGGGTACCAAGTGATTTGCATGGTTACTTCACACCTCGTTTTGTGATCCTCGGCATCCCAGTCACAAAACTTGGAGGGCACACTTGAGATTGAAACATGCCTTTGAAAAGTTCATTGAATCTCAAAGAATCTAGGAATTTCTAAGAACCAATCAAAAACCTAAACATTTCGGTTTTCGTGGTGGAAATTGGTGAATCGTCATTCACCTACCTTTCAAATATGGTATAGCTTAGATTACGGCATACCTCTTCTAAGTTATATTATATTGTGATTGGATCCTAGCCTTAATATTACATTTGGGTGTTTTATTAAGGACTCTCTTATATCTAAACTAATCTTGTTCTCTTCTTTTCAGATGTCTTCAAACAATGCTTCTGGCTCTAATCCTAATGGCTCCTTTACCCTTATGAACTTGTGTGGGAAAGTCACCTTTGATGGATCCAACTTCAATGAGTGGATCAGAAACATCAGGATGATTACCCGCTACGAGGACAAAGAATATGTCCTTGACAAGGAGCTTAAGGAGATTGATGAGACCACTGCAACTCCTCAGGAGATCGCTGACTTTCGGGCACATGAAAGGGATGCTACGAAAGTGGCTTGCATCATGATGGCCACGATGACAGCGGAACTCCAAAAGTCTTATGAGGATTTCTACCCTTATGAAATGCACCAAGATTTGATGGAAAGATACCATCAAAGTGCAAGACAAGAGAGGTATGAAATCATCTGCTCCATGATAACAACCATGATGAAGGACGGGGAATCCGTCACGAGCCACATGCAGAAAATGCAAAGGTATGTGGATCGTTTGCTGAAGCTTAATGTGAACTTCCCTGAGGATCTTGCAATAGATATCATTTTGCACTCCTTACCATCGTGCTATGATCAATTCCGCATGACATATCACATGAATAAGGAAGAGGTCACACTCAGCAAACTTCAGGGACTTCTCAAGACCGCAGAATCAGGTCTTAAGGGGAAGTCGGTTGCTATCACTCCTACTCCAAACTCAACTCCGGTTTTAGCAATTGGGAAAAATCGATGGAGGAAGAGAAAGAGGTCCTCGAAGGGTACCAAGGCTCGGACCCTTGATGGCTCTTCTTCAAGTGGAACCAAGAAAGGTTTCGTCACTCCTTCTTCTGACCCAAAAGAGGCTGAATGCTTCTATTGCCATGAAAAATCTCATTGGAAGCGGAACTGCCCAAAGTACCAGCAGGATGTGAAGGATGGGAAAGTCAAACCCAACCATGCAGGTACTTACACTATCATTTCTAATAACTCACCCCATTCTAAATCTTGGGTCCTTGATACCGGTTGTGGTATTCATATTTGTTGTGACTTGCAGGGACTAAGAAGAAGTGAGAATGTGGAGCAAGGAAGAATAAACTTGATCATGGGGAATAGGAAAGCTTTACCTGTTACCAAGATTGGAGTTTATACTTTATCGCTAAGTAGTGGGTTTAATTTAGATTTGAATAAATGTTGTTATTCGCCAGGAATGGCAAGAAATATTATTTCCTTTCATGCTTTGTACAAACAAGGGTTTACCTTTTCATTTAATAATGAAGTTGGTTCTATAGATGTTTTCTATAATAATGTTTTTTATTTTAAAGCATTACCTTGTGATGGTGTGTATGAAGCTGTATCTGTTATAGATAACTTAGGAAATAATGTTTTGTGTATTGATTCTACTAATAATAATAACTTGGATAAAGCATCATTATGGCATTGTCGTCTTGGACATATAAGCAAGAAACGCATAGGCCAACTCCAAAAGGATGGAGTCTTGGAGTCGTTTGACCTAAAGTCAGATGATAGTTGCGAATCATGCTTACTTGGCAAAATGACAAAATCACCCTTCACAGGCTCGTGTGAGAGGGGTGAAGGTTTGTTGGACCTTATACACACGGATGTGTGTGGACCATTCAAACATGCCACAAGGGATGCTAATCGTTATTATTTGACTTTTACTGATGATTACAGTAGATATGGATATGTCTACTTAATCAAGCATAAGTCAGAGACTTTCGAGAGGTTTAAGGAATTTAAACAGGAAGTCGAGAATCAATTGGGCAGGAACATTAAGATGCTTCGATCCGATCGAGGAGGTGAGTATCTTAGTTCAGAGTTCCTCGACTATCTTAGGGAATGTGGGATTGTCTCACAATTGACACCTCCCAGGACACCACAGTTGAATGGTGTGGCTGAGAGGCGTAATCGAACCTTGTTGGATATGGTTCGTTCCATGATGAGTCGAGCTACGCTACCAATCTCATTCTGGGGGTATGCCTTAGAGACTGCCGCCCATATTCTTAATCTTGTCCCTACAAAGAAAGTTGCCAAAACTCCTCACGAGATGTGGACTGGGAAAGTACCTAAGCTAGACCACATCAAGATTTGGGGTTGTGAGGCTTTCGTGAGACGCGAGACTCATGATAAGCTCGAACCTCGAAGCGAGAGGTGTATTTTCATCGGCTACCCACAACAATCCTTTGGTTACCTCTTCTACAGACCTAGTGATAATGTGGTCTTTGTAGCAAGAAGAGGAGTTTTTCGAGAGAGAGAATTTATAAGCCAAGGGGACAGTGGGAGGCAAATTGATCTTGAAGAAATTCAAGAGTCAAGCGGTGAAGGAACTTCAAACACTAGCCCTCAACTTGAGGAGGAAACTCCTGTTGAGCCAGTTGATGTGCCTGTACCTCTTAGGCGTTCCACAAGAGTTAGGAATGCACCTGAGCATTATTATGGCTTCCATATTACTGCGGAAGGTGAGACACTTATTAGTGATGAGACACTAGTAGGTCTGGATGAACCTAACAGCTACACGGAAGCCATGGCAGGCCCTGAGGCTGCCAAGTGGAAAGAGGCAATGGATAGCGAGATACAATCCATGTATGACAATCAAGTTTGGAACTTGGTTGAAAATGTACCAGGTCGTAAGACAGTGGGGTGCAAATGGATCTTCAAGAAGAAGACCGACATGGACGGTAATGTACACACTTATAAGGCACGACTGGTTGCAAAAGGTTATTCTCAAACTCTGGGAGTTGATTATGATGAAACCTTTTCACCAGTGGCCAAGATAAAGTCTATTAGGGTTCTGTTAGCCATTGCTGCATTTCATGATTATGAAATATGGCAAATGGATGTCAAAACTGCCTTCCTTAATGGAAAGTTGGCTGAGGATGTTTACATGGTTCAGCCAGAGGGTTTTGTCAGTACAGAGTACCCCAATAGAGTGTGTAAGCTCGAGAAATCCATTTATGGATTGAAACAGGCACCTCGCAGATGGAATCTTTGCTTTGATGAGAAAGTCAAGGAATTTGGCTTTTCAAGGAGTGAAGATGAATCTTGCGTCTATATCAAGGCTAGTGGGAGCATAGTCAGTTTTTTGGTACTGTATGTGGATGACATACTACTCATAGGAAATGACATCCCAACCTTGCAGGAAGTAAAGTCCTGGCTTGGGAAGTGTTTTGCTATGAAGGACCTTGGTGAAGCTGCCTATATCCTAGGGATAAGGATTTTGAGAAACAGGAGTAAAAGACTAATTGGACTTAGTCAAAGCACCTATGTGGACAAAGTGTTGAAAAGATTCAACATGCATAACTCCAAGAAAGGTGAGTTACCTATTCAGAGTAATGCCAGATTGAGTAAGACACAAAGCCCTAGCACTGAGGCTGAGATAGCAGAAATGAGTCGACTACCTTATGCTTCAGCTGTAGGATCGATCATGTATGCTATGACGTGTACTCGACCTGATGTAGCCTTTGCTTTAAGCATGGTTAGCAGGTATCAGGGGAACCCTGGCAAGGAACACTGGACTGCGGTAAAGAATATCCTCAAGTACCTGCGAAGGACTAAGGACTGGGTCCTTACCCTCGGTGGGAGTGATGACTTGAGAGTTGTAGGGTATAGTGATGCTAGTTTCCAGACTGATAGGGATAATTTCCGCTCTCAGTCAGGCTGGGTCTTTACCCTAAACGGAGGAGCAATTTCTTGGAAGAGTTCCAAGCAAGAGACAGTGGCAGATTCAACTTGTGAATCAGAGTATATAGCAGCAAGCGAGGCAGCAAAGGAGGCTATATGGCTAAAGAACTTCATCGGAGACCTTGGAGTTGTACCAGCTATAAAAGAGCCAATGGAGATTTTCTGTGACAGCAATAGTGCGGTTGCCTTAGCCAAGGAACCAAGGGATCACGGGAGATCCAGACACATCGACAGAAAATACCATTTTATCAGACATCGAATTGAAGAAGGACTCCTCATGGCGAAGAGGGTATCATCGGATGAGAACCCGGCAGATCCCCTCACGAAGGGACTGAGTAGGGTTAAGCATCTCCAGCATGCTCGGAGCATAGGGCTGAAGGATGATATAAGTTTTAGTAGTTAGATAACCCAGAAATTTGTAAAGTGTAATTGACATTTGATGATGAATAAAAGGTGTTTTATTTATGAGTAAAGTGTTGCTCTCTCTTGTCGATCTTTTACTATATTTCTTTTGCATGTTTTGACTTCCAGAATAATTATGTTTGGTATATCATATTATTCAAACCTCCACAGTCGGTCATATGTCGGAAGTAGGTATGAATCAAGACTGTCATGATTGGTTGCAGAGGTCTAAGGTGTTGGACAAGGCTACAACAATCATGAGTGCTCATAAGTTCTGAGCATTGGACTCAACCCACGCTCACTGGAATCACTTCATGGAATTTTATCTCGAGTGATCGTGAGACGGTAATATCATATAAGTCTTCAAACCTAGAGATACGATTTGTTACTTACGAGTTGGTTATGCATTGATTGTACGAAAACGCATTGGTAACTCGATGTTATAAAACGTGCTTTTGTGTGTAATTCAATGAGTGGTAGAACAAACATATGAGTCGAAGTTTATCTGTTCCTTCTTGGATTAGAAGCTGATATCTGGGCCACTCGATGATTTTGTTTTGACCTATGTACCGGGCCCGGTCAGAACTAAGTTGATGTGTTCAATTAAGTTCTTTGTCAAACAAATCAGAAATCGGGAAACAAACTGCTGGACAATAAGTAAGACAATGTTCCATGTATTTGTCCGGCTGATATCTAGAACAGAGGATTATATGATCACTTATCTAAATGGCGCGTTCTAGTTCAACAGAGTTTAAAGAGCTACGATTGCTGATCGGTTCCTGAAGTTATACTTGCAAATATAGTTACTAGACTTATCCAAGTGGGAGACTGTTGGATATAGTGTCTAAGCCCATAACTATATTTGGTATGTACTTGACCCGACCCGGCATGGTCCATTTGGGTTGCACTTCACCCGAACAATTTATGGATAATATTTGAGAATAGTACAAGTTATGATTTATTAATATATTATAAGTTCTAATATATTAATATAAGATCATATTATTTAATTAGTAGTGATCTATAATTAATCTAGGATTAATTTAGTGATCAAAGATATTACTAATTAAATATGGGCTTCTATATTTATATTGTGTGGGCTAATGCTTATTTAGGATGGGCTAGGCTTGGATGGAAAAGTCCATGGATACTCCATGGAGCTTTGACCCATGGATCTCATGGAAATGAAGAGACATGGGTATTAGGGTTTACATGGATGTAACCCTAATCCACCACACTATATAAAGGAGGCTTTGGTTCTTGAAATCATACTAGTTGACACTTGTTGAGGTGAGGCCGATTTCAAGATAGTAGTATTTATTCTCTCAAAGTTCCAAGTTTGTGGTGATTTGTGACTTTCATTTGAGGCATCCACATTATTGGTGCTAGGCTCTAAAACTCCAAGCAATCAACTACAACTTCAAGGTAAGCATTTCTACTAGCTTTATTTGATTCATGTTCCCCATGCCATGCTAGTTAAGATATGAACCTTGGAAAAATAATTATTTGCATGTATCTTAGACAAACATAGATCCAAGGTTTATTAGGGTTGCATGTACACTTAGGAAGTGTTAGAATGCTCAAAAAACCCTTCAGTATTTTGGGGAACTCACTGAGTGTTCGTGCTTACCGTGTTACATGTTATGTGTTTCAGGTACCCCCATAAGATTGCAAAAAGGAACCGGCATGATTGTACACACTCTCGTTATGGAGCTATGTTTGTGGATCCTGGATTTGACTTTTTGTTTTGAAAACTTTGTTGATGGATATTGTATTTTGTTAATGAGACACGTATTTTATGATGGTTAAAAAAAATTTGGTGTGAAATTTTCGGTTGTTACAAGTTGGTATCAGAGCCTTGGTTTGAGGGATTCGGATACACCTTTGGGCAAATCTGAACTCAAACTGAGGATTTGAGATTGGTTTTCAAAAAGAAACAATTTTTTTGTAAAAGGAGTAAAAGATTCCAGAAAGAGTGGAAAAGAGCAGTGTGTACAATCAGCCAGCGCCCGAACCGTGATTTCCCAATATACCCTTACTTTATGTGTTATGAGATAATAAGAGATATGATATGCATGCTAGAGAGTAAGCTAGGTACTTCATAATCTAGGACTAGAGTGGCCTGATTTGTGATGCCTTAGCCTAGGAGTTACTGCTACTGTGAATTTCTTCGAGTATGAGTAGGTAGCAGAGAGGAGTTTATGAGAGGTCTACTAGGGTGTAGCGTGTATATAGTGAGACATAGAGTGCTTGTGAATTGGGACCTAGGATGAGGACTTGGAGTGAAAACTGATGTGGTGTGGAAGGTAGTATAGGGCCCGTACTACTGGAGACACCGGATCAGTAAGCAGTCCAAGTAAGAGTCCTTAGGGTACCAA
Source organism: Lactuca sativa (assembly GCF_002870075.4). NCBI lineage: Eukaryota > Viridiplantae > Streptophyta > Magnoliopsida > Asterales > Asteraceae > Lactuca > Lactuca sativa. Next base: position 262,967,558 of record NC_056630.2, read on the forward strand.
GAAATGAGTAAGAGTGAGTGATCGAGTGAGGGAGATCCCGATCGAGTCTATGATTATGTTATCTTGTGTTTCAGAGACATCATGGTTGTTACGCGCCACAACGGAGGAGGCAGTGGTACCAGTGATAAGGAGATTCGTAGGATGATTCATGATGAGGTTGTAACACTAGTCAAAATAGGTCAATAACAATCACATGTGATTATACCAATCATGTAATGTGATTTTGTTAAACTAGTAATGTTGTAAACTTACTATGTATTTCATGATAATTCTAATACAAATATGAACTTTCAAACATATTTTATAGTATAAATCAAAGTATACGTCCATATGATTCAAAAAATATAGAGAGCATCTAAATGTGACTTCGCGTGAAGAAGTTATGATAAACCGAACACTATAAAATCACTATAATAAGAGGAATTTAAAATAGACTTAGAATTAGCTATTGGAGTCTAAAAGAAATTTGTAGTACTAGGAAATACCTACGCGTGGATATAAAGAATGTCAAAAGCAGAGTTCGTATGAAAGAGTTATGACCTTCCGAAGATGCAACTGTCTAAGGGCATGACACGTGGCAAAAACCCTAGCCGCCTTAAGTCACGACGTGGACATTAAGGCCACGACATGAAATGTGTCTGGGACACTAATCGGGGCTAGAAAACACATGTTGAAGCTACGGGGTGACTCATGGATGGCCACGATGTGACCCTATGTATGCCACGACGTGGAATGGCCCAAAACAGCCTATAAATAGCAAGTCCGGCCTCCTCTCTCCTTACACCATTTCTTTTCTCTCCTCTGTCATTTGTTGAAGCCATCTTGCATCCCGAGCCCGGTGATCGCGAACCGCTGAACGGTTTCAGTTAGATTCCATAAAATCACACTACTAAGGTGAGTTTCACGGCCCCACTTTCTAATATTTTCGAGGGAAAACGCATGCTAAATATTGTATACACGATAATATTATGTCTATATAATAGTGTATTAATATCAACATAGACAGTTATATTAACCGGGATATAGTTGTTCTAAATATAATATTTTGAATATATACAACTATTGTCAACTTGTTAGCATGCTATTGTTATAGAAATATATATTAATGCAGATCTTGAGTTATACTTAGGATTTTATATATGTTGTGTGCGATATAGTTCGGAAGTTATATTCGGAAGTTCTATATGTTAAAAAGTATGTACGTTGTTATTATTGGTTTTATGTTTAGATAAAACCTGGTTTTACTTCAAGTTATAGCTGTTATACTGCCTAAATGTTATGAAGTTAGGAGTAATGTTTAAAAGCATAGTCTAGTAACTTAGGGTTTTAGACACGAAAATGCTTTTGTTGTTAGAGCTATAGGAAGCTGTTGAAGTCTACATGAGTAATTGTATTCATCAACTAAGATTAGGGATCTTAGTGAAAGTACTCTGACCTGTATTTGTTAATCCTGTGTGAGCGTGACAACCCCACCCGTGGTTGCTAGCTACAACCCAACGGTCTTTGGGTCACGAACTTGCCTAATTTACTACCTTCCGACTTCGATGAAGTGTGCAGAAACTAACGTAAGGTGTGATCCTTGTACTACCGCAAGGTGTGATCCTTGTACTACGACAAGGTGTGATCCTTGTACTACCTCAAGGTGTGATCCTTGTACTACCGCAATGTGTGATCCTCGTAACTACCACAATGCATGGTCCTTGTAACTACCACAATGTGTGATCCTTGTAATAATAATCACTGGTATAAAACTAAGTAGTACAATCGTAGCTATAGACTCATGGTAACATAACTTTAGAAGCATTATACTTTGTTGATATACAAGTATGAATGTTAAGTATAAGTTTTCCAAAGACTTATACACTAAGTATAAGAATCTAGTAGGTATATTACTTGTATATTAAGTAGACCACTATACCTATTCTACTTACTCGTATAGAATTAAAATATATTTATACATAGCGGTTTTACTTGTATAGAATTGAAATAAAATTTATACGTAGCAACCTTAGTTTGTATGGGATTACAAACATTTGTATGAGACTTATAGGTATACTACTTATTTGGTAGGTAAACCATTATACCTAGGATATATACATACTAAATGTTGGAGAGTCAAAACGATACTTTCAAAACTATACTTTTGAATTGAGAAAAAGTACTATTTCTACTTAGAGTCAAAACCTGTGAACTCACCAAATTTATGTTGATGTATTTTAAATGCATGTGTTTTCAGGAAGTTGATAACTATGATACGATAAATGACGTTACACTGCCCGGTGTTTTCGCCGACGGCCGGGGTGTGACAGAGGTGGCCGCAGCCATTCGAGCCGAGATACCAGAGATGTATGGGTCTATCAAGACCACGCTGATTGAGACATTTGATGAGCGATATGCTGCTCTTACTGAGGTTGTTGTTGCTACAGCCACCGCAGGCATCGCCGTTGCTAGGCCACGAGAGTTCAGCAACACGAAGCCACCAGAGTTTAACGGGATGCAGGACCCGATTGCTGCTATGAGATGGATCTATGACATCGAGGGGTGTTTCTACACTTGTTCCTGCCCGGAACATTTAAGAGTACGGTTCACGCTGAACCAGCTTCGCTTGGGAGCGAAGGACTGGTGGAAGTTTGTGACAGCTGACTTTACTACTGTAGAGCTTACAGCGGTGACCTGGGAGAGATTCACCACTATGTTCCGTGATGAGTACGTTCCCTCGGTGGAGAGGGAATGGTTGGCTCAGGAGTTCTTGTCCCTCAAGCAAGGGACTGAGTCTGTGACTGTGATCACCTGGATGTTTCATGAGAGGGCGTTGTTTTGCCCTGAACACGTGTCTACTAAGCAGGCATGTATGAGTCGATATCTGAGCATACTGAGGAAAGACATCCGTGAGTTCATGGCAAACTCGACATACCGAACATTTACCGAGCTCCAGGAAAATGCCCGGAAGAGGGAGATTGAGCTAGAGACTCACGCCAGGGAGGAGGCAGAGTCTCAGGGGAGGGATAGGCGGCCGTCACTGTCTCAGCCGGCGGCCAAGCAGGCAAAGCCTGCTGATTTGAGATCGTGGGGTCAGAAGGGCCGCACGTGTGGGAAGTGCGGCAAGAGCCATGATGGGGTGTGCAGAGCAGGTGTATGTTACAAGTGCGGGAAAGAGGGGCATATTGCGAGGTATTGCCCCAAGGGATTTTTGGTTTGCTTCCATTGCAACCAGACTGGCCATAGGAAGGCCGAGTGCTCGCTGTTACTTCAGGGATCAACGTAGGGATCTGCGCCTTCTGCTACTCGATCTACAGAGAGTCGGCCAATGAAGGCCGAGGCACCGAAGGCTCGCGGTGGAGCCTTCCAGTTGAAAACAGATGTGACATCCCCATTTTCACAGCCAAAAAAGACCCATTTTTTTATGCTTTGTTTAAAAATCAGAGTAATATTTTAAATAAAAGTGTTGCGGAATTTGTCCCAAAACAAATATGATAAAGATTTATCAAAAGCATTTCCGTAGAAATGTATTTCATTTGACTCGGGATGTCATGTTCGATACAGATCATAAGCATAAATAATACAACATAGGCCTTACTACATTATTCCGTATTTACAGGCCTAAAATCCATCAATCTCTCATCCCGAGACATCACATCTATGCTCATGCGCCACTACCTGTAATACAAGAAACTGAGTGGGTCAGGTTTGGGAGCCTGGTGAGCACATAGGGTTTTCAACCCACAATAAATAAGTTATTAGCTTTATCAAACCAAACAAACCCGATTACCCGTTCCCGTTATCCTCACTTTACGTCCCTAAAACATCTAACACAAGGGACCTAGTCTAAGGACTATCATCGGGATGGACACTACTGCTAAGGGGATTCCTCAGCAATAAATGTCCTTAAGGCAACCATGTGGAGGATGGAGTACATCTGGTGAGCACACAGTTCAAATAAACACCTACAGGTTGCGAGCCTGCTAGTGTTCCACTGGACTGTCTAGAATAGTCCGTGGTAGTCATCTATACTTCGCTAGATGACTGGATCATCAATAACATCTATAACGAGGCCTCTCATTATTTTATTTTGTCACACAACAACTATTACATCTACCCATGTTTTACCCAACACATTTTGTAGATATAAAATACATATACAGTTTAAATCATTGAAAACATGTATAAAACGTTTATCCAACATAGATAGCAAGTATTCAGATAATATGCACACATAGCACGTAATTTATATAAAATACTTCATATCTATGTGTAAGCTGAAAGTAACTATACACTCACTTGATTAGGTGGTGACTCGGTACTTGAACATCACTTCATTATCTCAAAACAATTTTTCCTTGACCAAAACCTAGTATTAATACCACTAGAGTTTAGTTTTAACGTTAATCGTGACTAATTAATAGTCTAGCTATTATTACTATTATATAAGCGTTAAATAACACTCAATATAACTCATAATAATAGCCCAAATAATTATTTTAAGGTCCTAATAATGTTATTATAATTAAATAAAAGCTATATTAAATATAGTATAGGCGTAACTCACTTACAACGGGTTTTTATTAAAAACTGGGCTTCGCTGGAGCAGCGTTTCCGAGCCGAAAACTTCTCTTCTTGGAGCCGTCGGGCGCTCCGGGGCTTTCTTCTCGTGATAGGGAGGTTCCCTAGACTTGGGAGGGGTTTAGGGAGGTTAGAGAGAAGTTAGAGAGAGAAACAAAGGTTTGAAGGTGTGAGGAAATTATGAAGAGTTCATCTCTTATTTATAGGAATTGTATAGTAAAGTAGTCTCCAAGCTTCGTCCGTAACTTTTGCATACGAGCTCCGTTTTTGTCTGTGTTTTTACCATTGAGTTCCTATTAATGAGATCTTCAACTTTCATTTAGATCTCGTTGGCTAATTCTCATTCTATCTCAGATTTACAAAACTGTATCGAATTCGCCGCGCTCGAAAAGTAGAGACTAAGCTTCGTCCATAACTTTCGCATACGAGCTCCGTTTTTGTCTGTATTTTTACCGTTGAGTTTCTATTAATGATATCTTCAACTCTCATTTATACCTCGTTGGCTAATTCTCATTCTATCTCGGATTTATAAAACTGTATCGAATTTGCCGCGCTCGAAAAGTAGGGACTAAGCTTCGTCCATAAATTTCGCATACGAACTCTATTATCGACGTTCTTTATATCCACGCGTTGGTATTTACGAGTACTATATATTTTATTTAGATCCCCTCGGCTAGTTCTCACTCTATCTCATATTTACAAAACTGTATCGAATTCGCAACGCTCGAAGAGTAGGGACTAAGCTTCGTCCATATCTTTCGCATACGAGCTCCGTTTTCGACTGTATTTTTATCGTTTAACTCCTATTAATGATATCTTCATTTATCGTTTAGATTATTTTGGCAAAAAATCGACCGAAGTCAGATTTGGATGTTCTTTTTATGCACACTATCGGTTTAACATATACTACGACTTTCATTTAGATCGCTAAGGCTAAATCTTTCTCTATCGTAAATTCACTATTTACACCTCCCGGTATCGTGTCGGTTTCGCCGCGAAACTTCGACGTGTCATAACTTCTTCGTTATAACTCGGATTTCGACGCTCTTTATATGTACGGAAACCTTGTAAAATATACTAGAACTTGGTTGAGATTATTTATTCTTAATAATCTTTTGTCGAAAAGTCGTTTTCGACCCCTATTGCCTCTAAATTGACTAGCCCGGATCTACGGGCGTTACAATTATCTCCCCCTTAGGAGGATTACGTCCCGGAATCATCAACGAAACAGGATAGTATAATGAATCCATACATTATCTCTTCATCCTAGGTAATAATTGTAACTTCTATGTCGCTTCGAACGAGTATCTAACTCTTGGACTCCTTGACTGCAGGCGGTGCTCGGTCTTGCACCTGCTCGTTAGACTTTCAATCATGACCTTCGTGTCACAACCTCATTCTTTATCAGAGACTCCTTCTTCTTCTTAACAAACTTAGGATAAGTTAATTTGATTACTACAATTGACCGATGTGTCATATTCTAATGACCTATCATCGTATGTAGCAATGCTTAGACTCAGGTCTCTTAGAGTCAAATTCCAGAATGGAATATGCCTTCCTTCATCGTCTAATGTGATATAATCACATTTTAACATGTAGCATTTCTAGCTACCAACTTCTTTAACAACGAGCGTGATACTTCTATTGATCACTTTGATTTCAATCGTTTGGTTTAAGTCGGACGTTACATCAAACTTGGTTTTCTAAACCACGTAACCTACTCATCGTAGTCGGACTTAATGTGATATGACCACTAGGGTCGGGATTACAATAATCTTCTTAGTCATTACCGAAACAATGGTAACGACATACTTGAATAAAACAAAATCAATTACTAGTTTCTTGGTAACCTTGTGACTTTCCCTGATCCAAGTGTGAGTCCTGTGCTTCCGGTAGTATAGGCCTCTACTACCTTTCACACCTACTCATACCCGTCCCAAGTATTGTCCCGTAGTTTTCCAAGTCACCATACAAGAAAATCACACATAAAATATCAAAACGAAGGTTTTATATTATTTCTTGAAACGATTACATGGGTGTTCAAGTTCACCCTAGATTATGCCTCTAATAGGCTACACCATATGACACTATCTACATGGCTTCTTCATAACTTGATCTCCATGTATCCATCCTCACTCCTGATTCCTTACATCGTCAGCTGCTTCGTCTAGGATCATATGGAATGCTCTTGCCTTTGGTTTTGGCAGAATGTTTGGTCTTGCCGCCTCTTTCTTTTTCGGGCAATCCTTAGCAACATGCCCTTCTTCACGGCATTCATAACACACCCTTTTGCTGGCGGTGAACTCGTTGGCGTAATGACTGGTCTTCCCACACTTGTAGCAATTCACTTCTTCGCTACATTTCCCAAAGTGATTCTTCTTGCACTTCTCGCACCATTTCACTTTGTTTCCTCCTCCGCTAAACTCCTTTGAACCATACCTGATCTTCTTATTGGGCCTCGTAGACCCCTCAAACTTCCTCTTTTCGCCAACCTCAATCTTGTTGGCAGCTCTTCCTTAATCATATCTTCCACAGACTTGGCAGCCCAGATAGCTGCCTCCAGAGCAGGTGCCTGATGCACTGGCACCGCGTACTCCCATGGAAGTCCCTTTGCGTACTTGTCAATTTTCGTCAGCTCATCCGGAACAAGACGCAAGGCGAATTCCATCTTCTTTGTGAAGTTGTTGGTGTATTCATCAATTGACATGCTTCCTTTCTTCAAGGTCAGGAACTGGTTCTCTAGCTCGAGTAAGTTTTAAGCTGAGCAGTACTTTCGTTTGAAGTGCACCAGAAACTCTGCCCATATCAGTTGCAGGGGCTCATTGGGGCTCAAAGTCTTCCCTAGGGTATTCCACCAGCGAACAACACCTCCTCGAAACTGACGTACTGCAAACGTGGTCTGTAGTTTTCCTTTGCAACCGCACGTCATGAAGGCTAACTCCATCTCCGAGATCCAATCCATGATCCCGATCGGATCTTCCTTTCCCGTGAAAGTCGAGGGCTTGCAAGTCAGAAAATCCTTGTACTTGCATCCATTCCTCTCGAATCCTTCATCTTGGTTATTTTGTTGAACTATTGGTGGCTTGACTTGACCAACAGTCCCACTGTAGTTTTCCTCCTCAGTATGCCCTTCGTTCAATTCGGGCTGTTCGATCTGAATAGTCGCTTCCTCTCGATTTTGCTGGAGCAAACGTCTGGTTTCCTCCATTTGACGATCCAACATCGTCTGGATCATCGCTTGCACTCCGGCCATCGTGATTGGCTCGGGTGCAACTTCTACTATGACTAGTATTTGCTGTATCACTGGGGGCTGATCTCGGTTCCTATTTGCATTCACGTTTCCGCTACGGGTCCTTGCCATCTTAATCTATACACCGAATAAGGTGAATCTAGATCTTTATTTAGGATTGACGTTTAAATCATCCTTATCACTCCGAAACGTTTATATGCTAGTTCTAATATCGTAGTTAAACGCTTAGAATCCTAAACACATAAGGTTTCAAGATCCGGTCGGCAACAAACCATAGATCCGAACAAATAATAGCATGTCAGGCACAAAGAATTTAGCACATAAAAACATTTTAGGCATAATTCCTAAAATAAACTAGTGCTCACACCTCACAATCATCGCTTAGCATTCCAAGTTTAAGTTTAGAAATCCTACAAATTCCTAGTTCACTTAAACTAATGCTCTGATACCAACTGTGACATCCCCATTTTCACGACCAGAAAAAACCGATTTTGTTTATGCTTTGTTTAAAAATCAAAGTAATATTTTAAATAAAAGTGTTGCAGAATTTGTCCCAAAAAAAAAATATGATAAAGATTTATCAAAAGCATTTCCGTAGAAATGTATTTCATTTGACTCAGGATGTCATGTTCGATACAGATCATAAGCATAAACAATACATCATAGGCCTTACTACATTATTCCGTATTTACAAGCCTAAAATCCATTAATCTCTCATCCCACGACATCACATCTGTGCTCATGCACCACTACCTGTAATACAAGAAACTGAGTGGGTCAGGCTTGGGAGCCTGGTGAGCACATAGGGTTTTCAACCCACAATAAATAAGTTATTAGCTTTATCAAACCAAACAAACCCGATTACCCATTCCCGATATCCTCACTTTACGTCCCTAAAACATCTAACACAAGGGACCTAGTCTAAGGACTATCATCGGGATGGGCACTACTGCTAAGGGGATTCCTCAGCAATAAATGTCCTTAAGGCAACCATGTGGGGGATGGAGTACATATGGTGAGCATACAGTTCAAATAAACACACAGTTCAAATAAACACCTACAGGTTGCGAGCCTGTTAGTGTTCCACTGGACTGTCTAGAATAGTCCGTGGTCATCATCTATACTCCGCTAGATGACTGGATCATCAATAACATCTATAACGAGGCCTCTCATTATTTTATTTTGTCACACAACAACTATTACATCTACCCATGTTTTACCCAACACATTTTGTAGATATAAAATACATATACAGTTTAAATCATTGGAAACATGTATAAAACGTTTATCCAGCATAGATAGCAAGTATTCAGATAATATGCACACATAGCACGTAATTTATATAAAATACTTCATATCTATGTGTAAGCTGAAAGTAACTATGCACTCACTTGATTAGGTGGTGACTCGGTACTTGAACATCACTTCGTTATCTCAAAACAATTTTTCCTTGACCAAAACCTAGTATTAATACCACTAGAGTTTAGTTTTAATGTTAATCGTGACTAATTAATAGTCTAGCTATTATTACTATTATATAAGCGTTAAATAACACTCAATATAACTCATAATAATAGCCCAAATAGTTATTTTAAGGTCCTAATAATGTTATTATAATTAAATAAAAGCTATATTAAATATAGTATAGGCGTAACTCACTTACAACGGGTTTTTATTAAAAACTGGGCTTCGCTGGAGCAGCATTTCCGAGCCGAAAGCTTTTCTTCTTGGAGCTGCCGGGCGCTCCGGGGCTTTCTTCTCGTGATAGGGAGGTTCCCTAGATTTGGGAGGGGTTTAGGGAGGTTAGAGAGAAGTTAGAGAGAGAAAGAAAGGTTTGAAGGTGTGAGGAAATTATGAAGAGTTCATCTCTTATTTATAGGAATTGTATAGTAAAGTAGTCTCCAAGCTTCGTCCGTAACTTTTGCATACGAGCTCCGTTTTTGTCTGTCTTTTTACCGTTGAGTTCCTATTAATGAGATCTTCAACTTTCATTTAGACCTCGTTGGCTAATTCTCATTCTATCTCGGATTTACAAAACTGTATCGAATTCGCCGCGCTCGAAAAGTAGAGACTAAGCTTCGTCCATAACTTTCGCATACGAGCTCCGTTTTTGTCTGTCTTTTTATCGTTGAGTTCCTATTAATGAGATCTTCAACTCTCATTTAGACCTCGTTCGCTAATTCTCATTCTATCTCGGATTTACAAAACTGTACCGAATTCGCCGCGCTCGAAAAGTAGGGACTAAGCTTCGTCCATAACTTTCGCATACGAGCTCTATTATCGACGTTCTTTATATCCACGCGTTGGTATTTACGAGTACTACATCTTTCATTTAGATCCTGTCGGCTATTTCTCACTCTATCTCAGATTTACAAAACTGTATCGAATTCGCAACACTCGAAGAGTAGGGACTAAGCTTCGTCCATATCTTTCGCATACGAGCTCCGTTTTCGATTGTCGTTTTATCGTTTAACTCCTATTAATGATATCTTCATTTATCGTTTAGATTATTTTGGCTAAAAATCGACCGATCTAAAATTCAGATTTCGGGCTGTGCACTGCAATGCTAAATCTTAGAAAAATCATAACTTCCTCATACAAAGTCAGATTTGGATGTTCTTTTTATGCACACTATCGGTTTAACATATACTACAACTTTCATTTAGATTGCTAAGGCTAAGTCTCGCTCTATCGTAAATTCACTATCGCGAGGTATTACCCCAAGGGATTTTTGGTTTGCTTCCATTGCAACCAGACTGGCCATAGGAAGGCCGAGTGCTCGCTGTTACTTCAGGGATCAACGAAGGGATCTGCGCCTTCAGCTACTCGATCTACAGAGAGTCGGCCAGTGAAGGCCGAGGCACCGAAGGCTCGCGGTGGAGCCTTCCAGTTGACAACAGATGTGACATCCCCATTTTCACAGCCAGAAAAGACCCATTTTTTTATGCTTTGTTTAAAAATCAGAGTAATATTTTAAATAAAAGTGTTGCGGAATTTGTCCCAAAACAAATATGATAAAGATTTATCAAAAGCATTTCTGTAGAAATGTATTTCATTTGACTCGGGATGTCATGTTCGATACAGATCATAAGCATAAATAATACAACATAGGCCTTACTACATTATTCTGTATTTACAGGCCTAAAATCCATCAATCTCTCATCCCGAGACATCACATCTATGCTCATGCGCCACTACCTGTAATACAAGAAACTGAGTGAGTCAGGTTTGGGAGCCTGGTGAGCACATAGGGTTTTCAACCCACAATAAATAAGTTATTAGCTTTATCAAACCAAACAAACCCGATTACCCGTTCCCGTTATCCTCACTTTACGTCCCTAAAACATCTAACACAAGGGACCTAGTCTAAGGACTATCATTGGGATGGACACTACTGCTAAGGGGATTCCTCAGCAATAAATGTCCTTAAGGCAACCATGTGGAGGATGGAGTACATCTGGTGAGCACACAGTTCAAATAAACACACAGTTCAAATAAACACCTACAGGTTGCGAGCCTCAATATAACTCATAATAATAGCCCAAATAATTATTTTAAGGTCATAATAATGTTATTATAATTAAATAAAAGCTATATTAAATTTAGTATAGGCGTAACTCAGTTACAATGAGTTTTTATTAAAAACTGGGCTTCGCTGGAGCAGCACTTCCGAGCTGAAAGCTTTTATTCTTGGAGCCGCCGGGCGCTCCGGGGCTTTCTTCTCGTGATAGGGAGGTTCCCTAGACTTGGGAGGGGTTTAGGGAGGTTAGAGAGAAGTTAGAGAGAGAAAGAAAGGTTTGAAGGTGTGAGGAAATTATGAAGAGTTCATCTCTTATTTATAGGAATTGTATAGTAAAGTAGTCTCCAAGCTTCGTCCGTAACTTTTGCATACGAGCTCCGTTTTTGTCTGTATTTTTACCGTTGAGTTCCTATTAATGAGATCTTCAACTTTCATTTAGACCTCGTTGGCTAATTCTCATTCTATCTCGGATTTACAAAACTGTATCGAATTCGCCGCGCTCGAAAAGTAGAGACTAAGCTTCGTCCATAACTTTCGCATACGAGCTCCGTTTTTGTCTGTATTTTTACCGTTGAGTTTCTATTAATGATATCTTCAACTCTCATTTATACCTCGTTGGCTAATTCTCATTCTATCTCGGATTTATAAAACTGTATCGAATTTGCCGCGCTCGAAAAGTAGGGACTAAGCTTCGTCCATAAATTTCGCATACGAACTCTATTATCGACGTTCTTTATATCCACGCGTTGGTATTTACGAGTACTATATATTTTATTTAGATCCCCTCGGCTAGTTCTCACTCTATCTCATATTTACAAAACTGTATCGAATTCGCAACGCTCGAAGAGTAGGTACTAAGCTTCGTCCATATCTTTCGCATACGAGCTCCGTTTTCGACTGTATTTTTATCTTTTAACTCCTATTAATGATATCTTCATTTATCGTTTAGATTATTTTGGCAAAAAATCGACCGATCTAAAATTCAGATTTCAGGTTGTGCGCTGCTATGCTAAATCTTAGAAAAATCATAACTTCCTCATACGAAGTCAGATTTGGATGTTCTTTTTATGCACACTATCGGTTTAACATATACTACGACTTTCATTTAGATCGCTAAGGCTAAATCTTTCTCTATCGTAAATTCACTATTTACGCCTCCCGGTATCGTGTCGGTTTCGTCGCGAAACTTCGACGGGTCATAACTTCTTCGTTATAACTCGGATTTCGACGCTCTTTATATGTACGAAAACCTTGTAACATATACTAGAACTTGGTTGAGATTATTTATTCTTAATAATATTTTGTCGAAAAGTCGTTTTCGACCCCTATTGCTATATTTCTTAGGAATAGATAACAAAGACCAAATCGGTTGAGATTATTTATTCTCGAGCTACTTCTTAGGAGTTACTTCTTTCTTTAGGAGTTATGGTAAGTTGTGATGTTTTGGATAAAACAAAGACCAACTAAGAAGTAGCTCAAGAATCCGATCTTCAAACTATGCGATAGAAATCCATCTATGCGATCAGATTCAGCATATTCTTTCTTTAAGTTTCTTCACTTTTCTTTGATTCTCGAAACATCACCATGTGACCCAATCACATGATGTACCAAGAATCTCATAATAGAAACTTAGCAGAGTTAGATAGTGGACTTTACTTGAAGTAGAGTCAAACTATTGACTTTAACATCCTTAGGTAAATTTTGCAGCTTCGCAACCAATGCCCCTTCCTTTGGCAATATATAAACATATGGACCCTTTGGTAATGGTACACGGGACTATCACAGACTTAGCTTTTCTCTTTACCATTTGGTCAACCGAGTTGACTATGGCCGATCCCTTTCCATTGGGAAGAGAGAGCTTTACTGGATATCCAATGTCATCATTGTCAATGTCCATAAAGACTTAGGAAGTTGATCTTAGCAAATAGATAAGATCATTAAGGGTCTTGTCATAGTCTGGTTCATAGGATTCCCAAAGGAGCTCACTATGTGACTTAGAAAGTGATTGAACCACCAACTTTCTCAAGACTTTGACACCCAACTCTCCCGGCTTGTCAATATGTGACTACATCTCCAAGATGTGATCACACCTAGACCTTGCCTTGCCAATAGGGCTTGAGTGACCTTGAACTTGTGGGTTAGGGATAATAATTGGAGGAGGTGAAAGAAGTATGATTTCCATAGGACATCATCTTCATTTAGGAAAGCTTGTTTCAAGAGATTTGGGAAGATCATAAATGTCCAAACCAGACATCTTTTGGGAGATATTCAAGATAGTTGATCTAAAGTCCTTAATATGACACCCAATATGAAATATTAAGGCTAGGACCCAACAAACTATTTTATAACTTAGAAGAGGGATGCCGTAATCCAAGCTATAAAATATTTGAAGGTAGGTGAATGACGATTCACCAATTTCCACCAAGATAAACGAAATGTATTATTAGGTTTTAATTGGATTTGAAACTCCTAGATCTTTTGAGATTCATTGAACTGTTCAATGGCATGTTTCAATCTTGAGTGTGCCCTTCAGGTTTTGTGACTGGGATGCCGAGGATCACAAAACAAGGTGTGAAGTAACCATGCAAATTACTTGGTACCCTTAAGTGTTTACCCCTCAATCGATGTGCCATTTAACCACACACGCTCCATCGATACTATGATAAACATTAAGTTACCCTTTGCCTACCTTGTTAAATACGAGTTAGTGTGCCGGTTAACCATACACGCTCCACTAACCGACTTAAACAAAGTGCAAAGTGTAATTACATGGATTAGCACCTTATTCACATTTTCCTAAGTAACTAAGATTGGGTATTATTAAGAGTTTAGTTACTTAGTATTTATCATTAATACTTTTAATGATGGGAGAATTATAGTCCTGTCAAACCCGTTCGGCTAACGACCCTCCACCAGTCAAGGAAGCGGTGGGTGAGAGTGGACACCTATTAAACTGTCATTTTATAGGTTGTAACCTTATACCCCCTTATAGACCGGCTTCGTGAATGAGGCCTACTAACGGTAAGATTGACTTGCTCTTATACATATATATATATATATATATATATATATATATATATATATATATATATATAAATATTATTAACTTATAATATTATAAAGTATAAGGGTTGAATTTTAACTTTTAAAATTCTAAGGGCTAACTTGGAATTAAAGTATTCATAAGTGAAAACTTTTCAAATTCCAAAACTTGAGGGCAAGTTTTGAAACTATTCAAAACTAATTAATTCCATAACTTATGTGTTTAAAGTAGTTTTAATCCAAAAACTCTTCAAGTTCCATAAGTTGAGGACAAGTTATGGAAGACTTTAAACTAATAAAAGAATTAACTTTTCTTTATTTTATAACTTATGGAATTAATTAAGGTTACACTTTTTTTATTTATTTATTATTTAATGAAGAGACTCTTGGTCCTCTATAACTTGAGGACAAGTTATGGAGTCATAAAACCATTTAATTAGAACTAGACTCTTCATTTTGTAACCTTTGCCAACTTTTATGAGTTTTATGAAACTTAAATGTGACTTTTCATATAACTTGAGGACAAGTTACAAAAACACATTTTAGAATCAACTCTTAGATTAACTTGGATTGAAAACAACTATTTCACTCAACTTTTCTATTAATCTAAGCAACTCATAAGAACAAGATAATTCAAATCAAACTTTTTCATGTAATTAGTCTAAACCTTAAACTAATACTAAACATGAATCTATTGACAATTATCTTTGAAATTGGATTAGCATGAACATTACCACATCAAAAACAAGTTTATAAGTCCAAAAACATCTTAGGGTAATGTTCCAAGTCCAATTCCAGCCAAAAAGTCGAATTTATGCTGTCTGGGGGTTCAACTCGTCAAGTGCACGAACCAACTCAGCGAGTTGGATGCATTTAGCCTTGGACTCGGCGAGTCTGCTGGGCAGACAACATCAAAACTCGATTTTTCAGCTACTTTTGCAAGTATAACAAGAAAACAAGCCTAGGCTCTGATACCACTGTTGGGTTTTGAGAATTCTAACACTCCTAAGTGTACATGGAACCCTAAATACCTTGGATCTATGTTTTCTCTATTATACATGCAAATATGAACATCCAAGGTATTATCCTAATCTAGCATACAAAACATTGAATATAACAAGATAAAATACATACCTCTTTGTTGTAGAATGTCTTCATGAAGCTTGAGTGCCTAGTGCCCCAAGTGTGACACCTCAAATGGTTCACACAACACCAAATACAAATGGAATGACTTGAGGGAACTTCACACTTCATGAAAATCGGGTAGCCCTTTCTTACTCTCTCTAGTCGCCGATTTTGGTCAAGAATAAGATGCATATATAGTTAGGGTTACACCATGTAAACCCTAATTGACATGGCCTTTCATTTCCATGATCCATGGGTACAAAAACACCATGGAGCATCATATGGGTTTTAGCCCAACTAGATAATCCACGGAGCATTAGCCCACTATATAAGTATGGATGATTTACACAATCAACCCGTATATTTAATTAGTCTTCTTTTGATCACTTACTTAATCCTAGATTAATTGTTGATCAATACTAATTAAACAATCTTATTAATATATTAGAACTTATAATAATATATTAACCAACCATAAGTGTTATTTCTCTCATTATAGTCTATCCAAATGCATGATGCCATGCAACCCAAATGGACCATGCCGGGTCGGGTCAAGTCTTACCAATTATAGTTATGGACTTAGACATTAATCCAACAAATAACACATAGCATACATAAATCACAATAAACGTAATCTCAAGCAAACACGTATGACTTTCCGATCCACACATAGATACCACCCTAGGTAATGTATAGTGAGAAGACTCACCTCGGGTAAACTCGGATGATCACGTACTCGAAACACTTATCTAGCCTCCGCCTAATCACATACATAAATTACTTCTAGTTAACAATGGCTCTCAAAGGCTAGACTATTCCCTTCCTATACTCTCTCTCAGAAGGGTAAAAGACCATTCTACCCTTCCTGACCTCTTACATTCATCTTGACCAAACCTTAAGGTCAACAAAATTCAATAGTCCATCTTTTGACCAAACCCTAGTCGATTCATGGCAATCCACGCAATCTCCAACTCAACGAGCTAACCCCTAACCCGTTGGGTCACCACCTGATTCAGTTCATCGGGAAAAACCCTGGGCTACTCGCCGAGTCAGCGGATTGACTCGGCGAGTCTATTCAGACTCTCTTGCATTCAACCATTTTAGTGCAAGATACTTTCCAAAACTTCAGATCTATGCCCTTAAGGCTCATTAATCACGTAAAGGTTCGACCTTTATGTCCATGCATCACTCATCTAGCTCTATTTGACAAAATAACCCTCAAAATGGTGTCTTTGGTTCAATATTCTTATGTAACTGCATAAAGCTAGGCTCTTGGGACTCTCTGGACCTCTCAAGGTCCATATCTGATGTCTAAGCCTCAAAGGGACTTCACATGCTTCATATCTCAACTTAAAAGAGGGTAAAGAAGCCCTAAATTCATGAGATCTACTAATCATATGAAAACGGGTATGGATTCATACCTCCAACAGCAACCTTAAATGAAATAGTGGAAGATCTGAGCCCCCCCTATCCAATCAAGCTTGAACCTTCTCCTTCTTCCTTGCAAGAATGCAGCAAAATGAAGCAATTAGCTCCCTCTATCTCTCCAAGCTATCTGGATCGATTTGGGGTCTCTCAAGCGTAAGTGTGGTCGCAAATGAAGGTCATAAGAGCCTTTAAATAGGTCACAAACCCAGGTAATTAGGGTTTTCCTCAGCAGCGCTGACTTGGCGAGTCAGATACCTGACTCGTTGAGTCCATTCATTAATCATGTTACCAAGCCGCGACACCATTCGACGAGTTGAGGCACCAACTCGTCGAGTCCCTCTAAAATTCTTAAATTATTTATTAAGAATAATATACTTGGAAAACTGGATGTTACAGATAACATCCAATCCGTCTATTGTCTTAGATAATTTGGTTACGACGTCCATAGTAATCCTTTCCCATTTCCACTCGGGTATTACTAGCTGTTGTAATAGTCCCGAGGGCTTTTGATACTCCACTTTCGCCTTGGCGCAAGTGAGACACTTGCCCACATAAGCGGCGATCTCAGCCTTTATATTTGGCCACCAATAATGTTACTTAATGTCCAGGTACATCTTATCCGAACTTGGATGGATGGATATCACGTTTTGTGGGCATCATTCATGATTATTTCTCTGAATCCCCCAAGTTTAGGGACCCAGGTTCTATTCATGAAGTAGTAAGTTCCGTCTTCTCTGGCTTCAAGGTTCTTATCCATCCCACATAGTGTTTCATTTGTGACGTCCTCCGGCTTCAATGCATCTGATTGGGCTCCCTTAATCTGCAAGGTTAGGCGGGAGTGGATGGTTATTGATAAGGTTTTCACTCGGCAACCTAAGTATTCTTTCCTGCTCAGGGCATCGGCTACTACGTTAGCCTTGCATGGGTGGTACTTGATCTTGCATTTGTAATCATTTAGCTACTCAACCCACCTTTGCTGCCTTATGTTCAGCTCCTTTTGGTTTAGAATGTGTTGGAGGCTTTTGTGATAAGTGAAGATGGTGCACTTTGTACCGTAGAGGCCGTGCCTCCAAATCTTTAGGGTGAAGACCACAGCTCCCATCTCGAGATCATTGTTTCAATCCACAAATAGATTTATCAAGCTTACACACTCTATTAGGGTATTTCGCATTGACAAAACCCTCTGGCTGATTCATGTAAACATCTTCAGCCAACTACCCATTAAGGAAAGCGGTTTTGACATCCATTTGCCATATTTCATAATCATGAAATGCAGCAATGGATAACATAACCATTATAGATTTAATCTTAGCCACTGGAGAGAAGGCCTCATTATAGTCAACTCCAGGAGTTTGAGTAAAGCCATTCACAATCAATCATGGCTTATAAGTGTGTACTTTCACATCTATGTCAGTCCTCTTTTGAAGATCCATTTGCACTCGACTGTCTTACAGCCTGGTACATTTTCAACCAAGTTCCAAACTTGATTGTCATACATAGACTGAATCTCGCTATCCATTGCCTCTTTCCATTTAGCAGAGTCAGGGCCTGCCATGACTTCCTTGTAGTTGTTAGGTTTATCCAAATTTACCAATGTACTATTACTGATAAATGTATCACCTTCAGAAGTAATATGGAAACCATAAAACTCAGGTGCCTGTGTAACTCTACTAGAACGTCTCATAGGTAAGGATTCGTCAATCGGTTCAACAGGAGTTTCCTCCTCAGGTTAAGAGCCAGTGTTTGAGGTTCCTTCATCTCTTAACTCTTGAAGCTCTTCAAGGTCAATTTTCCTCCCACTGTCCTCTTGGCATATGAGCTCTCTCTCTCTCTCTCTCTCAAGACTCCTCTCCTTGCAACGAAGACAACATTGTCACTCGGTCTATTGAAGAGATATCCAAAGGATTTCTGTGGGTAGCCGATGAAAATACATCGCTCACTTCGAGGTTCGAGCTTGTCGTGAGTTTCTTTTCTCACAAAAACCTCGCAACCCCAAACCTTCACGTGTGCTAACGAGGGAACCTTCCCTGTCCACATCTCGTGAGGTGTTTTGGAAACCTTTTTAGTTGGGACTAGATTAAGGATGTGGGCAACAATCTTTAAGGCATACCCCCAGAATGAGATAGGTAGCAGAGATCGACTCATCATTGAACGAACCATGTCTAACAAGGTTCGATTACGCCTCTCAGCCACACCATTAAGCTGTGGTGTCCTAGGTGGTGTCAATTGTGAAACAATTCCACATTCCTTAATATAGTCGTGGAACTCGATACTAAGATACTCTCCTTCCCGATCGGATCGAAGCATCTTTATCTTCCTGCCCAACTGGTTCTCCACTTCTTGTTTAAACTCTTTGAACTTTTCAAAGGTTTCTGAATTATGCTTGATTAAGTAGACATACCCATACCTACTAGAATCATTAGTAAAAGTTATAGAAGCAATTAGCATCCCTTGTGGTGGATCTGAAGGGTCCACACACATATGTGTGTATGAGGTCCAACAAACCCTCCCCCCTTTTACATGAACCAGTGAAGGGTGATTTGGTCATCTTTCAAGAAAAAAAGATTCACAAGTGTCATCCGACTTTAAGTCAAATGACTCCAAGACTACATCCTTTTGGAGTTGGGCTATGCGTTTATTGTTAACATGTCCAAGACGACAATGCCATAAGCATGCTTTATTCAAACTATTGGACGAATCGATATGCAACACATTATTTCCTAAGTTATCTACAACCATAATAGTTTCATATATACCATTACAAGGTAATACTTCAGAATAAAATGTACCATTATAATAAGCGTTAATACTACCAATTCATTATTAAAAGAAAAGGTAAAACCTTGCTTATACAAACTATGAAAGGAAATAATATTTCTCGCCATATTAGACGAGTAGCAACAATTATTCAGTTCTATATTTAACCCACTACTATGCAATAAAGTATAAACTCCAACCTTGGTGACATGCGACCTTTTCCTATTCCTCATGATCAAGCTCATCTTCCCGTGCTCCACATCTCTACTTCCTTTTAGTCCCTGCAAATCAAAACAAATGTGAAAACCACATCCTGTATCAAGGACCCAAGAATTAGCATGTGATGAGTTATTAGAGAAAATAGTGTAAATACCCGTGAAGGAGGGTTTGATTTTCTCATCCTTTTTGTCCTGCAAGTATTTGGGGCAGATTCGCTTCCAGTGCCCTTTTTCATAACAATGGAAACACTCTGCTTCCTATGGGTTTGAGGAGGGTGTCACAGGACCACCTTTGGACCCACTAGAAGAAAATCCAACATGGTACTTTCCCTTGTGGCTCTTTGAGGAAGATTTCCTCTTCTTTCCCTTCCCATGTCCAATTGCTAAGACAGGGGTAGTAGCAATAGGAGTAGAAACAACAGATTTTCCTTTAAGACTACTTTCAACAGTCCTTAAAAGGCCTTGAAGCTTGCTTAGAGTGACCTCCTCCTTGTTCATATGATAGGTCATACGAAACTGATCATAACATGGAGGCAAATAGTGTAGATTAATATCTATGGCCAACTCTTCATCGAAGTTGATATTCAACTTCAGCAGGCGATGCACAAACCTTTGTATCTTTTGCAAATGGGCCATGATAGACTCTCCATCCTTCATTTTGGTAGTAATCATGGAGGCTATGATTTCATATTTTTCCTGACTAGCACTTTGATGGTACCTTTCCGTCAAGTCTTGGTGCATTTCATATGGCCAAAAGTCCTCATAGGACTTCTGAAGCTCAGCAGTCATGGTAACAATCATAATACACGACACTTTGGTCGCGTCCCTCTCACGGCCTTGCATTCAACAATTTGTTCGGGAGTAGCGGTAGATTCATCAATTTCCTTATGCTCTTTATCTAGGACATATTATTTGTCCTCATAGCGAATGGCCATGCGGATGTTTCGAATCCAATCATTGAAGTTCGAACTATCAAATATGACCCTCCCACATAGATTCATGAGGGAGATAGTGCTAGAAGCAGTTGAGTTTGAAGTAGACATTTGAAAAAGAAGGACAAAGTTTAGATTAGATAAGTATCCTTATTATAACACCCAAAATGAAATATTAAGGCTAGAACCCAACACAATATTTTACAATTTGGAAGAGGGAAGTCGTAATCCAATTGCAAAATATATGAAGGTAGGTAAATGATGATATACCAATTTCCCCCATGAAAAACGAAATCAATTATTAAGTTTTAAATGAATTGAAATTCTTAGATTCTTTTGAGATTCATTGAACTTTTGAATGGCATGTTTAAATCTCGATTATGCCCTTCAAGTTTTTGACTGGGATACCGAGGATCACAAACAAGGTGTGAATAACCATGCAAATGTGCTTGGTACACTTAATGTTACAAATCACCTAATCAATGTGTTGGTTAACCACACACGCTCCATCGATCCATGATTAACATCAAGCTACCCTTTGCAACACATTGTTAGTCCCAAATTAGTGTGCCAGTTAACCACACATGCTCCACTAACGAATTAACAAGGTATAAAGTGCAATTTCATGGAATATCACCATTTTTCACATTTTTCCTAAAGTAACTAAGATTAGGAATTTATAAAAGTTTAGTTACTTTAATAATTATCATTATACTTATTAATGAGAATTAATATCCTATCCTACCCGTTTGACTAACGACCCTCCACCAGTCAAGGAAGCGATGAGTGAGAGTGGACACCCATTAAACCATCATTTTATAGGCAGTAACTTTATACCCCCCTTATAGACCGACTTCATGAATGAGGCCTATCAATGGTAAGACTGAGTTATATTATATATATATATATATATATATATATATATATATATATATATATGTATGTATTAAACTTTAATATTATAATAGTATAGGTTTGAATTTTAAACTTTTAAAATTCTAGGGTTTGGAATTAAAGTTTCATAAATGAGACTCTTCATGTTCCAAAACTTTAGGGAAAGTTTTTTAACTTGTCAAAACTTTTGAATTCCATAACTTATGGATTTTAAAATTCCATGAATGAGACCTTTCAAATTCCAAACTTGAAGACAAGTTATGTAACCTTTCAAGATCCCTTGAATTCAATAACTTACAATAGTTAACGGTTTCAATAATAAAGAGTTTTCATGTTCCATAACTTGAGGACAAGCTATGAAACTTTTTATGAAACACATAGATCAAATTAAACTAATCCAATTATCATATCATTCATCATTTACTAATTTGACCTAGTTCACATTCAAGATAGTTTCAAATTTTACCAATAATTAGTTTTTCACAAAATCAAGTAATTATCTTAAAATTTAACAAACTTCATGTTTTGGATGGGGATATAACATTACCATATTAGTAATATCAAATTGTATGAACCAAAACAGTTGCGGTAATAATCCTAATCCAAAACAGGCCAAAAACATGAAAATCCTGCCTCCAGATGATCTAACTCATCGATCAAGGCTTTGGACTCGTGGATTTCATGGCAAAACTTATCCAACTCGTCGAGTCCATATACGAACTCGCCAAGTTCGAGTCCATTTATAATTAGTTTGAACAACTTTTTAAAATAAATTACAATGTATTTGAAAGTGAACACATGCAAATGCTCCTACAAGTCTTGTGTCTCTACGTGCCTCTTACTAGCTGATTCCTAAAAAAGAATGTAAAACAAGCGTCAACTACTGTAACGACCCAAAAATCACGACTAAAAATTTATTTTAAAACATTACTAAAACCATATTTATAACAACTGTATCATAAGTCCTAACATACTTTCAGAGTATTAATTCGAAACATAACTTATTATCAGAGTAAAACATCCCAGGCTAACTGACTATGGTGTGTGCACTGCAACCGCTCCGAGCTCCTCTTTTGAAAACTGAGTACCTGAAACCAAAAATTGAAACCGTAAGCATGAAGCTTAGTGAGTTCCCCCAAACTACCACATACCATACAAACATATAAAGCACATACTGGGCCTTGCCCACTGCATCGGACCGAGGTCTGGACTAACTGGGGCCTTGCCCCCTGCATCGGACCGAAGTCCGGAAACTGACTGGGTCCTTTTCCCCCGCATCGGACCGAAGTCCGGACTAACTGGGGCCTTGCCCTTGCATCGGACCGAAGTCTGGAAACTAACTGAACATAGCATAGCATAAACATATCAACTAGCATGAACACACACACACTGCATACTGCATCGGGCCGTAGCCCGGATCACATAACACATAAATCTTGTCTGAGCCATGAAGGCATCAAACATACTAACTACTGCATCATACCGAATTCCAGAAACTATTGCTAACTAAACGGGCAGGCATTGTAGCCTTAGACCCGTTCCTACTGGAAGGAAACTCACCTGCACTGCTGGAGTTCTTGCTGATACCCTGCTGACTGCTATCTGACAACTCCCACACTGCTACCCAATGACTCCCCGATCTACTAATACCAAATATAACACTTAGTCCCAAACTACCCTTCAACAGTCAAACTAAGTCAACTATGGTCAAAGTCAAAGTCCTGGTCAAAGTCAACCCTCCAGACTGACTCCACTCGTCGAGTCAGCCCGTTGACTCGTCGAGTCCTTATATTCGGAAACTCTCATAATGCGACTCAACTCACCAAGTCACCCCAAGAGTCATCGAGTTCAACGATCTCTGAGTCCCATCCTGCTTAACTCACCGAGTCACTTCCTGACTCACTGATTCGAGGCTTAACCAGAAAAGGTTTGAGGTTCTACGACCAGACTCGCCGAGTCCAAGAACAGACTCGCCGAGTCCAAGGCAATCTTCAACAGACTTGCCGAGTGGTTCTTCCAACTTGTCGAGTTCCTGCCTATCTTCATCCAACTCGCCGAGTCCACCCTGTGACTCGCCGAGTTCATACGCGACTCTAAGTCTGATATCTAGCCTAACTCGCCGAGTCCTTTCGTGTATTCTCATAATCTCGAGTCACAGAGCTACTCCTTTGCTCCAAACAATAGATCTGGGTTCCTAGAATCCATTAGCAACATAAAGTTGCTACCTTTACGTGCTTCTTGTCTCATAATACCAAAACCAAGCTAGAAAGGGACTTAACTCTTGGGGAAAGGCTTTTGCATAACAACTAGAAAGGCTTTTTGCATCAATGATTCATATAGAACTCGGATCTGGAGTTTCAACTCCAGATCTAACTCATGGTTCAAGATATCATCAATATTTCTCTAACCAAACCCTAAAATTTCATGAAAGTTGAAATAGAAAGGAGAAGGCCAAGGATAGGGGTTCCTTGCCTCCAAAATGACCTCCCACATAAGTATAATCCGGATTTCTTCTATTGTCCTTTTTCTAAGCTTCTTGATCTTCAAGATTTCCTTCACCAAAACTAGATCTTGCTCCAAAAAGGATTATGGCGGCTAGGGTTTGGTTTTCTAGGTGAGAGAGACTGTAAAGGAACCCTAAGGAAGAGAATGAGACATTTAAATAGTGCAAAAAGTCACGGATTTAGGGTTTTTCTCTTCAAACCAGACTCGCCGAGTCCACCAACCGACTCGCCGAGTCGGTCACTTACTTTACACCCGGATCCTGCTCCGACTCGTTGAGTTCCTCCTTGGACTCGACTAGTTGACCCATTTGACTTAGGTTTTTCTTTCCTTTCTTGGTCTTTCTGATTCTGGGTGTTACAAATCCCCCCCACTTAAACTAAACTTCGTCCTCGAAGTTTCTCTACTGCCAACCACCATGCAATCAGTCTCCAATACTCTGCTTACTAATCCAACCCCAGCTGCCTACCTTTGCTGGCCTCTCGCCCGGTCATCCTGATGACCCTTAATACTTTCGGATAGTATTCTCGGGTCCACCCCCTTTTTCTTGAGCGTTCTCTGGCCTCCCCAAGTCGACATTCCATAACCAACTACCTCCCCTATCACTGTGAAGGATCGTACCCTTCACGATGTCCATCACTCTAGCCACTCTCGATGCTGGTCACTGTTGTCGGTACATACTGAATGCTTCTTACTACTATAACTTAGTGTTGAGCACCTGTCCCAACGAATGGATCAGATAATCCTTTGAGTAAAAGGTTCACCCCTGCAATAGTTAAGACTCATACGAGAGCTGCGCAACAAGGTTAAACCCTCCCCTCTGAGATTATCCAACCCTACTATGAGAGGTGTAGCACCCTCGGTCAACTTGCTGCCTCTACTATACTTCCCTTATCATTACTACTGCTGGCTTGAAAATTATGTTGCCCCTCATCCGCCTACCGGATGAATTGAGACCACCCTGGTTCAACTAGTCTGCCAATATCTGGGTTACCGGACTCCAACCGGTCACTATACCCCATCGCAATCTCCTAGTCGCCCTAAGCTACTTCTGAAGATACTTCTGTTGGATTAGTGTCTAAGTCCATAACTATTTTGTTATGTACTTGACCCGATGGTACATGGTCCTTTTGGGTTGCCTTCACCAAAGCAACTTGATAGGATGAATTATGGAGAGAAAGGATTAGATATGATTTATTAATATATTATGGGAATAATATATTAAAGGAGAAATCATATTGTTTAATTAATATTAGTCAAGAATTAATAAGAATTAAGTTTGTGACTAAAAGAGATTAATTAAACTTAAGGGACTGGAATTGTAATTATAAGATAATTGCAATTGGGCTATGGATTGCCTTATATTATAATGTTGGACGAATTCTATGGGGAAACCCATTAGAAATCGTCCAAGGCCTTTAAGGAAAGGAGTCCATGGGTTGCTTAGGGCTTAAGCATCCAAATTAGGGTTTCCTTGTTAGATAACCCTAATAGCCTCACTATATATAGAGTCCTTATGCCCCAAAAACATGGACAAGCTTCCTTCTAGGGTTTCCACATGTTTTTGAAAGCCTCCTTCTCTTCTCTTCTTCATCCTCTTTCTCTTGGTGTTTGTGAACCATTAGAGGAGTGACATTTGTGACTCTAAGCTTTCTAAATTCATTACAAGAAGGATTTGAGATTGTTATTGCTACATAACAATCAAGGTATGATCTAAACCCTAATTATATGTTGTATTGATTGTCATATGCTAGATCTAGGGTTTATATTCTTGGATAAATTGCATGTACAATAGAGAAACCTAGATCCAAGCATTAGGGTTTGTATGAGCACATTGGATGTTCTTATGACTAAAACCCATCAGTGGTATCAAAGCCTTGATCGGTTTCTATTGTATTGATGCCTTGTTAATTTGTTCATGCTTGAAAAATTCGATTTTTGTGAGCCTGCCTGATGGACTCGGCGAGTCCCATTGTAGACTCGGCGAGTCCCATTGTGGACTCGGCGAGTCCATATGGGTACTCGGCGAGTCCATATGGGTACTCGGCGAGTTCATGCGTCAGAACGAGGGGAATTTGGGATTTCTTGCTGTTTTTCTCATGGATACTTGCCTTATCTATTTTAGATCATTAAAGTCCGATTTTATTCATATTTTTGAGTATATCCTTGATAAAACACAAGATAATTACCAATTAATTAGATAATAACTTCCTTATATGATTAAAGTTGATTATTTGTATTAATTGGGTAACTTATTTTGCAAGAAATTGAAATTAGGTCAAATATAGATAATGATGAAATTAATTGTTTAATTTATATTATTTGTTATTTGATCCTTGTGTTATGAAAAGTTTCAATTTTTCCCCTTTAGGTTTTATAGTTTAAATTTAAACTCAAAAGGTTTAGTTTTGAAATTTAAATAGTTGAAACCCTAATGTTTTGAAAAAGGTTTCAAAACTTGCCCTCAAGTTTTGGAATTTAAATTTTGATTAAAAGTTTAATTTTGATGTATATTTAAATTCTAAACCCTAAGTTTTTGAAATGTTTCAAAACTTGTCCTCAAGTTTTGGAATTTAAATTTTGATTAAAAGTTTAATCTAGGAATGTTAAATTCTAAAACCCTAGTAGTGTTTTGAAAAGTTCATATCACACCCTTATGGTTTTATTAATTAATTAAGGTGTATAATTAAAAGAGGTTTAATAAATCCATAAAAGTTTTAGTTTATAATTTAATTGAATTAAAAGTATAATTGTTAAACTTGACCACCTAGTATTTTAAAAGTGTAAAATACACCCTATACTATATATAACATTAAAAGTATAACATTATATATATGTATGAGTAAAATTTAGTCTTACTGTTAGTTGGCCTCATTCACGAAGCTGGTCTATAAGGGGTGTTTAAGGAAATTGCCTATAAAATGGCGATTGAATGGGTATCCACTCTTACCCACCGCACTCTTGACTAGTGGAGGGTCGTTAGCCGAACGGGTAGGATAAGACAAATCCTTCCATTATAAGTATAATGAAGTACAAAAGTAACTAAATGTTTTACAAATTCCCAATCTTAGTTACTTAGGCATAAGTGAATTGATGCAATTCCATGAAATTACACTTTGTGCCCTTGCGAAGACGTTAGTGGAGCGTGTGTGGTTTACCGGCACACTAAATGGTTATAAGAAAAGGTAGCAAAGGGTGACTCAATGTTTGTCATAGTTCGGTAGAGCGTGTGTGGTTTACCGACACATCGAATAGGTGACTGTAACATGTGAGGGCACCATGTAAGTTTGCATGGTTATTCACACCCACTTTGTGATCCTCGGCATCCAGTCACAAACAAGAGGGGCATATCGAGATTTAAACATGCCATTGAAATGTTTAATGAATCTCAAAGGATCTAGGAGTTTTCATAGATTTAAAACTTAAATTTCATTTTCGTTTTTCGTGGTGGAAATTAGTGAATCGTCATTCACTTACCTTCAAATATTCTGCAACTAGATTACGTCATCCCTTTTCTAGGTTGTAGCATATTGTGTGGGGTCCTAGCCTTAGTATCTCATTTGGGTGATTTACTAAGGACTCAATGAATCAACTAACTTGAATTTGTTTTCTCCTGTTTTGTAGATGTCAAAGTACGACAACTATGGTCTTCCGAAATCCCGTGGAACAAGCTTTCCACTTGAAGATGATATTCCACGATTCGATCGCGGAACAAGAAATCATGCTTCACTTCCTCCACCACCTCCAATTATTCTCCCTAACCCACAAGTTCGAAGGATTGAAAAGTTCAAGCTCACTCAAGCCCTTTTGGCAAGTAAACATGAAGAGGGAAAGTCGGTGTGTGCACACATCCTAGGGATGAAGTCACACATTAATAGGTTAAGAATGTTGGGATCCGTTGTCTGTGAGGAGATGGCTGTTAATTGGGTTCTTTAGTCACTTCCTAACTCGTATAGTGAGTTCGTAAGAGAGTACTATATGATGAACTGCGACGTGTCCCTTATAGATCTCACCTATATGCTTATTGCTGCTGAATCAGCAATGGTTTGGCGCAATAGAAAAGCAAAGTTGATTGGTGAATCTGCCTTCAAGACCTCTATAGATATAGACAATGGCAACGAAAGACATGCTATGATCGAAAAGTTTGATCATAAGAGAAAGGCAATGTCTGAAGTAGTTCCATGTCCTGTTCCGAAAGAGTCAATTTGCTTTTATTGCCAAGAGAAAGGGCATTGGAGACGAAGCTGCACTGTTTACCTAAGAGATCTAAGAGATGGGAGAGTCAAAACGTATGGCTCTGCTTTAGGTAAAATCCATTGACTAACTCTTGTAAGCTTCTATTCTAGATTCTTAATACATAATGTGATAAGATTACAATTGATGTTTTGTAGGATCGAAGAAAAGAGAGGAAGCTTAAAGGAAGAAGTGAGCAGAATCTAACCGTGAAGAAATGGATTTCGATCGCATTACTTGAAGATTAGATTCTTGAGCTACTACTTAGAGTTAGAATTAGATTGCTAAGAAATATGTATTAGCATAGTTTTTCAATGAAATGCATTGTAAGGACAAATTTTTTCCGCAATAAAATAAATTTTGACTTTATATTTTTTATTTATCCTTGCAATGGCGTGTATGAAAAATTGATGTTTGAATGTTTCTATTATTAGCAATAATATTCTTAATTATGGAAATGTCGAAAATTTACCAAATAAGGAGAGTTTCTCATCGCCCAAGTTTCAGTTGGACAGAAATTTGGAATCACGCAACTTGGTTGCATGATGAATGAGAAATTTCATATTTGGAAATTAGACTAATTCGTTGACAAAGTGTCAAGTGAAGGGCTAGGAGATCGAGTACACAAAGTTGTGTGTTGATCAAAGTCCACCATAAGAGTAACAAAGATATTCGTCATGATTTACTAAAGGTTTAGTAAATATGATAAGATTAAGTGTAATTCTGAATTGATTGAAAAGGTTTAAATCAATAGCAGAACGAATAAGAAGAATCAAGTATGCAGAAAGATAAAAGTTTCTCCATTCTAAGAAGAAGGGAGAGTACCTTTATGCTTTATGATAGGTCTTAATGATTAAGAACCATATCTCAATTGATCCTCTAAGTGATTCTTAGTACAATTGTATGTCTAATAAGAGGAATCAAGAAGTCAATCATACTTCATTCCAAAACAACTCTTAGAGTTAAGATTGTGACATTGAGTGAAAAGTATTAAGAAGGTTTATAGCATTCATCAAATGTGGAAAGTTGTGATGTCTTGGATAAGACAAAGACCAACTAGGACCAATTTATGAAGTGTTTTAAACTACACTAACTCTTGAATATTAGTTTGTCAAGAAATGTTTATTGACAAGAGAATCTTATATGTCAAGGAGTCAGTGGGAGTCTTAATGGTCTTGAAAGGTTTCACGAACAAATCAAAAAATAAACCTTATCGATCATCACTAGCACACGAGTCGAGGTTTACAACCTATCGTGTTGACACTATTTTGTTTCTGTGCCATTCCAATTGAGTCAATTATGCATGTGAGTTCTATGAGTTCTCATTTGAACGCATAAAAGGCAGACACCTTGATCAATGGAAAGTACATTGATAGGAAAGGGTGAGTTGCTTAACTGCTTGGAAGAGATGGTGGGCAACTGTGTTACCATAAGGCAAGAAGTCAAGATTAAGAAAGTTCGGTCCATATGAGTTTGAATTTGTCGTAAACTTTGGTTTTGACAAATTCACATGGATAGGAACACATACACCATTAAAATCTAAGTGTCATAAGATTCCCTCCTTCATGAAAGTGACTGTGAGGAAATGCTTTCACTAAGAAAGATTTTAAGAAGATAGTGATTGTGAAATTGAATTCTCGAATTCGATTATGGTTACGGTATCCCTTTCCATGATTCGAATTGTGAGATTTGGCAATTAGTCTGAATTGTTTAGACACACATATGAGCTATCTAAAGGAAAGGTGTATAAGCTTAGATAAAGGATTATCAAAGCATTAGGTATTAGAAACATGAACTTAAGGAAATTCAACAAGTATTGTTTTTCTGGAAGTTACGCTGATTTCTGAATACATGTGAAAGCTAGTAGGAGCATAAGTGTTATGTTTATAATAATCATCATGATAGTGGGAGCATAAATGTTATGGTTGTATGATTATTATGGAAAGTATTGCAAGTTAGCAATATTAATTACAGAAAACAAGAGTTATACTTTGCAAAGTCGCAATAGTTGAAAAGTTGTTTTGCTATAATTAAGGGAGAGAATATTATGCTTCATTTCAAATCTAAAGGCTTAGGTTGTGGAATATTAAGAATTTAGTCAAGGAAACATAGTGTGTTCGCAATTTTCGATTATGATTACGACATTCCTCTTCATAGTTCGAATTTTGAGAACGTAGAACATAAAATATTATGGCAGAAGATTGATAAAGTATCAAATCTTTATGTAAGACGTTATGCATCGTGTCCCATACGCTTCGGGTATAGGATCAATTGCAAATGCTATAATATTTGACCATTCTAAAATTTTCCAAATGTCTAGCGCATTTAGAGGGAAAAAGGACAAGAATCGGTTTTTGACTAAGATAATTAAACAACTATCAAAGGACAATCCATAGTTCACCAAGGATTGGTCACTTGTGAGTAGTTGGAAGTATAGTATTGGATGGACCATATCGACATTATTATGAATTGATAAGATTCTATTTAAGAATGAGTTGTCATATGGAAAATATGGAAACGTGTCCATATTGGGAATTGAATATTGAAAATCTATGTCTAGATTAGAAACTTTTATGCAAAAGGATGTTCAAAGGAATGTACTTTGAGTGAGAGACATCATATCTAAGGAATTCTATTGTAACAATGTCCGATAGAGGACTTTGTAATATCGTTGGCAATAGTCTTTGTGACTTTTTGTGCTATGACATTACGAAAGGATCATTGCATAAAATGTTAGAATCTAGCATATTCTATAAGTGGCAAGAATTTGATATTCTTTTACTTATGAAAAAGGATTTGGAGTTGTGAAATGAGTATGATTGGAAATGTGTTCATTTGATCTATTTCACAAAGTAAGAATCATAGGTAAGCATTGTGTGCATGATAAGAGCATGGGACAAGTGTTGTAATAATTCAAGTAAAAAGTTGATTACCCGAAACAACAAATAATGAGTAATCGATATGGTGATAAATAAAAGGTGTTTTATTTATAGTCAAAGGATTGAGGCCATATGGGATTAGATTATCCTTGTGTTTCACTTTGCATGTTTTGACTTCCTGAATAATTTAATTGGTTTAGAACAGTCAAATTATTCGAATGGGCCACAGTCGTTCATATGTTGGAAGTAGGTATGAATAAAGACTGTCATGAATTGGTAGTGGATTGTCTAAAGAGTATTAGACATAAGCAAATGTTTGCTACAATGTTCATGAGTGCTTATGAATATGATTTGAGCATTGGATTAAACCCACGCTCACTTGGATCACTCCATGAATTGTGTCACGAGTGATTGGTGAGACGATAACATCTTATATTCTTGAAACCGAGATGTGTGAGTTGTATTTTGCAAATTGGTCGCACATTGATAATATGTAAACGCACCAGTAACTTGGTGTCATAAAACATATTGTTGTGTGTGATTCGGTGAGTGAGTGCAAGCGAGCATTGAATCAAATTTTATCCGTCCCTTTTATCCAAAGTAGGATAAAAGCGATTTCTTTGGGCCCCTCGATGATTTAGTGATGACAAACGTAAATGCTCGGCCGGGCTAGGGCTAATTTGATTTGTTCAATTAGTCAGTCGTCATAAATCGGAAGTCGAGATATGGTACAGAGAGAATGATTAGAAATCATGTCTTATACGATATCTAGAATGGAGGAATATATGATCCCTTATCTAAAGGACACGCGTATCTGATAAGATCAGAGTTGACAGTGGCTTTGGAAAGCTACAATTGTAGATCAAGATCTGAAGTCATACGCAGAATAGTTATTAGACTTATCCAAGTGGGAGACTGTTGGATTAGTGTCTAAGTCCATAACTATTTTGTTATGTACTTGACCCGATGGTGCATGGTCCTTTTGGGTTGCCTTCACTAAAGCAACTTGATAGGATGAATTATGGAGAGAAAGGATTAAATATGATTTATTAATATATTATGGGAATAATATATTAAAGGAGAAATCATATTTTTTAATTAATATTAGTCAATAATTAATAAGAATTAAGTTTGTGACTAAAAGAGATTAATTAAACTTAAGGGACTGGAATTGTAATTATAAGATAATTGCAATTGGGCTATGGATTGCCTTATATTATAAGGTTGGACGAATTCTATGGGGAAACCCATTAGAAATCGTCCAAGGCCTTTAAGGAAAGGAGTCCATGGGTTGCTTAGGGCTTAAGCATCCAAATTAGGGTTTCCTTGTTAGATAACCCTAATAGCCTCACTATATATAGAGTCCTTATGCCCCAAAAACGTGGACAAGCTTCCTTATAAGGTTTCCACACGTTTTTGAAAGCCTCCTTCTCTTTTCTTCTTCATCCTCTTGCTCTTGGTGTTTGTGAACCATTAGAGGAGTGACATTTGTGACTCTAAGCTTTCTAAAGTCATTACAAGAAGGATTTTAGATTGTTATTGCTACATAACAATCAAGGTATGATCTAAACCCTAATTATATGTTGTATTGATTGTCATATGCTAGATCTAGGGTTTATAGTCTTGGATAAATTGCATGTACAATAGAGAAACCTAGATCCAAGCATTAGGATTTGTATGAGCACATAGGATGTTCTTATGACTAAAACCCATCAACTTCGACTATCTATAACTCTTCTATCTGCTCTGCCATTCATACTGAATCAATACTGCTGAAACACTAAACTGCCTGAAATACTGATCTGCCTGAAACACTGAACTGACTGAAACACTGAACTGCCTGAAAAAACTAAACTGCCTGAAACACTGATCTACCTGAAACACTGAGCTGTTATATGGCTGCTTCCCAAAATATCTCGAGAACTTCCTGGTCTCCAATCATCCGTCGGTTATCTACAACACCGAGTTCCAACTCAACTGTGGAGTCCAAGGACTCCTTACTTAGTCGCTCCCACGACTTCTGAACGAATTCCTTCTCTGGAACTAGTTTCCACTGGTTACCCTGTCACTGTGACCCTAACATCCTCCCGATCCAACCGACCGGGTCCATACATCGAATCCTGACATCATCAGATCCAAGACTAAAAACGATGGTTCTAAAACCAACGGTAGCCCTTAACGTGCATGAACCTAAGCGGTCCACTACTTCCCTGATCTCATAACTGTGGTGACGATCCAACTGTCGAATCATCGGTTCAACCATAACTGAACCATTCGGGAGATCCGAAATCTAACCTGTGGATTCCCATATCCTCACTGCTACACCCGAACTGGTGGGTACTACTGCTTCCCCCACGTCCAAACAACACGCTCATGCTATCTACTAACCCGACGAATGCTACGGCTACATCCGCAGACTTACAACTCCCTAATACTATCTGGCTGCTAGTGAATGCTACGGCTACCCCCGCAGACTTACAACACTCTACTACTATCTGACTGCTAGTGAATGCTACGGCTACCCTCGTAAACTTACAACACTACTACTATATGACCGCTAGTGAATGCTACGGCTACCTATGACAACCCGATATTTCGACTCTATGTAATGACCTAAAAAGTCAAGTATTGTAACCACTTTTGAAATAATGAAATTAACTTTGAAAATAAAATGAACAAAAGTCTCTATTGGTTTACCTACTATGTTAGGTATTGTGTCAAGGTTTACATAAATACTAAAAACACTAGAATCCGAGTTATAACGAAGAAGTTATTACCATT
The DNA here is from genome assembly GCF_002870075.4 of Lactuca sativa. NCBI lineage: Eukaryota > Viridiplantae > Streptophyta > Magnoliopsida > Asterales > Asteraceae > Lactuca > Lactuca sativa. The sequence continues at coordinate 263,001,679 of NC_056630.2, forward strand.
CTAAGATTTTCGACAAAACCGGCAACACCAATTACACGAAAAATGCGAAGTTTCAATACAATAGTTTTTAGCCTTAAGTATATAAATGAATGTTTTAGATATCATTAAACTGTAAAGGTACGCAAAAAGAACGTCCAAATCTGACTTCATATGAGGAAGTTATGATTTTTCCAAGATCCGAATATAGCAGTAGACAACTAAAAACTCGAAATAGAGCTCCAAAGACTTTTGACTGAAACATCCTAAATGAGAATCGAAGGTCCCAACAATAGTAGCGCAACGGTGAAAAGTCTGATGAAAACGGACATCGAATGAAGAAGTTATGGGTTTTTAACGGACTTTTCCTGTCCCGGCCCGTTAAAAATGATATAATAAAAATAAATACAAAATTAGCCGATGAAGTCTAAATGATAGTTGTAGATCCTTTTTACACCTACTCGTGCATATAAAGAACGTTGAAATTGGAGCTCGTACGCAAATGTTACGAATTTTACAAGTTCGGGACACAAAATCCGAGGTTGACTTAGCCTCACGACGTGAGGAGACCAAAACTCATGTCGTGAGCTCGTGACTGATGGGTGCCAGAGTGTCAGCTACGTCAAATCGTCGAAGAGGATCATGCTGACTAAGCCTCACGACGTGAGACACCCAAAACTCACGACGCGAGACCCCAAAACTCAACTTATAAATAGAAACCGATGGTTTCGAGTTCTAGTGCTCAATTCTCTCTTCTCTTGTGCTGAAACTCTGCTTCTAAGCCCCCGAGACCCTCCCGAAGTCCCAGTTTTCGCGTACAAGTCCCGAAGGAAGGTTTTGCATTCCCGAGATTCCCGAGAAAATCGACTTTTCACAAGCCGAAGTTCTGCTCAATTTTCATCTCACTATCTTCAATCAACCAAGTTAGTTCATACCCCTATAAACTACACTTTCAAATGTTTTATCAACGCTTTTTATACACTTTTAAGGGGGGGGGGGGATACAAGTAAACACACATTTATTATCGTGTGTAACATAAAGTTGCACTATATACTCTTTTATCAAGTGAATCATATGTGATTCATAACTACTACATAGGAACTTTGTATGCTATATATATATTCAGGATAACGTCTTGTCTTTTGGAAATAAGACATGTTTATATACATATATATATATATATATATATATATATATATATATATATATATATATATATATATATATATATATGAATCAAACACTTTATTTATACTTTAAGTATATGTGATCATTTATGTCACTTTAAATGTTATACTTTACATAAAAAGTGAGCATTTCGCTAGGGTTTACTATATGAACGAAACACACACATTTTGAAAAACTATAATAGGTATAGTTTACGAGAAAATCATGAACATTTACATACTAACGAATACTATATCAAGGAAACTTTCATATACAAGAACAAATGGACATTTTCATACGTAAATATGTTTTATACTAAGTTTTGTGAGACATTTCACGTACTTTTGAGTATGCATTTTAAGTCCTATATTATATACCATAATCCCTTGTAGGGGGAGCGTGATACTTGTGTATAGATCTATACGGGATTGACAATCCCGCACCTAAGCAGTTAGCTACAGCTAGGCCGGCAGGCCTGGGGTGACAAACGTCAGAACTTTCCAATGCATGAGGAACATTGTTATAGACATCCTGGTCAAATAGTATGGTTATAAGACTCCCATGGAGTATTAAAAACACATTGATTTATGGGGTTTTCAAATGCCTTAACGATTTATACATAAACCTACTATTTTTGGCATGAAAAGCACTATTGCATCACAGTTTTTGAACAATTAAACTACCATCTACTATAGTAGAAAATATGGGATTTTATAGGAACATTTAAACATGTACAAACCATTTTCGTTCTATTTCATACAAACATTGTCACTAAATACTTCTGAACGCACCAGCTTAAATGCTGACCTAATCTTTCAAAACTACTTGTATTTCTCAGGAATTTAGTAATACAGGTAATACTACTGCTTTTGAAGAAGGGACGCTGCGACATTAGTTTAATTTCATTTTGACATCATATTGTAATTTCTTTTGAAACAAGTACTTTCTACAATGTAAACTTTCAAATTATATATATGATGGTTGTGTTACTTTCTTTACTATGTATTCAACTGTTTCGATACTACATGAAGTCATCCGCCCTCGAACAATTCCACCGTTCTGGTTTGGGGGTGTGACACTACCCCCGTAGACTTACAACACTCTACTACTATCTGACTGCTAGCGAATGCTACGGCTACCCCTGTAGAGTTACAACACTACTACTATCTGACTGCTAGTGAATGCTACGGCTACCCCCACAGACTTACAACACTCTACTACTATCTGACTGCTAGTGAATGCTACGGCTACCCCCGTAGACTTACAACACTACTTCTATCTGACTGCTTTACTAACTACTATTCCTAGGACATCCTGACTATCCCTAGTCCTGCTAGTGATTCCTCATCCTGATTTTTCAAAAGCAGCCCTCAGTCATCGAATGCTGCATCAACCTCGACATCTTATATCCTTGATACATTTAGCGTTTCGTCGAGGAATTCTTCGGCTTGGTTCCCAAACCAACCGTCTACTAATCCGGATACATGAAACTATCATTGGGAAGTTTCCAAACTCCCAATTCCTGAATCCACACAACCCTGCATGCTGTCTCTGTTACTAACTACTAACACGAAAGCATCTCTTGCTAACCGTTCTCAAGATCCTCATTTCGACTCACTAGAGTCCTACAGGCGGTCCTCCAATCCTGGATTCCCAACTAGCTACTAACCATCACGATTACATGCACTAACTGTTGGGAAGTTCCTTAAACTCCCAAACCTGAACTCCTCAATCCATCAATCGTTGCACTACTATCTTTTCTTCTCAGAGGTCGTGTACTCATTCTGGGTCTGCGTGTTCTTACCCTTGTATACTCGGAGGGTTCTCCCCCACTTGGATCCGACTAACTCCTTACTGCTCACTGGTCGAAAGGATTCCCCAAACTTCCTTCCATTAAAAGGGCGAGCTGTTGTCCGCCAACGTTTACCTCTGTTGGTGCTCCAACTAACTTTTACCAGATCCGAACCATTCTTGCTAACTAACTGAGCACCCTTCAATCCTTAACTGTATTTGCTTTAGTGACTGCATTCTGAGAACCTGCGTTTGGCATGCACATCCCCAACCCACTTCCCTACTGTCTGCTGGCTATCTTACTAGAAGCTCTAAATTGTCACTACTAAGGATTTAACTGATCAATCCCGAATGACACCTTTCGAAAGTAGTGAGGCATTACTGATTCTTACACCCACATGCTACAACTGCTGCATCCGAAGCAACCTGATTTAGAGGGGATGACCTCCAATTTACCATTCTAATTCCAAGGTATGCGGATGGCATAAAACTCCGTCGCAAGCAGGTAATAATACCCCAACACATATGCTTATTGATATCAATGCAGCAACATAACAATAATATCATGAATAATAATTGACAGGAAGGTAAATGTGATGGGTTTTGAGCATTCTAACACTTCCTAAGTGTACATGCAACCCTAATAAACCTTGGATCTATGTTTGTCTAAGATACATGCAAATAATTATTTTTCCAAGGTTCATATCCTAACTAGCATGGCATGGGGAACATGAATCAAATAAAGCTAGTAGAAATACTTACCTTGTAGTAGTAGTTGATTGCTTGGAGTTTTAGAGCCTAACACCAATAGTGTGGATGCCTCAAATGGAAATCACAAATCACCACAAACTTGGAACTTTGAGAGAATAGTCACTATTATCTTGAAATCGGCCCTCTTGCTTTACTCACCTCAACTAGTGTGATTTCAAGAACCAAAGCCTCCTTTATATAGTGTGGTGGATTAGGGTTACATCCATGTAAACCCTAATACCCATGTCTCTTCATTTCCATGAGATCCATGGGTTAAAGCTCCATGGAGTATCCATGGACTTTCCATGCAAGCCTAGCCTATTCCAAATAAGCATTAGCCCACACTATATAAATATAGAAGCCCATATTTAATTAGTAATATCTTTGACCTCTAAATTAATCCTAGATTAATTATAGATCAATACTAATTAAATAATATGATCTTATATTAATATATTAGAACTTATAATATATTGATAAATCATAACTTGTACTATTCTCAAAAGATTATCCATAAATTGTTCGGGTGAAGTGCAACCCAAATGGACCATGCCGGGTCGGGTCAAGTACATACCAAATATAGTTATGGACTTAGACACTATACCCAACAAAAAGATACATACCTTCAACATCCAGTGCTGCCCGAATCCTTGTTGAAATCAACCGAAATACTCTGCTCCGAGCCGTGGGCGCCCTTGCCTGGCCCCGACAACCGCTGGTGGTACTCGAAGTCACAGGGGCAGGAGCTATCACCTGCTCTGCTGTATACAAACTCGGACAGTGGGCCTTCTTGTGTCCCCTTCGACTGTAATGGAAACATATCGGGTCAAGTTCCTGGGCGATGGTAATAGTACAATCTCTGCTAAAATGGCCAATCTGGCCGCACTTGAAACACCCAACATCGCCACCACTTCTACACCTGCACATACCCTTGTGCGTCCTACCATACTTCCCACATCGACTGCGACTCTAATAGTCCCTCGATCTCAAATCCGACCCCTTGGGCCTCTTGCCCGAACCTGTGGCTACATGTGTCTCATCCGTTTTCCTCTTCCTTTCCGACTCCCTGCCCGTCTCTCACTCCTGCGTTACGTCGTTGACCCTATCCGTCGTCTGAATAACCGCTGTCTGATCCTAGAGCTTCAGAGTCATCCTATCAGTGATCCTCACGACCATGTCGGGCAGCTCCCCGCGAATGGCTCGCGAAACCTCCTCAACTATCCAATCATGCAGAGGTCTCTCTTGGAGACAGGGTGCCCAACTCACTCCTGTCCCCTGATGGCAAAAGCTAGAAAAGGGATCTCTCTCCCTGATGGATCCTTGAACTCCATAAGGATCGGGCTCTAGACGAGCCCCAATCTGTCCTGAAACTATCCCAACCCTAAAGGCCTCAAGATGACTGTCCATAAGCTCCACGATGGCCTCTCTAATCGAACCGAAAAGCACTGGAGTCTGATCAATAATGTTGTGTAATATCTTTGCAGAAATGAAATCCCTCATCTGATCATCAAGCTACCCGGCTCCAAAGCCTGAGCCAGATCCCTCCTAGGTACCTGAACTGCTAACTGGTAACTCGCGCAATGTCACCATGCTAAAAATATAACACTTCCTGATCAATATACACACCGCTGCTGAGGGATCTCTCACACACTCTACGAGTTCCCTGGTCTTGTCTCGGCCCCTCTTGATTCGAGTACGGATCCTCTGCTTTTAGTAGTACGGGCCCATACTACCTTCCACATCTATCAGTACTTTCCTTAAGATTTACCTCAACTCCACCAAGTCATTCTCCTGCTACTGATCTCTCCTACTGCCTTCCTAGGCTTGCCCTAGGGAACCTCTGACTCCACCCAAACCAGTCCTTAGCTGCTGAAGGCCTCCTTGTAATGCCAATTAGCCACCACCTGAATACCATCACATGCAATGAGGCTCGGATAATCCTTCGAGTAAAAGACTCGTCCCTACAACGGTTAGACTCAGACGAGAGCTGCGCAATAGGGTCAAATCCGGCACTCTGAGATTATTCAACCCTGACCACATGTAACGTGACGTATTCACCTAATGGCTAACTCCCATCACTCAGAGTCCCACAAATCACAAATCAAGCAACATTCAGATAAAGGAAACATACTCATGTAAAACTATTCTCATAACAAGAAACTATACTAGCATACAATTCTAAGCTCATTCTATCAGGCATAACCTACACAGGCTATCCCAATACTGTCTACTCAATACTAGCATGCAATTCTTATCAAGCTGAAACACATAAAGCAGGCACATAAGGCATCCTCCTAGATCCTTAGTCCTATACTAGCATGTTGTTCTACTGAAACTGAAATTCAACTGATCTGAAACTGAAACTGATAACATAAACTTGTATGGGTAATTTGGGAGTACTTACTTGAGCTCGGTTGATTGCATGCACCACACCCTTTTCTCTTTTCAAAGTTATTATCTTTCTAAATATTCTTTTCGCTTTTTCTAAAACTCTTTTCTTTTCTTAAACTCCTTTTTACAAAAATTGATTTTCTTTTTGAAAATTTCTATACCAATTCCTTAGTTTGAGTTCAGACACATTCTCAAGTGTGTCCGAATCCCTCAAACCAAGGCTCTGATACCAACTTGTAACGACCCAAAAATCACGACTAAAAATTTCTTTTAAAACATTACTAAAACCATATTTATAATAACTGAATCATAATTCCTAACATACTTTCATAGTATTAATTCGAAACATAACTTATTATCAGAGTAAAACATCCCAGGCTAACTGACTATGGTGTGTTCACTGCAACCGCTCCGAGCACCTCTTTTGAAAACTGAGTACCTGAAACCAAAAATTGAAACCGTAAGCACGAAGCTTAGTGAGCTCCCCCAAACTACCACATACCATACAAACATATAAAGCACATACTGGGACTTGCCCACTGCATCGGACCGAGGTCCGGACTAACTGGGGCCTTGCCCCCTGCATCGCACCAAAGTTCGAAAAATGACTGGGACCTTGTCCCCTGCATCGGACCGAAGTCTGGACTAACTGGGGCCTTGCCCCCTGCCTCAGACCGAAGTCCGGAAATTGACTGGGACCTTGTCCCCTGCATCGGACCGAAGTCCGGACTAACTGGGGCATTGCTCCCTGCATCGGACTGAAGTCCAGAAACTGACTGAACATAGCATAGCATAAACATATCAACTAGCATGAACACACATACTGCATATTCCATCGGGCCGTAGCCCGGATCACATAACACATAAATCCTGTTTGAGCCACGAAGGCATCAAACATACTAACTACTGCATCGGACCGAAGTCCGGACACTACTGCTAACTAAACGTGCCGACATTGTGGCCTTAGACCCGTTCCTACTGGAAGGAAACTCACCTGCACTGCTGGAGTTCTAGTTGATACCCTGTTGACTGCTATTTGACAACTCCCACACTGCTACCCAATGACTCCCCGATCTACTAATACCAAATATAACACTTAGTCCCAAACTATCCTTCAACAGTCAAAGTCCTGGTCAAAGTCAACCCTCCAGACTGACTCCACTCGTCGAGTCAGCCCGTTGACTCGTCGAGTCCTTATATTCGGAAACTCTCATAATGCGACTCAACTCACCAAGTCACCCTAAGAGTCGTCGAGTTCAACAATCTCTGAGTCCCATCCTACTCAACTCACCAAGTCACCTCTTGACTCACTGATTCGAGGCTTAACCAGAAAAGGTTTGAGGTTCTGCGACCAGACTCGCCGAGTCTAAGAGCAGACTCGCTGAGTCCAAGGCAATCTTCAACAGACTCGTCGAGTTGTTCTTCCAACTCGTCGAGTTCCTGCCTATCTTCATCCAACTCGTCGAGTCCACCCATGTGACTCGCCGAGTTCCTACGTGACTCTAAGTCTGATATCTAGCATGACTCGCCGAGTCATCTCCTAGACTCACCAAGTCCTTTTGTGTATTATCATAATCTCGAGTCACAGAGCTACTCCTTTGCTCCAAACAATAGATCTGGGTTCCTAGAGTCCATTAGCAACATAAAGTTGCTACCTTTACGTGCTTCTTGTCTCACAATACCAAAACCAAGCTAGAAAGGGACTTAACTCTTGGGGAAAGGCTTTTGCATAACAACTAGAAAGGCTTTCTGCATCAATGATTCATATAGAACTCATATCTGGAGTTTCAACTCTAGATCTAACTCATGCTTCAAGATCTCATCAATATTTCTCTAACCAAACCCTAAAACTCCATGAAAGTTGAAATAGAAAGGAGAAGGCCAAGGATAGGGGTTCCTTACCTCCAAAATGACCTCCCACAGAAGTATAATCCGGATTTCTTCTAGTCTCCTTGATCTTCAAGATTTCCTTCACCAAAACTAGATCTTGCCCCAAAAGGGATTATGGCGGCTATGGTTTGGTATTCTAGGTGAGAGAGACTGTAAAGGAAAACTAAGGAAGAGAATGAGACATTTAAATAGTGCAAAAAGTCCCGGATTTTGGGTTTTTCTCTTTAGACCAAACTCGCCGAGTCAGTCACTTACTTTACACCCGGATCCCGCTCCAACTCGTCGAGTTCCTCCTTGGACTCGACGAGTTGACCCATTTGACTTAGGGTTTTCTTTCCTTTCTTGGTCTTTCTGATTCTGGGTGTTACAACTATAAAAATAGTTGGTGAGTACTCACAAGTTTATAACATAATAAAGTTTGAAATCATGAAAATTAGAATATTGATAATAGTTTCCATAAAGAAATTTTCATTGCTAAAATAAGTAAATAAGTTTTCATACATAGAAGTTTGTTGCTAAATCGAGTAATAAAGTTTCCAAAATAGAAGTTTGTTGCTAATATGAGAAACAAAGTTCATTGTCATCATGAGAAATAAAGTATGTTGCCAAAATGAGATGCAAATTTCATATTCTCATGTGAAATAAAGTTCTTTGCTAACATGCGTATACAAGTTTCGTTGCTAACATGGGTATACATGTTTCTTTGCTAAAATGAGTATATAAGTTTCGTTGTTAAAATGAGTATATAAGTTTCTTTTCTAAAATGAGTATACAAATGTCGTTGCTAACATGAGTATACAATTTTTGTTGCTAAAATGAGTATATAAGTTTCATTGCTAAAATGAGTATATAAGTTTCGTTGCTAAAATGAGTATACAAGTGTCGTTGCTAACATGAGTATACAAGATTCGTTGCTAAAATGAGTATATAAGTTTCATTGCTAAAATGAGTATATAAGTGTGGTTGATAAAACGAATATACAAGTTTCGTATGTGTATAAAGATTCCATTCATGAGTTCACAACCCAAGCCTAATGACCGAATCTGCCCTAGTGACTACTATGTGTATCGTAAACATAGAGAATAAAATGGTAAAATGCACTAAAGCGAATCGTGCGAGTGAGGAGTTGTCTACCTCCTGATAGCGCTATATATAATAACCATAGGTTCAAAAGAGTTAATGAGTTGTGTCTAATGATTCTAGGTACTTAACCGCGATACAGTCCTCATGAATTAAAGTAACATACACCTACATACAAAATATAGCAACCAAGTTTCATACGAGTCAAAATAAATACAACGAACATAAATAGTTTATGACATGCTTTTCCACCCCAAAACATTTAAAAACCGAAAATAGGGGGTGTCGTGAATACTCACAATGCATTGGGATGATGCAAATGGTGCCTTGAACTATGTTCCACTTGTGCCACTACCGATTCCTACAATAATGGTATACGCTAGTGAGTCTCTAATCGAAATCTAAAACTAGTATACTTACTACTACAATAGAATTATGCCAATATTGTGTTAAAATTTTGATATTGATAAGTTATAAATATTTTTCTATGAAAATTAAATTTCCATGAATCAATTGTTATATAACAATTTAAGTGGAAAATTCTCCTTATTGAAATGTTAGTATTTAACATTTTAAGAGGTGTTCCAATGATTAAATATTCAAAAACTACATCAATTTAGTTCTAAAATTTCCCAAACTTTGTATTTTAGTTTCAACTGAAGTCAAATATGTTAATATAATTTTTCTTGAATTTTTGATTTGTCTAACTATTTTTCACCATTTTAATTTCTTGAATAACCATAAAATCATGGAAAATAGTAAATTTTCATGAAAAATTTCTTATAAGTTTTTTGTAACAGTTTTACAGTGTAAATAATCTGGGAGAATTATTTAAAGTCATTTTTGAATAGTAAATCCCTATTTTTAGAATTTAAGTGTGTTTAGTACTAAGAAATTAGAAATAAATAGTAAACAGTTAAGATAAACCCTCAAAACATTTATTTATGGTTATAATATAATAAAAAATCTTCTGTTAAATTTGTATGAATTTGGGATAAGTTTAACTATTTTTCACTAATTTAATTCTTTTAATATACATTAAATCTTGGAAAAATAGTAAAAGGATATGGAAAATTCATTAGATTTTTCTGTGAAGCTTATAATATATAGAAACTTAGAAAAATAATAAATATGATTTTATAACTTGGAACCCGATTTTTTTTATTTATTTACCTTAATAACAATAAAACAAAAACTAATAGTAAATAGTAATAAAATTTTCTCAAACTTCTTGGGGGATGTTGGTTTAAAGTATAGGTCATTCATGACGTTTTCCATAATTTATTTACTAGTGTAAGTATTTTATATACTCTAACACTCTATTTTCTTATTAATTTCATGTAAAATAAAGAAAATATATATTGAGCAAAAAAATTTTAGAATGCATCTTCATACAATTTAATAACAAAAAAATCTTTTTCTTATATTGGATGTCGAAAAACATGCCTAAAGGCTCAATATATTATAGAGAAAACTTTGTTTTTGTGATTTTGGTAAAAGTTATTGATGTCACTTTGATAATTTTTGTAGCATGTCCCAAAGGCTTTTGAATCAAGATCTTTTTTTACCTTTGATTTTATGATGTTAGGAGTTCAAAATAATTTTCGAAGGATTTTTAGTGATGAATAAGTCCTTTGAACATGCAACACAAAACTAGTATTCACAAAAAGGTGTTGTTTGAGCAACAATTTTGTAAAAAAATTTAAAAATTGAAATCTTAATGTTTTGAAGTGAGACCACTTGGGTGGAAAGCTAACTCATATAATTATAATTCATAAAAGGAATCACGATTTTTGGTTAAGAAATGAGTGAGATATGGTAGTTGAAAGTCAGGTGAAGTAATCTGGCAGATTGCATGTATGATGATTGGTTAGAAAAGTAATTTTTCATCATTACCTTGAGTAAATCCTTTGAAATATTTTAAAGATATAATGATAAACTAATATTCTAGTCATGTTTCCAGAGATCAAAAGATTAAAACTTATCAAAGTGCATACATGCATTTACGAACAAAATTTTGTTAATAAAAAACTCTTAACTTGAGTTTGATGTTTTAATCCTTAAAATCGATTTTTGCACTAAGATCATGAACATGCAACCTTGTTTATCATACATGAATGGTGTTAAAACACATCCATGATGTTCTAAAAACCATTTTAACCAAAAGAAAACAAATTGGAAGAAGAGGAAGTAGAAGTCAGTTTTTGAAGTAATATGCACATAAGATCATAATAAAATAGTAGAAACGTGCATGCATGATTTAGTTAGGTGTTTTTACCTTGATGAGTCCTTATGGATGATGGATATTTTTATGCAAAATGTTGGTTTTTTTCTGGAAATTTTTGTGGGTGAAAGGAAGAGAAGTAATGGGGGTTTTAGAGAGAAAAGAGAGAAAGGATGAACTCTATCTCTCTAGATAGCTCATTTCTCTCATCATCTCTTTGGGGTTATACTCCACCAAAATCGTCCACCAAATTACTGAGATGCTTATGAACTCATGAATAATTGACTGTGAAAATCTCTCCCACAGATTCAACATCTAACTTTGTATTTTCTAGAGAGAAGGATGAGAGAAGTTTTCTAGAGAGAGAAAGAAGAGAGGTGTGTGTGTTGGAGAATGAGAGTGTGAGAGGGATATGGAGAGAGAGAGAGAGAGATCCGAATTTTTGAGTTATAACACCCTCTCTTAATCTTTTCTTTTTATAATATTAAAATCTTTTATAAAAAAAATATCAAAGTTTTATAAAATATATAACTTAACCTAGCTTTTATCCATAAAACCTTGATTTTTGGCTTATAAATTAAGGGTAAATGTTAATGACTTAATTTTTATTTTCCATGATGATATTTTCCTAAATATAACTATTTTAAAATGATACTAATAGGTTCATAACAAATTTTATGAAGTTTTAGGTGTGAAAGTTTATAAATTTGAGTTTAGAGCTTTTAGGGTTTTTCGGATTTTGCCAAACTTTGAATATAAAAATAAACTGAATCTTTGAGACTTCGAATTATTTTTGTGTGTCCTAACTATTATTCAAGTTAGAAATAATGTTTGTAATTTATTTTTATCGGTTTATTGGCATTCTATGTAGTGATTCCGAGATTCAAACGAAATTGAGGAATCAAGTATACTAGTCGTAGTTTTCAACTTTAACTTAAGATACTATGAGACTCTAACCTAATTACTACTTCTAGGTCAAGTGCATTATGTGTGTATATGAAAATGTGTTCAACTCAAGGAATGACCCGAATTTGAATAGGTGTTACAGTTCACGTAAATATAAAAGTCACGTATTAATATGAAATCTTAGTACACTATCCATCGTTTCTAATTGTTTCCAAGTTTCTAGTAGGTTATAACATAACTCCTAGTTACAAAGTTTATTATGTGTTGTGCCTATATGTGCAACTAAGTTACTTCAAATCTAGAACTGTATCAAATTTTGACGATTGTCATAATAAGCTATTCACATTTGATTTAAATATTATAATTATGTGATTCACATATTATTAAAAGGTTATTAACATGAGATTAACATTATTAAAATGTAACTCATTTGAGATTTACATGTGAATCACATCAGATTCACATGTAAATATAATTCTTTTTGATGTATATGCTATTCACATTTGATTCAAATATAATAAATATGTGATTCACCTATTATTAAAAGGTTAATAATATGTGATTAACATATTATTAAAATGTAACTCATTTGAGATTTACATGTGAATCACATCTAATTCACATGTAAATCGACTTCACTTTGATTTATATGCTATTCACTTTTGATTCACATATTATTAATATGTGATTAACATATTATTAATTGGAACTAATTTATGGTTCATATGTGAATCACATGTAATTCATATATAAATATAATTCATTTTGATATATATGTGAAAAACATTTAATGTACTTATCATTTACATCTAGTCATTTACATCTAATTCTAATTTGAATAATATAATATTATAATAATAAGTGATTCATATGGGAAACACATGTGATTGACATATGAATCAAATGTTATTTACATGTGAATGACATTTAATTTATATGTTAATTTGTGATTTACATGTAAATCATGTAGAATTTATATATGAAAAACATGTTATTTAAATGTGATTTACATGTAATTCATATGCGATTCACTTGTAATTTACATCTCTATAAAATGTGATTAACATATGATTTACAAGAAAATCACATGTAAATTATATCTAAGTTAAATATGAATGACATGTGAATCACATGTCATTCATTTTTTATATGTTACTTACATTTAAATAACATGTGAATCACATTTGATTTAAATCTATGTCATTTATTTGTTATTAAAATGTAACTCATTTGAGATTTACATGTGAATCAAATCTGATTCTTTTTTATTTAGATGTGATTCATATTTGATTCAAATATTATAAATATGTGATTCACATATCATTAAAAGGTTAATAATATGTTATTAACATATTATTAATATGTAACTCATTTGAGGTTTACATGTGAATCATATTTGATTCACATGTAAATCTATTTCATTTTGATTTATATACTATTCACATTTGAATAAAATATTATTAATATGTGATGCGCATATTGTTAAAAGGTTAATAATATGTGATTAACATATTATTAAAATGTAAGTCATTTGTGATTTATATGTGAATCACATCAGATCCACATGTAAATCGATTTCACTTAGAATTATATTCTATTCACATTTGATTCACATATTATTAAATGCAACTAATTTGTGATTACCATGTAAATCACATCTAGTTCTAATATAAATATAATTCATTCTGCTATATATGTGAAAAATATTTAATGTACTTATCATTTACATCTAATTCACATTTGAATAATATAATAATATAATAATAAGTGATTCATATGGGAATCACATTTGATTGATATATAAATCAAATGTTATTTACATGTGAATGACATGTAATTCATATGTGTATTTGTGATTTACATGTGAATCACGTGGAATTTATATATGAAATACATATTATTTAAATGTGAGTTACATGTAATTCATACGTGATTCACTTGTATTTTACATTTCTATAACATTTGATTAACAGATTATTTACAAGTAAATCACATGCAAATTATATGTGGGTTACATATGAATGACATGTGAATCACATGTAATTCATTTTTTTTATATGTTACTTACATGTGAATCATATTTGATTCACATGTGAATTACATTTGATTCAAATCTATGTCATTTATTTGTAATTAAAATGTAATGCATTTGAGATTTACATGTGAATCACATCTAATTTAGATGTAAATCTAATTCTTTTTGGTTTATATGCTATTCACATTTGATTCAAATATGATAAATATGTGATTCAAATATTATTAAAAGGTTAATAATATGTGATTAACATATTATTCAAATGTAACTCATTTGAGATTTACATGTAAATCATATTTGATTCGCATGTAAATCAATCTCACTTTCATTTATATGTTATTCACATTTGATTCACATATTATTTATATGTTATTCACATAATATGAAATGCAACTAATTTATGTTTAACATGTGAATTACATCTGATTCTAATATAAATATAATTCATTTCGATGTATATGTCAAAAACATTTAATGTACTTATCATTTACATCTAATTATTTACATCTGATTCACATTTGAATAATATAATATTATAATAATAAGTGATTCATATCGGAATCATATATGATTGACATATGAATCAAATGTTATTTACATGTAAATGACATTTAATTCATTTGTGAATTTGTGATTTACATGTAAATCACGTGGAATTTATATGCGAAATACATGTTATTTAAATGTGAGTTACATGTAATTCATATGTGATTCACTTGTAATTTACATCTCTATAATTTGTGATTAACATATGATTTACATGTAAATCACATGTAATTAGATGTGAGTTACATATGAATGGCATGTGAATCACATGTAATTTATTTTTTTATATGTTACTTACATGTAAATAACATGTGAATCAGACTTAATTCACACGTGAATCACATTTGATTCATATCTATGTCATCTATTTGTTATTAAAATGTAACTCATTTGAGATTTACATGTGAATCACATCTGATTCTTTTTTATTTATATGTGATTCACATTTGATTCAAATATTATAAATATGTGATTCACATATTTTTAAAAGGTTAATAATATGTGATTAACATATTATTAAAATGTAACTAATTTGAGATTTACCTGTGAATCACATCTGATTCACATGTAAATCTATTACATTTTGATTTATATGATATTCACATTTGTTTCACATATTATTAATATGTGATTCACATATTATTCAAATTTGATTCACATATTATTCAAATTTGATTCACATATTATTATATGCTATTCAGATTTGATTCACATATTATTATATGCTATTCACATTTGATTCCCATATTATTATATGCTATTCACATGTGATTCACATATTATTAATATGTGATTCACATATTATTAAATGCAACTAATTTGTAATTAACATGTGAATCATATCTGATTCACATGTAAATCTATTTCATTTTGATTTATATGCTATTCACATTTGATTCACATATTATTAATATGTAATTCACATATTATTCACATTTGATTCTCATATTATTAAAAGGTTAATAATAGGTGATTATCATATTATTAAAATGTAACTCATTTGATATGTACATGTGAATCATATCTGATACACATGTAAATCTATTTCATTTTGATTTATATGCTATTCACATTTGATTCACGTATTATTAATATGTGATTCACATATTATTAAATGCAACTAATTTGTGATTAACATGTGAATCACATTTGATTCACATGTAAATCTATTTCATTTTGATTTATATGTTATTCATGTTGGATTAGTGTCTAGGTCGATAACTATGTTTGGTATGTACTTGACCCAGTTGTGCGTGGTCCTTTTGGGTTTCCTTCACCAAAGCAACATGACTGGATGAATAATAGAGTAAAAGGTTATTATGGTTTATTAATATATTATAAGAATAATATATTAAAAGAGAAATCATATTTATTTAATTAACATTGGTCAAGAATTAATTGAGAATTATTTTTGTGGTCAAAAGAGGTTAATTGAATTAAGAGGACTAAACTTGTAATTATGTGATAGCTACAAAGTTGGGTAAGGAAACCCTAGAGTATAGGGTGGATGAATTCTAAGGATAAGGCCTTAAGAATTCGTCCAAGGGGGTTCTAGAATTATCCTTGGGTTGCTTGGTGGCTAAGTAACTAGATGAGAATAATCACTGAAACCCCAATCCTCACACCCATATAAAGACCCGTTGGACATGAGATTTCGGCTACACTGAAACCCTAGGAGTCTTAGAGCTGATTTTTCTCTCTCCCCTCTATCTTTTGCTTCATCCAATTGCTTTTGGTGTTTGTGATTCATTAAAGGCACAACATTTGGGGTGTTGAGGTTGTTAAAGCTTCAAGATCTACAATCAACAATCAAGGTATTCATCTAACTACTTTACTTGATATTCAATTATTTTTGTTGTATGCTAGATTATGGTTTACAAGCTTTGGATAAATTTGCATGTACAATAAAGAAACCTAGATCCAAAGCTTTAGGGTTTTGCATGTGCACATAGGATGTTCTTTTGCTCAAAACCCAATAGTGGTATCAGAGCCTTGCATGGTTTTTATTATATTTGATGCATTGTATGTTTGTCCTTTGCTTGAAATCGATTTTCTAGCCTTCTTCATGACAGACTCGTCGAGTTCCAAAGTGAACTCGCCGAGTCAGATGAACTCGACCAGTCCAAATGGGGACTCGGCGAGTCGGGCTGTCAGACATAGGGAAATTCGGGATTTTTGCTTATTTTGACCTGGGATAATTACCATAATTGTTGTTAAGTAATAAAATCTGAATTTTATTGATTCCTTATGATTATCTTTGTCAAAATAAAAGATATTTGTCATATAACTAGATAAGTATTACCTTATTTGATAAATGTTAATTATTTGAATTATTTGATCAATTATCTTGCATGAAATTGGATTAGGTCAAAATTAGATAATCACCAAATTAATTGTTTAATTGTTTATTTGAATTTTGATCTAGATAGTTTTGAAATGTTTCAAAACTTGCCCTTAAGTTTTGGAATTTAAATTTTTGATTAAAAGTTTAATTGTGAAATAATTAAATTCCAAACCCTAGAATTTTACAAGTTTAAAATTCATCCCTATAATATTATAATATTATAAGAATAATTATTATATATGTATAAGATAAATGTGTAGAAGTGTTTAATCGAGTATGAGAATCCAATCAGAGTAAAAGATGAACACAAGTAGTAAATAAGGTCTGGTGTAGCTCATATTACTTTCAGAGAACAAGAGTACAAAACTGATAGTAAATGATGGGAAAAACTCTACTATCAAATCTATATCCAGCTCCTATTTATAGGAGGCTGAAAGTACAAAAAATACTAAGGCTAGACATTATGCTTCGTTAAAAAGATGCCTTAGCAAATACATAGAAAACATACGAAAGTGACAATACACAGTCTTCGACATATTACAAGATATTTTGACTCTACAATCTCCCCCTTTGTAATCATTTCGAACTTCTCAATTCGTGAGAATCTGTGCAGCAAAGTGCATCATCCTTTATAGCTCCGAGTACCATGTCAAAATTTTCCTTAACTCAGCTTTATCTCCATCATTATTCTTCTTGCAATTATTCATACGAACAATGAAGTTCGTATATTGATATGTAGTGTATCTTTCCACTTCACTTGCTTGGAATAAAAACCTCTTAGCTTTGCCATTCTTATCTTCTCCTGCAAAGACCAATCCAAAAGGCTTTAAGCATATCTCCCCAACAACATATTTCTTCAATTCAGCTTGGGTTTTTGACAATTCCATAGAAACTTTCACTTCCCTTCCCATTGTTGATGCTAACTCCTCACCAGTCAATGTTAGACAATCATAGTAATTGTCTATGAAGATTTTGATATGGGCAGGACCAAGCCTCAATACATATTTGTCAGTCCCTTGAAGTTGCAAAGCCTCCATGTCTTTCAAGATTAATGCAACTTGAATCAGGTCATTCAAGTTCATTAGAGGAAAATAGGCAACCGAGAAATCACATACTTGATTGTTCGCTCTTACGACATGATACCAAAAATTCTGTATCATATTCTCAAATAATACATCTTTAGTTATATTGGTAACCTGACTGATCTTCACTAATGACCATATCACAACACATGCATATAGTAATCAAAGTACAACAAAACATTGCATTAATAGTAATAGTTTTACAAGGTTTACATTACATAGTATCAAAGTAATATATCAAATATAATAAGTACAGCAAGGTACTAAGCCATCTTCATCAGCAGCTCCGGGGATGTACCTGTCTAATTGCTGACCTGAGATTACAAGTTATTTGAAAAGTGAGTATCAACATTTTTACAAATGCTGGTGAGTTCATAAGTATTAAGTGACGTTTCAATCAAATAACTTTAATAAGTAGTAGTTTA
This sequence comes from Lactuca sativa, assembly GCF_002870075.4. Lineage (NCBI taxonomy): Eukaryota > Viridiplantae > Streptophyta > Magnoliopsida > Asterales > Asteraceae > Lactuca > Lactuca sativa. Next base: position 263,020,286 of record NC_056630.2, read on the forward strand.
AGTGTTTTCTGTATATTAGAGTTCTTTCCAGAAAATCCTATATTTTCTTTAATAGAGCAGCCTTCTACCAAGACTGGTCAGTGTTAAGTGGTAAAAGTAGTTTTCCCTTAATCATTATCATTATCAAAATACTGAATTTGATTATTAAAGAAAGTAAGAGACATCAGGGAATAACATATGCCTCAGCAGTGAGGACTGCTGACTAAGGCAAAAGAACCATAGACTCTCGGAGAGTATCGAACCAACGACACGCCCGGTTCAGTCTAACAAATGGAGACACAGACCCCAGAAGGTACCAAATGAAAGGTACAGCTGGTAAGGTCTAAAACAGTGAATAAAGACCGCAGACGATACCAAATGAAAGGTACATCTCGCAAGGTCAAAACAGTGTGGCTCTGAAAAGTGACATCAGCATACAGTGTAAATTGCTGACGAAATACCGTTACCTTAAAGCCATGAATTATAAGGCAACCCAGGATACTCGTAACCATACTGACTAGAGTTCCAGACGCCCTACAAGCATCTATATAATGTGACATTTGTCACCCCTTGGCTTGGTGGGCCGTGGACTGTAGCTAGCAGTCAGGGTGCGGGGTTGTCAATCCCGTATAGATCTATACACATAATGTCCGCTCTCCTTACAGGAGACTCTGGTTACCAACTAGACGACGGAGAAGGCCGCGTCCCGAAGATGCATCCCAAATAGAGGGTAGTGTGTTTCTTGAGGGGAGTGGGTTTCTAATGCAAGTGATATACTAGAGGTAGAGACTTCCAAACAGTGGGTAGTGTGTTTCTAAAGTAAGCATAGACTAGAGGTAGAGACTCTTAACTGACTCAACTAGAGAATTTCCTGTATGTCCATACTCATATACATAGTATATAACCAATGAACCAAACGACCTTCGGACGGCCACCCGATCCCACCAGACCACATCTAAACGAAGAAAAGGAAATAGGGCGGACGAGCCTTCCTAAGTCTTTCAATCGTTACCTATATGTATCTATATAAGCACAGACATACATCTATCTATGGCTGAGTGTGAATCAAGTAGAAGTGATCCTTGTGAAGTAGTAGCGCCTAACAAGTGAAGTAAAAGCGGTCGCAAGTGAAGTAAAAGTGTCGAATAAGTATAAGCGTCCATCATGTATAAGCGTCTACCAGTTTAAGTGAAAGCGTTACCGAGTAGGAGTATGAAATAAGTATAAGCGAAGCGGCAGTAATTAACAAGTAAAAATATACGTCGAAAAAGGGAATCTTTGACGAAAAGCCTTTATGAACAGAAAAATTCACAAATTGTATTCTTTTGTAAAATATGTTTAAAATTCCTTGGAAATCTTTCATAAACCAGTTTAGATTGAATTTGGATAAATCAGTGTAACTAAAAGTTTCAAAACAAATAAATATCATTATAGTGTCCTACTCAGTAAGACAGTGTAAAGTGTGGTAAAATCTTGTGCATGCGGGTTATCAATCACATTTGATTGATATGATAACTGGCATGTTTAACTTGTAATCCCCCCTATAAAAACATTTAAAAGCATTAAAAAGGTTCATTCAGGGGTATGAACTCACCTGGTGTAAGTAGGTCCGACGAAAGTGCCGTTTGGGCGTTCGGTGTCACGCAAGGACTTGAACACACACAATGACCTATTTAACATATGATAACATATGTTCACATACAATTAGTATATTTAATACTAATTAAACAAATATACGCGCTCACAGGAGCGGAAAACACTTTGGCTAAGTGTTTGGGTGTCCCGGGTAGCGTTTAAGGGTGGGAATGGCTAAGGAATGGAGTTTACTATCCAAGAATACCCCCTTAATACATAGTTTACGGCCCAGGGACTTCTCACCATGAGTTTACGGCCGTAAACTCATGGTGATGAGTTCTAGTGTGTTTAAGGCTTCTACTTGCATCATGGAATTATTCTAAGCACTTTTCCTCAAAGGCATGAGTGGGTTTGAGGCTCCTAAGGGCATTTTCTATGAGTTTACGGCCAAGGAACCACTCCTAAGGGAGTTTACGGCCGTAAACTCTCATCCTTAGAGTTTTGTGAAGTTTAAAGCCCCTAATTCCTTTCTAGTGATTTCTAATGAAGTGTGATGCTATTTTGGAGGATTAAATATATCATTTGAATGGGTTTTGGGGAGTTTACGGCCTAGACAATTGCTTGGGCCGTAAACTCCTTTTAATCCTTCCATTTCTTGTGTTTAAGCCCTTAAATCCTTCCTAGTGTTTTATGGTAAATGTCTAAGGCCATTTGAGGGACAAAAACCACACTTTTGGGCACATTTAGGGGTGTTTACGGCCTTGGTATACACCTGGGCCGTAAACTCCTTTTTCCCTTTCATTTCATAGTGTTTAATTGTGTTAAACCCAAGATACTAAGTCCCTAAATTATGTGTTAAGCCCTAGGGTGGTTTGGGAGTGTTTTGGAGGCATTTTAACAATGTTTTGAGGGGTTTACGGCCTAAGCTTGTGCTTGGGCCGTAAACTCTCTTTTACCCCCTAAATCCATGAGTTTTAATGTTTAAACACTCCTAGGCTAGATCCCTAATTAGTTTCCAAGCTTAAGGGCAAGTTTAAAGGCATGTTTGGCACCATTTTAGGGGTTTACGGCCCTAGAGTGTTCATGGGCCGTAAACTCCTTATTCCATGCCTTCTTGGATGGTTTTTGGGCTATAATTACAGCTAGTAATGTTTAGAACAAGCTAGGGTAAGCGGACTTACAATTTGGAAGCATTTGGTTGCGGATTCGGGGCGAAAACGGGTCTAGAGAGAGAGTATAGAGAGAGAGTGTAAAAAGTCTCCAATGGACTCCACTCACCCTTATATAGGGTTCCGGGTCGGGGCTAAGTGGAATTCTACCCAATACTGTCGTTAAACGGGGCTTTTGTTCGCACCCGATTTAGTGGTCGTAACAATAAAACTTAACATTTTCCAGATGAATGGAAATGTGTGTCCTGTGTTATTATTTCCTTTTATCACGACTTAACGGCATGCTAAAGGTAACCAAATGGAATGTTTATTAAATTGACGCCCTCTAATTAACGGAACTTTTATACAGTGGAATATTCCGTTAACGGTAACGGGGAAATGTAACGGAACAACTTGGGTTGTGACACATATCAGTGTTAGTGATAGAATAACTTTTCTTAGGCTTTTTCTCAAACACATACATGTGATTGAAAGCAACTCTCGCTTCAATATTCTCATAGCTGTACAACTTCTTTGGATCTTTATCCATACCAGGTGGATCACTTTCACGAAGTCTTAGTATGCTCTGTATCTGCCTTTGTTTCTCCATTTCAGCATCAATTTCGACCTTCTTCTCTTCTTTCGATTTTTCAACCAAAATCCCCTTCCCTTTTCCATCATCTTCATAAGGTTTTGGTTTAGAAGAACTTGAACTTCCTCCTTCAGTAGAAGAGCCAATAACAATTCCCTCTAGAATAGGTCTTGTTGTCTTGATGGCTTCTGTTGTATTCACCTTTGAAACTATATGTGTTGGGACTTGAGTAGATACAACTTTCGTTAATTTACCAATAGTTACAATCTTCTAAATATTTTTTGACTTTTCAACCCTTTTTGTAATTTTTGAAGATTTGCCTTCTTGAATTTTATTTTCTCCCCCTTGTACCCCTGTGACAACAGGAGGGGCACCAGCAGACAACATGTTGGCAAATTTCGAAATTGGAGCAACAACCTTCTAAATAGCTTGATCCAAACTATGTAACTTCCAAGTTAAAAATTTAGGAGTTAAGAAGGAATGTGGAGCAGGCTTTGAGACAACTTCTTTAAGTTCGCCAAGTAACACCTTCAATTGGTCGAACTGAGCCATATCTTCTTTACCCTTGGTTTCGATAGAAGGAATAGTCGACTGAAAAGTCTGAATGAAATTTGTAACGACTCCTGCTATGATGTCTACCTTTGAAAGAATTGATGAGTAATTAGTACTCAAAGTGTTTATTTCTTTCGATACACCAACCTTTAACTCTCCTATCTTCTGGTTGACATTTTCACGAACTGATTTAACATCTTGTACAAAAAGAACATGGTGTTCTTTTGCAACATTTAGAAGCTCCTTAATTTCTTAACCAAACAAACCAGCTTGAGCTTTGACTCGCAACTCATTATTCTTATCAATTATATTCAACTGCCTTTACATTCTGAGTTCGACAGCCTTGAGCATCACATCAACTTCTATCCCCGAAACCAAATTCTTGGCTCCAGAATCAGCTTGTGATTATAGGACAAAATTGAGTTTTCGATTGAGAATCTTGAAATGCTTCCCCGACATCAGCATATGATTAGGTATGTTCTCCTCTTCGGAATCAAATTCCAAATCAACAAATGTTCCTCCGAAACCTCCTCCATCTGTTTCATCATCAGAATTTGGTTTTAGTGGATCGATGGATTGTGATTGGAAAAGTGTAGTGATGGGTTGTTGTAATACTTGATCGAAAGTGGGTGAAGTAGTGGTAGTGGAAATGTGTTGAATAAAAGGTGGAAGTGAAACAAAAGTACTTGAAATAGGTTCAGAAAGAGATGGATTAGGAATACCTTGAGTAACTAGTGACTGTGATGTTTCAACACTCGTAGAAACAAGTACACCCGTATCAGATACGTTTGTAACTATGTTAGAAATGTTAGGTTTTGAGCATTCTAACACTCCTAAGGTGTTCATGCAACCCTAAATACCTTGGATTTATGTTTTCTCTATTATACATGCAAATATGAACTTTCTAAGGTATTACCTATAACTAGCATACAATTGTCATATACAACACAAGAATCTAGTTAGGATAACATACCTTATTGTGGAGCTTGAAGTGTTGATGTATCTAGCCTTAAGAGCTTAGCCCTAATAGTGTGGCAGCCTCAAGTGGAATCACAACACATCATCGACAAAGAATGAACTTGAGAGAGAATCTTCATGCACCAAAAACTCCATGAAATCTAAGACTAGAGTAAGTCATAATTTTTTGGGCTAGAAGCATCTATTTATATGTGTGAAGAATCCAAGAGTCATGGGTATAACCCATAACCCACATCCATACCCATGGGTTTAATGATCCATGGTTCATATGGCCCAACTCTTTATGTATCTATACATATACTTAGACCAACATGGATCATAAGCCTAATGCATATAAATATAACTAATTAACATAATTAGTCCCCATAGATTTAATTAGTCTCTTTTTGATCACTAAACTAATTCCAAATTTATTCTTGATTAATACTAATTAAAACACATGATTTCATATTAATATATTATAACTTATAATATATTAATAAATCATATCCAACATCTTCTCTCAAAAGTCCATCCTAACAAATTGCCCTGATGATATGCAACCCAAATGGACCATGCTACTCTCGGGTCAAGTACATACCAATAATAGTTATGGGATTAGACATCTAATCCAACAAGAAATTGGAACCTCCTTAGTATTTGATTTGGTAAGAACAATTTCGAGTGCAACTGTTGTTGTTGGCAATGAAACATTTGTGTGGATTAGTGGTTGTGAGATTTTTGGCGAATTTGAACCCAAAGGTGTATCTGGGACGATCTCACTATCTGATGAATCATCACGAATCACCAGCTTTCGTTTTTTTCTCTTCTCAGTGATGTGCTTCGCCATATCCTCAGCTCTTCGCTTCTTTGAGGATGGTGAAACTGGTGTAGGAATCTCACGAACTTTCACTCCTTGTCTGTTAAGCTGAGGTTTGCGAATAGTAGAAGATTGATCATCTGATGAAGTTCATATCTTACTAGATAATTTCCTTAACCTTTTGAACACACCAGATTTCGAAGGGATCAATTCCTTCAAAGATTCGACAACAACCTTCTCCTTAGGCTTCTCAATTTTGTTTGTAATCTTCTTAGGAGACTTAGACTTAGCTTGTTTCTTGGGGATTTCGTGAACAACATCATCAACTCCCTTCTTCGATTTCTTAAGTTTCTTAGATGATCCTTCATCACTTATTTTCAGCAAAATCCCAGTTTCGACTGAAGGATTAACATATTTCAAGTATGCCACCAATACTGATTTTCTTGGATCAATTTTCTTTAGCATCCCATTAGGAATTCGAGCAACATTTGGGAATAATTTTGAATCATCTTCAACAGTCTTTGTAAAATGATACTTCATGAATTCTGCCTTAGCCTGATCTGCAGGAACTTGAATTTCTTCTTTTTCATAAATCTTCTTGAGGATTAAACTCCAGTAACAGGCACATGAAATCCCTTTCACCATATTTGTGTTTTCCAAGCTTTTAACGAACTCCTTCCACATCTGAGTAGCAAAATCCACATTCAAGTCGTAATACAATCCTGCTACCATAGCATAAACTTCCATTCTCCCCTTGTCAAGCCCTACACTTCGCCTGGTTAAGCAATGAAGGTATATCCCAACCAAGAAATTCCAGATGCAAGTAGACCAGACTTCTTGAAGTCACTGATCTTAACAAATGGTGGCTGATGACCCATCTCGTTAAATATGAACAGAATCTGAGCACTGGAAGGTTGAAAGAATGGAGGTGAATTCGGAATCTCCAAGATTTGAGTAAAAATCTTCTTCGTGAGATGAATTCTCCTCTCATTCACCAGATTAAATGTGATAACATCAGTAGCTTTGCTGTAAGAAGCAATAGAACCAGCCATGGATAACCAGGTCATCGGAACTTCAAAGGAGTTAAGCATGGCGATAGCAAGAACAGAGTGTTGAAGAGCAACAATCAACATCTTCAACTCTTCAAGGTATAGTGAGACATCACCCTCGACCTGATAATTTGTGCTTTGGATCTTCATGATGGGTTGCGATGCAACTTCTGTAGTGGTGGTTGGAGCAGCAGCCATTGATTAGAGTTTTGAGAAATTCTTGAAGAACAGAGAAATTTAGGGCTTTTTGATCGTCTGATAATTTGAACACGTAATTATAAAAAGAGATAATAACTTCCTTTTATATGTATCCCTAATTGAATTCCAAACATTTTCTTTAAAGAGTAAGCCACGTCTATCCTTGAAACTCGCACCACTAGCCATTGAACGCGATATGTTAGATAAAGTACCTTGGAACTCGCACCACGTTGCAAATGATCACATCAAACTATTTGTGAGTACCAAGTGAATAAGATCAAAAACCTTCGGCATGGAGGCTAGGCTCTTTTGTTTTTGGGTTTAGAAACGAAGTCATATGCCAGACTGTCGAAATCATCAGCCTGAGTTGGTAATACTCAGAACCTCAAGGATTTCGTGAGTACAGTGTGCCAATAGAATGAGATAATAAGCAAACTAACGAAAATTTGGGATCTGTGATGTCGAAAAATAAAATTTCGACACAAAGGTAGTTAAACCCCGGGCAAAGGTTGCTTCGTTAATTATCAAGATAATCAACAGCTTGTGTGGTTTCCCGTGAATTACAATCGAATACTTATAAAGAAGTATCGAAGGGCTTCTTTTTCAAGGCTTCGTGGATGGCTTAAAAATTTCGTTACATATCAACCTAAACATAAGGTGAGTAATTGTAACAGAAATTACTTGTGTGACCAGTGTAGTCAGTGACAAGTATGCTTTGAATTAATTTGAAAGTGACAATTGAAAGAATTGATAATCACACAAAAATCATTTTCAAAGAAAAATTTAATTTCAGCTGGATCCTGTTGGTAACAAATGTCGTGGGCTTCGAACATTTGATCAAGACCACTCATAACGAAAGAATATGCTTTGGAGCATCGAAAATTTGGTATTGAAACAAATGTTTCGTGAAAATTTGGAACATAGTTTCCTGTCAATTCCTTCAAAATTTAGAAAATTGGGTTTCACTTTCATCACGGCCTTATGAATCAAGATCATAAACACAGAGTTTTGATATGTCTAAGTCATGATTGGTTTGATCAATGACCTATTGGACATATGTCATTGTGTGTGAAATGTGTTAGAAGTTTGAGATGAAAAAGGTTGTTTCAAGAATTCAATTGTACCTCTGTTACGTTTGGACCAAACAGAAAAATATAAACTCATTTGAGAAGAGTTAGGTAGCTCAGTAGACTAATGTGAATGCAAGCCTTATTGGGAAGAAATTTTCGTAATGAAAATTTTCATTAAGGCTTTCGAAATCACACATTGAGTTAAAAGAGGCTTGTGTCGACATGCTGCAGCATGCTTCTAGGGACATTCTAACTAGTAAAAAGTTTCGAAAATCTACTTTACCCTAGAAACGCAAGCATGACCCTTGTAAAACTTCCTTGGAACCTGCACTAAGAAAGAAAAGACAAAGTACAAAATAACAAAAATCTTTGTGGATTTTATATTTTTGAAAAGAAGAATAATATATTTGTGATTTTGAATTTTTCGAAAAGAGAAACAAATAACAAAAGAAAATCTTTTTGGTATTTTTGATTTTTCGAAAAGAATACAAATTAACGAAAATATTTTTGGGTTTTCCAATTTTTCAAAATTCAAGAATAAACGAAAACTTAAGAATGTACCAAACTAATGAAACTTTTCTTTCCCAAATGTCGACAACGAAGCGTATCGAAGCGCTGAATATGAACAGTAACCTCTGAATGGTTAATACTATACGCCTCTGAACCATTCCATAATGCCTCTGAATCGAAACGTTTACTTATCACCACATTGTCACTCTTTCGAAATTAATCCTAGAACAGAGTTTGCTTCAATCATTCCCAAACCTTGCAAAATTCTAACAAATGATTTTTGTCCAATGGTTTTGTTAAAATATTAGCAAGTGTCACACCCTAAAACCAAGAACGGCGGAAACGTTCTGGGGTGAAGGACGTCATATGAAGTATCATAACAGTGTAAAGTAGTAAACAAGCAACAACATCATCCATTGCATTAAAAGTAAAGTTTTAATACATGTGTGTTCTTCATAATGTACAACAATAAAATGAAAAATCAAAATAAGACGAGTCTTGTCTGTGCTCTGTCTTCTCAAAACCTGGCCATCGTACCTGTCTAACCGGTGACCTGAGAATACAAGTTATTTTGAAAGCGAGTATCAGCCTAAAGCTGGTGAATTCATAAGTATTTAAGTGTCATTGTCTTGTTTTGGAAAGCTGTTATGAATGCCATGTGAATCTTTAAATGAAACAGTTGATATAAGTATGAAAAACCCTAGAAAATCCCATATTTCCTACTAGTATGAAATGTAGTCTTCTACCAAGACCCGATTGTTTTGTTATAACAATGATAGTTTTTCCTTCTTTTTTACTATTACAAACAGTACTTAGTCTAACCCATCGTTTATGTGAATGTATCACAAAATAAAGTAAATAGGAAAGAATATAATAGTCTTATACCTTGACCCGAATGTTTTGCTATGATAATGATAGTTTTTCCTTCTTTTTGACTATTACAAACAGTACTTAGTCTAACTCATCGTTTATGTGAATGTATCACAAAATAAAGTAACAGGAAAAATATAATCATGTAAGTGTTATCCTTTTGTATTAGGATTAACACGACATCGCGATTTGCGAAATGTATAACCTTTGAACATCCGTAGATTGTTCAATTGTCCTCTGTAGCTACAGCAGGTGGGAGGAAGGGTTAGTCCCGTAAATGTATTCCTAATATAAGTATTATCCGTAGGCATCCGTAGATGTTCATCAACCTCTGTAACGAACAGTAGGCTCAAGGAATGGTTAGTCCCGTAAAGGTACTCCTAATATAAGTAATAACCGTAGGCATCCGTAGATGTTCATCAACCACTGGTGCTAACAGCCGGGCTTCGGAATGGTTAGTCCCGTCTAGACATCCTATTGAACTGGGATAGGCAGGACAATTTACACAGAAGGTACTAATAAATCATCCTAGTGAATCGAGGTACAAGTATCCATGTAAATGTATATAGGAAAATGTATCTACGTAAAGGTACTCATGTATGACATTCATGTAAGAGTATTCATGTAAGCGTATCTATGTAAGCGTATTCATGTAAGCGTATCTATGTAAGCGTATCCATGTAAGCGTATCTATGTAAGCGTATTCATGTAAGCGTATTCATGTAACATGTAATGTATAGTATAGACTCATGAATGAACTGTCTCTGATGTAATTCCTTGTACTAGGAATAATGTTATGTATCTCCTAACTATCCCTATAGTAGTTAACTGGAAGGTAATTGATTGTCCAAACAAGTTTACACACCCTTGCTACACAAGAGTGTGGGAAACTGAATGAAGGATGAAAATTATAACATCAATACATATAAAAGAACATAAGTGTATAAATATAGTTTTATTCAAGAAGGTGAAAATGGTTTTGTAAGACATCTAAGAGTTTTGAAGAATAATTAACAATGACTTGATGTCATTTTAATAAACATTTCAAACGTAGTACTTTTGCTATCAAGGTATTTTTAAGATATAAAACCATTTCATGCATCACATTTTGTAGTATGTGAAATCTGCTGAATGAAAACACAGTTATAAATACATATGATTGATTTCATAACATGTTGTTTTCTACCTGTATTCCCCCCCATTTAAAGCATTTAAAGTCATTTAAAACATTGATTAAGGGGTATGAACTTACCTGTAGATGGTGGTTTGGATGTATTGAATGATGTAGGATAGCTAGGTGACAAGTGAAGACTTGTTCACACTCAATGATCCTAGTTAACATATAATCACACATATATGTATCCAATTAGACTTTAAACCACTAATTGACAAAGTTAAGACATCCTAAGGCATGCAAAACACCTTATTTAGGTGCTACAAGTCATAAGGATTGCATCTAAGTGCTAAAGGACCTTGCTATTGTTGGTTTTTGAGCATTCTAACACTTCCTAAGTGTACATGCAACCCTAATAAACCTTGGATCTATGTTTGTCTAAGATACATGCAAATAATTATTTTTCCAAGATTCATATCCTAACTAGCATGGCATGGGGAACATGAATCAAATAAAGCTAGTAGAAATACTTACCTTGTTGTAGTAGTTGATTGCTTGGAGTTTTAGAGACTAGCACCAATAGTGTGGATGCCTCAAATGGAAATCACAAATCACTACAAACTTGGAACTTTGAGAGAATAGTCACTACTATCTTGAAATCGGCCCTCTTGCTTTACTCACCTCAACTAGTATCATTTCAAGAACCAAAGCCACCTTTATATAGTGTGGTGGATTAGGGTTACATCCACGTAAACCCTAATACCCATGTCTCTTCATTTCCATGAGATCCATGGATTAAAGCTCCATGGAGTATCAATGGACTTTCCATGCAAGCCTAGCCCATTCCAAATGAGCATTAGCCCACACTATATAAATATAGAAGCCCATATTTAATTAGTAATATCTTTGATCTCTAAATTAATCCTAGATTAACTATAGATCAATACTAATTAAATAATATGATCTTATATTAATATATTAGAACTTATAATATATTAATAAATCATAACTTGTACTATTCTCAAAAGATTATCCATAAATTATTCGGGTGAAGTGCAACCCAAATGGACCATGCCGGGTCAGGTCAAGTACATACCAAATATAGTTATGGACTTAGACACTATATCCAACAGTCTCCCACTTGGATAAGTCTAATAACTATAGTTTCAAGTATGACTACACGAACCGATCAGCAATCGTAGCTCTTTAAAGTCTGTTGAACTAGAATGTGCCATTTTAGATAAGTGATCATATAATCCTCTGTTCAAGATATCAGCCGGACAAATACATGGAACATGGTCTTACTTATTGTCCAGCATTTGTTTCCCGATTTCCGATTTGTTTGACATAGAACTTAACTGAACACATCAATTTAGTTCTGACCGGGCCTGTTACATAGGTAAAAAAATCATCGAGAGGCCCAGATATCGCTTCTAATGCTAGAAGGAACAGATAAACTTCGAATCATATGTTTGCTCTACCACTCATTGAATTATACACAAATGCACGTTTTATAACATCGAGTTACCAATGCGTTTTCGTACAATCAATGCATAACCAACTCGTAAGTAACAAATCATATCTCTAGGTTTGAAGACTTATATGATATTACCGTCTCACGGTCACTCGAGATAAAATTCCATGAAGTGATTCCAGTGAGCGTGGGTTGAGTCCAATGCTCAGAACTTATGAGCACTCATGATTGTTGTAGCCATGTCCAACACCTTAGACCTATGCAACCAATCATGACAGTCTTGATTCATACCTACTTCCGACATATGACCGACTGTGGAGGTTTGAATAATATGATATACCCAACATAATTATTCTGGAAGTCAAAACATGCAAAAGAAATATAGTAAACGATCGACAAGAGATAGCAACACTTTAGTCATAAATAAAACACCTTTTATTCATCATCTAATGTCAATTACACTTTACAAATTTCATAATTTAGCTAACTACTAACACTTATATCATCCTTCAGCCCTATGCTTCGAGCATGCTAGTGATGCTTAACCCTACTCAGTCCCTTCGTGAGGGGATCTGCTGGGTTCTCATCCGATGATACCCTCTTTGCCACGAGGATTCCTTCTTCTATTCGATGTCTGATGAAGTGATATTTTCTGTTAATGTGTCTGGATCTCCCATGATCTCTTGGTTTCTTGGCTAAGGCAACCGCACTATTGCTGTCAAAGAAAATCTCCATTGGCTCCTTTATAGCTGGTACAATTCCAAGGTCTCCGATGTTTCTTTAGCCATATAGCCTCCTTTGCTGCCTCGCTTGCTGCTATATACTCTGATTCACAAATGGAATCAGCCACTGTCTCCTGCTTGGAACTTTTCCAAGTAATTGCCCCTCCGTTTAAGGTAAAGACCCAGCCCGACTGAGAGCGGAAATTATCCCTGTCAGTCTGAAAGCTAGCATCACTATACCCTACGACTCTCAAGCTATCACTCCCACCAAGGGTAAGGACCCAATCCTTAGTCCTTCGCAGGTACTTGAGGATATTCTTTACCGCAGTCTAGTGTGCCTTGACAGGGTTCCCCTGATACCTGCACACCATGCTCAAAGCAAAAGCTACATCAGGTCGAGTACACGTCATAGCATACATGATCGATCCTACAGCTGAAGCATAAGGTAGTCGACTAATTTCTGCTATCTCAGCATCAGTACTAGGGCTTTGTGTCTTACTCAATCTGGCATTACTCTGAATGGGTAACTCACCTTTCTTGGAGTTATGCATCTTGAATCTTTTCAACACTTTGTCCACATAGGTTCTTTGACTAAGCCAATTAGTCTTTTACTCTTGTTTCTCAAAATCCTTATCCCTAGGATATAGGCAGCTTCACCAAGGTCCTTCATAGTGAAACATTTCCTAAGCTAGGAGTTTACTTCCTGCAGGGTTGGGATGTCATTTCTTATGAGTAGTATGTCATCCACATACAGTACAAAAAAGCTGACTATGCTCCCACAAGCCTTGATATAGACACAAGATTCATCTTCACTCCTTGAAAAGCCAAATTCCTTGACTTTCTCATCAAAGCAAAGATTCCATCTGCGAGGTGCCTATTTCAATCCATAAATGGATTTCTCGATTTTACACACTCTATTGGGGTACTCTGTACTGACAAAAACCTCTGGTTGAACCATGTAAACATCTTCAGCCAACTTTCCATTAAGGCAAGCGGTTTTGACATCCATTTGCCATATTTCATAGTCATGAAATGCAGAAATGGCTAACAGAACCCTAATAGACTTTATCTTGGCCACTGGTGAAAAGGTTTCATCATAATCAACTCCCGGAGTTTGAGAATAACCCTTTGCAACCAGTCGTGCCTTATAAGTGTGTACATTACCATCCATGTCGGTCTTCTTCTTGAAGATCCATTTGCACCCAACTACCTTACGATCAGGTACATGTTCAACCAAGTTCCAAACTTGATTGTCATACATGGAATGTATCTCGCTATCCATAGCCTCTTTCCATTTAGCAGCCTCAGGGCCTACCATGGCTTCCGTGTAGCTGTTAGGCTCATCCAGACCTACTAGTGTCTCATCACTAATAAGTGTCTCACCTTCTGCAGTAATATGGAAACCATAGTAATGCTCAGGTGCATTCCTAACTCTCGTGGAACGCCTTAGAGGTACAAATTCGTCAGTTGGCTCAACAGGAGTTTCCTCCTCAAGTTGAGGGCTAGCGTTTGAAGTTCCTTCACCACTTGAATCTTGAATTTCTTCAAGATCAATTTGCCTCCTACTGTCTCCTTGGCTTATAAACTCTCTTTCTCGAAAGACTCATCTTCTTGCTACAAAAACCACATTATCACTAGGTCTGTAGAAGAGGTAACCAAAGGATCTTTGTGGGTAGCCAATGAAAATACACCTCTCGCTTCGGGGTTCTAGCTTGTCATGAGTCTCGCGCCTCATAAAAGCCTCGCAACCCCAAATCTTGATGTGGTCTAGTTTAGGTAGTTTACCAGTCCACATCTCGTGAGGAGTTTTGACAACTTTCTTTATAGGGACTAGATTAAGGATATGGGCGGCAGTCTCTAAGGCATACCCCCAAAATGAGATTGGTAGCGAAGCTCGACTCATCATGGAACGAACCATGTCCAACAAGGTTCGATTACGCTTCTCAGCTACACCATTCAACTGTGGTGTCTTGGGAGGTGTCAATTGTGAGACAATCCCACATTCCCTAAGATAGTCGAGGAACTCTGAACTAAGATACTCACCACCTCGATCGGATCGAAGCATCTTAATGTTCCTGCCCAATTGATTCTCGACTACCTGTTTAAATTCCTTAAACCTTTCGAAATTCTCTGACTTATGCTTGATTAAGTAGACATATCCATATCTACTGTAATCATCAGTAAAAGTCAAATAATAATGATTAGCATCCCTTATGGCATGTTTGAATGCTCCATACACATCCGTGTGTACAAGGTCCAACAAACCTTCACCCCTCTCACAAGAGCCTGTGAAGGGTGACTTTGTCATTTTTCCAAGTAAGCATGATTTGCAACTATCATCTGAATTTAGGTCAAACGACTCCAAGACTCCATCCTTTTGGAGTTGTCCTATGTGTTTCTTGCTTATATGTCCAAGACGACAATGCCATAGTGATGCTTTATCCAAGTTATTATTATTAATAAAATCAATACACATCACATTATTTCCTAAGTTATCTATAACAGACACAGCTTCATACACACCATCACAAGGTAATGCTTTAAAATAAAGAACATTATTAAAGAAAGCATCAATAGAACCAACTTCATTATTAAATGAAAAGGTAAACCCTTGTTTATACAATGCATGAAAGGAAATAATATTTCTTGCCATTTCTGGCGAGTAACACATTTATTCAAATCTAAATTTAACCCACTACTTAGCGATAAAGTATAAACTCCAATCTTGGTGATAGGTGTAACTTTCCTATTCCCCATGATTAAGTTTATCCTTCCTTGCTCCACATTCTCACTTCTTCTTAGTCCCTGCAAGTCATAACAAATATGAATACCACAACCGGTATCAAGGACCCAAGAGTTAGAATTGAGTGAGTTATTAGAAATGATAGTGTAAATACCTGCATGGTTGGGTTTAACTTTCCCATCCTTCACATTTTGCTGGTACTTTGGGCAGTTCCGCTTCCAATGTGCCTTTTCATGGCAATAGAAGCATTCAGCCTCTTTTGGGTCAGAAGAAGGAGTGATGAAACCTTTCTTGGTTCCACTTGAAAAAGAGCCATCAAGGGTCCTAACCTTGGTACCCTTCGAAGAACTCTTTCTCTTCTTCCCTCGTCCTTTCCCGATTGCCAAGATAGGGGCGGTGTTGGTAGGAGTAGGGGTAACAATCGCCTTACCCTTAAGACCACTTTCCGCGGTCTTTAAGAGTCCTTGAAGTTTGCTGAGTGTGACCTCTTCCTTGTTCATGTGGTATGTCATGCGGAATTGATCATAACATGAAGGTAAGGAGTGCAAAATGATATCTATTGCAAGCTCCTCAGGGAAGTTCACATTTAGTTTCAGCAACCAGTCCACAAATCTTTGCATTTTCTGCATGTGGCCCGTGATTGGTTCGCCATCCTTCATGCGAGTTGTTATCATGGAGGAAATGATTTCATACCTCTCTTGACGAGCACTTTGATGGTATCTTTCCATCAAGTCTTGGTGCATCTCATAGGGGTAGAAATCTTCATAGGATTTTTGGAGATCCGCGGTCATAGTGTCCATCATGATGCATGCCACTTTGGTGGCATCCCTTTCATGTGCCCTAAACTCAGCGATCTCTTGAGGAGTAGCAACTGTCTCATCAATCTCCTTAAGCTCCTTATCGAGGACATATTCCTTTTCCTCGTAGTGAGTAATCATTTTGATGTTTCTGATCCATTCATTAAAGTTGGATCCATAAAAAGTGACTTTCCCACACAAGTTCATAAGAGAAAAGGAGCCACTAGGATTAGAGCCAGAAGCAGCATTGTTTGCAGACATCTGATAAGAGAAGAAAGAAGGATTAGTTTAGATATAGAGATAGTCCTTAATAGAACACCCAAATGTAGTATTAAGGCTAGGACCCAATCACAATATATTATACTTAGAAGAGGTATGCCGTAATCTAAGTAATAACATATTTGAAAGGTAGGTGAATGATGATTCACCAATTCCCACCAAAGTCGAAATATTAAGAAATATTTAATTTGGTTCTTAGAAACTCCTAGATTCTTTTGAGATTCAATGAACTTTTCAAAGGCATGTTTCAATCTCGAGTGTGCCCTCCAAGTTTTGTGACTGGGATGCCGAGGATCACAAAACGAGGTTTGAAGTAACCACGCAAATTACTTGGTACCCTTAATAAATTACCCCTCAATCGATGTGCCGGTTAACCACACACGCTCCATCGATACTATGATAAATATTAATTCACCCTTTACCTACATTGTTAAGTCCAAGTTAGTGTGCCGGTTAACCACACACGCTCCACTAACGACTTAGACAAAGTGTAAAGTGTAATTTCATGGATTAGCACCTTATTCACATTTTTCCTAAAGTAAATAAGATTGGGAATTTAATAAAACATTTAGTTACTTTATAATATTCATCATACTTTTAATGAGAATTTATAAGTCCTTGTCTTACCTGTTCGGCTAACAACCCTCCACCAGTCAAGCAAGCGGTGGGTGAGAGTGGACACCCATTAAGTTGCCATTTTATAGGCGACAACCTTATACCCACCTTACAGACCGGCTTCGTGAATGAGGCGTACTAGCGGTAAGACGACTTTAATCTTATACATATATATATATATATATATATATATATATATATATATATATATTATAATATTATAAGTATAAGGGTTGAATTTTAATTTTTAAAATTCTAAGGGTTGGAACTAAAGTTTTTAATATGACTTTACTTGTTCCAAAACTTGAGGGCAAGTTTTGTAAACTTTCAAAACTTTTCATTTCTTGTAACTTATGAGTTAAATAGAGTAATAAAAATGAAGACTCTTCATTTTTCTAACTCTTGTGTTCTTTTAGTGGTTTTAATTCAAGTGTGACTCTTGGTTTTCCAGAATTTGAGGACAAGTTATGGACTCCATTAAAACACATTATGATCAAGAATTAAACTACCATGTAGGTTACAAGTAATTCCTATGATCATCTAACTTTATAAGACCGAGCTGCTGAGCACGGGCTTCATCAGACCGAGCTTCTCACCATGGGGAGCACCGGTCCTATTCATGAAAAAGAAGGACAGATCTTTTTGCATGTGCATCGATTACCGGGAGCTGAACAAACTCACGATCAAGAACCGATATCCCCTACCGCGCATAGACGATCTGTTCGACCA
This sequence comes from Lactuca sativa, assembly GCF_002870075.4. NCBI lineage: Eukaryota > Viridiplantae > Streptophyta > Magnoliopsida > Asterales > Asteraceae > Lactuca > Lactuca sativa. The sequence continues at coordinate 263,038,079 of NC_056630.2, forward strand.
ACTGCAGGGAGCAACCTACTTCTCAAAGATCGATCTAAGATCTGGCTATCACCAACTGCGAGTTCTGGAAGGAGACATCCCCAAAACGGCCTTCCGAACACGCTATGGTCACTACGAGTTTGTAGTGATGCCCTTCGGGTTGACAAATGCTCCAGCAGTGTTCACGGACTTGATGAACCGAGTATGTCGTCCCTTCCTGGATAAATTCGTGATCGTGTTCATAGATGATATACTCGTCTATTCAAGAAGCCAGGAAGGACACATCCAACACCTCCGCCAAGTTTTGGAAACATTGAGGGCAGAGAAGCTTTACGCAAAATTTTCAAAGTGCGAATTTTGGATCCGGGAAGTGGATTTCCTAGGACATGTAGTAAGCAAGGAGGGGATACACGTGGATCCTTCTAAGATCAAGGCAATAGAGAGTTGGACGACTCCAAGAACCCCTACAGAAATCCGACAATTTTTGGGACTCACCGGGTATTACCGAAGGTTCATACAAAATTTTTCCAAGATTGCCAAGCCACTCACCACCCTAACTCAGAAGAGTGTAACCTTCGACTGGGGAGAAAGACAAGACATCGCGTTTCAAACGCTAAAGCGAGCCTTATGTAGTGCGCCCATCCTAACCTTGCCAGAAGGAACGGAGGACTTCGTGGTCTATTGCGATGCCTCAACCCAAGGACTCGGGTGTGTCCTGATGCAACGAGGGAAAGTCATTGCCTACGCCTCAAGGCAACTAAAGACGCACGAAGTGAACTACACAATGCACGATCTTGAACTAGGAGCAGTCGTCTTCGCTCTAAAGATATGGAGGCACTACCTCTACGGCACGAAATGTATGATTTTCACCGACCATAAAAGCCTCCAACATATCCTCAACCAGAAAGAACTCAACATGAGACAAAGACGGTGGGTAGAACTACTAAATGATTATGAATGCGAGATTCGATATCATCCCGGAAAGGCTAACATGGTGGCCGATGCATTCAACCGGAAGGAATACTCGGGCCGCAGAGTGAAGTCTTTAACCATGACAATCCATTCACACCTGTCCACGCAAATCAAGGAAGCTCAAATAGAAGCCTTAACATCTGAGAATGTGGCAGGGGAAACCTTAAGGGGAATGGATAAGAAACTTGAAGTCAAGAATGATGGAGTTCATTACTTCATGGATCGAATCTGGACGCTGAAGTTTGGCGGATTCAGAGAAGTCGTCATGAACGAAGCCCATAAGACACGATACTCCATACACCCCGGCTCCGATAAGATGTATCTTGACCTCAAGAAATTGTACTGGTGCCCGAACATGAAAGCCGAAATTGCTACCTACGTGAGTAAATGTCTGACGTGCGCCAAGGTCAAGGTAGAATACCAAAAGCCCTCAGGATTGTTGCAACAACCAGAAGTACCCGAATGGAAGTGGGAACGTATAACCATGGATTTCATAACCAAACTACCCAGGACGGCAAGCGGACTCGACACTATCTGGGTGATCGTCGACAGGTTAACTAAATCAGCGCACTTCCTACCGATCAAAGAGACAGATAAATTGGAAAAGCTAACTAGGACATACCTCAGAGAAATTGTGCGACTGCATGGTGTGCCCATATCCATTATCTCAGACCGAGATAGTAGATTCACCTTAAGGTTCTAGCAGTCACTACAAAAAGCTCTAGGAACAAGACTAGACATGAGTACTGCTTATCACCCACAAACCGATGACCAGAGTGAGAGAACCACACAAACCCTAGAAGATATGTTGAGATCTTGCGTAATCGATTTTGGCAAAGCATGGGACACCCATCTACCCTTGGTCGAGTTCTCGTACAACAATAGCTACCACACTAGTATCAAGGCTGCCCCGTTCGGAGCCCTCAGCCGCAAGTGCAGGTCACCTCTGTGCTGGGCCGAAGTGGGGGACACACAACTAACAAAAGGACAAGCAACAGACAACACGCTCACTGGACCAGAAATCATAAGGGAAACTACAGAGAAGATTGTTCAGATCCAGGAACGTCTAAAAGCGTCAAGGGACAGACAAAAGAGTTACACGGATAAAAGACGGAAACCCTTGGAAATCCAGGTTGGAGATTGAGTCCTACTAAAAGTCTCGCCCCGGAAGGGATTAATACGCTTCGGAAAGCGCGGTAAACTGAACCCAAGATACATCGGACCATTCGAGATCCTTGCCAGGATCGGTCCAGTGGCTTACAAACTTAGATTACCTCAGGAGCTCCACAACGTACACCCTACCTTCCACGTATCAAACCCAAATAAGTGCTTGTCCGATGAGACTCTTGTCATCCCTCTAGACGAAATTGCAATAAATGAGAATCTCCAATTCGTAGAAGAACCAGTAGAAATCATGGATCGGGAAATAAAAAGGACCAAACAAAGCCGCATACCGATTGTAAAGGTCCGCTGGAACGCCAAGCGAGGACCTGAATACACCTGGGAACGCGAGGATCAGATGAAACAAAAGTACCCGCATCTTTTTCCTAACCTGTAACTCTATCTTAGATTAAATTTTAGGACGAAATTCCCCTAACGGGGGGATGATGTGACAACCCCATATTTTCCAAAAGCAATGTAACACTCAAAAGTCAAATACAACGAAAACTATTTGGAATCAATAAAATCAACCTCAAAAATAAAGTGTTCAAATATCTAAATTGGGATGCATCAAACGTTAGATATCGTGCCAAGGTTTCCAAAAACATAAAGAATATTCAAAACCGGGTTCTATTGAAGAAATTATAACCACTCGAATATTTAAAACACAACATTAAAACATTATTTAAACGTAAAAAGTGAAACTACAATAAAATGCATTTTAGCCTCAAATATCTAAACAAAAGTTGTAGAGTTCGTTAAGCTGTAAACATACATAAAAAGATCGCCCAAATTGGACCTCGTATGAAGAAGTTATGAATTTTCTAAGTTTCGTAACAGTAGTAGAGGGCTAAAAACTCGAATTGAAGATCGAGCGTTATTAAGCTATCGCAACCTAAACGAAAACTGAAGGCCTCCACAATAGGAGTAAAATGATAAAAAGACAAACGAAAACCGACGTCGAATAAAGAAGCTATAAAATTTTAACGAACTTTAGTAGTCCCGGCCTATTAAAAACATATAAAGTCAAAAATAGCCGACGGAGTCTAAATGAAAGTTGTAGAGCATAATCTCACCTACACGTGGATATAAAGAACGTGAAAAATGGAGCCCGTACGTGAAAGTTAAGGAATTTAGAAGACGGAAGCTGGGATTACGCCCAGCGTAATGTAGGAGTACGCCCAGCGTACTTAGGAGCAGGGTCGAGTTCCATCGGCTGCAGCTCTACGCCTAGCTAAACTCGAGTCGTAAGCCATGATGCAAAGTTACGCCCAGCGTAACGCGTACGCCCAGCGTACATGACTTTCCAGCACTATAAATAGAAGGCATGAGCTACGGGTTTTGACACACCATCTCAAACTCCCACATACTCTCTCATACTTTCAAGCTCCAAAAGCTGTCCCGACGCCCTCGGTTTCCGCACCCGAGCCCCCGAGAAAGTTCTATGCTACCGAGATCCCCGAAGACTCGAAGACGCAGCTTTCCGCGGTCGAAGTTCTGCTCGACTCTAGCCTCTCTCTCTTCAAACCAAACAAGTGAGTTCATACCCCTACCTTTCAATTCTTTTCATGTTTTAGGGGGGGGGGGGGGGGGAAATACAAGTAAAAGTATCATTTTATAAACATAAATGTAACATCTATCTTATTGATTATCGATACCAACATATTACTTTACGTATAAAGGGCTAGTATATCATCAATTTATTTTCATCAAATAGAACATACTTTCTGAAAAACTATAATGGGTATAGTTAGCAAGTTATTCATACATTCTTACGTATACATCTTGAAAAATGAAATACTTTCACATAAAATAAAGTAAATCCTTTCTTATCGTAAATCCATTTATACTAAGCGATGTGAGATATTCAAACTTCAACGTACTCTTATGTATGCATTTCAGGTCCTGTATTATATACCATAATCTCTTGGAGGGAGAGCGTGATACTTGTGTATAGATCTATATGGGATTGACAACCTCGCACCTAAGATGTTAGCTACAGTTAGACCGGCAGGTCTGGGGTGACAAATGTCATAACACTACAACACCTGAAGAATGTTGTTACAGGCAGTCAGTGTCAATAGTATGGTTATAAAACTCACATAAAAAGTATAAAAACAAGTTTGATTTACGAGATTCATATATGCATTCAGTTTTCTACATTATTTTTAGTACAAAGTTTATCTTTATCATTCAAGTACAAAAAATACTAACGCACTCCAACTCTGGGAACTTTTCAAACTATTTATAGAAAATGTTGGATTTTCTGAAAACCTCGTTTACCGATTTGCTACCAAAAGGACATACTTTTCAATACAAAACACTTATGAACTCACCAACTTAATTGTTGACACTTTTTCGAAGTCACTTGTATTTCTCAGGGAATCAGTAATACAGGTATCCACCAGCTTTTGAAGAAGGAACTCTAAGGACATTTATTATTAAACATTTATATCATCATATTGTAATATTCTTTTGGAAATATGTGTCACACCCCCAAACCGGAACGGCAGAAACGTTCGGGGGCGGATGACTTCATGTGGTAGCATAACAAATGAATACATAGTAAAGAAAGCAATACAACCATCATATATATAATTGAAAGTTTACATTGTTAAAAGTACATGTTCAAAACCAATTACAATATGATGCCAAAATATGAATTTAAACTGACGACGCAGCGTCCCTTCTTCAAAAGCTGTTTTGATACCTGTAATTACTAAATCCCTGGTACATACAAGTAGTTTTGAAAGAGTAGATCAACATTTAAGCTGGTGAGTTTCATAAGTATTAAATGACAATGTTTGTATGAAAATGAAATGTTTTGTTTTTGTTTGTTTGTTTCTAGAAAATCCCATATTTTCTACTAACATAAATGTAGCCTTCTAACAAGACAAATGTTTGTTTCTAGAAAATGTATGTACGTGTAAAATAACCAATATATTTGAAAACCTCGTAAATCAATGTATTTTAATACCCCATGTGAGTTTTATAACCATACTATTGACTCAGAATTCCTATACACAACGTTCTTCAGGCGTTGGAATGTTATGACGTTTGTCACCCCAAATGGTGGACTGTAGCTAACAGTCAAGGCGCAGGTTGTCAAGCCCGTATAGATCTATACACAAACACCATGCTCCCCCTCCAAGGGATTCTGGTATATAATACAGGACTTGAAATGCGTACTTGAACGTACGTGAAGTTAATGTCTCACAAATCTTAGTATAAAAACAGATTTACGTGTTAAAATGTTCGTTTGTTCTTGTGTATGAAAGTGACTTCTTGAAAATCGTGTTTCTAGTATGTAAAAGTTAGCAATATTCTCGTAAAACTATACCTATTATAGCTTTCTAAAAGTGTGTCTCATTTGTTTAGAAATCCCATAGAAAATGAATCACTTGATATGAAAGTATAGATTTTTATAGTGTCTAAGATAGACACGTATACATATAATCTAAGCAAAATGTTTAGTTTATACATGCATTACAACAATTTATATTTCAAAAGATAGAATGCTATTGTAATATATTTTATATACGAGAGTTCCCTATAAAGTTTATAAATCACATATGATTTGGTTAAATAAAAGTATATAATAATTCTTTATATAACACACGATGATACTCGTGTGTTTTACTTGTATTCCCCCCCTTGAAAGCATATAAAAGCATTTATAGAACATTTAAAAGGTTAATTAAGGGGTATGAACTCACTTGAAAGTTTGAAGAAAGCGAGATGGAAACCAGGCAGAATTTCGTCTCGAGAAAACGGATTTTCTCGGGATTCTCGGGAATCTCGGGAGTACAAAAGATCTTCGGGACTTGAGCAAAGTGACCGGGGCTTCAGGTTAGCACGGGCATGGAAAACGAGGCAAGAACGCAAAAGAAATGAGAGAAATGGAGCCCTTTCTTCGGAACCCTCGCATCCCTTTTATAGGGGCTGGGAACCGCCTCGGTACGCGGGGCGTACGAGGCTACGCTGGGCGTACGCGTACGTCACGCATGACCGGATCCTCGACTGCCTCGGACTCGGATGGGACGGGCTGCTAGCTTCGCATAGGGTGAGACGTGGACGATCCGAAGCCTAGGCCTTTAGTACACGGGGCGTACGAGCTTACGCGGGGCGTAACTCGGCCCTATCTGATGACTCCCCTTCGGATAATACCAAGGATTAATAATTAAATTTATATTTTATTTAATTAATAAACTTCTAAAATTCATATCTTCTTCATACGAATTCCGTTTTCGATGGTCTTTATATCCACGCGTAGGTGAGACTACGCTCTACAACTTTCGTTTAGATTCCGTCGGCAAATTTCGAAATTATTTTTATTATTTATTTTTAAAATGTCGTGTTTAAGGAATTTCTTTAGAAATTCATAACTTCTTTATCTGACGTCTATTTTTACCAGACTATTTACCGCTGAATTACCATTGTCGAGACCTTCGGTTCTCGTTTAGGTCATTCCGGCCAAAAGTCGTTCGATCTCCGATTCGAGTTTTTAGCTGTCTGTCGCTATGTCGAACTTGGAAAAATCATAACTTCAATATACGAAGTCGGATTTGGGCGTTCTTTTTACGTACGATCACGGTTTAATGACATCTATCATAGTAGGTAATTAAATAGAAACTTTTTGGACATTTTATTTTCGAAGTTAATTTCATTATCACAAAAGTGGTTACAATATTTGACTTTTTAGGTCATTACATAGAGTTGAAATATCGGGTTGTCAGAATATGTAAACGAAACAATATATGTTTTTATTATATATATGATGGTTGTGTACTTTCTTTACAATATTCAATTGTTATGATACTACGTGAAGTCACCCACCCCCGAATGTTTCCGCCATTCTGGTTTGGGGGTGTGACAGAAATGGTATCAGAGCCGAAGGTTATAGAGAATACCGGTTTTCCTTTAGAGAACCACACCTATAGCCAAAAAATTTCTAAACGTTTTTAAAATATGGAACATACTACTAGTATAACTAATTCGAGTACGGATTATTGGACTTTAATTAAGTATAGTCTGGCCAACTATGCTTAATTAAGGAAAGTTAACGTGAGGCTGGAAACGATTATAATAGAATTATGTTCAAAACAATTTTCAACTTAAACTTTTGAAAAACAAAATTTTTCGGTGTGTGTACAGGCATTGCATATTATAGGCATTCATCTAGATACACTTAGAAACTAAGTGCACTTTTATAACAATGCCTTTATTTAGAAATATTCTTGTCTTTATCAAGTGCTAGGTTAACCACTTAGGTTATATCACTAGCCACTCTAGGAGCAATGCACATAGTGTTAAGAATGGGTATTCCTCGGTTGCTATTAACTTTAGATGTAAGGTTAGTAGCTAGATATACACTAGTAATAATCTTAAATCGAAACCTATACCAATTATTCCTTAATACCTCTTCATTGTCTTCGTATTAGAGTTACAACTAGGAAAAAGCGTTTCGATACTGATACAAATGATAATTGGAGCATCGCGTAAGGAGGTAGATGAGTCGCCGCTAAGTAATCACTTGGATACCATTGGTGGGCATTCCAGATTCGACTCACAAGGAGACACGGAGGTTTAAACCATACGTGAGATTTGTCTACTACGCTACGAATTTAGCTTTAGGTTGTTTCCACCTTGAGCTTAAAACTTAACATAGGATGTCCCTTTGACCTCTATAAAAGGTCGTAAACTGCATTGACACCATGAAATGTTTTTCAAATAATTTTTCTTGTCCTTTATCTTGGGGAAAAAGACATCGGTACTCGCCTTATACTCAACTTGTACTCGCCTTAGTATTTAGGTACGATCAACTACACTAACATACTTATTCCTTACTTCTTAATCTTTCATCGAAAAGTTATTTCGCTTCTTCGGTTTTATTTATCATCGATAAAATATTTTATAACCACTTCATTCAACTTAGTAGACATTTCCTAACAATGTAAGCCATATTCTGGCTAAAAATCTTTTGACAACTTGCTTTAACTTAACACTTTTCTTCAAAACTCAATTTAACCAATATTGTTTTTAATCTTGCTATTTCAATTTCATTTCAAATCCATTTCAATGGATAGATGTACTTTTAGGGGCATATAAACCATTTTAAACCTTGCTTACCATTTTGACACATTTTCGAAAAACTTAGAAACATTTTCTTTTATAAAAGTGTTTAAACTCTATGCTATAAAACTTAAACATATGATATTAAAGTTCATATTATGTGTAAAAGCTTCATCGGATCTTCAAACCAGTTTTGTTTTAAGTCTTTTGACCACTTTCTCATTTAGGCATTGTACTTAACTTAAATGTGTTTCCTAGTAACCTAACATGGTATTTTTACAAATTTCTAATCCAAATGTGTTTACAAGACATCACTAATGCCTACATTTCAAAACACACATTATTTGTTTATTTTATTTCAAATTAGTTTTATAATCTGTGTTTATAAAACTTACAACATTGCAAAACTTAGTGTTCACTTTTAAACTTCCAGCGACGTACTTTTGACAATGCACAATCATTCATCTAAATATGTTAAGTCTTTACCTTATCCGTTTTAACCATTGTTGGACTCTAGTCTAAAAGGTCAAAACTGTCAGATTTTCAATTACAAGTTTTAGTGTTTCTTCTTTTTCACAAATGGAGTTTAACTTAATAGATAACTCGTGAACTTTTAGCAAACCTTAGAAAACACTTTAAAACTTCTGTATTTCTATTTAACCATCAATATATATCAAATATTGAAGTTTGAAATATATCTCAACCTGGTTTTAAATCTACCTATATGTATTGTTCTTATAATTTTAACAATGACAATCATTGCCGCCGCTACCTTCCTTTTTCTTTTCCCCCGAACTTTATTTCTCGCTCTCCTTCTGATTTTAGATCTCGCACACCATAATATTAACATAATACATTATCTAACTTTGTTTCTGACTATTTTGCTTCTTCTGGTATCATATTCGTATACATAAAGACTAGAAGTCTACCCTTTCGTTTTGAGCGATTAATACGTGTATAGTTTTGAGACATAATTTTGATTTAGTCAACTTTCATATATTTAATTACGCCTTTTACCATATACATCTTTTTTTTATTTTGAAATCTACCATAAACTGTTAATCCTTATTTACATTTGCTCTTTCTTTCTAAATTCGGAAACTTGATTTAAAATGCAAGTTTCATTGTATTTTTCCTTATAATGAATACACAAGATGAATACCCTTATGCTTATAATTTTTCTATATATGGAAAATATATGTGAAGGATATGTATCCTTATGTTTCTTCTTTTCTTTAAATTCATCAAAAGTTTTGAATTTTACAATTATCTATTCTCTAAATGATTGTTTTTGTAGAAACACTAAACTAAAATGCACTATTTTCAATGATCGATATTTTTACTCATTTTTTAAAAATAGCATTCTACTTTGTAATTTTCAGTGAGCTTCTAAACTCTCAAACTTGTTTTCATAGATATTCTGACTCCTCTTAAACTTGTATTTGTCTTGACTTAGACAATTAGCCAATTTTACAAAAAGTGTAATATCAATATTTCTATAAAAAAAATTCCCTTAATGACGACTTAAACATTTAACTTTAATTTATCTTTTTATTATTTTACTACTTCGTTTGATCGCCACACATGTATCTTCATTATCTTGAAATTATTACACATTTTGATAATAGTGAGATTACTTATCGTTTCTAATCACTCAAATTGTTATCTAGACAAGGTGATTTAATTTATCATAAACTTGCATCGCCTCCATTTGTGACAATGACTCTCTCTCTCTCTCTCTCTCTCTCTCTCTCTCTCTCTCTATATATATATATATATATATATATATATATATATATATATATATATATATATAAGTGGTAGTAAATATTGCTTCGGAAATCATCGATCGTTTCGTAACTTATTTTATAGACGACACTTAAATAGCCTTTACATTCGAGAAGTACCAAAACTTCGTTGCTTACCCTTAGTGCGTATCTTTAGGAACTACACTCGATCGCTTCTTTTTCAATCGTGCTACCCCTTCTTATTTAAGATTATATATATTTTCCATATTTAGTAGCCAACCTGGAAGTGAACAAATTGTTCTTAATCCCTTCTTTATTAGATGGCGAATTTACACTTAGTGCTAATTTAGAATGCGACTTAAGGATCAATGCAGATTTAATGCTCAGTGCAATTGGTGCTTCAGCAAAACTTATACCACTCTCTTAATTCAGATAATATCTAACTAGATGATCTTTTCAACTAGGTCACCATGGTTGGATCATGATTTCCATGAACCAAATTTTCCACAATCTAGACGATAGAACTCAAATTAGGGACGCACTAATTTGATTATAACTAAAGAAGTTGGGTCGTTCCCTTGAGGAATTCACCCAAAGTAATCAAAGAGCTCTCAAAGTCACCACCTCTCCAACTATACAATTATGTTCGGCTAATTTCTAATAGAATACGTCACGAATTGAATTTTGGGGTAAAATTCTTTCAACTGGAGGAGAATGTGACAACCGTCGAATTTCGAGTCAATTCTAGATTTGATAAACTTAGTTGCATGTGTAGGCACGACACATACTAGACTTAGTAACTAGAAGCTAAGTTATAACCTAATAGAAACTTGGAAACAATTAGAAACAATGGATAGTGTACTTAGATTTCACATTGATATGTGAATTCTACAACTACTTAACTGTAGTGACTATCCATATTTAGGTCGCTCTTTGACTCGAACGCCTTTTCATGAATCATATACACACACCATGCACTTGACCTAGTATTAGAAATTAGGTCAAAGTCTCATAGAAACTTAAGTCAAAGTTGAAGACTAGGACTAGTATACTTGATTCATCAATTTCGCTTGAATCTCATAATCACTACATAGAATGCCATTAAAACCGATAAAATAAGTTACAAACATTATTTATAACTATAAAAGAGTTATAATACCATAAGATAATTTGAAGTCTCAAAGATTCTATTTATTTTGATATCCAAAGATATACAAACTCTCAAAAACCCTAAATGCCCTAAAAACCTAAATTTCTAAAATTTGACCTCTAAAATTCAATTAAAATAATCATGAACCTTAAAATATCAATTAAAAATAATTAAAATTAGAAAAATATAACCGAGGAAATAAATTTTAGGTCATTACCAATTACCCTTAATTTATAAGGCAAAAATCAAGGTTTTATGAATGATATATAGGTTAAGGTGAATATTTTATAAAAAAATTATAATTTTATAAAATATATGAACTTTATAAAAATGGAAGAGAGGTAAACCCTATTTCATCCCCTAAAATTCGTTCTCTCACTCCCACTATATCTCTTTCCAAAGTAGAAATCATTTAAATAATTCTTACACTCTTCCTTCTCTTTCACACTTCACTCTCTCACACTCTCAATTACCAACTTTATTCTCTCCCTTCTCCACTCTCTATACCATGAAATTTTCCAGAAAATAGGGCAATAATGTATATAAAATACTTTCCGAGGTCTATAAATCATAGGTAAATTCTTGGATGACCCTTAAAGTGAATGATGACATCTCAGTGACTTTCATCGATTTTTGTTACTGTTTGCTATGGCTTTGAATTTTCTTTTTGTTTAATTCAAATAAATCATAAAACCACTTTAAGGAATTTTAAAAGTCTATATAATAATTTTCGCAGCTCCTACACTATGTACAAGACTCGAAAAATATTTTCAGAATTTTTCATAATGCATTACTTTTTTCCCCGATTTTTGTATTTATAATGGACTAATAATGGGAAAAATATTTCTACTCCTCCAAAATTCATCAAAATTTTCCAGAAGACCTTAAAATTGAGTAGAATACTAAATAAAAATTTTGATGATTTTTATATTCAGTATACTATTTTTCTCCTATTTTCTAAGATTAAATACATTTAAATCCACATAATCGGATTTCACTATATAAAAATCACCATTGGTATTTTTCACAGATTATGTACACTGTAAATAAAGTTTACAAAAATTTTGGTAATTTACTTGAACTGTTTGTTAATTATTCATCAATTAATGAATATTCAAGAGAATAAAACAAAGAAAAATATCAAAACTAATTGAAAAATATGTTTTATATTTTTCACATCTTCTACTTGTATAATAAGAGTATTAAAAAAGGTTTGGGAAATTTTGGAAACTGTTTTATATTTATTTCAATTTTTATTAGAATAAATGAACAAAAATCATAAAATCGGGTTAAATAGTTTAGAAATCCATTTGTATATTTTTTTCCAGCTTAGTAATGTTTAATAACAGTAATAAAAAAAGCTTAGGAAATTTTGGAAGTTTTTTCTATTTATTTCAATTTTTAGTAGAATAAATGCACAAAAATCATACAATTGGGTTAAGCATTTTATAAATCCACTTTTATATTTTTCCCAGGTTAATTATATCTAATAGCAGTGTCATTAAAAGTTTGGGAGTTTTTATCATTCAGATGCTATTTTCGCGAATTTATATTGTTATGAAGGCTTAAAATTTTGGAAAAATAGTTAATCATATAAAAAATTCAAAGGAAAATTTATGGAAGACCTCTACTGTGTTTAGAATAAAAATGCAAAGTTTGAGAATTTTTAGAAATTGTTTGATAATATTTTGGCTTTTTAAGAGCTTAAAACACAATTAAATGTGTTGAAAGACCCTCAATTGATATTACAAAAATCTGGAAAATTAATATCCAAAATTGTCTTGATCACATGAGTTATAAATCTTCACCATTTCAGAAAAATGTTTGTAACTTATCAATATTAAATTTTGACACAATATTGACATAATTCTATTGTAGTAGCAAATATACTAGTGTTAGCTTTCTATTAGAAACTCATTAGTGTGTAACATCGTGTAGGAAACGATAGTGGTACAAGTGGATCGTAGTTGAAGGTACCATTTGCATCATCTCAATGCATATTGGGAGTATTCAACACTCCCCTATTTTCGGTTTTTAAATGTTTTGGGGTGGAAAAACATGTCCTAAACTTTTTATGTTCGTTGTATTTATTTTGACTCGTATGAAACTTGGTTGCTATATTTCGTATGTATGTGTATGTTACTTTAATTCATGAGGACTGTATCGCGGTTAAGTCCCTAGAATCTCTAGACACAACTAATTAACTCTTTTGAGCCTATGGTTATTATGGATAGCGCTATTAGGAGGTAGACAACTCCTCACTCACATGATTCGCTTGACTGAATTTTACCATTTTATACACTATGTTTGCGATACACATAGTAGTCAATAGGGCACGATTCGGTCATTAGGCTTGGGTTGTGAACTCATGAATGGAATCTTTATGCACATACCAAACTTGTATTCTCATGTTAGCAACGACACTTGTATACTTATTTTAGCAATGAAACGTGTTACTTATTATAGCAATAAAATTGTTATTTATTATGGCAATAAACTTGTTTATTAATTATAACAATGAACTTTGTTTCTCATTACAACAACGAACTTTGTCTATGCAAACTTAATACTCATTTTTGTAATATATTTCTATTTATGGAAACTTTTATCATAACTTTGATTTCGATTCATGAAACCAATAATAATATTATTATTTTTCTTATCTATGAGTACTCACCAATTATTTTTATAGTTGACGCTCGTTTTACATGCTTTTTCAGGAATCATCGAGTAGGTGGCACTTAGGGACACTTCACTGTTAGGAGCATTCGCATGTGTTGTATTCCAATTTTCATTGTAATTTCATTTAAAAGTTGTTCAAACTCATTGTAAATTTGTAATGATTTTTAATACTATGGTTGGTGTTGTCTTTTAACTTTTGCTATGAAACCCTTTATACTGCCACGCCTCGTGTTTCTGCTTTAGCGGGGTGTGACACCTTTTGCTTTTGTACGTACCTCTTCTAGTTTTTCCACATAGTATGCTTCGTCCTTGACCTTATTCTTTTTCTCTTCTTTCTTATGAAGCATGCAATCATTAGCCAAATGATTTGCTCCGTTGCAGTAATGGCAGTCAATTCCCGAATCTCCCTTAAGTTTCTTCTCAATTTTGGCTTCACTTGCCTTTACATCATTCTTCTCATCTTTCTCAACTGCTTCTTTCTTAGACACTTTCAAAACAAGAGCTAAAGGACCTCCCAAACTAAGTTTCGACTCTTTAGCCATCTCATCCACTTCACTTTCGTGAGTTTTCAACTGATTATACAAACCATTCAGAGATGAAGTATCGAAGCTTTGTTGATTGTTCACCATCATACTGACAATTCTCCATTCCTTATGAAGTCCCATCACAAAAGTGAGATTGAACTCCATTGATGACCTTGTGATTCCATAACGATTGCAGCTATAGATCAGTTCGTTAAGATGATCATAGTAAACTTCAATCGTTTCATTGTCTTTTTGTCTGAACTCTTTCAGCTCCACAAGACACTACTTAACATAATTTATCTTCGTTTTCTCGCTTCCCTGATACTTTTCCTTAAGTGTGTTACATATTTCCTTTGCATTTTTACAACCACGGATGTAATTCTAAACAACAGGTGGCAATGTACCTCGCAATTCTCTCAAACAACGCTTTTCATTGTTTTTCAGCCTGGTGGATTGATCAGTAACTGCAGGTGTTGATCTAGATGATCCAATAGTTTGAACATTCGATGGAGGTTGAGCGATTCCTGTAATGCAGCTCCAGAGTTCCTCGTCCAATCCGTTCAAGTAATCCTCCATTCGATCAACCCACTGATCATAGTACTCTGGAATCAACATAGGAATCTTTGTAGAAGATCCTAACAGATGAGAAAATAAAGTCATCGTGTTCATGTTGAAATTCGCCATTAACGTACGGATGAGATTTTTTAGAAAAACTTGAAGAAATTTGAAATTGAATGAATGAATTGTTCAGAAACTCAAAATCGATTACTCGATTACACAATTCAAGCACATAACCAAATCAAAACTGTAGATCAGTGATGCTTTTCAGAATCAAACAGTGCGAAAACTTTTAAGACAAACTCGCGACTCAAAAACTAGAGATTCAATTGAAAATAAGATCTTCACAGTATTAATTCCTGCTCTGATACCAATTGTAGAAGTGTTTAATCGAGTATGAGAATCAAATCAGAGTAAAAGATGAACACAAGTAGTAAATAAGGTCTGGTTTAGCTCATATTACTTTCTGAGAACAATAGTACAAAACTGATAGTAAATGATGGGAAAAACTCTACTATCAACTCTATGTTGAGCTCATATTTATAGGAGCCTGAAAGTACAAAAAATACTAAGGCTAGACATTACACTTCGTTAAAAAGATGCATTAGCAAATACATAGAAAACATACGGAAGTGACAAATACACAGGCTTCGACATATTACAAGATATTTTGACTCTACAAAATGCTAGTCTTACCGTTAGTAGGCCTCATTCACGAAGCCGATTTATAAGGGAGGTATAGGGTTATGGCCTACAAAATGGCCGTTTAATGGGTGTCTACTCTCACCCACCACTTCCTTGATTGGTGGAGGGTCGTTAGCCGAACGGGTAGGATATGGCAACCAATTCCTCATTAAAAGTATAATGATTAAATAAAGTAACTGAATGTTTTTATAAAATTCCCAATCTTAGTTAGTTTAGGATAAAATGAATTTGATGCTATTTCATGAAATTACACTCTGTACCCTTGCTAAGACGTTAGTGGAGCTTGTGTGGTTAACCGACACACTAATTTGGCTCTAAGAAAAGGTGGAAAAAGGTGACTCGATGTTTGTCATAGATCAATGAAGCATGTGTGGCTAACCGACACATTGATTAGGTGACCGTAACAATGGGGCACCATGTACATTTGCATGGTTATTCACACCTTATTTGTGATCCTCGGTATCCCAGTCACAAACTTGAAGGGCATATAGAGATTTAAACATGCCATTGAAAAGTTCAATGAATCTCAAAATATCTATGAGTTTTCAATACATTTAAAACTTAATTTCCTTTTGTTTTTATGGTGGAAATTAGTGAATCGTCATTCACTTACCTTCAAATTATTTGTTGTTTAGATTACAACATCCCTTTTCTAAATTGCAAATAATGTTGTTGGTCCCTAGCCCTAATTTCTCATTTGGGTGTTTAATTGGGGATTTTTATCTAATCAAACTTTGTCTCTTTTCGTTTTTATATGTCTAACTCGAACAACAACAACGCTTCAGGCTTAACCTCATCCGACTCATTCTCACTCATGAACTTGTGTGGGAGGGTGATCTTCAATGGGATCAATTTTAATGATTGGATTCGGAACATCCGAATGGTTACCCACTATGAGGACAATGAGTCATACACTAAATAATACCAGTTTTCATGACTCATTGGGCTTGAATACCCCCATTAAGCTCCAAATGAATTTTAAACAATTTGTTTTATGCAATTTATGTCATTGGAAGGAGTTGTGTAAATTCCCAAGTGTTAGGACAAATTCCTTATTTTTCTACAAAAATAGGAAGTTTAAGTCCATAAATCCAAAATAATTATTTACAGAAGGAATAAAAATTTGGAAATTATGGGATTGATGTTTTAATTAAATAATGATCCTACCTAAATTTTCATGTGATATGGCCACTTGTTGATACTTTAACCACGTTTTACTTTGATTTAGAACATGAATTTGTAAAATCGGGCCTTAGGGTTCCAAAGCACAAACCAATATTTTTCCCAACCTTAAGAAGGTTAAGAGAACTTGTAAATTATTTCCAATATTTACTATTTATTCTTAATGTTTCCTTTTATTTGAGCTTAAATTTAGAATAAATACTAAATGACCTCCAACATTCACAATAAAATTCTAAGAGACTCATACCTCATGTTAGTCTAAGAAAATAAATTTTTTATAATTTTTGAAGCTCATCTTCATGTGTTCGTGGATTTTTGGACATAAGGCACCATAAATCCATCGTTTACAAATGATAATCCGAACAAAGTTTTGGCACTTTGTTACACCACTAACTGACTACATACTTACTAGCTTATGGTTCAGTAAACAATAACTTAATAGAAACTCATTGTTCCGTAGGACGCTAGTAGGAGTCAATCTCGTATTCGTCGAACCGTAACACTTTGAACCATGAAATTCCCTTGTGAGTAATCATAGCCCTTTTTTACTATTTTCATATTTTGCAGTGAAAAACCTGAATTACAAATGTGTTATCTTTGTATGTATTTTGAGAAACTATCAACGTACTTGAATGTGTTTACTTATATGCTTTCGATGTATGCTTGAGACAGATATCGAGTATAAGTTTCTTGGGCAACTAATTACAACCTTTAACTCATTTTCAACCAACAGTCTTATGGGTAGAACTATTTGGGATTGCAACCCCACTCACACCACAACTGTGAGTGCATATTTCAGATACAGGTCATGGTTATGATACACTCACACTACAACTATGAGTGCATGTTCTGACACATGTCATGGTTACAATATACTCACACTACAACAGTGAGTGCACGTTTCTAGAAGACGTCATGGTTATGATAGACATGAGGATTAAGGGTACGCAACGTCATTAGGCTTGGTTGTAAAATCAAGGCATTAACACTAAAAAGTGATAAAAAAAATTTGAAACTAATTAATTGAAATGACTATTTCAAACTTGAATTGTTCTTGATGCAGTTTCTTAGTTAGTATCTCATTTTAACGAACCAACTACTCCAAAACGGAAACTTGTGATCTCACCAACTAGTTCATAGTTAACCCTAGTTTTTGCATGATTTTTAGGGATTGGTTAGTGAATTAATGAAAGACACCACCATAATTTATGTTGATGCTTTTTTCATGTATTAGGCAATATATAACAAGAACTTGTTGTAATTTGTTTTGGGATACTTCTTGTAAACTCTAAATACTTGATGATTATGGTTGGTGTTTTTTTATACCTTGTGTTATGAGACCTTATCCTATCATATTCTGTGTCTCTACTTTAGTAGGGTGAGACATGTATTAAGTATTATATTCTACAAATAATACCCTAATAAGAAAGTACATGTAAGTACGATTCTGTGGATATAAAAAACGTCAAAAACATAGTTCATATGAAAAACTTACAAGCTTTAGAAGAAAACGTACAAGTCATCCGTCTAACGACGTAAGTAACAAAACTTCAAATGCTTCGTTAGGTGCCTTATACGATGAATTTTCAATACCGAACAATTTTCCCTCAATCACAATACGATCTAGTATTCGATTGTATCCTTAACTTATTTTTGCCCAAAAAATTCCTTAATGGTCGGACAATGCAACACCGACTTTCCCAATAATGAATCTTCAAATGTTTTGTTCGGTTAGCTATGCCTTTCATTTGACAAAGTTGTTAAAGTTTTACGAATCAGAAAATACTTTAGCTAGATTCAATTCTCAGAATTTCATTTTTACGAAGTTTTAGTACTTGCGCGCAAACATTTGTATCGCAGCAACTGGGAATCCACCATTATTGTACTTTCAAAAGATTTGTTCACAAAGCTATGCTATCTTTTGAAATATTTTTTATGTTCTACAAACCAAGAAATCAAGTAATAATATAGAGTTTTAGAAAATATCACGAGATGTCGGATTTCACCAGCTCGTCGCACGCGGTTTTAGAATGCGTCACACGGCATGTTACCGTCCACTCAACTTATCAAACTTTCTCTATAATTTAGAGAGATGGCTACCATTTCCATCCACCACCTCTCTCTCTCTCTCTCTCTCTAAAATCACTTTCTCTCTGTACTTTTTCCGACCGAACACCATCATGGGCCGCATCCCTCCTCCATCATGAACCGCCGCCTTCGACTACTGGCGCTCCTCCATCCGAGCCACTTGCCTTCGATGACCATCGACCCAACTCCAACCACCCTCTAAACAATCGACAGTAGCTGCCGCCACCACCGCCGCTGCTCCGACGAGAATCCTAGTGACCAAAAAAGTTTTTTAGGTGATTATTTTTTCAGCCATTCCAGATATGATAAGGCCTCTTCGTGAGCTACTTTTCAACAACTCATAGCTGAAACGCAGTCTGACTTGTTTTACGATGAGATCTGACAATTTTAACAAAATCCCAAACGTTAAAGCATTCTATAAAAGTGAGTATTCAGAACCCGTTTTCAAACTTTTTACAATTTTCGGGAGAGAATAATGGCCTATGATTGTTATTTATTTATATAAGTTCAAAACCTAGACATTTGTAAGCATTCAAGTCTCTACCTATATATTTCATTCCATTTGGATCTAGAAAATGAGCATATTTCCTAGTGTCATGCAAATTTTGAGAGGTTAGGATTGATAAAGTTTGAAACTTTCTCACTCTCTAAGGTCCTTAGAACATCATATGTTTCATATCTGAAATGGTTGACTTGTTTGATGCTATACATGGAGTTTTGACTCCATTTTCCACCATTTTGACCTAAGTTTGGAGTAGGACATGCATTGGACATGCATATCCATAAAGTTACGATTTTATGGTACTTTAAGAAGCAAAGAAGCTTCATAGAAAGTATAAGGGAATATTTTGATGGATTAAGAACATAATAAGACATTAAATATGATGGGTTTTGGTCATAAGACATCCTATGTGCTCATACAAACCCTAATGCTTGGATCTAGGTTTCTCTATTGTACATGCAAGTTATCTAAGACTATAAACCCTAATTCTAGCATTCAAATAATCATATTAACAAGAGAATAGGTTTATAATGTTACCTTGATTGCTATGTAGCAATAACAATCCCAAATGTCCTTGTATTGACTTTGGAAGGCTTAGAGTCACAAGTGTCACTCCTCTAATGGCTTACAAACACCAAGAGCAAATGGAGAAGGTATAAAGAGAGAGGAGAGGTATAAGATTTCGTCCCTAAGAAGCCTTGGGAAGGTCTGGACGAAATCATGAGCCAAAGGGGGTTTATATAGGCGTAGAGATAGGGTTTCAGTCCTTATCATTATCTAGTTGCTTGCTTACCAAGCAACCCATAAGATAAGCCTTGAATCCTTATCATAGTCGAATTCTAAGGCCCTTATCACCTCAAATTCGTCCAACCTATCCTTAAGATAATCCTTACCTTATTTTGTAACTATCACATAATTACAATTCAGCCCCTCTAGTTTAATTAATTACATTTGATCACAAAATTAATTCTTAATTAATTATTGACCAATATTAATTAAACAAATATGATTTCTCCTTTAATATATTATTCTTATAACATATTAATAAATCATAATAACCTCTCTCTCTATTTATTTCTCCAATCTAGTTGCTTTGGTGAAGGCAACCCAAAAGGACCATGTACCATCGGGTCAAGTACATACCAAAATAGTTATGGACTTAGACACTAATCTAACAGTCTCCCACTTGGATAAGTCTAATAACTACTATGCGTATGACTTCAGATCCTGATCTGCAATCGTAGCTTTCCAAAGCCGCTGTCAACTCTGATCATATCAGATACGCGTGTCCTTAGATAAGGGATCATATATTCCTCCATTCTAGATATCATATAAGATATGATTTCAAATCATTCTCTTTCTACTATATCTCGATTCCCGATTTATGACGACTGACTAATTGAACAAATCAAATTAGCCCTAGCCCGGCCGAGCATTTACGTTTGTCATCACTAAATCCTCGAGGGGCCCAAAGATATCTCTTTTATCCTACTTTGGATAAAAGGAACGGATAAAATTTGATACAATGCTTGCTTGCACTCACTAACCAAATCACACACAACAATATGTTTTATAACACCAAGTTACTAGTGCGTTTACATATTATCAATGTGCAACCGATTCGCAAGATACAACTCACACATCTCGGCTTCAAGAATATAAGATGTTATCGTCTCACTAATCACTCGTGATACAATTTCATGGAGTGATCCAAGTGAGCGTGGGTTTAATCCAATGCTCAAATCATATTCATAAGCACTCATGAACGTTGCAGCAAACATTTTCTTATGTCTAATACTCTTTTAGATAATCCACACACCAATTCACGACAGTCTTCATTCATATCTACTTCTAACAGTTGAATGACTGTGGCCCGTTCGAATAATTTGACTGTTCTCAACCAATTAAATTATTCAGGAAGTCAAAACATGCAAATGTGAAACACAAAAATAATACTAATCCCATATGGACCCAAACCTTTGAGTATAAATAAAACACCTTTTATTTATCACCATATCGATTACTCATTATTTGTCGTTTCTGGTAATCAACTTCTTACTTGAATTATTACACTTGTCTCATGCTCTTAGCATGCACACAATGCTTACCTATGGTTCTTACTTTGTGAAATAGATCACATTGAACACATTTCCAATCATTCTCATTTCACAACTCCAAATCCTTTTTCCATAAGTGAAAGAATATCAAATTCTTGCTACTTATAG
The DNA here is from genome assembly GCF_002870075.4 of Lactuca sativa. Taxonomy (NCBI): domain Eukaryota; kingdom Viridiplantae; phylum Streptophyta; class Magnoliopsida; order Asterales; family Asteraceae; genus Lactuca; species Lactuca sativa. The sequence continues at coordinate 263,059,627 of NC_056630.2, forward strand.
AATATGCTAGATTCTAACATTCTATGCAACGATCCTTTCGTAATGTCACTGCACCAAAGTCACAAAGACTATTGCCAATGATATTACAAAGTTCTCTATCGGAGATTGTTACAATACAATTTCTTAGATGTGATGTCTCTCACTCAAAGTACATTCCTTTGAACATCCTTTTGCATAAAAGTTTCTAATCTAGTCATAGATTTTCAATATTCAATTCCCAATATGGATACATTTCCATATTTTCCATATGACAACTTATTCTTAATAGAATCTTATCTATTCCTAATAATGTCGATATGGTCCATCCAATATGAAAACATTTCCATATCTTCCAATACTATACTTCCAACTACTCACAAGCAACCAATCCTCGTCGAACTTGGATTGTCCTTTGATAGTTGTTTAATTATTTTAGTCAAAACCGATTCTAGTCCCTTTTCCCTCTAAATGCGCTAGACATTTGGAAAAATTTTAGAATGGTCAAACATTAAATCATTTGCAATCGATCCTATACCCGAAGCGTATGGGACACGACGCATAATGTTTTATTTGCTATATTTTCAAAATTTGAATTGTGAAGAGGAATGCCGTAATCATAATCGAAATTTTAAGAACACACAATGTACCTTTGACTAAATTTATTAACATTCCACAACCTAAGTATAATATTCTCTCCCTTAATTATAGCAAAACAACTTTACAACCCTTACTACTTTGTAAGGTATGACTCTTGTTTTTCTATAATTAATATTGCCAACTTGCAATACTTTCCATAATAATCATACAATCATAACTTTTATGCTCCCACTATCATGATGATTACTATAAAACATAACACTTATGCTCCCACAAGCTTTGACATGTATTCATAAACATCTTAACTTTCAGAAAAACAATACTTATTGAATTTCTTAAGTTCATGTTTCTAATACTTAGTGCTTTGATAATCTTTTATCAAGGCTTCTTGAACTTATACACCTTTGCCTTCGATAGTTCATATGTGTGTCTAAACAATTAAGACTAATTGCCAAACCTCACAATTCAAATTATGGAAAGGGATACCGTAACCATAATCGAATTCGAGAATGCAATTTTACAATCACTATCTTCTTAAAATCTTTCTTAGTGAAAGCATTTCCTCACAATCATTTTCATGATGGAGGAAATCTTATGACACTTAGATTTAAACAGTGTATGTGTTCCTATCCATGTGAATTTGTTAAAACCAAAGTTTACGACAAATTCAAACTCATATCGACCGAACTTTCTTAATCTTGATTTCTTGCCTTATGGTAGCACAGCTGCCCACCATGTCTTCCAAGTAGTTAAGCAACTCACCCTTTCCTATCAATGTACCTTTCATTGATTAAGGTGCTTTGCCTTTTATGCGTTCAAAATGAGAATTCATAGAACTCACATGCATAATTAACTCAACTGGAATAGCACAGAAACAAAATAATGTCAACACGATAGGTTGTAAACCTTAACTCGTGTGCTAGTGATGATTGATAAGGTTTATTTGATTTGTTCTTGAAACTTTTCAAGACCATTAAGACTCCCAGTGACTCCTTGACATATAAGATTCTCTTGATAATAACCATTTCTTGACAAACGAATATTCAAGAGTTAGTGTATCTTTTATCAAAACACTTCATGAATTAATCCTAGTTGGTCTTTGTCTTATCTAAGACATCACAACTTTCCACATTTGATGAATGTTATAAACCTTTAATACTTTTCACTCATTGTCACAATCTTAACTTTAAGACTTGATATTGGAATGAAGTATGATTGACTTCTTGATTTAACCATTTCTTCAATCCTCGATTCCTCTTCTTAGACATACAATTGTACTAAGACTCACTTAGAGGATCAATTGAGATATGATTCTTAATCATTAAGACCTATCATAAAGCATAAAAGCTACTCTCCCTTCTTCTTAGAATGGAGAAACTTTTATCTTTCTGCCTACTTGATTCTTCTTATTTGTTTTGCTATTGATTTAAACTTTTTCAATCAATTCATAATTACACTTAATCTTGTAAGTATAATCATATTTACTAAACCTTTAGTAAATCATGATGAATATCATTGTTACTCTTATGGTGGACTTGATCAACACGCAACTTTGTGTGCTCGATCTCCTTCACTTGACACTTTGTCAATGAATTAGTCTAATTTCCAAATATGAAATTTCTCATTCATCGTGCAACCAAGTTGCATGATTCCAAGTTTCTGTCCAATTGAAACTTGGGCGATGAGAAACTCTCCTTATTTGGTAAATTCTCGACATTCCATAAATAACATAATAAGAACCAAATCCATTATAGAAACATTTTAACATCAATTTTTCATACACGCCATTGCAAGGATAAATAAATAAAATTTAGAATCAAAATTTATTTTATTGCGGAAAAATTTGCCCTTACAATGCAATTCATTGAAAAACTATGCTAATACATATTTCTTAGTAATCTAATTCTAACTCTAAGTAGTAGCTCAAGAATCTAATCTTCTAGAAATGCAATCGAAATCCATTCTTTCACGGTTAGATTCTGCTCACTTCTTCCTTTCTTTTCTTCGATCCTACAAAACATCAATTGTAATCTTATCACATTATGTATTAAGAATATAGAATAGAAGCTTAACAGAGTTAGTTAATTGATGTTACCTATATTAGAGCCATACGTTTCGACTCTCCCATCTCTTAGATCTCTTAGGTAAATAGGGCAGCTTCGTCTCCAATGCCCCTTCTCTTGGTGATAAAAGCAAATTGACTCTTTTGGAACGGGACATGGAACTACTTCAGACATTGCCTTTCTCTTATGATCAAACTTTTCGATCATAGTATGTCTTTCGTTGCCATTGTCTATATCCATAGAGGTCTTGAAGGCAGATTCACCAATCAACTTTGATTTTCTATTACGCCAAACCATTGCTGATTCAGTAGAAATAAGCATATAAGTGAGATCTATAAGGGTCACGTCGGAGTTCATCATATAGTACTCTCTTACGAACTCATTATATGATTTAGGAAGTGACTGAAGAACCCAATCAACAGCCATCTCCTCACAGACAACGGATCCCAACATTCTTAACGTATCAATGTGTGACTTCATCCCTAGAACGTGTGCACACACTGACTTTCCTTCTTTATGTTTACTTGCCAAAAGGGCTTGAGTGATCTTGAGCTTTTCAAGCCTTCGAACTTGTGGGTTAGGGAGAATAATTGGAGGAGGAGGAGGAAGTGAAGCATGATATCTTGTTCCTCGATCGAATCATGGAATATCATCTTCATGTAGAATGCTTGTTCCACGGGATTTGGGAAGACCATAGTTGTCAAACTTTGACATCTATAAAACGGGAGAAAACGAATTCAAGTTATTTGATAGAGTGAGTCCTTAGTAAATCACCCAAATGAAATACTAAGGCTAGGACCCAACACAATATTCCACAACTCGGGAGAGGGATGTCGTAACCCTAATTGCAGAACATTTGAAGGTAAGTGAATGACGATTCAATAATTTTCCACCATCAAAACGAAAAAAGAAAATTTAAGTTTTAAATCTATGAAAACTCCTAGATCCTTTGAGATTCATTGAACTTTCAATGGCATGTTTAAATCTCGATATGCCCCTCTTGTTTGTGACTGGGATGCTGAGGATCACAAAGCGGGTGTGAATAACCATGCAAACTTACATGGTGCCCCCACATGTTACAGTCACCTATTCGATGTGCCGGTAAACCACACACGCTCTACCGATCTATGACAAACATTGAGTCACCCTTTGCTACCTTTGCTTAGAACCATTTAGTGTGCCGGTAAACCACACACGCTCCACTAACGTCTTCGCAAGGGCACAAAGTGTAATTTCATGGAATTACATCAATTCACTTTGCCTAAGTAACTAAGATTAGGGATTTGTAAAACATTTAGTTACTTTTATATTTCATTATACTTATAATGGAAGGTTTCGTCCTATCCTACCCGTTCGGCTAACGACCTTCCACTAGTCAAGAGTGCGGTGGGTAAGAGTGGATACCCATTCAATCGCCATTTTATAGGCAATTTCCTTAAACACCCCTTATAGACCAGCTTCGTGAATGAGGCCTACTAACGGTAAGACTGACTTTTACTCATACATATATATATATATATATATAATGTTAGACTTTTAATGTTATATATATAGTATAGGGTGTATTTTAAACTTTTAAAATATTAGGTGGTCTAATTTAACAATTATACTTTTAATTCAATTAAATTGTAAACCTAAACTTTTATGGATTTATTAAACTTCTATTAATTATACACCTTAATTAATTAATAAAACCATAAGGGTGTGATTTGAACTTTTTCAAAACAATACTAGAGTTTTAGAATTTAACATTCCTAATTAAACTTTTAATCAACTTTTAAATTCCAAAACTTGAGGGCAAGTTTTGTAACATTTCAAGACATTAGGGTTTAGAATTTAAATATCCATCAAATTAAACTATTAATCAAAATTTAAATTCCAAAACTTGAGGGCAAGTTTTGAAACCTTTTTCAAAACATTAGGGTTTTAACTATTTAAATTTCAAAACAACAAAACTTTTGGGTTCAAATTTAAACTATAAAACCTAAAGGGAAACATATGAAACTTTTCAAAACAACAAGGATCAAATAACAAATAATCTTAATTAACATTTAATCACATAATTATCCATATTTGATTTATTTAATGATTTCTTGCAAAACAATCTATCAATTTGGTCAAAATAATTAATCAATTATCACATAAGGAAACAATTATCTTATTAATTGATAAATATCTTCAATTAGATCAAGAATATAGTCAAATATATCATAAAATCAGATTTATATTGATCTAATATGATAAGGTAACTATCCCAAGCAAAAAAAGCAAGAAATCCCGAGATATACTCCATCTGACGAGTTGACTCGTCGAGTCAAGCATGGACTCGTCGAGTCACCATGGACTCGGCCAATTCAGCTATGGACTTGGCGAGTCCAGCCTCCAGAAACCAAAAAATTAAATTTTTTAAACATATCAAGCATCAATACAATAGAAACCAGTCTAGGCTCTGATACCACTGATGGGTTTTGGTCATAAGACATCCTATGTGCTCATACAAACCCTAATGCTTGGATCTAGGTTTCTCTATTTTACATGCAAGTTATCCAAGACTATAAACCCTAATTCTAGCATTCAAATAATCATATTAACATGAGAATAGGTTTATAATGTTACCTAGATTGTTATGTAGCAATAACAATCCCAAATCTCCTTGTATTGACTTTGGAAGGCTTAGAGTCACAAGTGTCACTCCTCTAATGGCTTACAAACACCAAGAGAAAATGGAGAAGGTATAAAGAGAGAGGAGAGGTATAAGATTTCATCCCTAAGAAGCCTTGGGAAGGTCTTGTAACAACCCGTCATTTTAGGTCATTGAAAATCGAGTCTTGTAACCTTTTTGAAAAACTAATTAGAATATCATCGAAAAATGAAGTATTCAAAAGCTCTGTTTGGAGTACACTATGTAGTAGATATCGTCTTAAGGTTTCCAAGCATATAAAGAACACTAAAATCCGAGTTATAACGAAGAAGTTATGACCATTCTAAGTTTTCCGACAAAAACCGGCAATACGAAGTTACGTAAAAACACAAAGTTTCAATAAAATACTTTTTGCCCTTAGGTGTCTAAATGAAAGTCATAGATATCGTTAAACTACAAACGTACACAAAAAGAACGCCCAAATCGGACATCTTATGAAAAAGTTATGAATTTTTAACGAATTTTCTTACCCCGACCTTTTAAAAATAAATAATAAAAATAATTTCGGAATTTGCCAACCGAATCTAAACGAAAGTTGTAGATCTTAGTCTCACCTACGTGTGGATATAAAGAACGTCGAAAACGGAGTTCGTATGAAGGAGATATGAATTTTTGAAGTTTGACAAATAATTAATATATATATTTTTTTTAATGGAAAACTTCGGTATTATCCGAAATCTGAGTCACGCGAGTACGCCCTGCGTACACGAGTACGCCCAGCGTACTCAAGGCCTTGGTCCTGGTTCGTCCACGTCGCCCCCTATGCGAGCTGCGCCCCGTCCCATCCGAACTCCGGGGCAGTCGAGGACTCGGTCATGCATGACGCACGGGTACGCCCTGCGTACTGAGGCCTCTCAGCCCCCTATAAAAGGGATGCGAGGGTTCCAGGAAAACTTGATCATTTCCTCTCGTTCTTCTTGCATTTTGCCTCGTTTTCCGTGCCCGTGCAAACCCGAAGCCCTGGTCGCTTAGCTCAAGTTCCGGAGGTCATTTGTACTCCCGAGATTCCCGAGAATCCCGAGAAAATCCGCTTTTTCAAGCCCAAGTTCTGCTCGGTTTTCGTCACACTTTCTTCAATCTATCAAGTGAGTTCATACCCCCCTTCAAACACACTTTAAATACATTTTAAATACTTTTATACTCTTTTAGGGGGGGAATACAAGTAAACATACGGTTATTATCGTGTATTTTATAAAGCTTCACTTCACTAGTTTTTATCGAATAAATCACTTGGAATTTATTACTACTATGGAAAACTCTTGTCATACTTTGCATGCATTAGACTTATACAAAGTATATAGTGATTTCAAAGTTCCTTTCGTTGCTAAGCCGTTTTATACATTCTAAAAACTTATGATTTATGCTTTGTCAAACATTGTGAAAAGGGATAAACTTTGCATACAAAACCATTACTTTAATACAGACTTAGCTGAGAATCCATGAGACGTGTATATCTTCAAATACTACCTTCTTGTTAGAAAGTAATACTACAAGTCCTGTCTATAACCAGAGTCTCCCGTTAGGAGAACGTGTCAAATGTGTATAGATCAATACGGGAAGTCATGATCCCATGCCCTGACTGTTAGCTACAGTCCGTCCTTTGGGGTGACAGTTTGTCATAATGCTACGACGCCTGAAGAACGTCGCTACAGGCATATTATGTTTAGTATGGTTATAAAACTCATCGGATATACAATTATTATAGTACTTCTGATTGATGAACGAGTAGCTATTAAAACTTTTCTTTATCTAACAAACTGAAATCTTCTGATAGGTTTATTATATAAATCTATGTTTAAAATCTTCTAAAGCATGTGGTTTGCTTCCAATTTTAGTCTTGGACATTAAACAAACTATTACTTTAGGAAAATATGGGATTTTCCTGTATACAAACCTAACAACTATTAGGAAAATAAGGGATTTTCTTGGTTCAACTATCTACATTTTTCAACATAAATACTCTCATGCATTTCATACTTTTATAAGAAAATAAGGGATTTTCTTGGAAAATATACACTCATTTTGGAATGGCATTCAATGTTTCTAAACCACTTACGAACTCACCAACTTAATTGTTGACACTTTCTCTTTGAAATAACTTGTATTCTCAAGGAACCGCTAAGCAGGTTGGAAATCAACTTTTGGGAATTAACGCGCTGGTGTTAATTATTTCTTTTTAAAAGATGTTTATGTAGTTATCTTTTGAACATGTAATGAATACTGTTATGTAAACACTTTTAAAACCCTTATTTATGTATGGTGGTGTGTACTTTCCTTTCTATGAACTGTTATGATACTGAATATGACGTCCTCCGCCCCCGAACGTTTCCGCCGTTCTGGTTTGGGGGTGTGACAGATTGGTATCAGAGCTTTGTTTATAGGGAATTAAGTATATCAAAACCATTTCTTTTTTGTATACAACTATAAACTCAACTGGGCAAAAACACTCTGAGAAGAGTCATACTTTTAAAATTAATTTTATTTAGTTTTTAAGGTAAGCATGCACTCATTTCATACTAATAACAGTTTCATATCGGATAATTTTAGAAGTATTATAAATAAGTTGTGTAGTACAGGTACGCCTTGGGACATGTAATCGGAACTGGGAAGAATATAGCCCGATCAACTATATTTGTCCGAGAGTCGACTAACATATGCCAAGGAGTGTCTGCAGTGGACAACAATTTTAAAACTTACCAAAAGCACATCATTACATAATACTAAGGGAGTTTTTGTGTTGTCATCAGCCATTAAACTTAAGGGTAAATTTCATGTGCTCTAGCTTATAGTAAATTCTTAACCCTATTCTCGTACAGACTCAATGGCTGGATTCCATCACCCTAATGACCCCTACTACCCCAACCAAGGTAATGGAGGACGGATCGAAGAAGATCATGTAGAAGACGAAGAGCCTATAGAGTTGGAGGAAGGAGATGAATCTGGTACATATTCGGAGCCAGAAGTTATCAATCCACCGATCCCACAATCTCCCATCCACGTGAGGAACTTCCAAGGACCTACTCCTGTGTGGGGAAGTCACCTCCACCATTGGAGCCAACAACAAAGCTTACGCCCTCCCTACGGCATGTGCCAAGACTTCTATGATGTCAGAGGCGGGGGATCAGCAGACCGAGCACTTCCAGTCATGGTTGGCAAACTAGCCAACCAGTGCTATTAATCCGGAGTTCAAGCCAACCGGATCCGCGAGGTCAATGTGGAAGTGCAAGTGCACACTTCCGATATCCGCCGTTTGGACAAGTTGCAAGGGTATGGCCTAGAACGCACTAATGCCCTCCAAGAACAAATGAATGCAGCGATCGCAGCAATAGCGGAGATAAGGGAACGACAAGCCGCATTTGATAGGCGCCTCATGGAGTCAAAGCGGTCCGACACGGAGTCAAGCTCCAAGCGCAAACCACGCCGCAAGTAGTACTTGCCCGACTCTCAAATTTTGTTATAAATTAGGACTTCGGATAAAAGTATTATTTTCTTTAAAATTTTCTGTAAACGGAGACCTTTAGAAAGGTCAAAAACTTTTGTCTAGACTCGGATGTAACACAACTATATGTTTAATATATATAGGGCATATCTCTTTCTTGTTTTAATTATGTGTAGTTCGTTCAATTCATAAGTACATCTATTCAAACTTTATTTTCAAGCTCAAAACCCTGTGTTGGCCAAACCAAATTCTTAAACTATTAAAAGTTAACTCAATATCATCCAACTCGCAACCACCGAAACTTATAATATCTCATTCTTTTTCTTTTGGCAGCGCGATGTCTCCTCGTAGATCAACACGTACAAACGCAACCCCACCACCACCTCCACCACTAACTTATGATTCGGTCATGGTCCAGGCTGCTATCACAGCAGTAGTAACAGCAGCTCTCTCGCAAATAAACTCCAATGCAAATGGAGGAACAGGAAGCAGCACGAATCATTCCAATCGTGGCACCAGCCAAGGTCAAGTAAGGGAATGTACCTACAAGGAGTTCTCCAACTCAAAGCCAAAGACTTTTAATTGCATTGGAGGAGTCATTGCGCTAATGCAATGGTTCGAAAAGACCAAAACAGTCTTCGAGATCTGCTCATGCCAAGAAACAAGCAAGGTTAAGTTCGCTGCTTGCACCTTCATAGATCGAGCCCTCACTTGGTGGAAAAGCCATGTGAATTCGGTGATGCTCACTGTCGCCAATGCCATGAGTTGGGAGGATCTGAAGGTTCTACTACTGGAAGAATACTGCCCAAGGGGCGAAGTGCAAAAGCTTGAGCAGGAGCTCTGGAATCTGAAAATGGCTGGGTTTGATCTAGTCGCCTACACAGCTAGGTTCAACGACCTCGCTGCATTGTGCCCTACCATGGTCAACCCATAATCAAAGAAGGTTTAAAGGTACATTTGGGGGTTGTCACCCCAGATTCAAGGGCATGTCCTAGCTTCCAACCCTATTACCTACAACAGCGATAAACGCCTGGCTCAGCGACTCATCGACCACGGAGTAAAACAGGGTACCATTGCAGCAACCGCAAATCCATCTAAGGAGGCTCAGGGCCAGAGTAGGCCTTGGAACAAGAGGAGGGGACAAACCCTCCAGGAAAACCCCAAGAAACAACAAGTAGTAGCGACCCACGCTATTACTGTACCTACCAACTCTGCCCCCACAAGCTCATACAATGGGAAACTTCCTAAGTGCAACCAATGCAACTTCCACCACCACGGTCCTTGTCGTGATCTGCAATGAACCAGGTGCAATAAGAAGGGACATACAGCCCGCTACTGCAAAGAGCCAACCCAACAATCCACCCCCACTGCTAATACCGGAGTAAGTCGCGCCTGCTTTGAGTGCGGAGACACGGGGCACTACCGCAGGGACTACCCGAAGGCAAACAACAGGAATACCGGCGGAAAGGGCCGGGTTTTCGCAATAGGACAAGATGAAGCCGTTGCGGACCCTACTGTTGGTACGGGTACGTTTCTTCTCGATAACTCGTATGCATGCATTTTGTTTGATAGTGGAGCGGAAAGGAGTTTTGTGAGTCACGACTTTAAAGGCCTGCTAAAACCAATACCACAATCATTAAGTGAACCGTTCATAGTAGAAATGGCCAACGGGAAAACCGAAGGCACTAAAGAGATATACTTAAACTGCACCCTAACTCTAAACGATAATCCCTTTTCAATCAGCCTCATGCCAGTCTCGATTAAGAGTTTCGATGTCATCATTGGCATGGATTGGCTGAGTTCTCATCATGCGGACATTTTATGTTACGATAAGGTCGTTCGCCTTAATCTACCAACCGGCAAAACTTTCATTGTCTTGGGTGACAAACCCAGTACCACTCTTCGTATCATCTCAAGTATCCAAGCTCAGAAGTGCCTACGCAAGGAGTGTCACGCGTTTTTGGCACATGTTTTAGATGTGAAACGCGAAGTCCAGGACGTCAAGAATGTGCCCGGCGTATGCGATTTTCCCGATGTTTTTCCCGAGGACCTTCCGGGAATACCACCCGCGAGACTAGTCGAGTTCAGAATCGATCTGGTTCCCGGAGCTACCCCAGTAGCCAATGCACCCTATCGATTAGCCCCGACAGAGATGCAGGAGCTATCCAGCCAACTGAATGAGCTACATGGAAAAGGATTCATCAGGCCGAGCTTCTCGCCATGGGGAGCACCCGTGTTGTTCGTGAAAAAGAAGGATGGATCATTCAGGATGTGCATCGACTACCGAGAACTCAACAAACTTACCATCAAGAACTGATACCCCCTACCCCGAATCGACAACTTATTCGACCAACTCCAAGGAGCCAATTATTTCTCCAAGATCGATCTGAGGTCGGGATATCACCAGCTGCGAGTCCTGGAGAGTGATGTTCCCAAGACAGCCTTACGAACGAGATACGGACATTACGAGTTCGTAGTGATTCCGTTCGGACTAACCAATGCCCCGGCCGTATTCACAGATCTAATGAATCAGGTATGTCGTCCATTCTTGGATAAATTTGTGATAGTATTCATAGACGACATACTCATTTATTCAAAGAATAAAGAAGAGCATAGTCAACAACTGAGACAAGTTTTAGAGACGTTACGGACTGAGAGACTTTATGCAAAATTCTCAAAATGTGAGTTTTGGATTAGAAAGGTGGACTTCCTCGGTCATGTGGTCAGCAAGGAAGGAATCCACGTGGACCCATCAAAAATCAAGGCTATCAAAAACTGGTATGCACCAACTACACCAACAGAGATTCGCCAATTTCTAGGCCTTGCTGGTTATTATCGAAGGTTCATTCAGAATTTCTCCAGCATCACAAAGCCTCTTACCGCTTTAACCCAGAAAGGTGTGACCTACAACTGGGGAGAAAAGCAAGATACTGCATTTCAGACTTTGAAACAGGTCCTTTGCAGTGCACCCATCCTTTCTCTTCCAGAGGGGACCGACGATTTTGTGGTGTATTGCGATGCTTCGAAGCAAGGGCTGGGCTGTGTACTAATAAAGGGGGTAAAGGTTATTGCATATCCCTCACGACAACTGAAAACGCATGAGGTCAACTACACCACTCATGACTTAGAACTTGGAGCGGTGGTCTTCGCTCTTAAAATCTGGAGGCACTACCTATACGGTACCAAGTGCACTATCTTTACAGACCACAAGAGCCTCCAACACATCTTCGACCAGAAGGAGTTAAACATGAGACAGCAACGTTGGGTTGAATTGCTCAACGACTACGAATGTGAGATTCACTATCATCCGGGGAAGGCAAACGTCGTGGCCGATGCCCTTAGTCGTAAGGAGTACTCTGGCCGAAGAGTGAATTCATTAGCCATGTCGATCCATTCGCACCTATCAGCACAAGTCAAGGAAGCTCAAATAGAGGCCTTGAAACCCGAAAACATGACAGAAGAGACCCTTAGGGGAATGCACAAGAACTTAGAAATCAAGAGTGACGGAGCACGCTACCTCATGAACCGAATCTGGACACCCAAGTTTGGTGGATTCAGAGAGGTAGTTATGAGCGAGGCACACAAGACTCCATACTCCGTACACCCAGGGTCAGATAAGATGTATCTAGATCTCAAGCAACTCTACTGGTGGCCAAACATGAAAGCAGAGATTGCTACCTATGTGAGCAAGTGTTTGACTTGCGCCAAGATAAAAATAGAACACCAGAAACCCTCAGGTCTACTCCAACAACCTGAAATACCTGAGTAGAAATGGGAGCAGATTTCCATGGACTTCATAACAAAACTACCCAAAACTCAGGGTGGCCAAGATACTATTTGGGTAATCGTCGACAGATTAACCAAGTCCGCTCATTTCTTACCAATCAAGGAAACTGATAAAATGGAAAAGCTATCGAGAACCTACATCCGAGAGATCGTACGACTTCATGGAGTGCCAATGTCTATCATCTCTGACAGAGAAAACATATTCACTTCAAGATTCTGGCAATCATTGCAAAAATCCATGGGAACAAGATTGGACATGAGTATAGCCTATCACCCCCAAAGTGACGGACAGAGTGAGAGGATGATCCAAACCTTGGAATACATGTTGCGAGCATGTGTAATCGAATTTGGTAAGGCATGGGATGTTCACTTACCTTTGTTCGAGTTCTCTTATAACAATAGTTATCATACTAGTATCAAGACTGCTCCATTTGAAGCCCTTTACGGCCGTAAGTGCAGATCACCTCTGTGCTGGACGGAAGTGGGCGACACGCAATTGGCAAAAGGTCTAGTCCCTGATAGCACCTTCACTGGTCCGGAGATCATCAGAGAAATGACTGAAAAGATCGTGCAAATACGAGAATGACTGAAATCCTCAAGGGATAGGCAAAAGAGCTATGCCGACAAAAGACGTAAACCCTTGGAATTTCAGATTGGCGACCGTGTACTACTGAAGGTCTCACCCTGGAAGGGCATGATACGCTTTGGAAAACGTGGGAAGCTAAATCCTAAGTACATTGGACCCTTCGAAATCATTTCAAGAGTTGGTCCAGTGGCCTACAAACTCCGACTTCCAATTGAGCTTAACAAAGTACATCCAGTATTCCACGTATCGAACCTGAAAAAGTGTTTGTCCGACGAAACACTTGTAATTCCACTCGATGAAATCGAACTAAATGAAAATCTTAACTTTGTGGAAGAACCCGTCGAGATCATGGATAGGGAAGTTAAACGAACTAAACAGAGTCGCATTCCAATAGTAAAGGTCCGATGGAATGCTAAGAGGGTACCTGAGTTCACGTGGGAACGAGAAGATCAAATGCAACAGAAGTATCCACACCTCTTCCTCAGCCCCTAAAACTTTTCTTTTGTATTAAAATTTCGGTACGAAATTCCCTCTAACGGGGGGATGATGTAACAACCCGTCATTTCAAGTCATTGAAAATCAAGTCTTGTAACCTCTTTGAAAAAGTAATTACAATATCATCAAAAAATGAAGTATTCAAAAGCTCTGTTTGGAGTACACTATGTAGTAGATATCGTCTTAAGGTTTCCAAGCATATAAAGAACACTAAAATCCGAGTTATAACGAAGAAGTTATGACCATTCTAAGTTTTCCGACAAAAACCGGCAATACGAAGTTACGTAAAAACGCAAAGTTTCAATAAAATACTTTTTGACCTTAGGTGTCTAAATAAAAGTCATAGATATCGTTAAACTACAAACGTACACAAAAAGAACGCCCAAATCGGACATCGTATGAAAAAGTTATGAATTTTTAACGAATTTTCTTACCCCGACCTTTTAAAAATAAATAATAAAAATAATTTCGGAATTTGCCAACGGAATCTAAACGAAAGTTGTAGATCTTAGTCTCACCTACGCGTGGATATAAAGAATGTCGAAAACGGAGTTCGTATGAAGGAGATATGAATTTTTGAAGTTTGATAAATAATTAATATATTTTTTTTTAATGGAAAACTTCGGTATTATCTGAAGTCTGAGTCACGCGAGTACGCCCTGCGTACACGAGTACGCCCAGCGTACTCAAGGCCTTGGTCCAGGTTCGTCCACGTCGCCCCCTATGCGAGCTACGCCCTGTCCCATCCGAACTCCGGCGCAGTCGAGGACTCGGTCATGCATAACACACGGGTACTCCCCGCGTACGCCCGTACACCCCGCATACCGAGGCCTCTCAGCCCCTTATAAAAGGGATGCGAGGGTTCTAGGAAAACTTGCTCATTTCCTCTCGTTCTTCTTGCGTTTTTCCTCGTTTTCCGTGCCCGTGCAAACCCGAAGCCCTGGTCGCTTAGCTCAAGTTCCGGAGGTCGTTCGTACTCCCGAGATTCCCGAGAATCTCGAGAAAATCCGCTTTTTCAAGCCAAAGTTCTGCTTGGTTTTCGTCACACCTTCTTCAATCTATCAAGTGAGTTCATACCCCCTTCAAACACACTTTAAATACATTTTAAATACTTTTATACTCTTTTAGGGGGGAATACAAGTAAACATACGGTTATTATCGTGTATTTTATAAAGCTTCACTTCACTTGTTTTTATCGAATAAATCACTTGGAATTTATTACTACTATGGAAAACTCTTGTCATACTTTGCATGCATTAGACTTATACAAAGTATATAGTGATTTCAAAGTACCTTTCGTTGCTAAGCCATTTTATACATTCTAAAAACTTATGATTTATGCTTTGTCAAACATTGTGAAAAGGGATAAACTTTGCATACAAAACCATTACTTTAATACAGACTTAGTTGAGAATCCATGAGACGTGTATATCTTCAAATACTACCTTCTTGTTAGAAAGTAATACTACAAGTCCTGTTTATAACCGGAGTCTCCCGTTAGGAGAACATGTCAAATGTGTATAGATCTATACGGGAAGTCATGATCTATACGGGAAGTCAAATATGGGATTTTCCTGTATGCAAACCAAACAACTATTAGGAAAATAAGGGATTTTCTTGGTTCAACTATCTACATTTTTCAACATAAATACTCTCATGCATTTCATACGTTTATAGGAAAATAAGGGATTTTCTTGGAAAATATACACTCATTTTGGAATGGCATTCAATGTTTCTAAACCACTTACGAACTCACCAACTTAATTGTTGACACTTTCTCTTTGAAATAACTTGTATTCTCAGGGAACCGCTAACCAGGTTGGAAATCAACTTTTGGGAATTAACGCGCTGGCGTTAATTATTTTTTTTTAAAAGATGTTTATGTATTTATCTTTTGAACATGTAATGAATACCGTTATGTAAACACTTTTAAAACCCTTATTTATGTATGGTGGTGTGTACTTTCCTTTCTATGAACTGTTATGATACTGAATATAACGTCCTCCGCCCCCGAACGTTTCCGCCGTTCTGGTTTGGGGGTGTGACAGGTCTGGACGAAATCATGAGCCAAAGGGGGTTTATATAGGTGTAGAGATAGGGTTTCAGTCCTTATCCTTATCTAGTTGCTTGCTTACCAAGCAACCCATAAGATAAGCCTTGAATCCTTATCATAGTCGAATTCTAAGACCCTTATCACCTCAAATTCGTCCAAACTATCCATAAGATAATCCTTACCTTATTTTGTAACTATCACATAATTACAATTCAGCCCCTCTAGTTTAATTAATTACATTTGATCACAAAATTAATTCTTAATTAATTATTGACCCATATTAATTAAACAAATATGATTTCTCATTTAATATATTATTCTTATAACATATTAATAAATCATAATAACCTCTCTCTCTATTTATTTCTCCAATCAAGTTGCTTTGGTGAAGGCAACCCAAAAGGACCATGCACCATCGGGTCAAGTACATACCAAAATAGTTATGGACTTAGACACTAATCCAACAAAATATGCCAGGCAGCCCATGGCGTGGTTAAAAGGTGACCTCAGCATGGTGGGCATGTTCATCGTGATGGTCATGGTCTAGTTAGACCACGACGTAGCCAGTGTCTTGCAACATCGTGGTTGGCATTGACCGTTGATCGTTCATTTTTGACCAAGCTTTACTTCTGTTAATTTTTAGTAAAAGGACATCTTATATCACATAGTTAAGGGTAATATGGTCTACCCTAAACAAAGAAGTTAAAGGAGGAAACTCACTAGACAAATTGGTTAGATTTCATAGCTGAATTATTGAATAGCGTTAATTATCCGTGTAGTGGTTTGAGACTGCATCGGTACCTCTTAGCTTTTTGTGAGGACTTATCGTATTGGTATTTGAGGTAAGTTCTCGTGAACTTACTTACTATGTAGATTATATGTTGTGTGCTAGATATACTAGAGATACACATGTTGGACGGAATCTAATGTATTCAGGATCATTATAGACAAAATCTATGTAGATTATGGTCAGTTATGTTAGCATGCTAATTAGATTTTTATTCCAGTTGTTATGTCTATGTGTTTAGTTATGCTTTATGTGTAAGGTTTAGAGTGCATATCTTTTATATAGTAGATAAGTTTTGTGATTATTCACTAAGCCGTAGGCTTACAATTTCTACTTTTGTTTAGTTACAGGTCCTTTAGGTGTGAAGGGGGAGGAGTTGGCTTGATTTGGGGGATATGTACGTTCACAGGGGTGACACATGTTTATGATGTTTACTTTTTTTAGGAAGTTTCAAAACTAAAAATCAATTTCCCTATTTTGATTATGTTTATGATACATTGGTTGTTTTTTTGCCATGGTTTAAAACTCTTATTTTGGAAATGATATGTTTGATTTTCAAAAACAAATGAAGGGTATTTTTGGGTTGTTACAATTTGGTATTAGGGAAATGGTTTGAGTGAATTAAACATGCTTTCAGTGTATTTAGACTCTAAGCACTGTGAGTTTTCAAATAAAGAATTTTCTTAATGGGAAAGGTTTGAAAATATAAGTGCATGAAGTGACATATGCCTCGAGGAAGAGAATGCAGATCGTCCAAGTCATCTGAGCTCCACGATTAGTTAATTCAGTTATATGCATTTATTCAATAGATTTATTTGCTTTATGTGACATTGTATGCAATCAGTATGTGCTCTCATGATGTGATCTAGGAATTCCTCTTTGATGATACGTAGTTTGTATGAGATAACTACACATAATTAGGATTATGTAGATTCATAAATTTTTATTTGGCATTACTTGTTGTTTCTTGTTTGGTTGTGTATTTAGGGTAGAATCAATCTTTCAATGCTTGTGTAGTCCATTAAATCATGTGTGCTTGTTTATACAAATTGTGTTTCGCTTAAGAAGGACGATAGATTATGTTTAGCAGGAAAATAGAAGATGTAATGAATATTAGTAATGAATACTAAATAAGGAAACTTTGTGTGATCTCCAAGGGTAATTACTATGTGACATCCCCAAAATCACGGCCAGAAAAGACCGATTTTGTTTATGCTTTGTTTAAAAATCAGAGTAACATTTTAAATAAAAGTGTTGCGGAATTTGTCCCAAAAAAAAATATGATAAAGATTTATCAAAAGCATTTCCATAGAAATGTATTTCAATAAAAGACTTGGGATGTCATGTTCGTACAGATCAAAAGCATAAACAGTACAATATAAGCCTTACTACATTATTTCATATCTACAGGCCTATATCCGTAATCCCTCGTCCAAAACATCACATCTATGCTCATGTGCCACTACCTGTAATACATAAAACTGAGTGGGTCAGGCTTGGGAGCCTGGTGAGCACATAGGGTTTTCAACCCACAATAAATAAATTTATTAATTTCATCAATCAACAATAACCCGATTACTCGTTCCCGTTGTCCTCACTTTACGTCCCTAAACACCTATCATAAGGGACCTAGCCTAAGGATCATCATTGGGACGGACACTACTACTAAGGGATTCCTCAGCCATAAATGCCCTAAAGGCAACCATGTGGGGGATGGAGTACACCGGTGAACACATCGTTCACAAACACCTACAGGTTGCGAGTCTGCTAGTGTTCCACTGGACTGTCTAGAAGAGTCCGTGGTCGTCATCCATACTCTGCTAGATGACAGAATCAACAACATCAACATCGAAGCCTCTCATCATTTTATCACACATCACCTATTACATCTACCCATGTTTTACCCTAACATTTTCGTAGATATAAAATACATATACAGTTTAAATCATTGAAAACATGTATAACAACATTCATCCAGCATAGATAGCAAGTATTCAGATAATATGCACACATAGCACGTAATTTATATAAAATACTTCATATCTATGTGTAAGCTAAAAGTAACTATGCACTCACCTGCTTCGGTGGTGACTCAGAACTCGGACAGTGCTTCGATACTCTCAAAACGATATTCCTTCGATAAAACCTAGTATCGATACCACTAGGGTTTAGTTTAACGATAACCGCGACAAATTAATTAGTCCGAGTATTATTAAGCGTTAATAATACTCGATATAACTCATAATAATAGCCCAAATATTTATTTTAAGGACCTAATAACATTCCTATAATTATTTGAAAGCTATATTAAAAATTGCGTAAGCGTAGCACACTTACAACGAATTTTATCGAGAACTGGGACTTAATTGGAGCAGCGTTTCGAAACCGAAAAACTCCTTTTTCTCGGGACTCCGGGAGCCTCGGGGCTTCCCAAGGGTGCTAAGGGGCTTAACTAGGGCTTAGGGGGGTTTATAGCACTTTGAGAGAGAAAGAAGTTAGAGAGAGAAGTGAAAAAGGTGTGAAAAATGAAGAACCATCGGCCCCCTTTTATAGCCATGCGAGGCCTCGGTACGTTGGGCGTACCTCGGACCTACGTGGGGCGTAGCCATCGGATAAGAGCGCCTGATCGACTCCAGCTGTTAGCCACTTCGGACCGGAAAAGACCGAGGTTACGCGGGGTGTTCCGGATCTCGTACGCGAGGCGTAGGGCGAGGCTTCGTGGCATGATCCGAAGCGAGATCTGAGACCTTCATCGGACGGCCCACAACGCGCCACGTCACCAGTCTCGCACCAGTTTTCATATTTTCATACTTCAACTTTAAAAATTCATAACTTTCTCATACGAACTCCGTTTTTGACGTTCTTTATATCCACGCGAAGGTGGGAACGTACTCTACAACTTTCGTTTAGACTTCGTCGGCTAATTTTGGCTCGATTTTAAATTTTATATTATTAACGGGCCGGGAGACGATTGGCCCGTTAAATCCTCATAACTTCTTCATCCGACATCCGTTTTCGCCCATCTTTTTCTCATTACGCTACTCTCAACGAGATCTTCGATTCTCGTTTAGGTCGTGTCGGCTAACAACCGCTCGATCTAATATTCGAATTTTGGGTTGTACACTGCTATTCCGAAACTTCGAAAAATCATAACTTCTTCACACAAAGTCAGATTTGGGCGTTCTTTTTATCGATGCTCTTAGTGTAACATATTCTACGAATTTCGTTTAGATTGCTAAGGCTAAATCTCGCTCTATCGTAAATTCAGTATTCACGCTTCCTGGTATCGTGCCGGTTCTGTCACGAGACTTCGACGGGTCATAACTTCTTCGTTATAACTCGGATTTTGGCATTCTTTATATGTACGGAAACCTTGAGACATATTCTACAACTTTATGTAGAGATATCGAGCTTATCTCACACTTTAATTTTGACGCTTATTTTTTTATTCTTTATTAATTATACGCTTATAATTAAACAATAAACACATAATTCACATAATTCTCAAATATTTCTTCTTTATTACTTCAAAAAGAGTTACAAGAGTTGACCTAGACTATTACATTGACAAAAATGCTTAGCCCTGAAACCCGGGCGTTATAATTCTCTCCCCCTTAGGATGATTCCGTCCCGGAATCATGCATCAGCAAACAGATGTGGATAGCGACTCATCATGTTATCCTCTGTTTCCCAAGTGAGATTCGGCCCATTCGAATGTTTCCATCAGACTAGCACCAAGTCAACCATCTTGCGTCATAACTTCTTAGTCTTACGGTCAACAATTGCCTCAGGCTCCTCGATCAGCCTTTTGTTCTCATCCATCCTTAACTCCAAGATTGGAATTATGTCGGGAACATCTCCCGTGAATTTCCTCAAATAACACACATGGAAGGTTTTATGAATACCATCGAGTTCTTCGGGCAATTCCAGCTTGTAAGCTTGGTTCCCAATCTTCTGAAGAACTTTGAACGGTCTAATAAACCTTGGACTCAACTTTCCTCGTTTCCCAAATCGTATAAGTCCCTTCCACAGTGAGACTTTAAGTAAAACGGAATCCCCAACTTCGAAGGTTATCGGTCGTCTTTTCTTGTCAGCATAGCTCTTCTGACGATCCTGAGCTGCTAACATTCTTTCCCTAATCACCTTCAACTTCTCAGCAGTCTCATGGACTATCTTGGGGCCCATAAACTGCTTCTCTCCAGCTTCAAGCCAACAAGACGGCGTACGACACTTCTGTCCATACAAGGCTTAATAAGGTTCCATCTTGATGCTCGAGTGAAAACTATTGTTGTGCGAAAATTCTACCAGAGGTAAGTGCTCATCCCAATTCCCTTGGAATTCGAGGGTACATGCTCTCAGCATATCTTCCAACGTCTGAATTGTTCTTTCGCTTTGACCATCAGTTTGCGGATGGTAATCAGTACTTAAACACAACTTTGTACCCAACTCCTCTTGTAGACTCCTCCAAAACCTCGATGTGAAACGACTATCACGATCTGATGCAATTGTTCGAGGGACACCGTGAAGTCTTACAATTTCCTTCACGTAAGCATTTGCGAGCTTATCCATAGACCACTTCTCGTTGGCTGCTATGAAGTGTGCACTCTTGGTGAAACGATCCACGACTACCCAAATCATGTCGTGACCGTTCTTCGTTCTGGGCAGTTTAGTCACAAAATCCATGGTGATCTCTTCCCATTTACCCATGGGTACAGGTAAAGGTTCTAAACTCCCAAACGGTTTTTGATGTTGTGCCTTAACTCTCGCACATGTCACACACTCGGCCACATACTTTGCGACATCGAGCTTCATCGTCGGCCACCAGTAGTAGGGTTTTAGGTCCCTATACATTTTAGTGCTACCGGGATGAATTGAGTACATGGTCTTGTGTGCTTCTTCCATCAGAAGATCTCTTATTCCTCCCGTCTTAGGTACCCAAATTCGATCTTGGAATACCTTCAGTCCTCGACTGTTTGTACCGAACACTAACGTTCTTCCCAAACGTTCTTCCTTTCGGTCATTTTTCTCTAAAGCTTCTTCTTGAGCTTTCCTGATACTTTCCACAATCGTCGAGACGACTTCAATTCTTAACGCTCTTGGCCTTTTCCTTTCAAGATTGACTTTCCGACTGAGAGCATCAGCAACAATATTTGCTTTACCTGGGTGGTAAAGTATCTCACAGTCGTAGTCCTTGAGAAGTTCTAGCCAGCGTCGTTGCGTCATGTTCAACTCATTCTGATTAAAGAGATACTGGAGACTCTTATGATCAGTGAAGAGCTTGCACTTCGTGTCGTAGAGGTAATGCCTCCATATTTTTAAGGCAAATACTACCGCTGCCAACTCCAGATCATGAGTGGGGTAGTTCTTTTCGTGCTCTTTCAATTGTCGAGATGTGTATGCTATCACCTTTTCTCTTTGGGTCAAAACACAACCCAACCCGACTCCAGATGCATCCTTATAAACCGCGAAATCTTCGACTCCATCGGGTAGAGAAAGTATCGGTGCTTCACATAACTTCTTCTTTAGCTTCTCGAATGCCTCATCGTGCTTCTCGAATGCCTCATCGTGCTTCTCACTCCACGTATACGTAGCTCCTTTATGAGTCAAAGTTGTTAATGGAGCAGCTATCGAAGAAAAGCCTTGGATAAATCGTCGATAATATCCGGCTAATCCTAGAAAGCTTTGAATCTTCGTGGGACTTTTCGGACGTTCCCACTTCATCACAGCCTTGATCTTTGCGGGGTCAACCATTATTCCCTCCTGGTTAACAACATGACCCAAGAATTGGACTTCCCGTATCCAAAAGTCGCATTTGGAGAACTTTGCGAAAAGCTTCTCCTTCTTTAACACTTCTAATACTTCCCGTAGATGCTTGCCATGCTCCACTTGGCTTTTCGAGTAGATGAGAATGTCGTCGATGAACACTATTACGGATTTATCGAGGAATGGTTTACAAACCCTGTTCATTAAATCCATGAATGCTGCTGGAGCATTGGTTAGTCCAAACGACATAACCAAGAACTCATAGTGTCCATATCTCGTTCTGAATGCAGTCTTCTTGATATCCTGATCTCTTACTTTCAGCTGATGATATCCTGACCTAAGATCGATCTTTGAGAAGTAGCTCGAACCTTGCAGCTGATCGAATAGGTCATTAATCCTCGGCAATGGATACTTGTTCTTCACTGTTGCCTTATTCAGCTCTCGGTAGTCTATATACATTCTCATACTTCCGTCCTTCTTCTTCACGAATAACACCGGAGCTCCCCAGGGTGATGAACTAGGTCAAATGAAACCGTTGTCCAACAGCTCCTAAAGTTGCGTCATGAGCTCCTTCATCTTCGTCGGTGCTAATCGGTAAGGTGCTTTTGCTATCGGTGTCGTTCCTGGTAACAAGTCGATACGAAACTCCACTTGTCTATCAGGTGGTAATCCAGGAAGATCTTCGGGAAAGACTTTAGGATAATCACACACAACCGGTATATTTTGCACCTCTTTCTTTTCCTTCTTAGCATCGATTACGAATGCCAAGTATGATGCACATCCTTTGGACAAACATTTCCTGGCTTTCATCAGGGAGATGATTCCAGAATTCACTCTGCGTTTGTCCCCGTACACCATAAATGATTCCTTTCCGGGTGGGTTTACCCTTACTATCTTCTTTCGACATTGAATCTCAGCATCGTTGGCGCTAAGCCAATCCATACCCAAAACGATGTCAAAACCGTTTAACTCTATGGGTAATAGCTCTTCGTGGAATTCGTTTCCGTTTAGGTCGATGACGATGTTCCTAATATGATTACTAACAGGTACGAATTTGCCACTGGCAACTTCTACAATCAGGGCATTATCTAGTTTTTCTACAGGCAATGCTAATTTCCCACCAAATTTATGCGACACAAAGGAGTAGTTGGCTCCGGAATCAAATAGTATATTTGCAGGCAAACCATTTACAAGAAAGGTACCTGAAGCGACGTCTGCTGCCTCCTTCGCAGCCTCGAGCGTCATCTGGAAGGCTCTCGCCTTCGGTCTCGGTGGTATGTTCGGTCTTCCTGCCTCCTTCTTTTCGGGCAATCCCTTGAAATGTGCCCCTCCTCGTTGCACTCATAACAGACCTTCTTAGTGAACGTGCATTCGTTGGCGTAGTGCCCAGGCTTTCCGCATTTGTAACAAGTGACCCCTCCGTCACACTTCCCAGAGTGCTTTTTCTTGCACTTGTCACACCACTTCGCTTCTGATCCTCCTCCTCTCGAACCAGACTTTGAGATTCTACCCTTCTTACCGGACCTTGAGGATCCGTCAAATTTCCTTTTCCCTCCCACTTCCGCTCTCTCCAGACCCTTCTCTCGTATCTGGGTCTCCACACTCTTAGCAGCCCAGATGGCGACTTTCAAAGTGGTAGTTTGCTTGACCATTAGACCGAAGTCCGCTGGTAATCCGAGGGCAAATTTGTTAACCTTGGAGAGTTCAGTTGGGATGAGGTGAGGAACAAGCTTCATTTTCTCAGTAAAGCTTGCAGCGTATTCAGTAACGCTCATTCTTCCCTTCTTCAGATTCTGGAATTCGTTGTTGATTTCCAGAAGATCCTGCTCAGAGCAGTATTGCATCTTCAACTATACCAGAAAATCCTCCCATGACATCTTGCTTGCTTCACCTTTGGGCATTGAGTCAGCTAGTAGCTTCCACCAGCTTAGTACTCCAGATTTCAACAAAGGAACCGCAAGAGCGGTCTTCTGCCTATTGCTAAACTCGCAACTCTCAAACATCGTCTCCATCTCAGAGATCCAGTTCATGACTTCCACCGGCGTCGGGCTTCCAGATAGAATCGGTGGCTTGGATGCCATGAAATCCTTGTATTTGCATCCACGTCCGTCATTTCCTCCATCCTGGTGGTTTTGCCTAACTATTGGTGGGTTGGCTTGACCAACAGTCCCACTATAGTTTCCCTCCTCAGTCTGCCCTTCATTCAACTCGGGCTGTTCGATCTGAATAGTCTCTTCCCCTCGATTTTGCTGGAGCAAACGTCTGGTTTCCTCCATTTGACGATCCAACATAGCCTGGATCATTGCTTGCACTCCGGCCATCGTGACTGGCTCAGGTGCATCTTCTTCAACAACAGGTATTTGCTGAACCAGTGGGGGTTGGTTCCTATCTCCATTTGCGTTCATGTTTCCGCTACGGGTCCTTGCCATCTTGATTTATACACCGAATAAGGTGAATTTAGATCTTTATTTAGGATAGACGTTTTAAATCATCCTTATCACTCCGAAATGTTTACATGCTAGTTCTAATATCATAGTCGTACGTTTAGAATCCTAAACACATAAGGTTTCCAGATCCGGTCGGCAACAGCCCATAGATCCGAACAGATAATAATATTTCAGGCACAAAGCATTTAGCACATAAAAGCATTTTAGGCATAACTCCTAAAATAAGCTAGTGCTCACACCTCACAATCATCGCTTAGCATTCTAAGTTTAAGTCTAGAAATCCTACAAATTCCTAGTTCGCTTAAACTAATGCTTTGATACCAACTGTGACATCCCCAAAATCACGGCCAGAAAAAACCGATTTTGTTTATGCTTTGTTTAAAAATCAGAGTAACATTTTAAATAAAAGTGTTGCGGAATTTGTCCCAAAACAAAATATGATAAAGATTCATCAAAAGCATTTCCATAGAAATGTATTTCATTAAAAGACTTGGGATGTCATGTTCGTACAGATCAAAAGCATAAACAGTACAATATAAGCCTTACTACATTATTTCATATCTACATGCCTATATCCGTAATCCCTCGTCCAAAACATCACATCTATGCTCATGCGCCACTACCTGTAATACATAAAACTGAGTGGGTCAGGCTTGGGAGCCTGGTGAGCACATAGGGTTTTCAACCCACAATAAATAAGTTTATTAATTTCATCAATCAACAATAACCCGATTACTTGTTCCCGTTGTCCTCACTTTACGTCCCTAAACACCTATCATAAGGGACTTAGCCTAAGGATCATCATTGGGACGGACACTACTACTAAGGGATTCCTCAGCCATAAATGCCCTAAAGGCAACCATGTGGGGGATGGAGTACACCGGTGAACACATCGTTCACAAACACCTACAGGTTGCGAGTCTGCTAGTGTTCCACTGGACTGTCTAGAAGAGTCCGTGGTCGTCATCCATACTCTGCTAGATGACAGAATCAACAACATCAACATCGAAGCCTCTCATCATTTTATCACACATCACCTATTACATCTACCCATGTTTTACCCTAACATTTTCGTAGATATAAAATACATATACAATTTAAATCATTGAAAACATGTATAACAACGTTCATCCAGCATAGATAGCAAGTATTCAGATAATATGCACACATAGCACGTAATTTATATAAAATACTTCATATCTATGTGTAAGCTAAAAGTAACTATGCACTCACCTGCTTCGGTGGTGACTCAGAACTCGGACAGTGCTTCGATACTCTCAAAACGATATTCCTTCGATAAAACCTAGTATCGATACCACTAGGGTTTAGTTTAACGATAACCGCGACAAATTAATTAGTCCGAGTATTATTAAGCGTTAATAATACTCGATATAACTCATAATAATAGCCCAAATATTTATTTTAAGGACCTAATAACATTCCTATAATTATTTGAAAGCTATATTAAAAATTGCGTAAGCGTAGCACACTTACAACGAATTTTATCGAGAACTGGGACTTAATTGGAGCAGCGTTTCGAAACCGAAAAACTCCTTTTTCTCGGGACTCTGGGAGCCTCGGGGCTTCCCTAGGGTGCTAAGGGGCTTAACTAGGGCTTAGGGGGGTTTATAGCACTTAGAGAGAGAAGTAAAAAAGGTGTGAAAAATAAAGAACCATCGGCCCCCTTTTATAGCCCTACTAGGCCTCGGTACACTGGGCGTACCTCGGACCTACGCGGGGCGTAGCCATCGGATAAGAGCGCCTGATCGACTCCAGCTGTTAGCCACTTCGGTCCGGATAAGACCGAGGTTACGCGGGGCGTTCCGGATCTCGTACGCGGGGCGTAGGCCGAGGCTTCGTGGCATGATCCGAAGTGAGATCTGAGATCTTCATCGGACAGCCCACAACGCGCCACGTCACCAGTCTCGCACCAGTTTTCGCATTTTCATACTTCAACTTTAAAAATTCGTAACTTTCTAATACGAACTCCGTTTTTGATGTTCTTTATATCCACGCGAAGGTAGGAACGTACTTTACAACTTTCGTTTAGACTTCGTCGACTAATTTTTGCTCGATTTTAAATTTTATATTATTAACGGGCCGGGACACGATTGGTCCGTTAAATCCTCATAACTTCTTCATCTGACATCCGTTTTCGCCCATCTTTTTCTCGTTACGCTACTCTCAACGAGATCTTCGATTCTCGTTTAGGTCGTGCCGGCTAAAAACAGCTCGATCTAATATTCGAATTTCGAGCTGTACACTGCTATTTCGAAACTTCGAAAAATCATAACTTCTTCATACGAAGTCAGATTTGGGCGTTCTTTTTATCGATGCTCTTAGTGTAACATATTCTACGACTTTCGTTTAGAATGCTAAGGCTAAATCTCGCTCTATCGTAAATTCACTATTCACGCTTCCCGGTATCGTGCCGGTTCTGTCGCGAGACTTCGACAGGTCATAACTTCTTCGTTATAACTCGGATTTTGGCATTCTTTATATGTACGGAAACCTTGAGGCATATTCTACAACTTTATGTAGAGATTTCGGGCTTATCTCACACTTTAATTTTGACGCTTATTTTTTTATTCTTTATTAATTATACATTTATAATTAAATAATAAACACATAATTCACATAATACTCAAATATTTCATCTTTATTACTTCAAAAAGAGTTACAAGAGTTGACCTAGACTATTACATTGACAAAAATGTTTAGCCCTGAAACCCGGGCGTTACATACTAATAGGTGTGAATGATGGTATGGGCCCATACCATCTAAAGCATAGGATGGGTAGTTGGATCTGGAAGAATCATGAAAGAGCCCGAACTACTAGTGGGGGTATGGTGAAATAAAATAGTGAAGCATGGAGTTGGTTCAAGTTCGGAACCTATGAAACCCGGAACCGAAGCAAAAAAGAAGACAATCGCAACACCGGGTCCTATTTTTGCTAGTAGTTCCACTGCAATTCCAAAGGCGAGTGTTACGAACAAGGAGACTAGCCTTTCCAAATTTTGTTGTTTTAACTGTCAGGGATTTGGACATTAACAGAATGAATGTCCGAAATTGGCTTGGTTTCAAGACGTAGAATCTATATTGAATCCCCATTTAGCGGGACTACTAAGACTTGGATCTCTCTCTTGGGCGGGGCATCAAGTACATTTATCTTTACCGATTAACCAATTTCTAAACGTCGTAGTAGATCCTAAAGAAATATCACTTCCTCATGATTTTATCTTGAATCGGGATCTTTTGGCTCAACTTTATCTCGATTTTGCCAAGGGTGGATGAAGAGGAAATGTTGGGCGAAACCTTTTCGTTTGAAGAGTCGAATGAAACACGGGAGGGGGAAGAAACATATGTATCGCTGAATTATGACATCACCTTAGGGATTTACACTTTTCAAACTCAATCCGTACAAGTTGATTCCGATCAACGAGATCAGATCTTCCATACGAAGTGTCTAGTAAGGAATAAAGGTTGTAGTGTGATAATTGGTAGGTGTAATAACCGTCAAAATTTGAGATAGCTCTAGATTTTAATAAACTTAGTTGCACATATAGGCACAACACATACTAGACTTTGTAACTAGGAGCTATGTTATAACCTACTAGAAACTTGGAAATAATTAGAAACGATGGATAGTGTACTTAGATTTCACATCGATATGTGAATTCTACCACTACTTAACTATAATGAATATCTGTATTCGAGTCATTCTTTGACACGAACATATTTGCATGAATCATGTTGACACATCATGCACTTGACCTAGAAGTAGAAATAAGGTCAGAGTCTCATAGTATCTTAAGTCAAAGTTGAAAACTAGGACTAGTATACTTGATTCCTCAATTTCGTTTGAATCTTGGAGTCACTACATAGAATGCCAATAAACCGATAAAAAATAAATTATAAACATTATTTCTAACTTGAATAAGAGTTAGGAAACACAAAAATAATTTTAATTCTCAAAGATTCAATTTATTTTGATATTCAAAAATTAGCAAAATCTGAAAAACCCTAAAAACCCTAAATACCTAATTTTATAAACTGTAACCTCAAAAATTATATGAAAATAACTATGAACCTTACAATATCAATTTAAAATAATTAAATTCAGGAAAATATAATCAAGGAAAATAAAATTTAATTCATTAACATTTACCCTTAATTTACAAGTCAAAAATCAAGGTCTTATGAATAAAAACTAGGTTAAGGTGTATATTTTATTAGAGTTTGATATTTATATAAAATATTTGATTTTTATAAAATTGAAATAGAGAGGGAACACCTCTCACCTTCAAATATTTGGACCTCTCTCTCTTACTTGAAAACCCACATTTCCAATCAATTTCTTTTCCAACTCCACACTCCACCTTTCTCTTTCTCTCTCTAAAAACTTCTCTCTCCCTTCTCTCTAAAGATGACAAACATAGAAGCCAAATTTGTAGGACATATTTTTATAGTCAATTCATCATAAGTTCATCAGCATCTCAGTAACTTTGTGGACGATTTTGGTGGAGTATAACCCTAAAGAGATGACGAGAGAGATGAGTTATCCAGAGAGATATAATCTCTCTTTTCTTCTCTATAAAACCCCCACTATTTACCTCTATGAATTAGCTCCAAAACCAGAAAATTTACAACAAATATCCCTCATTTTACTCAAGAATATTCATCATTTGAAGTTGATCTTCAAGGTAAAATCATTCTCCTTACATCTTGTTCACTTTTTTTTTCAAAAATATCAAGTTTTCTTGCATTTTTCTTCTCCATAAACACTTTTTTTGTAGATTATTCACATGCATATAAAATTTGATGATGATGGTGGTAGGATTTCACCGAAATACAACATGTATGTTGTTAGAAGCTGAAATCCAATGATCAAAACCTAAACCAAATCCATCAACTTGAGTTTTATAAGTTTTAAAGATCCAAAACCACATACATTCAAGTTCTTCATTTAGAAACATCATTTTGAAAGAAATAAGTTCATACATGGACTTCAAATCATAATGCATGTGATGAACATCAAGCTTAACGACTTGATTATCAAAGTATGTTGTTAAAAAGCTTTCAAATATGTCATAAAAGATTTATTCACAAATAAATATCTAAACCTTCTTTTATTATTAAATCCGATTTTTCCCAGAATCTAGACAACAAAACAAGATGATCTGAAAATGTTCAGAAAATAAATAATTTTTTTTTCGATTTATTGTTATTTTTGCAATAAAATAAAGCAACAATTCATATAAAATACTTTTTATGGTAAATAAATTCTGGTAAATTTTGGATATCACCTATGCATTGAGAAAAGACTTTTCATGAAGTTTAATGCATTTCTAAGGCTTTTTCTGTTGATTTCTAATTTATTTTTATTGAAGATAAATAAATATCAAAATACCGTTATGAATGTCCAAATCCATATTTCATAATTTTCGTATATTTTAAACATCATAAGGACTCCATGAAATAGTTTCTATATTTTTTCAAGACATATTATTATTTTTTCCGATTTAATGAAGGTTTAAGGAATTAAACTGATGAAAAGAAGCTACACTTATCCAAAAATTATGAACCTTTACCAAAACATCTTATATTACATTAGGATACTATCTAAATAGTTGGATAAGTTTTCTCTTCTGTAAGCTATTTCTCTTCTATTTTCCTAAGATTAAATACACTTAAATCCACAAAATCGGACTCTAGTATATAAAAATCATCTTTGGTATTTTTCCCAGATTATGTACACTGTGTATGAATTTTACAAAAAGTTTTGTGATTTACTTTAACTGTGTAATAATTATTCACGAATTAATGATTATTTAAGTGAATTAAACAAAGCAAAATAGCCAAACGAATTGAAAAATAACTTTTATATTTTTCACAGCTTATATATGTTTAATAACGCTGTTACAAAAAGTTTGAAGAATTTTTGAAGTTTTTTTCTATTTATCTCTATTTTGATAGAATAAATACACAAAAATATGAAATATCTTGTTAAACTGTTTGAAAATATATATGTTATTATTTTTCCCAGATTATATATGTTTCATATAAGTGGTGCATATAGTTTGGGGAGTGTTCTTAACGGATTGCTATTTTTCATGAATATTTATCTATTTAGAGAATTAAATATAAGAAAAATGGCTAAACATATCTAAAATCCAAGAAAATTTATCTGGAAGTGTTTTAAATACATTTAGAACCAAAATCAGAAGTTTGGTAAATTTTATTAACTGTTTAGTATTTTCCATGATTTTATGATGATTCAAGAAATTAAAATGGTGGAAAAATAGCTAGACAACTTAAAAATGACAACAAACCTTGTATCTCGTTTTAGCAACAAACTTTATTTCCCATGAGAAGATGAACGTTGCATCTCATTTGGGCAACATACTTTATCTCTCATGATGACAATGAACCTTGTATCTCGTTTTAGCAGCAAACTTTATTTCACATGAGAATATGAACGTAGCATCTCATTTAAGCAACATATTTTATCTCTCATGATGACAACGAAATTTGTTTATGCAAACTTATTTACTCATTTTTGTAATATATTTCTATTTATGGAAACTTTATTTCCCATGAGAATATAAACGTTGCACTCATTTGGGAAACATACTTTATCTCTCATGATGGCAACGAACTTTATTTATGCAAACTTATTTACTCATTTTTGCAATTTATTTCTATTTATGAAAACTTTATTACTCGCTTTAGAAACGAACTTCTATTCATGAAAACTTATTTACTTATCTTAGCAATGAACATTTGTTTATAGAAATTATTATCAATATTCTGATTATCATGACTTCAAACTATATTATGTTATAAACTTGTGAGTACTAACCAACTATTTTTATAGTTGACGCTTGTTTTACATGCTTTTTCAGGAATCATCTAGTAAGAGGTATGTAGAGACACAACACTTGTAGGAGCATTTGCATGTGTTCACTTTTAAATACATTATAATTTCTTTTAAAAATTTGTTCAAAATCATTGTAAATTTGTAATGATTTTTAATATTATGGTTGGTGTTGTCTTTTAGCTTTTGCTATGAAACCCTTTGTACTGCCACGCCCCGTATTTCCACTTTAGCGGGGTGTGACAGTAGGGGTAGCTGTACCAATGTGGCATCAAGCGAGATGGTGTCGAAATTGGTTTTGGCTACAACAACCCACCCCAAAACCATAGTCTTTGCATTGGTTGGATGGTAATAAGAAAGTGATGGTGTCTCAACAAACCAAGGTGTGTTTGAAAATCAGGTCGTATAAGGATGAGATGCTTTGTAATGTACTTCCAATGTATGCTTTGCGATGTACTTCCAATGGATGCACGTCACATTCTGTTGGAAAGACCTTGGCACTACGATAGGAATGTAATGCACCGTGGGAAAACCAAAGAGTACAAACTGAGGCATAATGGGAAAAGATCGTGTTAGAGTTGATGTTTGCGATTGAGGTGGGGTCAATGCGAAACCAACATGATAAGAAGACAAGTCTCATGATAATGGCTTCTGATAAAGAGGAGGTTCATGAGTTGGACCAAGGAGAAGCAATTAGCATGCTTGTTGCGAAAGAAGATGCGAAAATAAAACAAGTTTCGCAACAGGAAGGTCCAAATGCAACGTCTCTAAATGAGTATTGTGACGTGGTACCAAAGCAATATGGATCTAGTGTTGATGTTATAACAGTTAATGAATTAACCAACAAGTTTATGTTGGGTTTTATACGCATCAAATACACTCTAAAACTAGGCAGCGGAAAAATCGAAACAATGATATACCTAAGTGTACATGCATCCTATGGATCTATGGCTTCATGCTAATTACATCAACCCTAGAAAACTAAAACATAAGTAAGAAAACATACCTCTTATGTAGCCCTTGATCTCAGTGACAACCGTCAAATTCTGGTCAAATCAAAGTCAAATAAAGTCAACAAGTCAAACCGGTCAACTCAACTAACCCTTGTGTACTAGGGCTTACGTTATGGAATTACTAAACAACTTGCTATTCTAATGAGAGATCATAAATCGAAAAGTACGTACATCTAGATCTCTTTAACCTAAAAACTATGGTAAGTGACGAGCCAAACCGATAAAACAATGTTGCATACTCATCAGGAGTGTGTAAGATCCTTAAACAAGACGTAACGGGGTTTACGGACCTTGCATTGCGAAGCCGGACACTCAAAAAGGTCACAAATGAAACCTCTCTCAATCGTTTTCACTCTATCTCTCTTTATCGAGAATCTCTCCCAACTCTCTCCAAGAATGTGAAATCTCTCCCAAATCCCTCTTTGTATGAGAAATCTCTCCAAGAATGTGAAATCTCTCCCAAATCTCTCTTTGTATGAGAAATCTCTCCAAGAATATGAAATCTCTCCCAAATCTCTCTTTGTATGAGAAATCTTTCCAAGGATGTGAAATCTCTCCTAAATCTCTCTTTGTATGAGAAATCTCTCCAAGAATGTGAAATCTCTCCCAAATCTCTCTTTGTATGAGAAATCTCTCCAAGAATATGAAATCTCTCGCAAAAGTTCTCGTAACATTTTGAACTCATTCGGGTCATTCTAACCCTTAACCGGGTCAAAAACGGCTTGAAACGGGGTAAAAACGAGTAAAATAGGCTTAAGGACCCGAAACCCCTCTTAAGGACCCGAAACCCCTCTTAGGGCTGAGAGTCCTCTTAGGGACCGAACCCTTCTGAGCCGAAGGCTGCTGACCCGAACCCGAAGGGTCCTCTCGGGCCCGAACCTTGCATGCACACCCAAACCCGAAGGCTCCTGGAACCGAACCCGAAGGTACTGTTCACTTCGGTCCAGTTCGCTTTTGATGACTCCGGACCGAGCCCTTTGCTTCCTTGTTGGCTCGCCTCGCTTCGGACCCAGCCTTAGGAGGACCGAACCTCCGACCCCTTTCCGAGAAGCCTCGCTGGAAGTTCTTTTCTTCCCGGTTTTCGACTACGACTTCATTTTTGCTTCATTTTTAATTGTTTTAACGCGGGATTTTCACCCAAAACTTTATTTTAACATATAAGGACCCATAATTATTAATTTATCATGTTTTTAAGGATAAAACCTTATCCAAAAAGAGTGGGTGAAGTACAAGAGTTGGAGTGTTGACTTTCCTTTATGCTATGACACAAGCAACCACCATACCCACTCCATGACTGACCCACACTCCTACCCACCATACCTTGTCACTTCCTTGTCCTTTTTACCTCACTCACAGGTCATTCCCACGTTTTTTTAGAGCTGGACATTCATCCTCTCTCCTCATTTCTTTCACTTGCTCTCATTTCACCAAAAATACAACACAACTTTTCTCTCAAACTTTTTCTTTCCATTTCAAGACTCCAAGGCTGATTTTAAAGCTTTATTCTTCTCTTGGTAAGTATAATTCATCCTGCTTGTGATTATTACACTTCATTCTACTCAAATCATTGATTTCTTACACAAACATCATCACATTCTTGTTAGATCTTCGAACCTTCAAGTGATTCTTCAAGTGTTCTTGAGTTGAAAACTTCCCTTCTTCAACATACATCTACTGAAATCACTCAAGGTGAGTTCATACCCCTACATTTTCATGTTTTATCAAGTTTTTAGGGGGGGGAATACAAGTTAAAACACCAAGAACATAACTAAACTTTTCTAACAGCCTTCATCAGAAAAGTTCAACTCCATTCACGAACTGTTTTGGACAACTTAAACATTTTAGTTTTCAAAACTGTTTTAGGTGCAAGTAGTTCCACTTCTTAGCTTTAAAATGACTACTTGCACATCTCCATACAATTTTTCTACAATTTATGGTGATTTTTACAAAACTGCCTATCATTTGAAACATCAATCCGGACCAGTCTGTGATTATGGACTTTTTCACACAAGTAAGAGGTCACTAAAATTTATAATAAAAATTATGAACAAACTAGGCTCATTTTCGAAACTCTCAGAATTTACGGATTTTGATTTTCACCTTTAGTTATTTTTCTATGAATTTTCTAAAAACAGAATAGAAATGGCAATACTAGAAAAATGTTATCATTTTCATATGCACCTTGTAACCTATTAAGCAAGGTGTGTACCTTCATGTGGTGATATGTTATTACCATATATGTCATCTTGTCTTATTATATAGACATACATCAGAAAACAAATGGATTCTTACCTCCATAAGTATGGTAAATATATAAATGATATTACAAGGCTATATCCATTAAAATACAAACATTGGTAAACTCTGACAAGTAAGGCTTATGCTCACTACCCAAACAAATATTTAATAAACTATAATAGGTATAGTTTAGGGTTCTTTACATAACAAACACATTATTAAAGGTATTACACATACAAAAGAGTTATTACCACTATGAATAATTATGATAAACTATAACAAGTATAGTTAAGCCATTATACCCCCACAAACGAACACGCTAGTTATAATCGGTATAGTTATGGCATATAAATATTACAAACAAAGTGATAAACTATAATAGGTATAGTTTATGTTTCATTTACACTACGAACTTAATTACAAGAAAGGAATTCACCATCACCACCACTTTTGATAAGCTATAATATGCATAGTTCATGTTCACTACCACTATCACTATTTGATGAACTATGATATGTATAGGTTATATTCACCATCACCACCACTTTTGATAAGCTATAATATGCATAGTTCATGTTCACTACCACTATCACTATTTGATGAACTATGATATGTATAGTTTATGTTCACAGCCACTATTACTATTTCGTACACTACACTAGGGTTTGGTTCCGGTTTTTGGATTTAAGACCACATTCAATCTAGCATTGTTGGTTTTCAGTTATAATTTCTAAGTGTATATGCTAGAGTTATGGAGAACCTAGTCGTGATTGGCTTAGAATTGGTGGTTCCGCCTTATTTCCTGTTCCTCGTTGGGTTGTGGGCCTAGGGCAGACCCATTACATTCGACGTTTTATCTAACTTTAATTTTGTATAACTTATATACACGAGGAAATTATAGAAGGAATCTATAGGGAATTCTAGGATGCACTATTTCATAACATAGAAACTTACATTTCACATTTTGAGGAAAATATCGGATTTTCTGGAACAACTTAATTGCTTTTACGGGGAAAAACAATTTATTTCTCAATTTAAAACTCTTATGAACTCACCAACCTTTGTGTTGACACTTTTTCAAAACAACTTGTATTCTCAGGAAATTACTAAACAGGTAAATCAACTGCTTTCGGGGACGGGACGCTAAAGCGATAAACTCAAACTTATTTTGTCATCATGATGTAATTGATTTTGAAACATGTAAACTTACTCTATGATGTAACTCTTTCAATTATATTGATGATGGTTGTGTTTGCTTTCTTCACTATTACATTCGTTGTTATGATACTATACATGAAGTCATCCACCCTCGAACGTTTCCGCCGATCTGGTTTGGGGGTGTGACAGATTGGTATCAGAGCATTGTTTATATTGAACTAAGTATATCGAACCATACAAGATATACAAACTATAAATACATTGAGACTGAAGGTCTCTGATTTAACATTTTCCAAACAACTATACTTTTAGAAACAAATAATTTATTGATAAAAGTAGGAGCACATGCACACACACTAAGGTCAGTATCATGGTGGGATGGGACAAAAGTGGTGATTGTTGAACAATACGAGTAGGCTTGGGGATGTATAGTCAGGTCTGGGAATGACATAGCCTGATCAACTATGTCTCACCCAGAAGTGATTAGCATATGCCCAGGAATGGTCATAGGTGTTGCAACAAGTCTAAAAACTTACCAACACTACCACAATGAAATACCATATGGGTATTTGGTGTTATTATAATTACTTATCTGAGAACTAAATAGATTTTTATCAATAGGTCAATAATTGCCTAGTGGATACATTAAAATTATATGTATCTAGGACGTCATAGACTTAGAATCTGTGGATCTTTGCTTTACTTCCTGTTCTCGTTGGATTGGGAATTTAGAGTTAGGATCGCTTATTTGAAGGTCTATCCTGTCCCAAATACATATGACTAGTATGCACTAAACAATGTATTGAAGTACCTGATAAAGATCATCTTATAATTATCTAATTAGTACGTCTACTTAGTTATTCCTTATATTCCCATTTCTCGCAAAGATATCATGGTTGGATCCCATCCCCACGACGACCCGTACTACCCCAACCACGACAATGCTGGATGGTCCGGAGAGGAGCCAGAGAATGATTACCCAATCCATGTGGATGGTCACCAAGTTGAAGGCTTTGCTGATGGTTCTGACTCCGACCCTGAAGTGGAGAACCTACCCCCGATGACCCTTGTTCCGAATCCTAACCCTCGTCCGTTTTTTTTCAAGGCCCGACGCCTCCTTGGGTAGAGTGCTTGGAAACCTGGAGCGAAGAGCAAGACCAACCTAGGCTGTTTAATGGAGACTGAAGCTTCTACAACATAAGCGAAGGGAGTTCAGCAGATAAAATTCTTCCAATCCTGGTCCGTTGAGTTGCCCGAAATGAGATTCAGGGCAGAACAACTCTCCATCGTATCGTAGAGGTTGATGCAAAGGCAAGAATGCATACAATCCGCACCAATCGCCTAGAGCACACTCGTGAAAAATCTGAAAGAGATCATGAAACCCTGCTGCAAGCACTGGCTGAATCACAAACCAAAGTCATAGAACTCCGAGTACGCCAGAAGGTGCACGAAAGGCACATGCTTGATATGGAGCGGCAACCAGCTGAACTGAGGGTTCACCAGAGGGATGACCGCCGCTAGTAGTAGATGCCTTACCTTCTTTCCCTGTTAAAAAGGAATCGTTTTTCCCTATCTATGTCCTATGTGGCATTCTCTATGGAACTATCTTGCACTGTAGGTACTTTTGGTTAGGCCTTTAGGCGGCCAAAACTCCCCTGCTCCGGATGTAATGTAAGACCCTCTACAAGGTCAATTTTCCCAAGTCTGTTACATCTTAAACATCAATGACATTGTCAGTCAGCTAAATTCTGTGTCACCCCTTGTCCAAATACTTCCATCATGCTACCATAGGAGTCTATCTGAAACCCACTCTAGTCAAGTTGTTGGGCTAAGAGTAATTTAGCTCCGAGATCATTCCCAATTCTCTTTCAAAGGTTGGATCATGTTATTCACCAACCAATGGAACCCGTTTTGAACGACAAACGTCATGAGACCATTCTACAAACTTACTTCTACTCCGTAATAGGACTGCATCATAGGGATGTAGGTCAAACCTTCGAGAACATACTTCTACTCTATAGGTGAATGGTCGAAATACATCTAGGTTCAATGATAGCCCTTACTAGGAATTCTAGTTCATTAAGAAGGATTAGTAAGAATGTTATTTGTTATGATTTCCTCACTTATACATTCCCCAGTTATATATAACGAAGACCTGGTAGACAATAGAATGTGAGATTTCTAACTTAGTTTCTTTTCCTCATTTGGATGTGAAACTGAAGTAGAATCACACATTTTACTATCCGTCCAGTCTTGGTTATATCATAATGTGTATAAGCTAAGTTTTCTTGTATAATAACTCATCTCTTAGTCAGAATCAAAATAATACAGAGCCAACCTTAGTCACTCACAAACTCCTTGTCGTTCCTGTTGCAGAATCAGTCATCATCCGGGAATAGTCAGCCGAACAATGAAGCCCCTATCCTTCATATAGACACCGCTACATTTCAAGACGCGGTAACAGCCGTTGTGACAGCTGTCCTTACAAACCTCAACACTGGCAACGCAATCACGACTGACAAAGGAATTGAATTTTTCAATTGTTGTATCGATCCAGGAAGCCAACAAAGGGCAACAGTCACGGACGTACAGAGTCGTAAAACCTGAGAAGAGGAAACGAAATCGCCGAGCTCGAAAGGAGCGCCAAAGATCCCAAAGACTTGCCAGGCAACAGCAACAAGTGGCAACTCCTGCCCCTTCAACACCGACACGACCAATTTCTCAAGTCCCTGGCATCGGGAAAAACCCTGCACACAAGGGTGGTGGTAAAAACCGGACCGCATAAAAGGAAAGTTTCGAAGTGGATGAACGAGGAGGGCACCCGTGTCCACGTAACTCTGACTAAACACCTCACTTCCACCACCAATTCTAGTGCAAGCCAGATATGTCACCAATGTGGCGAGATTGGACACCTTAGAAAGGACTGTCCAATCATAAAGAACTCCGGCGCAGACGGGAGGATACTAAGGATCACTGCCGCAGGAAAAACTACTCCGGACCTCGTTAAAAATATATAAAGCATTCGTTGTAACAGACTCATAAACTGCTTAAAACTAGTGCAACTAGAGTCTTATCTTTTGCGAAACCCCTGTCAGTAAAGGGACCCTCGTGCTGCGTATACTTGTCTTTTGTAGTATACCTAGTTCGCAGCAATAGTCTTGTAGTAAATCTATAGTACTGTAACTCTGTTAAAAGTTGCACAGTGGTGTCTTGTCTGTAACGCCTTTATGATCAAATCTAGTGCCTTTATTTCCAAGTGACTTCGATTTTTTTTTCATACGGCTAGAATACCAACCAAGGACCTGGATTCACTTGAGAGCGTGAGAATCAATCGATTAGGAAGTATCCCCACTTTTTGGCTCGATTATTCATTCCTACTCCTTGCCTAAATTCAAATTTCGGGACGAAATTCCCTCTAACGGGGGGATGATGTGACAACCGTCAAATTCTGGTCAATTCAAAGTCAAATAAAGTCAACAAGTCAAACCGGTCAACTCAACTAACCCTTGTGTACTAGGGCTTACGTTATGTAATTACTAAACAACTCGTTATTCTAATAAGAGATCATAAATCGAAAAGTACATACATCTAGATCTCCTTAACCTAAAAATTGTGGTAAGTGACGAGCCAAACCGATAAAACAATGTTGCATACTCA
The DNA here is from genome assembly GCF_002870075.4 of Lactuca sativa. Classification (NCBI taxonomy): domain Eukaryota; kingdom Viridiplantae; phylum Streptophyta; class Magnoliopsida; order Asterales; family Asteraceae; genus Lactuca; species Lactuca sativa. The sequence goes on from NC_056630.2 coordinate 263,099,266, forward strand.
TCAGGAGTGTGTAAGATCCTTAAACAAGACTTAACGGGGTTTACGGACCTTGCATTGAGAAGCCGGACACTCAAAAAGGTCACAAATGAAACCTCTCTCAATCGTTTTCACTCTATCTCTCTTTATCGAGAATCTCTCCCAAATCTCTCCAAAAATGTGAAATCTCTCCCAAATCTCTCTTTGTATGAGAAATCTCTCCAAGAATGTGAAATCTCTCCCAAATCTCCCTTTCTATGAGAAATGTCTCCAAGAATGTGAAATCTCTCCCAAATCTCTCTTTGTATGAGAAATCTCTCCAAGAATGTGAAATCTCTCCCAAATCTCTCTTTGTATGAGAAATCTCTCCAAGAATGTGAAATCTCTCTCAAAAGTTCCTATAACTTTTTGAAGTCATTCGGGTCATTATGACCCTTAACCGGGTCAAAAACGGCTTGAAACGGGGTAAAAACGAGTAAAATAGGCTTAAGGACCCGAAACCCCTCTTAAGGACCCGAAACCCCTCTTAGGGCTGAGAGTCCTCTTAGGGACCGAACCCTTCTGAGCCGAAGGCTGCTGACCCGAACCCGAAGGGTCCTCTCGGGCCCGAACCTTGCATGCACACCCGAACCCGAAGGCTCCTGGAACTGAACCCGAAGGTACTGTTCACTTCGGTCCAGTTCGCTTCTGATGACTCCGGACCGAGCCCTTTGCTTCCTTGTTGCCTCGCCTCGCTTCGGACCCAGCCTTAGGAGGACCGAACCTCCGACCCCTTTCCGAGAAGCCTCGCTGGAAGTTCTTTTCTTCCCGGTTTTCGACTACGACTTCATTTTTAATTGTTTTAACGCGGGATTTTCACCCAAAACTTTATTTTAACATATAAGGACCCATAATTATTAATTTATCATGTTTTTAAGGATAAAACCTTATCCAAAAAGAGTGGGTGAAGTACAAGAGTTGGAGTGTTGACTTTCCTTTATTCTATGACACAAGCAACCACCATACCCACTCCATGACTGACCCACACTCCTCCCCACCATACCTTGTCACTTCCTTGTCCTTTTTACCTCACTCACAGGTCATTCCCACGTTTTTTTAGAGCTGGACATTCATCCTCTCTCCTCATTTCTTTCACTTGCTCTCATTTCACCAAAAATACAACACAACTTTTCTCTCAAACTTTTTCTTTCCATTTCAAGACTCCAAGGCTGATTTTCAAGCTTTATTCTTCTCTTGGTAAGTATAATTCATCCTGCTTGTGATTATTACACTTCATTCTACTCAAATCATTGATTTCTTACACAAACATCATCACATTCTTGTTAGATCTTCGAACCTTCAAGTGATTCTTCAAGTGTTCTTGAGTTGAAAACTTCCCTTCTTCAACATACATCTACTGAAATCACTCAAGGTGAGTTCATACCCCTACATTTTCATGTTTTCTCAAGTTTTTAGGGGGGGAATACAAGTTAAAACACCAAGAACATAACTAAACTTTTCTAACAGCCTTCATCAGAAAAGTTCAACTCCATTCACGGACTGTTTTGGACAACTTAAACATTTTAGTTTTCAAAACTGTTTTAGATGCAAGTGGTTCCACTTCTTAGCTTTAAAATGACTACATGCACATCTCCATACAATTTTTCTACAATTTATGGTGATTTTTACAAAACTTCCTATCATTTGAAACATCAATTCGGACCAGTCTGTGATTATGGACTTTTTCACACAAGTAAGAGGTCATTAAAATTTATAATAAAAATTATGAACAAACTAGGCTCATTTTCCAAACTCTCAGAATTTACGGATTCTGATTTTCACCTTTAGTTATTTTTCTATGAATTTTCTAAAAACAGAATAGAAATGGCAATACTAGAAAAATGTTTTCATTTTCATATGCACCTTGTAACCTATTAAGCAAGGTGTGTACCTTCATGTGGTGATATGTTATTACCATATATGTCATCTTGTCTTATTATATAGACATACATCAGAAAACAAATGGATTCTTACCTCCATAAGTATGGTAAATATATAAATGATATTACAAGGCTATATCCATTAAAATACAAACATTGGTAAACTATGACAAGTAAGGCTTATGCTCACTACCCAAACAAATATTTAATAAACTATAATAGGTATAGTTTAGGGTTCTTTACATAACAAACACATTATAAAAGGTATTACACATACAAAAGAGTTATTACCACTATGAATAATTATGATAAACTATAACAAGTATAGTTAAGCCATTATACCCCCACAAACGAACACGCTAGTTATAATCGGTATAGTTATGGCATATAAATATTACAAACAAAGTGATAAACTATAATAGGTATAGTTTATGTTTCATTCACACTACGAACTTAATTACAAGAAAGGAATTCACCATCACCACCACTTTTGATAAGCTATAATATGCATAGTTCATGTTCACTACCACTATCACTATTTGATGAACTATGATATGTATAGGTTATATTCACCATCACCACCACTTTTGATAAGCTATAATATGCATAGTTCATGTTCACTACCACTATCACTATTTGATGAACTATGATATGTATAGGTTATATTCACCATCACCACCACTTTTGGTAAACTATAATATGCATAGTTCATGTTCACTAGTCACTATCACTACCCGATGAACTATGATATGTATAGTTTATGTTCACAGCCACTATTACTATTTCGTACACTACACTAGGGTTTGGTTCCGGTTTTTGGATTTAAGACCACATTCAATCTAGCATTGTTGGTTTTTAGTTATAATTTCTAAGTGTATATGTTAGAGTTATAGAGAACCTAGTCGTGATTGGCTTAGAATTGGTGGTTCCGCCTTATTTCCTGTTCCTCGTTGGGTTGTGGGCCTAGGGCAGACCCATTACATTCGACGTTTTATCTAACTTTAATTTTGTATAACTTATATACACGAGGAAATTATAGAAGGAATCTATAGGGAATTCTAGGATGCACTATTTCATAACATAGAAACTTACATTTCACATTTTGAGGAAAATATTGGATTTTCTGGAACAACTTAATTGCTTTTACGGGGAAAAACAATTTATTTCTCAATTTAAAACTCTTATGAACTCACCAATCTTTGTGTTGACACTTTTTCAAAACAACTTGTATTCTAAGGAAATTACTAAACAGGTAAATCAACTGCTTTCGGGGACGGGACGCTAAAGCGATAAACTCAAACTTATTTTGTCATCATGATGTAATTGATTTTGAAACATGTAAACTTACTCTATGATGTAACTCTTTCAATTATATTGATGATGGTTGTGTTTTCTTTCTTCACTATTACATTCGTTGTTATGATACTATACATGAAGTCATCCACCCTCGAACGTTTCCGCCGATCTGGTTTGGGGGTGTGACAATCTCCATGCTTGAGATCTTGAACCTCCATGATGTTGCTTGGATGAAAGGATCCAAACCAGAATCCCTCTAATGGTATCACACCCAATGACACCAAAGAGTGGAATAAAAATAACTAGGAGAAGGGTCAATTTCACAAACCTAAAGGGGTTAGAAATCATCCCTAAGAGTGGGAGGAAGAAGGGTTGGTGAATAATTCAAGCCAAGGTGCAAGGAGGAATGAAATCCTTAGGGCCCTATTTATAGCCTTGGATCCCTCCTAGGGTTAAGTACTCCTTCCCATGTGGGATGGAGGCCTAACCACGAACTTTCACTCCTTTCCCATGTGGGATGGAGTGATTTTCATCCAAACCTAATTAGATAAGGTTCTAGAACATTCCTGATTAACCAACTATCGATTAATGAGTATTCAACCCTTTAATTAATTAAACTGTTAATTAATTCCCAAAATATATTTCCAAAATATATTTCCAATTAGTTTCTAATTTATCCTTTATTTATTCTACTCAATTTGGGTCTTGAGGGCAACCCAAAAGGACCCTGTTATTATTAGAAATATTACCAATAGTTAATGACCTTGGACACTATTCCAACAGTCTCCCACTTGGACAAGTCATCAACTATATGAGGACTAATATTTCTCAAATAATCAACAAAGTGTTAGCCATCCAATGCAACTACCGAACTCTTGATCTAATCAATATTCAACCCTTAGATAAGTGATCAACTATCCCTTCGTTCTATGATATCTGTATGAATTCGAGACATGGATAATGGTCAATCTCAAGAATTCAAGATTATGTTTCCCGATATAGATTTGTGACCACTGCATCTAACTACCAAATTGAACACATCAATTCCAATCAGGGCTCGGCCAAGCACTTTAGATGTCAGCACCAAATCATCGAGGGGCCCATAGATATCACTTCTCCTATTAAGGCAGAAGGAACGAATAAACTTTGACTACATAGTTTCTGTCTATTTCATCATGTCACACATGGACATACCCTTTATAACTACCAGTTACGGTTAGCGTTGGAGTAGACCAATGCATAACAAAATCATACAGCAAACCCCACATGTATCTAGGTTTGAAGAATAGAAGATATTATCGTCTTAGGATTACTCGTGACTGAATCCATGAAGTAATCTCTAAGAGTGGGTTGGTCCAATACTTAAATCTCTATTAAGCACTTATGAGTGTTAGCGCAATCTCTATGCTATGTCCAATCATTATGGACAATCCACTAATACACACGACACTCTTGAATCACTACTAACTTCCAAGAGTATGAGCGACTGTAGACGTTTGAGTAAATTAATACTCGGGAAGTGGGTTCCAAACATGCAAAAGTGAGAACGCAATGATAAGCTAATTGAAATGACCGAAATCCATCATATATTAAGATCACCACTTAAAAATCGCCAAATCAAATTAAAACTTATACTGCTTAAAGTTCTCGGGTTTTAAAACAAACCAGACTAAGAGTGTTTAAGCCAATTCATTTGCAAATCTAATGTCTCTCGACTATGTCTGACTGTCAGACTTGGTCAATGACATCGGCTTATGGAATGGATCGACAAGATTATCTTTCGATATTGCATATTGACTATGACATCTTCACATTTGAATCACTATCAAACGTGAAGGTACATACTGAGTATATGTCATGTGAGATTGTATGACTTGGGATCCATACTCGAGGTAAGTTCACCCAAAGTTACAAGAAACTTCATAAGGACCATCAATGATTGGATTTCAACAAAGATGTCACTAATGAATATCTTTTCGCCACATTGTCTTCTTTGCAATTTAACAAACTGCAACATACTCTAAGTTTGCAAAATCCACTATGGTGTAATACTTGGTACTCTTCAAAGCTAAAACTTCACCATTCAGAGAAGCATGAAATCCGAATGCAAACGGAAACGTCTTTATCAGTATGGAACTTAGCATCAATGTAACTCTTTCACTGATCTCTTCCATATTATCAAGATCATTTCTTCTGTCCTCCAAGGACACTTAAGAATGTTCTTGATTTTGATTCATTTATTCTTGCCAAATTGATCTAATCTAACTTGTCATGCTCAAGGCATACGAGTCATCAGATCTGGTACATGTCATGGCATATATGATCGAACCCATTAAAAACATGTGGGACATGACTCATAACCTCTAGTTGAACTTAGGACACTAGCATTGCTCAATGTCATGCCATATTGTAATAAGCCTGAACTCCTTTTCGAGTTTCCTCAACATTCCATGTACTTTGGCTTAATCCAATGAATCACTTTGATCTATCTCCATACATCCTTATTATGCATGTGTCTTATATCTCCCATGTATATCATAGCGAAACAGTTCTCATACTAAGCCAAGCTTTTACACATGCCAAGTTAGAATACAGTTTCCTATAAATCGTACATTGTATATGTACAATACAAGGGTGACTACAATGCTCCCACTAGCACAGACATATATATATATATATATATATATATATATATATATATATATATATGGCTTATCTACTCGAAATTCAAACTCCTTGAACTTTTCTCATTGAAACATGGATTCCAATTACTCCTACTAAATTTGACATATATATGGTTTATCTTTATTTCTTGATATTCAAACTCTTGAAATTTTTCATTGAAATAATGATCCGTCTTGTGAGATGCTGATTTCGGTCCATAAATGAACATATTAAGCTTACACATCCTTCAAAACCTATATTGGTTTAATTATGTGTTTCTTCCTATCCACGATTGTCTCTACTTGAAGATCTACTTGCACCTAGGGATTAAGGTCAAGTGTTAGCTATACCAAATAACAACATACATGGATTGAATCTCACTTTTCAATTCCTCTTTTTATGTTGTTGTTTTTAGGGCCTACCATAGCTTCCGATAGCTGGTACACTCTGAGTGCTATCTACCAGTGACTCAAATACCTTAGCAATATAAACTCTTATATAACTAGGTTCATGACGTCTTCTATCAGATCTATAAGAAAAAAGTGGAAATATGTCAGTGTCCTTAATATCACTTTCAATTCCAAATTGAATGTTATGTCCAACTTTAGGCTCTTCGTTGGTTGACTCTTGAATCTTATTGTTGGGTAGTAGATTTGTTTTGTATTGCGTCATTGGGCTCGGTTAATAGTCCAAGTTTTGTACTCCGGTTTGGGCCTATCCAACCGTGAGCTGATAGGGTTTAGTATATAATAATGTGCTTGCATGCATATTAGGTTAACGATTTAGAACGATTGATAGCATTACGATAGATCACAGATTACTTTCTTCATCGTTCTTGTAAACCCTAAATCCTCTACAGTAGAAGTTCTTTATCGATCTCTTCTGAGGATTGTTTATTAATCATTCGACATCTTTGATCCATTATTGTGTTCTTGCTGTTTACTCGTTTATTTCTTTACATGTTTTATAGATCTAATCGATCTTCAAGTTAGTTTTTAACTTATCAATTGGTATCATAGCAAGAGGCTGTGTAATCGATACACTTCTTTCTGTGAAAAAGGTTTCGATTAGGGTTATTCTGCATTTATTGATATTTATTGAGCCGTCATCTCATAATTGACGTATCTCGATATTTATTGTTTTGCCCTAATTTGATATATTACAAGTCTGATCTTTGAATAGGTTATTCGATCAATTATGGACGAGTCACAATCCAATCCCATTAATATTTCGAACAACATTGGATCAACAACGAAGATTCCCATCCTGTACACCCATGATTATGAAGTCTGGGCACATCACTTTGAAGATTATGTTATAGGATCTGAGGATAATGGATACCTCATCTGGGAAGCAATCGTTTCTGGACCCTTTTCTCATTCAGCAACTTCAAGGATTATTAAAACTCAAAAGGAGTACAATGATCTTCTGAAAGATGTTAAAGATATTGCGCAAGACGAAAAAGATAAATTTCAGTGCAATATCAAAGCGTTAAGGTTGATTAGATTCGCTCTTCAATCTGATACTTTCAGGCTGGTGAGTTCATGCACAACTGCAAAAGATATATGGGACAGGCTACGTGAATTGTACTCTACAGACGAAGATCTTGAACACTCCATTCAAACCTTACTCTTGTCTGAGTTTGGTGAATTCAAGCAAGGAGCCGAAGAAACTGTGACCCAAACGTTCGATCGCTTCATTCATCTTCTTAGCAAGATGATCAAACACGACATCGAAAGAAAGCTTATTGAGCAGAAGGTTACGTTTTTGAATGGTCTCAGATCTGAGTGGAGAGCAGTTGTGTCCACAGTCAAAGCACACGAGCAATTTAAAACCTACTCTTTGGCGAAACTGGTGGGCATCCTAAAGTCTCAAGAAAAGATCATGCTACAGGAGAAAAATGTGGTTTCAAGCCTAGGTTCGTTGGCCCTCTTGTCCAAAAGCAAAGCGGTGATGGAGGAAGAAGACCTCATCTTGGAGGACTATGACCTCACTTCTGAAGACTATGCTATGATGGTGTCAAACCCGAAAAGGTTCATCAAGAAGAGATTCCCCACCAACAAAAACCAAAACTGGCAGTGGAGTTATAGTTCTGAAAAGGTCAAAGATGAACCGAAGACTGAAGAATCAAAGAAGGAACCGAAGGCTGAAGGAGATTCGGGAGTGAGCTGCTATTATTGTGGTGGAAAGAACCACTATGCAAAGGATTGTGTCCTCAAAAAGATGGCAGAAAAGGATGAGGAAAAGGATGAAGAAGCTTTGTTGCAGAAAAAGCTAGATGAAATCAGGAAGAGGAAATCTACTGCTAACCCTTCTATGAATGCGTTAATTGTGCAGGGTTCGGTTGCTAATGATGAGTTCGGTGGCGTGGAGGTTTGGTCAACCGACTCTGAAGATGATGAAGTGAGGAAGCCTTCTCATGGAAAGGCTTATGTGGCGAAAGAAGAAAGCAGTGGAGGAAGATGCTTGATGGTATCCGACGTATCTCAGATGAGGGGATACAACACTGATGGTGGGAATGATGACACGAAGGAGCAACAGAACTTGTGCTTTATAGCCAAACCGCTCAGCGTGCAGTTCAACGAGCTCGATGAACTGATCAAGAAGGTACAATCAGTTTTTGTCGCATTTAAAGTCCCACAATGCTCATATGAAAAAGAATTAAAAACTGTTAATTCAAGATTCTCTCATCTAGATAGTAGTATAACTCAAACTCGAGTCACCAATTCTAACCTAACTGACCAATTAAGCAGGGTGTCTTCGAAGAGTGAGGAACGGCGGATGTGGATCGAACTGAAGGAGTCGGAATTAATCAAAATAAAAGATAAAAACATTTATTTGCAAAGAGACATTTTAAAGCTTTTGAAACAGCGAAATGTTTTTTGTTTGATTGCCAAACGTCTTTACTCTAATATTACTCAGCTTCATTTGGATTGTGAAATAGGACAAAAGATTCATCGTATGATTTTGCCCTTCCTTGAGTTTAAAGAGGATGAAATTGATGCTGAAGCGTATAATTATGAGAGTGTTATTTCATCTAAGGATGTTAATCTGACGTACATGTATGGACTGGACAAAATCGAAACTTTTATTAAGTCCAAGGACCATAAGGACATGCTTAAAAACCTTTTGGATGAAAATGATAAACTGAAACTGAGAACCGAAACCATACAAAAATTTGACTCTTTAAACGCCAACTTGAGCTCAGAAAATAAAATTGATGTTGAAAATGCATCTGAGCTTAATGAGGACGACAATATGAGTGAAATTTCTGTAGAGGATACAGTTGACTGTTCAGAATTTGTCAAGAGTGAACCCGAAAATCACAAGAATCTTATTTCAGAAAATTCAGTGGAGTTCGCTCGTATGTCCCAACAAAAGTCCCCGATTCTTGCAGAGAAGGCAGTAGTATATCAGAAAGTAAGAACCACTCCAAATCAGGTGTACAAGGTCACAGGCGTAACCGAACATCAGACTGCTGAACTCACAGCTATTGTAAACGAAGATAATGTTGATGGCTGTGACGAATTCTTCTGGTCAGCTCCCATTGACAATGCTGATGAAACGGTAGGTTTGTCTGAAAGAACTTCATGGAAAAGCAAAGGCAGATATGTGCCAGAACCTTTGAATAAACCTGATAGCTTCGATGTGCCAAGTACTAGTGGTACAAAAGATGTTCCTCAGGAAAATGAAACTCCTACAAAAGAAGTCACATCCCCAAGTGAAACTTCATCCGTTCAGAGTGAATCAGCTAAAGAAAAACAAAAACCGAAAGCTAACATCCATCATCAACCGAAGCAGATGAGAAATCAAAAACGTCAAAGGAATCAGAGATACAGGAAGAATCTCTCTGAAAGGAAACAGTTTTGGCAATCTCAGAATGCCTATTTCTCACATCAAGACAGGAACTTAAAGTCAGAGAAAAGTCCTGTTGGATCGAAAGAGAGCAACAACAACCGAAAGCAAAGGTTCGGTTCAGAGAATGATTCCAACCAAAAGCAAAGGTTCGGTTCTGAGAATGACTCAAACCGAAAGCAGAAGTTCGGTTCAGAGAACTACATCAACCGAAAGCAAAGGTTCGGTTCTGAAATCAAAAGAGATCAAAACTCTAGGGTCGGTCCCACTGATGATCAAAAGCAAAAGGGTCACCTAGAGACTCCAGCCAAGAAGTCATCTCAATCTAAGCTCTCTCATTCTAACTCTTCTAATTCTTCAAACTCTTCTAACTCTTCTCCACCTCGTTCTAAATTCCATTATGTTCCTTCTCAAAAATCTCTATCATCAGCTGAACAAAAAGGTAAACAGAAGGTTTCAGTGGTTAAACCAGAGTCAAAACCGAAAGCAACGAATTCCAATAAAATTAAAGTTTTTACCATCAAAAAGAAAGATGAAACAACACTAATAAAAAGAACATATTTAGTTGACATCTCTCTTACTATTCCTGTTCCTATGAAAGACTCACGTGGACCCAAGAAGCTTTGGGTTCCTAAATCTGCTTAATTTTTGCAGGTTATCAGTGACGAGCAGTTTGACGAAGAATGGTACATTGATAGTGGCTGCTCGCGTCACATGACAGGAAGGAAGGAAGAGCTAAGGGAATACAGGTCTCTTTCAAATGGTGGAAACGTCAAGTTCGGGAACAACTCCTTCGGCACCATAAAAGGATATGGAATCATTACAAATGGTGAATTCATGATAAGGAAGGTTGCATACGTGGAAGGGCTACAACACAACCTCATCAGTGTATCTCAGCTTGTTGGAGGTACCGGTCTCAAAGTCTCATTCGACGATGAGGGTTCTGAAATAATTGAGAAGAAGACAAAAAGAATTATTCTCAAATCGGAGCATAAAGGTGAAATGTTTCCTCTAAACCTCAAACTCATCAAAGGAAACCCAGCTATCTGCCTGTTATCTAAAGCACAATCTGACGAAAGTTGGCTGTGGCACCGAAGGCTCTCTCATCTCAACTTTAAAGATATCAACAAACTTGTTACTGGAGGTCATGTTCGAGGTCTTCCATTGCTCAAGTATGATAGAGATCATTTGTGTGCTGCATGTGAAATAGGGAAGCAGAGTCGTCAAAGTCATCCATCTATAATAAACACTAAAGTTGTTGAACCACTAGAATTACTTCATATTGATTTGTGTGGTCCATCATCTATCGAAAGCATCGGTGGTAGCAAGTATATTCTTGTTATTATTGATGACTTTTCGCGTTTTACATGGGTGTTCTTTTTGAAGCTTAAATCTGAAGCGACTCATAAGCTAAAGGTGTTCATCAAGCAGATTGAAGTACAGATGAAGAAGGTCGTTCGCAACATCAGGAGCGACAATGGTCTGGAATTCAAAAATAGAGAATTCGAAGAATTCCTGGCAGAAAAGGGAATTAGTCACAACTTCTCAGCTCCCTACACACCTCAACAAAACGGGATTGTCGAAAGACGAAACCGATCTTTGTGTGAAGCAACCCGAACCATGCTAAGTTTCGCTTCCTTACCTCTTTATTTTTGGGCTGATGCTATTTCTGCTGCTTGTTTTACACAGAACAGGTCATATCTCAACAAACGCGTCTCTCTCACTCCTTATGAGATCATCAACAACAGGAAGCCAAACGTGAAGTTTTTCCATGTGTTCGGTTCACGGTGTTTTATCTTCAATTCTAAAGAAAACCGCAACAAGTTCAATGTCAAAGCTGACGAAGGGATATTTTTGGGCTATTCTCTCACTTCTAAAGCGTACAGGGTATTAAACAAGCGTTCGAGGAGAATAGAAGAAACTTACTACGTGACTTTTGATGATAGCTATGTCAAAAAGCTAAAGGCCAATGAAGACACAGCTGGGGAAATCTTTCCTCAAACTGGCCAAGTCACAGTCTCGATCGCTAATCTATTCGAGCAGTTCATGGAGCTATTCGATGAACCAGAGAAGGCCATTCTCTCTGAAGCCAGTGCAGCAGACAACAAGGTTAATCACATGAAACAAATTTTTGAAGACGCTGCAAGGAGAATGAATGAAGGAGGATCAAGCTCTGACGAGCCTCAATCACCCAATGCTTCAGTCGAGGGGGAGGATCCACCATCATCATCCCAGCCGAGCTCACAAGTTGAGGGGGAGCTAAGGTCTCAAACTACAACCGAAAGCACTTTGACGACCGAAAGCACTTCGCCAACCGAAAGTGCCTCACCATCCGAAGGTGCATCAACGCCCGAAAGCTCAATACCACAAGAAACCACTGTAGCTCAAGATTCTCAAGACATTCCTGTAAGATCATCTATTGAGGGGGAGCATGCTGATATGTCTTACGACTATGAAAGCCAGTCCGAACCAGAAGAAATGATAAACGCTGAATTAGATCCAACCTTTGATCCTAACTACCCTCCTCTCACCAAATGGACAAGAGATCATCCTGTCTCTCAAGTTGTTGGTGATGTATCTGAAAAAGTTCTGACTCGATCACAACTTAAGGCAAAACAGACTTCCTTGTTCTCTAAAGTCGAATTCTGCATGTTTAACTCATTCGTATCAAAAGTTGAACCAAAGACAGTTAACACTGCTCTTGATCACTCCGATTGGGTTCAAGCTATGCAAGACGAACTGAATGAATTTGAAAGGAACAAAGTTTGGCGACTTATTCCAACTCCTCCAGATGCCTCGGTTGTTGGTCTCAAATGGGTCTTTAGGAACAAAATGGACAAGGAAGGGAATGTTATAAGGAACAAAGCACGTCTGGTAGTGAAAGGATACTGTCAGGAGGAAGGCATTGACTATGAAGAAACTTTCGCTCCTATAGCTAGGCTGGAATCAGTAAGAATATTTCTAGCCTATGCTGCCCACAAACACTTTGAGGTCTACCAAATGGACGTCAAGTGTGCATTTCTCAATGGAGAACTCGAAGAAACTGTGTATGTGGAGCAACCTCCTGGATTCGTGAATGAAAAGTATCCTAATCATTGTTACATTTTGGATAAAGCCGTGTATGGACTGAAACAAGCTCCGAGAGCCTGGTATGAAACGCTGACTAAATTCTTAAAGATGTCCAAATTCAAACGAGGTTCGGTTGACCCAACCTTCTTTCGCAAGAAGGAAGGTAACCACCTTATGATCGTTCAAATTTATGTCGATGATATCATCTTTGGCTCAACGAATCCTAGCCTAACAGCTGAATTCAGAAAGCTGATGGAGACTAAATTTGAAATGAGCTCAATGGGTCCTATTAACTTTTTCCTTGGTTTAAATATTAGACAGGGACCCGAAGGCATCTTTATTAATCAGGAAGCTTACACGAAGACTCTCCTAGCAAAATTTGGCATGATGGGAGATTCCAAAGTCAAAGTTCTAATGGCGTTCGGCACCAAGCTCACCCCATCCTTGGACAAACCGGCTGTTGATATTACGCTTTATCGTCAGATGATAGGCTCACTGATGTATCTCACTGCTAGCAGGCCTGACATAATGTTTTATGTTTGTTACTGTGCTAGATTTCAGGCAAACCCACGCGAACCTCACATGCTTGCAGTGAAGAACATTCTACCATATCTCAAGCGAACTACCTCTTTAGGTCTATGGTATCCTTCCAACTCAGGCTTCTTCGTTCAAGCCTACTTAGATGCAGACCTTGGAGGTTGTGGACTCGACAGAAAAAGCACCACTGGTGGCTGCCAATTCCTTGACGGGAAGTTGGTTAGCTGGCAGTCAAAGAAACAAATGTGCGTGTCTTTGTCTACAGCTGAAGCAAAATATATTGCAGCTGCATCCTGCACCTCTCAAGTGATTTGGATCCAGAGTCAACTCCGAGACTATGGACTCAATATGAAAAAGATCCCACTATATTGTGACTCTGAAAGTGCAATTAGGATCTGTCATAACCCAGTGCAACACTCCAAGACCAAGCACATAGCACTGAGGTATCACTTCATCAAAGATCATGTGGAAGATGGAAATGTTGAAGTACACTTTGTTAGAACCACTGATCAATTGGCTGATATCTTTGCCAAAGCTCTTCCTGAAGCGTCATTCAACAAAATTCTACAAGGGCTAGGTATGATGGAATCAGAGTCAGTACCACAAACTACCTCTCAACCTCAAACATCAGAAGCGAAATAGACCGAACGTTCGGGTTCGGTTGAATCATCTGCACTCGCTCATCATTTCAAAGGTAGTTTTCTTGGTTGTAAATTTCATGTACAAAGTTGTTTATCTTATTGTCAAAAATATTTCCTTTTTGAAAGTCTAAAATTCCTTGGTTTTCCAAAAATTTTCAAAACCAAAATCAACCGAAGGTTCGGGTTCGGTTTTTCAAAAATTTTCAAAACCGAAATCAACCGAAGGTTCGGGTTCGGTTTTTCAAAACCGAAATCAACCGAACGCTCGGGTTCGGTTTTTCAAAGGTTTGGTTTTTCAAAATTTCTCAAAACCGAAACCAACCGAACGCTCGGGTTCGGTTTTTCAAAATTTTTCAAAACCAAAACCAACCGAACGCTCGGGTTCGGTTTTTCAAAATTTTTCTCAACCGAAACCAACCGAACGCTCGGGTTCGGTTCCAAAGTTTTTTTAATGGTTTTCTTTTCTTTTCCAAAATTTTTTTATCTTTTATTTTTTCTTAGTCTTATTTTTCTTATTATTTATCTTTTTTTTATATATCAAAACTCCAAAAATATTTTATTCTTCATTTGCTTTTTGTCTTTTATTTTTATATGTGTGTTCGTTCGTTTATGGGGAAATATTTGTTGGATTAGTTAAGTGTCCCTAGAAGCATGCTGATGTATGTGCCCAAAGCCTCATCAGATTCTGAATAACAACCTTAATGACTTGGTATACACAAATCTTGTCTTCCCAATTAGGCTATCACATTTATTCTAATCGAGAGCTACCTAACTCTCTTCTCACATGAGATACGAGTTTTCTGCTTGGTCCTACTTTTCATAAGCAAAGGTACTTTTCTTTCTTACACCATCTCCATTACATTTCTCCATTAAATTCGTTTCATCAACGTAATCCTTGAGACTCTCAGAAATTACCACTGAGGTTTATGGTTACTCAAAAACTGTGTTATTGATCTTCGTTTCGTGCCACTACGAGCTGAGTGAAACCCAAAATTCAATACCAAATCTGAATTGACGGTGAACAATTAATTTGCTCAAGTTTTCACTAATGAATTGACGGACGTATCCTCATTAAATCTCAAGTTTTTCTTTTGTGTGATTCCAATGAAATTGTTAAACACCATAACATTTCTTCCCTTGGGATCCAGTTTTATTTTTTTTTTGAGATTTTATATTTTCCAAGCCACTTTAAAATCATTTTCTACCTACTTGTTCAACAGACTACACCGGTCTCACAAGTATTTTGTTCACTTTCTATCTTATTTCAAGATTAGGACTGTTGAATCAAAGCTAAAGCCACCCTAAGGAGCCTAATTAAAAGAAGCCCTTCAACACTTCTTAATAAGTGTTTGATCGTTATTCAACGGGAAACCATACTAACACTTTAAGGTCTCTCTTGACTTTGAAGGAAGAGATTCGTGCCCGGGATCATTTGTTTCGTGTCTTTATTGACATCACAATTATTCCTAAAAAGATTTGCTTTATTTCTTTTCTTTTTACACCCTTAGCACGAAAATCTTTGATTTTCCAAAATTCTGGTACTAATAATTACAGGCTTTTTCTTTGGATCGCGGATTAATTATAAAGATGTGGTCTAAATTAATCCACGTGGGTGTGATATTCAAAAGATGCCGTTACACATTAAGGGGATAAGATGAAGAGTTGCTGACTCAGGCGGGAGATTAATTGATTTGATTTCAAACGGCGGAACAGGGAAAGCGTGCGAATTTGAAGCGTCTAATCTCTAACTGACGTCGCAGACGCGTGTGTGAATTTGAAACGATTCCTCTCTGGCACAGAAAGGCGCGTGTGAATTTGAAACGGTTTATCAGAAACGGCGCTTGATGGGAGGCGTGTTCTTCGGAATCTGACACTCTCTCTCATGCGTGATCATCGGTTCCACAACTGTCACGCATCAGTCACTCCGAAAAACTCTTGGTATTTCGATAGAAGATTTGGGCAGATCTTTCTCTCTCCTTTAACCCAGTATAAAAAGCGACATCCTCTCCCATTTACCTCTTTACTGCATCAAAATTCCCAAGAGAGCAAAAATTCCCTGAAACCCTGACTGTTCATCATCTTCTTCCCTCTCTTCAACAATGGCAGATTCATCCTCCGTTCACGCTACTTCTCACATCCTTCCCATTCGCCCTCAACGGTGTCTCGTAATCGATTTAACCCCTCAGGCATATGACTCCTACATGTTCCCAATCATCGAATGCTTGAAGTATTCGCCAATAGCACCTGCACTTTCGAGGGTGGAATTAGTGCCCATGGAGCTCTTATCACAGATTTATGCGACTGCACACTATGATAAAGCGGTCGATAGGATCTTCTTCGAGGTTTCTGATCACAAAGCTTCTATTTCCAAGCAACGATTTGGCTCACTGCTAGGGTTTGCAGCTGACCCTTCAAGGGTTAATCCGGAGACTATTCCGATGGGGCATCTCTTCAACATGTTCTATAATATGGGGTACACGGAGGTGCTAACTTCCGTCGCTAAGTTCAAAAAATCGTGTTTGCCGCCACAGTGGAACGGAATGTTCACTGTACTTTTCAAGGGTCTCTCAGAAAGGAGCTCAGGTTCAGATGGCTCCAGTCGACTATTCCTGTCCATTCTGTACGGAGTTTACAACGGCGTCAACGTCGACTATGGGTTTGTTCTCTGGCAACAACTCATCCAGAGTTTATCTTCTTCTTCACGACATTCTGAGGTGTCGTATGCCAGGTTTTGGACCTTGATCACTAAGTGGGCGATGGATAAGAACAATGTCCCCACTGTTGCCGGTGCACCGATGTCTTCGATTGGTACATTCCATACCACGAAGATTATCGTCTTAGATGCATCGAAATTCCCTTTCAATGGTTCCATCTCGGAAACCATGTACGCTGATGTTCCAGCTGACAGTAGGATCATCCGGACCTACAAGGAGTTCAAGCAGTCTGGTCTGAGGGATCTCACGCCGGAGATGCTCAAGTCCATTCATGATGCCGATTAGCCTGCTTCGAGAGGCAAAAAGGCAGATAAAGGCAAGCAAGTGGCGAAAGGGGCTAAAGGCCCTTCTCCTAAAAAGAGGAAAGCTACTAAAGCTGCTCAGTCCCCGCAGCAGAAGAGGCGAAAGACTC
The DNA here is from genome assembly GCF_002870075.4 of Lactuca sativa. NCBI lineage: Eukaryota > Viridiplantae > Streptophyta > Magnoliopsida > Asterales > Asteraceae > Lactuca > Lactuca sativa. The sequence goes on from NC_056630.2 coordinate 263,116,349, forward strand.
AACCAAAGCGAAAGCTCATTATCGCTTCCTCTTCAAGTGAGTCGGAGGGTGAGAGTTCGGATTCGGACGAATATCCAAGAGGCAACACACCTCCAAGGGGCAACACACCACCCAGATCACCTACCCCTGATATGCAAATCCATACCTCTCCACTTCCCTCTCCTACTCAAACAATTCCTACTTCCATTCCCACCATAAACCCCTCTACCCATATTCCAAAAAACCTCATTCTCTATACCACCACCCATTTTCACCAATGTAACAACGACATCTACTGCAAAGGTTACAACCAACGTATCTAATACGGGGGTTCATACCGATGCAACCGAACCACCGCCAGCAACCGAACCCATACACAAAACCGAAACCCAACAACCACCCGAACCTACCCCCACTCAAACACAACCCGAACCTACCCCTGCTCAGACTCAACCTAAACCTACTCATACCACAACACCACCAGCTTCACCACCACCACCATCTCCCGGTCATGCCTCTGATGGAGACAACCCTTTCCTTGGCGGGGAGAACATGACATTTGATTCGGTCTATTACAGTCCGTTTCAGGTGCAAAGTGACGATGATGAGGATGCTCCGGTAACAAAGAAGCACCTTAAGGAGCTGCATGAAAAGGTCGACTTGCGCATTGCTTCCTCCTCCAATTCTCAATCATCTCTCTCTGAAGCTGCTCTTCAGAAGATTGTTGATGCCTTCTCCAGGGCTCAGCAAGACTCGGTCGCTTCTGCCACCGCCGCCATAGATGCCTCGACGAAAGCTTGTGAGGCTGCGACCGAAAAAGTCGATAAACTATTCTCAGACGCCTCTACCCTGTTACAATCTTTATAGGAGAGTGCCAATGCTACCAAGACAACGTTGGAACCAATTGTTCAACAGTTGGCCATGTTTGTCTCTACAGAGTTGAAGTCATTTGCCGCACTTCGTCAATCTTTAACAGACGACAACTCTGCCCTTCGTGCCTCTATCGACGAGCGCCTCTCTAAACTCCAAGAGGATATGGCCGCCGAAAACTCGTTGATGGACGTTCTAGCAAAGAAGACCACTGCCCTAAAGGTCAAGAGTGCTCAGCTTTCCAACTCTCAGCAACAAATTGACACTCTTCGATCCGAACGGGAGGTCATCAAGACGTGTGTTTCGGATGTACACTCAGCTATATCCAACATCCTTGAAGTGCACGATCCGATCCTGAACCACTCTGTGAGGCGTACCCTTGCAGAGAAACTCGCTCCTGCCCTGGATCTGCTAAGTAAAATTGAAGGGCTACCCAGTTTCGTGTCCACTCCGAAACAAGGGGGAGAAAAGGAGTCCGGATCGCAACCTCCTCATTCCTCAAAAGCTGCTCACACAACCGAACCTCCTCCTACAGGTCAAGCCTCTGGTTCGGGTGTGAAGGATAAAGGAAAGAAACTTGCTGAGGATGAAGAGGAAGATGATCAAGAAACCATTGCCGACTTGCTGAAACGCAAAAGTCGACGCAATGTTGAAGATGATAATGTTCGTATGGCGAGAGAAGCTAAAGAAGCTGAACGCAAATAGAAGGAAGCCCACGACCTTCTCGAGAGCAGGAAGACTCTTTTCCCTGCTTGGACTCTCGAGAGGATGATAAAGGAGGCAATCGATACTCCGAGTATCTTATGGCTTGAACCGGTAATCTCCTTCGACTGCTACAACTCTGTCGACTCTCAGTTCGACATGCCCTTAACCCGAAAGGCGTTCATCTTTCACGCCTTCGCCAATGTTGCTGAGTTCCCTCATCCTCATCCGGAGGTTGATCGGGAATTGATTGAGTTCTATCTGAAGGCCGCTCAACCCCAGTACCAAACCTGGAGCGCTCAGAAGATCATCAACGTTCGGGTTCTGAAGCCATATACTGAAGGGAGATTTATCAACGTTCGGTTCAAAGTGCTCAGAGGGTCTGCAAAAACCGAACACGCCATCTCTTTAGCAGATCTACCGAACCTCAACCCCCATGACTGGATCGTTCTGCACAACATCCTTCTGACTAATGAAGCTGAATATGGTCCGATCATTGACCATCTCAAGAGGATGTTGGTGTGCTATATCATGGAGGTCGCCCTGATGCATCAGGAGATTGCAACTGTCTTCAAGAAGAAACCGAAGATCTCTCCTGTTGGCTCGGCCAGTGATCTAAACCAGATGAAGATGGGAAATATTGACCCTAGGCGAAACTCGGTCATGTTCACTAGGAGTGAAGGACAGAAATGTCTCTTTGCCTTAGCGGATAAACATCTTTATACCACTGCTTGTCTTGAGCATGTGCTGGGGATCATCCACAGATGCAAAGAAAATACAGCGGATGATATCAAATACTTTGACGACATGATTCAGTGGTACATCCGATTCAGACAGACAATCCTCGAGCTTATCTCGCGTCTGTTTGAGACTGTAAAGAAGAAGGCTCCCGCTGCTAGCCCAAGCAAGAAGACAAAGTGATCTCGCTCCAATTTGACGCAAAGGGGGAGATTGTTGGGTAGCAGATTTGTTTTGTATTGCGTCATTGGGCTCGGTTAATAGTCCAAGTTTTGTACTCCGATTTGGGCATGTCCAACCGTGAGCTGATAGGGTTTAGTATATAATAATGTGCTTGCATGCATATTAGGTTAACGATTTAGAACGATTGATAGCATTACGATAGATCACAGATTACTTTCTTCATCGTTCTTGTAAACCCTAAATCCTCTACAGTAGAAGTTCTTTATCGAGCTCTTCTGAGGATTGTTTATTAATCATTCGACATCTTTGATCCATTATTGTGTTCTTGTTGTTTACTCGTTTATTTCTTTACCTGTTTTATAGATCTAATCGATCTTCAAGTTAGTTTTTAACTTATCACTTATCAAGATCAATTTGGCTCCCACTAGTCCTTTTGGAAATCAGCTATCTCTCATGGAAGACTGCCCTTTGAGCAACATACACTTTGTTCTCAGAAGGTTGTTAAACAATTATCCAAAATGATTGATGGGCTCTCCAACGAGATAACACATCTTTAATTAAATTCCTAGATTGTCGAGCGCTTCACGACAAGTGTAAGCCTCATAATCATAGACTTACATATATGGCAATGAGGATAGAATCCCACTTCACATAACATAGAGTGTTTTAGGAACCTACTTAGTTGGCATAAGACCAAAGGACTTCTTGTAACACTATTCATGGCACAATCCACGAATTGTTAGCAAACACAGTGCGACTCATCTTGTACAAAATCAATGAACGATTTGTTTCTCTATCCAACAAACACTTCCTAGTGGTAGTGTTTTGAGCGGAGATAGATCATGAAACTCTTTCACAGTCACTTAGACGATCGATAAATTTTGGACTGAGATTCTCACTATGATTGTATCATCCTATTGCCCAATTGATTCTTAACTTCGCTATATGAGAGCTCTGAACACCTGAGAAGTTCCAGAATCACATTCATACGAAGATGGTCTCACTGTGTATCGTGGTTAATCTAAACGGTTCATTAGTGTGAACTAATTCTAACATATACTCACATCACCTAGTGACGCATTCATCATCTATCTTGATAAACAAGATTTGCATTTAGCATAAGACTCGAGGTCAAATGATATCCAAAATCCGTTCCAACTGGATACTTGGTAATGCATTTCTCATTTATGTATCCAAGACTATGATTCCACTAATACATTTCACCCAAAAATTTGGATGTATTTGAATAAGTACTTATTATGGTCAATCTGAATGATCCATTAGTTGAACTAACATCAACAGATATTCACAATAATACACCTTATTCAAATGTTTGAATCAATTTTGAACTATTGATACTATACTAGCTTCATAGATTTCATGACTTTCTTTTAACATGTTAGAATGCTCCACATTTACATAAGTCAAAACTATCTCATGAATCATAGTAAAAACAATTTCAGTTATAATACCATAGACTATACATTTTGAAAAGAGTTGTCTTTTGATCCTATGAATGTAGCAAGGGCTTGGCATTCATGATCAAATTACTTTTTCCATGTTTTAGTCTTTTTACTTCATTTTAGTGACTACACATTCTTGCAAATGTCAGCACTAATCCTTAGCAAAACACTTAAGGTTTAGAAGTAATGTTTTGATGGCATTGTAAATCCATATATTTGTTTGAATAACAAACATAGAAGAACTAGTTATCTTTTGATCTAATGGAAAGTAGCACGGGCTTGTGATCCATGATCAAATTTAACTTCTTCATGTTCCAGTCCTTTCACCTCAAATATACATTTGGGCAAGTTTGATTTCTTAGTCCTTTTCTTGTTATGGAAACAAGCAACTATCAGAACATGTCTTAGAATAAGTCTTCCTTTGTCCTAGGTATTAGGGCCTAGATTAGGTATACCCACACTAATCGCCTTTTAAACCATGGGCAACTGGCTTTCTTCTTCTTGACACTTCTATTCATGATAGTAAAATATGGGAGTGTTTTGAAGTATGAGTTTCTATGATTGGCCATGCTAGTTCCAAAAGGAAACCACAACATGCTACATAACTCCTTAATGGACATTCCAAGTTGTTCATATCAAAATCAGAATGAACTGATCATATTTACATCTTACTTAGTCGACTAACCATAGTCAACTCCTAACTGAAGGAGATTCCATTTTACATTAATATGTCAACGTACATTTGATAATTGTTCTTTTCTAACAATTTAGAATGCAATGTTTGAAGTAACCTAGGAAGAGCTTTAACAAAGGCATGATCTTTCCTTTCGTTTATAAGAACTATTCCCAAACTATGAATTTTGACAGGATTGATCATCTTCGTAGCTAATCCTTTAAAAGGTTTTATAGCAGTAGATTTTAGTGGATAAGGTTTTCGACATCATTTAATAAAATTCCATTATAGTTTGTTTTACTTATCCTTAGAAGATAATCAACCTAAATTATTTTAAGAGGCTAGGATCCATATTTGGCTCCATGATGTGTGTGACAATAGTCAATTTCGGGTCAAGTCAAAGTCAAACAAAGTCAACGAGTCAAACCGGTCGACTCAATTAACCCTTGTATATTAGGGTTTACATTATGTAATTACTATACAACTCGCTATTTTAATGAGAAAGCATCATCTGGAAAATTCGTGTGTTTAATTTTCCTTAGCCTTGATAGTGCTAAACAATGAACCAAAGCGATAAAACACTATTTCACACTCATCGGGAGCGAGTAGGACACTAAAACATGGCTTAGCAGGGTTTACGGACCTTGCGTTGCGAAGCCAAATACTCAAAAAGGTCATAAATGGAACCTCTCTTAAATCTCTTTCAATCTATATCTCTATATTAGAAATCTCTCCCAAATCTCTCCAAGAATGTGGAATCTCTCCCAAATCTCTCTCCGTATGTGAAATATCTCCAAGTATGTCAAATCTCTCCCAAATCTCTCCAAGAATGTGGAATCGCTCCTAAATCTCTCTCCGTATGTGAAATCTCTCCAAATATGTCAAATCTCTCCCAAATCTCTCCAAGTATGGCAAATCTCTCCCAAATCTCTCTCAAAACCACTTTTGATTTATTTTAACCATTTGGGGCATCCCGACACTTGACTTGGTGAAAAATCACTCGAAAAGGGGTGAAATCGTGGAAAATAGCCCCTTAGGACCAAAGCCTCTCTATAGGGGACAAGTCCTCCTAGAGCCGAGGCCACAAGATCCGATACCAAGGCCCCTTGAGTAGTCGCAGCCATCCGACCGCAACCACCGAGTCGCAGCCTCAGAGCCGCAGCCACCAAGCCCGGAGCCACCGAACCGGGAACCAAGCCCCCGCATTGGATCTCGCCTTCGGATCGCAACCCTCTTCTCCTTGGACCGCAGTCATGCGACCAATGCCACTCCGGATTTAGGCTGCTGATGACCCAACCCTCGCCAGACTTCAGATTCTCCTCTTTTCTACCCGGTTTTCGACCCCGAATCCGTTTTAAGCCCATTTTTAACTATTTTAACGGGGGATTTTTACCCAAACTTATATTTTGACATATAAGGTCCCAAATGTTCATAAATTCAACATATTTTTAAGGAAATCCTTATTTAAGAATAAAATCCATTAAATAAGATTTTGTGGTGAAGTGTTGACTCCTCCATAAGGTTTGACACAAGCAATGTCACACCCCAAAACCGGAATGGCGGAAACGTTCTGGGGTGGAGGACGTCATGTGAAGTATCACAACATATGCAGTATAGTAATCAAAGTACAACCATCATTGCATTAATAGTAATAATTTTACATAGGTTACATTTAGCAACAACAACAAGGTAAATACATACAATAACTTATAATGCAGCTTGGTACAAGGTTGTCTTCGCAAAAGCTCCCGGAGTGTACCTGTCTATCGATGACCTGAGAATACAAGTTATTTTGAAAGCGATAATCAGCATTTTTAAATGCTGGTGAGTTCATAAGTATTTAATGACATTGGTATAAATACATGTTTTTCCTCAAAATAAACTCAGAAAAAGTGTAGGTTTAGAATCTACAGAGTATTAGAATTCTTTCCAGAAAACCCTATATTTTCTAATTAAAAAGCAGTCTTCTACCAAGGCCCAATTGTTCTATGTTTAAACCAAGGAGTATCTTTATCAAAAGCAGTCTTCTACCAAGACCCGACGGTTTTATGTTTAAGGAGTGATTCCCCCAAAAGTACTATCATTATCAAAATATAGTTTTTACTTTAAAGGAATTGTGAGAAAAATCACAAGTACAAATAATAGGGAAAAATAATATTTTACCTCAGCAGAAACACTGCTGGCTAAAAGTAAATAAAACCTAGACTCCAGGCAGGACGCCTCGCAAAGCTTAAAGGTAAATAAATCATAGACTTCAGGCGGGACGCCTTGCAAAGTCTAAAATGGTAATGAATACATAGACTCCAGGAAAGTATCAAATGAACAATACGTCTGGCTCAGTCTAAAGGAGAATAATACATAGACTCCAGGAGGGTATCGAATAAACAATACGCCTGGCTTAGTCTAAAATAGAATAAAACATAGACTCCAGGAGGGTATCGAATAAACAATACGCCTGGCTCAGTCTAAAATAGAATAAAACATAGACTCCAGGAGGGTATCGAATGAACAATACGCCTGGCTCAATCTAAAATAGAACACAACATAGACTCCAGGAGGGTATCGAATGAACAATACGCCCGACTCAGTCTAAAATAGAATAAAACATAGACTCCAGGAGGGTATCGAATGAACAATACGAATGGCTCAGTCTAAAATAGAATAAAAGGGTGAATGTGAACTCATATGTAACCATGCTGATTGACGATCGAATCCTTGATGACCCTCCAGGTCACACGTAGAGTTAGTAACATTATGTCACCCATGGGCCTTACCGGCTCGGACTGTAGCTAGCAGTTAGGATGTGGGAGTGTCTGTCCCGTATAGATCTATACACATGATGTCTGCTCTCCTTTCAGGAGACTCTGGTTACATGGCGATGGCGCTATGAAGCGTTGTATCGGGGAATAGTGTGTCACATTCTATTTAAAGTATTACAATAGTAGTATAGACTCACTACTGAACTGACTCCTGAGTAATTCTTCGTACTAGTGAGAGAGAGAGAGAGACAGTGAGAGGGAGTGAGTGTGAGATAGAGAGAGATGTGAGAGTAAATAGAATCTCCTAACTATTCCTATAATAGTTACTGGTGTTCTAGACATATGAATGATGGAAGGATGCATTTGCTACCCAATGGAGATGAACTGGCTGAGAGTACTTTTAGGACTACATATGTATACATGATATATAACCCATGTTTAGACAACCTTTAGACGGATAACCGATACTCTAAACCACATCCAAACAAGGAAAAGGAATTTAAGCGAAGTTAGCCTTCCTAAGTCCTTCAAACATTGCTTATATAAGTATACATATATAGGCATGCACTTAACAATATACAAGCATAAAAGAACTTTTGGTAAAACCTTTGGAAAATCTATTAATAAGAACTTATGACTTGATGTCAGTTTATAAAACAAGCTTTGAAAACCTTTAATAATCTGAAAAGAGATATTGATGCCTTAACGAGATTTGAAAACGAGAGTCAAAAACCTTTAGCTGAATAGAGCAGCTTAACAAACAAAAATCTATTTTGCTATACAGTTATTAATCACACGTGATTGATCTAATAACTCTATAGTTCAACTTGCATTCCCCCCCCCCCCATAAAAGCATTTAAAATCATTTAAAAGGTTGATTCAGGGGTATGAACTCACCTGTCGTGGGTGACTCGGTTGGTCGGACGATATAGGATGCTATGTGTTAATTGAGGTCTTGAACACACACTTGGATCCTATTTAGCAAGTAATGATACATTTAAGTATCCAATTAGTCATTAAATAACTAATTAAGCGAGTAAAGACCCTCTAATGCATGAAAACACCTTGTTTCAAGTGCTAGGAGTGTTAAGGGTTGCATCTAAGGAGAGTATAGTCCCACTTTGGAGTTTACTCCTCAAATGGTAACACCTAGGGGTGTTTACGGTTTTGGAACCATATCCCCCATGCGTTTACGGCCGTATACTCATGGGTGGGGTGTATTTGTGTGCTTTAAGGCTTCATGCTTCACAAGGAAAGGTTCTAGGGTTGATTCAAGGGCTATAGAAGTGATTAGGTCTCAAAATGGACACTTTTAGGGAGTTTATGGTTTCTGAACCACTCCTTGGGGAGTTTACGGTCGTAAACACATGAGTTTATGGCCGTAAACTCATGTTTGTCCATTTTCATGTGTTTTGGTGGTTGTAGGTTAAGCATGCAAAGTTCTAGACCCAAATATAAGCCATACAAGGTGTTAAGGGCACTTAAACACCCTTTGGAGGTGTTTACAGTTTTGGGAGATCCCCAAGCCGTAAACTCATGTTTATCTCCTTCAATTCATGTTTTGGGGTTCTTAGATCATTCATGCAAGTCCATAGGCCATTAGTGAAGCATTGGAAAGGTTTTGGAAGAGTTTTGGGGCATCAAAACCCCTTTCTAAGGTGTTTACGGTTTTGGGATGTTCCCAAACCGTAAACTCTTGTTCTTGGGGTTTTTGGATGATTAAACCACGAATTTGCAAGTATGGTAAGCTAAACAACAAGCTAGGAAGGTTTACTTACCGTTGTGAAGCTCGAAAGGGGCGATTCTTGATCGAAACCCAATTTGTAAAGAGAGAAAGTAGAGAGAGGAGGTTCCTAAAGTGTGAAAAGGTTGGGGTGAAACCCACTCAACCCTTATATAGGGTTGAGTTTACGACCTGGGTGGGGGTCCACCCAACACCAACCGCAACGGGGTTTTGTTTTTCGCGATTTCCATTAAACACGGCAAATTTTAAATTATACCTCCTTATTTTTTGTTCGCTTGACGAATATTATTTAAAATATTCCAACGGGATTAAATCCGGCCAAAAATGTTTTGGGATAAATTTGGCTAATTTTTGAAGTGCTTAATTACGGAGTTAAAACAAACGGAAATTTCGGGTTGTCACAAGCAACCACCCCCATACCTACTCCATGACCAACCATTGTCCTCCCCACCATCCCTAGTCACTTCATTGTCCTTTCCCACTCATTTTTCAGCCATAATCACGTTCAAAGAGCTGAAAGACTCTCTCTCTCTCTCTCTCTCTCTCTCTCTCTCTCTCTCTCTCTCTCTCGCTTCACTCATTTCCACCAAAAATCAAACACCACTTTCTTTCAAATTCTCTCACACAAATTCGAGATTTCCAATGCATTTTCCCAGCTTTTCTCCTTCATTTGGTAAGTATCATCACCCTCCTTATGGTTATTACATTTCCTTTTACTCAAATCATTGATTCCTTACACAAACTCCATCATTATTGTGTTAGATTCTCGAATCTTCAAGTAATCCTTCAAGTGTTCTTGAGTTTAACACTTCTCTCCTTCAACATCCATCCACTGAAATCACACAAGGTGAGTTCATACCCCTATATTTTCATGCTTTCTTAAGTTTTAAAGGGGGGTAGGGGGAATACAAGTCAAAACACCAAGAACACCACTAAGTTCTTCTAACAGCTTTCATCAGAAAAGTTGGGCTCCATTCACGGACTGTTTTGATACACTTAAACATTTTAGTTTTCAAAACTCTTTTAGGTGCAATTATTTTCAGTTCTTAGCTTTAAAATGAATACTTGCACATCTCCACATGGTTTTTCTAAGATTTATGGTGATTTTTACAAAACTGTCTATCATTTCAAGAACCAATACGGACTAGTCTGTGATTATGGACTTTTTCACACATGTTGGAAATCACTAAAAATCATGAAAAAATTTAGAAACAAACTAGACTCAATTTCCAAACTCTCAGAATTTACGGATTTTGATTTGGACCTTTGATGATTTTTCTACAAATTTTCTAAGAGCAATAACAGAAAATGTTAACAACAGAAAAATGCTATCAATTTTTCATTTCACCGTGTAACATGTCGAGCAAGGTGTATATCTTTATGTGAATATACGTTATTGCAATAAATGACATTTTGTCTTAGTATATAGACATGCATCAGTTAACAAATGGATTTTGATATATAGAACATAGAAGATAACAAATTGTTATAGTCAAAGTACATCCATTACATACAAACATTTGGATAAACTATGTTAAGTATAGTTTATGTACATTACCACTACTACCCTTGTTTTGATAAACTATAATAGGTATAGTTTATGATACATTACATAGCACACTCACACAAAAAAGGTACATTTATACGAAAGGGATTTCCATTACATTACATGTAAATTCGTTAATGAATTTTGTGAGACATTCGCTTCACAGTATCAATAAGTCCTGTATTGTAACCAGAGTCTCCTGGAGTGAGAGCATGATAGTTGTATATATTTGACAAACCCACACCTGAGCTGCATGCAACAGCTAGACCGGCAGGTCTGAGGTGACAAATGTCATAACATTTCTGACGCCTGAAGAACGTTGTTTCAGGGCAACTAGGTCATAACATGGTTATAATAACTCACATTAAGTATTACCAAACATAGAATTTATGGGGATTTCATTGAAATCAAACGATTTTATGTCGATTTAAACTTGCATTGTTTCACTATAAATATGACAAATTATTCGTACAATCTGGTCCTTGGGTTTTAAGACTACATTTTCACATTAAGGAAAATATTGGATTTTCTGGAACGGACACTACTTTTACAAGAAAAGGTTTTTCATAATTGCATACAAAAACTTATGAACTCACCAACCTTTGTGTTGACACCTTTTTCAAACAACTTGTATTCTCAGGAAACCACTAAACAGGTAACCAAGTGCTTTTGAGGACGGGACGTTAAGGCGTCAAACATTTTACATTTTTGTCAACATATTGTAATTGATTTGGAAACATATAATTCATACAACGATGTAACTCTTTCAATTATATATATATATATATATATATATATATATATATATATATATATATATATATATATATGTTGGTTGTGTTTACTTTAATCACTATGGCAATTGTTGTTATGATACTATACATGAAGTCCTCCACCCCCGAACGTTTCCGTCATCCTTGGTTTGGGGGTGTGACAGATTGGTATCAGAGCACGGTTTATAGTGAATTAAGTATATAAAACCACATAAGATATACAAACTATAAACACAATTGGGACTAAAAGTCTCTAATTTGAACATTTTTCAATTGATTATACTTTTAGAAAATATATAGTTTTTTCTTGATTAAAGTATACATACATGCATTACATACTTGCATAGTGTCATAACTAGGAGAACATAAAGTAAAAGAAGAGGAGTTGTACATTATGAGTATGCCTTAGTATATGTGAATCAAGTCTGGGAGGGATATAGCCTGATCAACTATATTTGTCCGAGAAATGACTTACACATACCGGGGGATAGTCAAAGTGGGCAACAAATCTAACCACTTAACTACACCCTATACAGAACACTCTAAGAATCAAATCTAAACACTTAAAATACTATAGGAGTATTTTATTTTGCTATAGCACAGTATTATTATTATTGTATGTTACATGCTTCTTACACCCCCATTTCTCGCGCATACGACATGGCCGGATTTCATCTACCTGGAGACCCTTACTTCCCTAATGGGGGAAACGCCGGATGGCTCAAGGCAGAACCCGAGGAGATGATCGAGGAGGATCCAGAGGAGATTGATGAAAAAGAAGAACCTAAGGAGGAAGATGAAATGGAGGATGAAGAAAAAGAATCGAAAGAGGAAGAGGAAGAGGAAGAAGAGGAACCAGAGGATGAAGTCTTCAACCCTCCTTACATCGCCAGGGTGCTTACGAACTGCTTCGGCCACAACGGGCCTGAGCTCACCAAGAAAAGGTTTTTCATATTGGATTTTCTGGAACGGACACTACTTTTACAAGAAAAGGTTTTTCATAATTGCATACAAAAACTTATGAACTCACCAACCTTTGTGTTGACACATTTTTCAAACAACTTGTATTCTCAGGAAATCACTAAACAGGTAACCAAGTGCTTTTGAGGATGGGACGTTAAGGCGTCAAACATTTTACATTTTTGTCAACATATTGTAATTGATTTAGAAACATGTAAGTCATACAACGATGAAACTCTTTCAATTATATATATGTTGGTTGTGTTTACTTTAATCACCATGACAATTGTTGTTATGATACTATACATGAAGTCCTCCACCCCCGAACGTTTCCGCCATCCTTGGTTTGGGGGGTGTAACAATGTGTAAATGGATTCTGTAAACACACCATAAAGTTATTTAGGTAGGCAAAGTCCTTTTCCAATTTCGATCACTGCGAAACTCCTAGATCTTTGAGATTCATTGACTATCAATGGCATGTTAATCTTGGATTATGTTCATCTCAAATTCAATGACGGGGTCGTCGCGGATCACTGAACAGATGGTGAATCGACCATATAAAATCGCGTGGTCCCCGGCTCAAGTTACACTTGAGATTCGCGAGTTCAACATCATTCTCTACCTATACTCTCAAATTGACTTGTCGGTTAACCATGCGAGCTCCATCAACAAGTTATAAAGAGAATGTGCAACTTTTATGGATAACATAAGATTCACATTAAATAGATTGAGAATTAACCTTGCAAAATTGCATGGTCCCCGACTCAAGTTACGCTTGAGATTCGCAAGTTCCATATCATTCTCGACTATATTCTAGATTGATGTGTCGGTTAACCATACGAGCTCCACCAACAGAATATAAAGAGAATGTGCAATATTCATGGATAATATAAACTCACATTCTATTAAGAAAATTGGATTTTGTTTTATACTTGTATTTAGAATACCTTTAGATTGACCATTATCACTATCAAACCCTTTTGGTAACTCCATTCTCAAAATGCAATAGGGCGGTGAGGGTGGTAAGCACGAAGCATATTAAAAACCGACCTCATTAGGAATCAAAGACACCTCCTTAAACCCTTACATTAGAATGGGTGAGCCTAGTCGAGGTAATTAAGACTGACAATGTCAATGTTTAAACACGCGAGGGCGCATGTTGTAAATTTCTTATACATATAGTAGACACAATTCTAATATATATAAATACAAGGGGTAAATTTAAAACTCTTTAAATTTAGTTGTCTATTATTAATTCTAATTGCGAGGAAGCAATGTAACAATTAATAAATCATAAGGGTGTAATATTCAAATTTATAAATCTCTATTATAAATATTAAATGTTTAAATTCACTATTCAAATAACAGATAAATATTCAAATTCAAATAAACACATTTAAATAATATATATCAATTATCAAATAAATATTCAAATTCAAATAAACACATTTAAATAATCTATATCAATTATCAAATAAATATTCAAATTCAAATAAACACATTTAAATAATGTTTATCAATTTTCCAGATTCAAAAACAAATTAAATTTGGTATTTATCCATGTTTGATAAAGCTTCATATTTGAAAAATGGCAAAAAAATCTAAAACCCTAATTCTGTTGAGCTCACGTCGTGAGCTCCTAGCTCTCACGTCGTGAGCTGCGACTAAGGTTTTAACACATTACGAATTTTTCAATTATTCTTCTTCCATTCGGTTTCAAACAAATTTTTACATAAAACATGGATCTAGGGTGAAAGTAACCATAAACCAATGGCTCTGATACCACTGTTGGATTTTCTACGCATCAAATACACTCTAAAACTAGGCAGTGGAAAAATCGAAACAACGATATACCTAAGTGTACATGCATCCTATGGATCTATGGCTTCATGCTAATTACATCAACCCTAGAAAACTAAAACATAAGTAAGAAAACATACCTCTTATGTAGCCCTTGATCTCCATGCTTGAGATCTTGAACCTCCATGAAGTTGCTTGGATGAAAGGATCCAAACTAGAATCCCTCTAATGGTATCACACCCAATGACACCAAAGAGTGGAATAAAAATAACTAGGAGAAGGGTCAATTTCACAAACCTAAAGGGGTTAGAAATCATCCCTAAGAGTGGGAGGAAGAAGGGTTGGCGAATACTTCAAACCAAGGTGCAAGGAGGAATGAAATCCTTACGGCCCTATTTATAGCCTTGGATCCCTCCTAGGGTTAAGTACTTCTTCCCGTGTGGGATGGAGGCCTAACCACGAAATTTCACTCATTTCCCATGTGGGATGGAGTGATTTTCATCCAAACCTAATTCCATAAGGTTCTGGAACATTCCTGACTAACCAACTATCGATTAATGAACATTCAACCCTTTAATTAATTAAACTGTTAATTAATTCCCAAAATATATTTCCAATTAGTTTCTAGTTAATTATTAACCATAATAATTAATAAACCAATTTCTCCTTTATTTATTCTACTCAATTTGGGTCTTGAGGGCAACCCAAAAGGACCCTATTATTATTAGAAATATTACCAATAGTTAATGACCTTGGACACTATTCCAACATTTTAGATCTCAAATTCCTAGTTTGGATGATACATTGGTTTATAGTGAGAGCAAGGAGGGGTATCTGATGCATCTGAAGTGGATCGTTGACACCTCTAGAACTTTACCATTCTTTGGAAAAAAAGGAAAATGGTCGTTTCTTGTTGTTAAGGCGATTTTCTTGGGTTTTGTGTTATTCTTGTTGGGGTATGTGGTGGCCAACGCTTTGTCTAAGTGTGATGATGTGTTAACAACTTTAGATGATCATTTTTGGGAGTTAAGAATATGTAGAATTATAATGAAGTTGATGTTAGTTTCGGTGAGGTGTTTAGAAGGTATACACCTCCCAGTGGGGAATATGTTTTGCAAAGTGGGTTTCTAACCAAGGGCAATCATCTTTATGTGCCTAAGCATCTGATTTGAGAACTATTGGTACAAAAAGCCCGGGGTGGAAGAATGGTGGGTCACTTCGGTGTGACTAAGATTTTTGAAGTGGTGATGTAATGGCACGGAGTTCAAATACAAATCATTCAGAGCGTGACTCTACATTCATGAAGTATTGCTGGAATATTTTATGGAGGAAGGGGAGAACTAAATTGTTATTTGGCGCTTTGTCGAGGGGGTTGGTGAACAATTCACAAAAAGATTATGTTTTGAAGTTGGATTGAGCTAAATTTGCTTTCAAGATCGAATTTCCAGGAGAGTATAAAGTCAATTCTAAATTGAGGACAATGCCTTCCAAAGGAGGAGGGGATGATACGAATTTGGAAGATGGATGTGAAAGTTACTTTAGTTCCGATCCGAGCATGTATGGCGATCCAATTTTGTCTGATGATGGATGCGACCAGTTGCGAATGATCGCATACGGTCGTATTCATTTGATGTTCATTGTGATACCAATGGTTGTGATGCGGTTTGTTGCAATGAGGTTCATGGTGAAGATGGACTTGGAAGCTGTCGCATGCGTTTGTGAATCGTTGCAAAGGGTAAATTGGTTGCAAAAAG
The DNA here is from genome assembly GCF_002870075.4 of Lactuca sativa. NCBI lineage: Eukaryota > Viridiplantae > Streptophyta > Magnoliopsida > Asterales > Asteraceae > Lactuca > Lactuca sativa. The sequence goes on from NC_056630.2 coordinate 263,132,293, forward strand.
GAGTTTATGACCAATGGACTTGGTTCCGATGGGTGTTTGTCTTCCGATTCTAATTCCAAATGTAACAGCCCGGAATCTCAGGTATTGTTAAATTATGTTTTTGGGGTGATTTAAGAGGGGACTCGGCGAGTTGGAGCCTAGACTCGCCGAGTGGGATCGCAGACTTGGTCGCGGGATCGCGACTGGACTCGACGAGTCCAGATATGGACTCGGCGAGTCTACGCTGTTTAGCGAAAACCCTAACCGTTCAGGTTTGCGACGTATAAAAAGGACTCATTGGCCATCATTGTTCATTTTAGCCTTCTGAGAAGAACCCTAAATCGATTGTGTGCATCTGGAGCAAGGATTATAGGCCATTGTTGATTATAGAAGAGTGGTTGTGCAAGGAAGAGAAGGGATTGGCTAAAGGAACAGCAAGGGAGTCACATTCTGAGGATTGGGGACACAGAGAATACATCATCCAGGTAAGAATTCGAGTATACTCTGCTATGTTGATGTGATTATGGAATTAGGGTTTATGGAACACTTTTGTGAATAGATTGAATGTTACCCTAGTCCCCTAATCGATTGTAACCCTGTATTGGGACCTTTGGAGGCCCAGAATGTCCCATGTCTGTGCATTTCGGGAATTGATGAAGGTTTTGGATTGGAATCCTTATGCCTTAGGTCAAAATGTAAATTATGAATCATAGGGTGTATCATGAGCACTGAAATGAGGACTTTACGTGATGGATCAGCCTAGGAAGGCCAGACCTAGGAATGGTCGGAGCAGTTCTGACCTTATGATGCAGTTGGAGCAGTTGCATGGCATGGACTCGCCGAGTTCGACGAACAGACTCGGCGAGTAGCTTGAAGATTAACTGGGACTCGTCGAGTTGTTCTTCAGACTCGGCGAGTTGAGTCGGGGTGGCCCCGCGATTCTTCCAGGAGTAACTCGTCGGGTCAAGGAGGATACTCGACGAGTAGATAGGGAATCTCAGAGAGTTGAAGGACGTCTAGACTCGCCGAGTCGACATGGCACTCGCCGAGTCTGGTCGAGTTGACCGTTGACCGTTGACCGTTGACCAGAGTTGACCTAAGTCTGACTTCTTAGGGATAGTCACACTTAGAAGATATAAGTGTTAATGAGAGATATGTGATGTTATAGGGAAGTTGTAGCTCGACGGATTGTGCACGAGTGATTTCAGGATTTGCTAGCTTCAGCATTCGCGAGGTGAGTCTTCTCACTATACTGTACCCGGAAGGGTTTGACTGTGTGACCGGAAAGTCAGATATGATATGTGATAGGTATCCTATATGTGGTAAGCTGTTTGTTATATGTGCTATGTATGTTATGGGCCGGAAGGCGATTATATTACGGGACGGAAGGCAATATGTTATGGGCCGGAAGGCAATATGTTGTGTGATGGACCGGAAGGTCGGCGTGGGTAGGACCGGAAGGTTTACCCAGCAGGGACGGAAGTCCCCTGAGACACATGGACCGATAGGTCAGGGCCTGGAAGGGCGTATGTGCGTAAGTTGTATATTGGGGAACTCACTAAGCATTTATGCTTACAGTTGTTATGTATGTGTTTCAGGTACTAGCGAGGACCATGGGAAGGCGCCGGCGTGATCGATACACACTGAAGGATGTTTTTATGAACTTAGGATTTAGACAATTTGTATTTGACATGACACTTAAATTATTTATGCCTTGTTTGAATGGAAATACTTAATTTTTTAAAATGAAAAATTTGTTTGAAAATTTGCGTTGTTACAATTAGTATCAGAGCCTTGGTTTGAGGGATTCGGGTGCACCTTCGGGAGTAACTGAACTCAAACCGAGGATTTGAGGAAAACTTTTTAAATAAAGGCATAAACTTTTGTAAATGGTTTTGTGGTAAGCAAGAAAGAAGCAGTGTGTACGATCAGTCAGCGCCCGAACGGTAAAGATCCCCAAAATACCTTACAATATTATATGATATGAATTGTTATGCATGCTAGAAGACTAGGTATTCATGATAGGACTACAGTGGCCTGATTTGTGATGCCTTAGTCTAGGGAAGTTTGTCGATATGAGATGCGTTGCTAGAGTACGAGTAGATAGTGCATAACATAAGTAGAGTACTCACCATCCGGGGTTTGGGGAGGAAGATTTGGGATGAATGCTGATGCGGTGTGGTCGGTAGTATTGGGCCCGTACTACCGAAGACACCGGGTCAGTGGGAGACCCAAGTAAGAATCCCTGGATATCGAGTGCGGCTATACTCGATGGAGTCTCTGATAGTTTTATGTTGTATTTCAGAGACATCATGGTTAGACCACGCCACGGAGCGAGTTCGAGCGGTGTGAGTGACGAGGAGATTCGTCAGATGATTCACGAGGAGGTAGCTGCGGCGATCCGGGCCGAGATCCCGGAGATGTTTGGGTCTATTAAGACCACCCTGATGGAGACGTTTGATGAGCTTGTGTTCATTTGAATTTGTTACATACAATTCAAATCTAGTCTTTATTGGGTCACGTCTCCTAATATTGATTTTACACTCAAACCAATAGGTCTTGGTTTGTTTTCACCGAAGTTTCAAGCTATAGGTCTAGTTTGATCTTCATACTATCCCTTTTGTTATTTTGTTCTTGTCTTTGTCCTTTGTTCCGCTGCGTATTCAAATCCATTTGGGTATCATATTTGGTATCAAGCTCCATATTTGAATCATTTGTGGTGTTAAGAGTTCGATTCGTGTTGGTCAGATTTTGGAGCGGTCCAAACATGTATGCGTATTTTGGGAAATACTTACTAGAGCTCGGCTGATTACATGCATTACATCCGTTTTTCTTAGAAAAACATTTTAGAAAATCATTTTCTTAAAAAAATTTAGAAATCCTTAGTTTGAGTTCAGATACACCCGAGAGTGTGCTCGAATCCCTCAAACCAAGGCTCTGATACCAACTTGTAACATCCCAAAAATACCGATTAAAAATTTCATTTTTAAATAAGTTAAAACCATTTTTTATTGTTCCAAAAGACGATCAGAGTCAAAGTATTCACGAAACATCGATATAATTTGTAACCATTTAGTGCGGAATAAAACTCTAGAGGATGCAGCGCGATCAAGTTGGGCCCTTCCTTTTAAAACCAGAAGTACCTAAAATATTTTAAACATAAATTGTAAGCACACAGCTTAGTGAGTTTCCCAAAGTGCTACATACCATATTAATCAGTGGGCCAAGCCATGGGGTATATTCCAACCCAACATACAATCATGGGCCTAGTATTGGGGTATATTCCAACCCAACATACAATCATGAGCCTAGCCCTGGGGGTTCTTTCAACCCGAACATGCAGTAGTAGGCCCAGCCCTGGGGGTTCTTTCAACCCGAACATGCAATAGTAGGCCCATCCTTGGGGTTTGTTTCAACCCAAACATACAACTATGAGCCTACCTTTGGGGCCCCAACCCCAGGGTATATTTCAACCTAATCATACATGCAATAGTCACAAAATCCTACATAACACAATTCAATGGGCCGACATTGATGCCTTCGACCCACAAGTACAATGAGAAGATTTATCTTGATCGATAAACGAATAGATCTCACACACGAGTTGTTGGTGTTGAAGTCCCTCCCAATAACATATCCATAAACCAAACCCTAATTAGCAATTAAGGTAGATACCCCAACTTAGCAATTCCAAATACAAAGATAAATCCTCATTTGGACAAAAGACCATTTTACCCTTCTAAGTCCTTAACCATTCACTGTTGACAAAAAGTCAACGGATCAAAAAGTCAAGGTCAACTTTCGTTGATCTACGCACTATATACTCTAGCTCCAGCTCTACGCATGGCGTAGAGCCTTATTCCAGAACACGGGATCCAACCAGACTACGCGTTGCGTAACCTTCAGTACTCCTTGCGTACACCTCCAGATCCAAAATTTCATTTTAAGCAATTAATACATTAAGACCTTTCACTCAAAGCTCAAATCTGATTCCTAGTAGCTCCATAACGGATAAAGTTTCCAACTTTATCCATTAAGATGGTCCAAACAACCAAGATCTAGTCTTTAAGTCTCAAAGGTGATGCGTATTTAGACCGCTCCAAGAATCCACAACATGACTCGGATTCCCAACACCACAATTGAAATTGACTTGAAAACTAGAGCTTGGAATCAAAATTGTAACGAAATAACATCACAAACAAGCACTAGGCATGAGTAAACGGACCAAACTGGCCGGAACCGGCCCGACCCGGGCTTGACCCGGGAATCGGCTTCGGCCAAAATCAAGAACCGAACTGGCCTGGTGGTTCTACCGATTTCGGTTCTAGCGGTTTCGGTTTCGGGTCCGGTTTTTGCCGGGTTTTTGATTTTGGAATCGGTCTGATTTGACACGCTTTCTTGTGGGGCTTTTAACTCATTCAATTTTTAATCAAATCAAGCATTTTTACTGTCTAAACTTAACTACAAAACCTAAACTATGTGTAGGAAAAAAATTCAGGTCAAAAAAACTTAAATTGAGTGAGTTATGTACTTTTAAACAACAAAGCAGATTACGTTTAATTGCTATAACATAAAAAAATTCTGATTTGACACCCTTCCTTGCAGGGCTTGTAAATCATTCAATTTTTAACCAAATAAAACGTTTTTATAGTCTAAACGTAACTAAAAATCCTAATATACATGTAGGAAAAAGATTTAGGTCAAAAAAAGTTAAATTGGGTGAGTTATGAACATTTGAACAACAAATTCAGATTACATTTAATTGTTGAAACATAAAAAAAATTCTGATTTGACACGCTTTCTTGCGGGCTTGTAACTCATTTAATTTTTAACCAAATCAAGCGTTTTTATAGTCTAAACTTAATTAAAAATCCTAATCTACATGTAGGAAAAAAATTCAGTTCAAAACAAGTTAAACTGAGTGAGTTATGCACATTTGAACAACAAAGTCAGATTACATTTAATTGTTGAGACATAAAAACAATTCTGATTTGACACCCTTCCTTGCGGGGCTTGTAACTCATTCAATTTTTAACCAAATCAACCGTTTTTATAGTCTAAAATTAACTACAAATCCTAATCTACATGTAGGAAAAAGATTCAGGTAAAAAAAATTAAATTGAGTTAGTTATTCACATTTGAACAACAAAGTCAGATTACATTTAATTGCTGAAATATAAAAAAAATTCTGATTTGACACCCTTCCTTGCGGGGATTGTAACCCATTCAATTTTTAACCAATTCAAGCGTTTTAATAGTCTAAACTTAAGTACAAATTATAATCTACATGTAGGAAAAAGATTCAGGTAAAAAAAAGTTAAATTGAGTGAGTTATGCAACTTACAAAATTTGAGTAAGTTATCCAGTCCAGTTTTCGGTTTTGGGCCGGTTCCAACGACCGGTTCTTACCGGGTCCCGGTTCCAAAAATTGACAAGATTATAGTACCGGTCCCGGCCTAACTGGTTCCATCGGGTTCCGGGACTGGTTCTATCTGGTTCTCCGGTCCATATATTCATCCCTAACAAGAACAACAACAAGAACAAAGGATAAATGAAAACAAATCAAGACCTATTGATAATGAGTTCGGTGAAAACAAGTTAAGACCTATTAACTTGAGTTCAAGATCAGAATCAGGAAACGTGTCCCAACAAAGACCAATTTCGAATTGTACACAACTCTATATGAACAACTGTTCAACTTTATATTTTCGACCTACACTTCTGCAAATGATAGATATGGCTATATATAGCCTTACAATCTAACGGTAGAAGGAACTTAAAAGTCACCTAATTACTATGCCAAATAATGGCTTATTTGAATGCTAATAAAAATAATAAAATTTTTTGGTAAAGTCTTGTCTTGGGAAGGTAACATTTAGGGAAGTGGAAAAGATGCTACAACTTTCAAGGCATCCAGGAAAGCTCCACGTGTAAAGTGGCTTCGCATCCAACAAACACCATTCGCATCAGTAGCCTTCGCATCCATTTAGTCTTCGTTTGTGACCTCGTCTTCTATCGGCCCTGTGCAACCAAGGTTATATCGGCATCGCATCCCAAAGAAAGTTGAACCCAAGCAACCCATCGTATCTAAATATCCCATTGAAACCGATTAGTCCAACAGAATGTAGGATGCGTTCGGAATAAAAGTCTAATGGATTCCAAGGATCGCAACTGATCACAAACTCCGAGGCTAATCACAATTGCAACAACTTCCAAGAATTGCAACCAAGCATGGCATCACATTCGCACTCCATCGTAACATGAGACTTCAATTCCTTACTTCGCAACAGACCCCAGTAATTGCAACACACTGTAACAATTCACATCTGTTCGCATTTAATCGCATCCAACCACCAATCGCAACTTATTGCAATGCGAACAGAAGTTTCTGCTAGAGAAACGGCTTCCATTAGCTTTTGATCCTTTGCTTCTAGCCGCAATTGACAATCATACCCACTTGCCATCGGATTGGAATTTAAAGTTGGAGAATTACAATCCATATACATATCAAACCCTAACCCTTCGAAAGGAATTGTCTTCAATTCCTGAAGGACTTGATAATCTTCAACTTTAATTTCTCTAATGAATTCCTCTACTCCATTAGTGTCGTAAACAGGACCAGAGTCTTCATCCTCTTCCACAATGACTTCAACTACTTCCTCTCCAACCACAAGTTTATTCTTTCAATAAATTCCCCTTCCCCATCAGTGTCGTAGATGAGAGTGGAATATTCTTCCTCCTCTTCTTCTTCCTCCATATCGGTTTCATAGACAGGAATTGATTCTCCATCATACTCTTCTTCCAAATCAGAATTGTAGAGTGGAGTCCTGGTAACGTCGAAGATGTATACGCTCTCATGTACTACCTCGTCTTCTTCAAGCTCGACCTTATAAAATAACTTTTTTCAAAAAAACTGCAACGACAACTGGAATCAATCAACAATACTCTGCAAGAACTTGGGTCTCTGATAGAAACTTTTGGTCACGCGGGAACTTGTAGCTCTAATACCATTTGATGCGTATTTGAACCGCTCCAAGAATCCACAATACGACTTGAAAACTGGAGCTTGGAATCAAATTTGCAGTAGAATAACAACACAAACAAGAACAAAGGATAAGTGAAAAGAACAAAAGGATAGTATGAAGATCAAACTAGGCTTGTAGCTTGAAACTTCGGTGAAAACAAATCAATACCTATTAATTTTGAGTTTGGTGAAAACAAGTTAATACCTATTAACTTGAGTTCAAGATCAAAATCAGGAAACGTGTCCCAACAAAGACCAATTTGGAATTGTATGCAACAACTCTATATGAACAAATGTTCAACTTTATATTTTCAACATAACACTTCTACAAATGATAGACATGGCTATATATAGCCTTACAATCTAACGGTAGAAGGAACTCAAAAGTCACCTAATTAGTACGCCAAATAATGGCTTATTTTAATGCTAATAAAAATAATAATAAATGTTAGTAAAGTCTTGTCTTGGTAAGGTAACATTTAGGGAGGTCGAAAAGGCGGCTATAACTTCCAAGGCATTCAGGAAAGCTCCACGTGTAAAGTAGCTTCGCATCCATTCAGTCTTCGTTCGCAACCTCCTCTTTTGTCAGCCCTTCTCACCCAAGGTTGTATCGGTATTGCATCTCAAAGCAAGTTGCAACCAAGCAACCCCTCATATCCAAATATCCCATTAGAACCGAGTAGTCCAACGGAATGTAAGATGTGTTCAGAATAAGAGTCTAATGAATTCCAAGGACCGCAACTTATCACAAACTTCGAGGCTAATCGCAATCCCAACAAGTTCCAAGAATTGCAACCAAGCAAGGAATCGCATTCGCACTCCGTCGTAACATGACATCGGATTGGAATTTAAAGTTGGAGAAGTGCAATCCATATACATATCAAATTTGGAGAACCGCAATTGACAATCATACCTACTTGCCATGAGCTTCTAATCCTTCACTTCTAGTCACAATTGACAATCATACCCACTTGTCATCGGATTGGAATTTAAAGTTGGGGAACCGTAATCTATATACATATCAAAAGGGATCGAAAATGCATCTTTTTCAACTTAATCAATTAAGTCCAAGTCTCCAACCTTCATATCTGAATCAATATGATGTTTAGATGGATAAAGTTTCCAACTTTATCCATAACAAGGTCACAAATTCTCAAGGTCTAAACTTTATGCACTAAAATGACCAGAAAATGGCAAATTTGACAAATAACTAGATCTATGAAACCAATGAGCAAGTTAAAAGCTTTTTACTCACAATAGTCCACGAATGATGTAATCTTGCTAGATCTATACTTGAACTCTTATTCTATACATTTTGTCACCACCTTGCTCTTCAAGATTCAACCTTACAATGGAGAAATAAGCTCATAAATGATGTCAATGCTCAAAAACAAGTAAGAAGAGGTTGGGGTTTCTCAAGGGATGATCTTAGGTGATGGAGGCTAGTAATGAGAGGGTTTCCCATAAGTTAGAGCCCTTAAATAGGGTTCAAAACCGAAGATTTAGGGTTTTGATCTGCCCAGATTACGCCCTACGTATCTTTTAGTTACGCCCTGCGTAATCCAAAAATCCTCAATTTATCACTTCAACTTCAAACAACCATGACTTCTTCGTTTCAACTCCATTTTCAGGCGTTCTTTATATGCACAAAAAGGTATTGAAGAGCCCCACAATCCTATCTAATTACTTTTAACTTAAAACATACCGAACTAAAATCCTTAATTCATGAAAGAAGTCTGAAATATCACTTTTCTCATTTTACCCTTTGACTCCAAAACACAAACCAAGAGTTTGGATCACATAACCAATATTATCCACATCTAATAGGGTCTAAACCTTATTCCCTTGAAGTCCAAGACATTTACTTGATCCATTTATTGTCCACAATCCTGAAATAATAAACTTGTCGAAACAGGATGTTACAGTGTTAGTTACCCATGACCCACAATAAAGTCCTAGGAACCAATAAACACAACTCAAACCTACTATTGGACAAAAGAAAATGCAATTTCTTTCCAAAATGTGGAACAAAGACCATACACCAATTCACTCTCTCAATGGATCTCTCATATGTACGAAACATAATGTTTCCTAGTCCCGTCCAACTCAATTATAAGATGTCCCTTCATTTGTAACAAACGTAGCCTCAAAGCACAAACAAGACAACATTTCTTAAAATAATATTGTTCACAGAAGCATTATTATACAACTAAAGACAATAAACAACAATGTTTTTACTCCCACAATAAGCTCATAGCTACATGTTTTTTATGGATTATACTTCTCTTTATCTGTATTTTTAGACACAACACACCCATTACTTTTTGACAATACAAAATCCACATAGCTACACATAAATGCATCTAGAGATGCGGCTAGCAAATAAGCAAAAACACCAGATGAATGCACATCACTCATATCATCTTTTGCAAATATAAATATATACGGTAATCAGGTTAATTACCAAAAATACATAATATGCTATATGCCATTCACCCATTACTAACTTTAACCAATTTCAAATATCCCAAACGGATCAAATAATTGAGGGGAAAAAATACAGCAAATTGGCAATGAAGGAATGTATGTTTGTCTTTTTAGTAATTAACCCTATTGTGATATATATCTATTATACGTGTTACTCAATTACTTGAAGATCTTCGGCTGAGTGAAGGTGATGAATTGATGATCTCCTGACCGAGCTCATTAATTTTGTTGAGTAAAAGCATTTGCTCGGTTTCAAGTTGGATGATGCATTCTTCTTCAACTTCATGGAGGCTTTCGAGCTCAGTTAGAGATGACGACACTTCTTCAAGATTTTCATCTTCGATTAGAGACCGGATTTTCATCATCATTTGCTTCATCTAACAAAGGGATGAAATATGGTTTTATGTAAGATAAACATATATGATTGATGATTGATATGCAAGAACACAAAGAATATAGGACTCATGGATGTTGCAAATTTTATTTAAAAAATATACATACTACATTTATAGTTTCACCATTTTATCGATTCAGCCACTTCAGTATCTTTTGTAGTCATTGAACCAATATAGCCCTTTTACTGTTCAAAAAACCATTTGCACAAAGTAAAATGCTCAAAAACACGATGTATTTTAATCATTTTATGGATTTAGCCACTGACCTATTATTATAACTAAGGTTTAAAAGTACAAAATCGTGCCTCGAGACGTTTTTCATTCGCCTCACAAGCCAAACTGAGGCGTAAACTCGAAGCGGTATAAAAAATAAATTTTAAATATTATATAAATAATAAAATTACATAAAAAGTGTCATAATTAACTATAAAACAAATGTAAAGAAATTTTAATAACATTGCCATTCTGCGTAACTAAATAGCAACAACGAATTAAAAATATATTAACAAAGCAAATATTGAACAAAGTTACGTCAATATAAGTGAATCATGTACGACAGCCAATTAGGTTTTTCCACCGCCTGACCCGATTTTGTAAACCATGATTATGAAACTTATTAAAAGAAATATTAGTTACGTGGCTAAATTGAACATGGTTAAAGTATGTTGTGCTTTTGTCTTTTTCAAAACTGGGTACCCGGAAGAATGGTTATTTTAAATTGTCAAATGAAAAATATAATGGTTTAATCACCACTAAAAATAGTCAAGTGGTTAAATCGTGAAAATCAGGCTGGTATGTTATATTTTTTCTCTGCCTTTTAAAACTGTCAAGTTAAAGTTGCATATTCTTATCATAACAATGGCATTCACTAATGCTTCAAAATACAGAAAATGACAACGGATTTCACTGTTTATCGATTTAGCCTTTCAACTATTATTTTTCATTACTATCACAATAATGGTCCAATTGCTAAATCAACAAATATAATAATAGCTCCATGGACAAATTGATTAAAAAAAAAAAGAACAATAGGTCACTAAATTGATGAATATATGTTCTGTTTTTCTGTATTTTTCCCTGATATAAGAACCTGGTAACTAGGAAAAAAGTTTTTCTTAATCAATTAAAAAAGGTAAAATGGTTTAATGTTGTTTTTTTTTTCTGTATTTTAGCCAAATCATTTCATTTTATAAATGCAAAGACTCTTTACGATCCTGATCATGTCACAACAAGTGATCTTAGATTTGAAGAATCAGAAGAAAAGAATGTAAGTACTAACCTGGCCTGAAATTTTGTGTCCTCTACTTGAGGGTGACTCAGAATCAGAAACTTTCTTTTGTAGTTGTGGAACTTTTCTAGTTACTTGAACATGAATCTCACCCCTTTTAACTCCTTGAAGAGGTATCCATTTATCGGACATCTCATTTGGGGCCAATCTCTGATATTCCACAATGCAATCACCAATACTAGATGTTGGCAAAAGGGCATTATGGTCTTTTACATGGAGAGCTAAGAGACTTCCATCATCAGGAAATTCAAAAGTTTGATGCCATTGGGGACTCAGAGTTTTAAACATTACCTGTTTAAGCAAAAGCAAAACTTAAGGATGTTTCATTTTATTTTATTTTTTACCAATTAATGCAACAAATTTTCACTTTTCCACCAATTTCTGCAACTGGTTAAACATGTTATATGTAAAATTGTTGCATAAATTAGCATTTAACCCTATTTTTAAACCTATAACTAAGACAATACTCAAAACCTTTCGGGTCGGGTCGAGTCAGTTGACTATTAAAATAAATTAAAAGCAAAGAAATAAATAAAAAAATAAACCTTAGTAAGGACTAAGGAGCAAGGCAATTGTTCCTCACCTTGGTTCTTCTCTTCAAATTTCCATATTGTACCCTAACATAGGGATCACTTGTTCCCCGGATATCTGCAGCAACAAGATCTCTTCCTTCGATAAGAACAAGCTCAATCAAACCACCTTGTGAACCCTAGACAATGTGATCAGATAAATCGATTTTAGAATTAGTTACTCCTTAACATGCTTATATTTTTTTATTTTACCCATAAGCAGCAACCAATAATAGCAATACATAACCTGAAGCTCGTAAGATGCTTACAAGTTTCAAGCTACACACTGCTGTGATGGGCAAGGAATTTGCTATTATGTGTAAAGAAATGCAAGTACAGCCAAAAAAAACAAAGTATATCTTACAAGTTTCAACTTACATATTTATATTATCGGGGAAAAAAAAAGGAAAGTATGCGGTCATTATGTGTAAAGAAATATGAAAACGTTGCTATTATTAGTAAAATATAAAGTACGATGCCTATATTGGTAAAAAGAATAACTATGTTGCTAATTCCTGCAATCTGTTCCCAATAAAAACAAATGATAACACTTGTATGAATTTAGAATAACCAAAGTCTACTGCAATTAAAGGTGGGTTAGACATAAATGCCTTGTAACAGTTGGGCATGTTTCTTTTTTCCCATTAAGGATAGATAAAGTGGTGTCGGAATTCAAGATGGTTATAAAATATACTATAAGAATTTCATGGCACACTTGGGGAAATGGAAGGAAAAAATAAATAAGGGAAAATTTGAATTTGTGTTAAGTATTAACTCAAAAAGGAAAAGTCATATGTCCCATTAATTAAGTAAGAAAGAAACAGCACCTAAATGGTAAACATGATTTGTACATACCTTGGATCCTTCAAAATCATCGATTGTTACTGCTTCAATTTGAAGCCGAACTTCGCCCTTTTTGACTTTCTCAAGCGGAATCCATACATCCCTCACCACCCCATCCACTAGACCTTCCAAATTTACCCTTGCACCACCAATATTCTCATCTCCAAAGATGTCTTCATTATAACATTTTACCTTTAGATATTCACCATCACTAATCTCTTCAAACTCGAACTTCTGAGTCCAACTAGGTTGTGAAGCATTTGTGGCACCTCTCGTTCTTTGGATGGTCTGTCAATTCAATTCATAAACGACTTTAATCACAAGAAAAAGAAATACCAATGCACTGGACTGGACTTCCATTTCAACCTATTACAATTTTTTTTTAAAAAAAACATTCTTCTTTAAAAATCTACCCAATTTCATCCAAACGGAAAAAAATTGAAAGTACGATGCTATAATTACAATGTTGTAATAATAGGAAGAAACTTGTAATAAACAAAATTCAATAAAAGCAGGATTCATATAATGGGTTTTGACTTGATAATATTCATAGTACAAAAGTAAAGATATAATTAATCTGTGCATTTAGTACCTACCTTCCCATATTGCAATTTAACATACGACTTTCCACTTTTGTCCTTCTCTAATAGTTCTTTCCCTTCAACAACAGTTATGTAAATCTTCCTTCCGGTTCTCGGTTGAAAATTTGATGTTGACCCAAATTGTGATCCCCGTGAGCTAAGTTGAGAACCACTCAAGGTATGTAAACCATCCGAAAATTGCCATTCTTTCAGTGTAAGTTTCACTTTCAACTACAAAAAAAAAAAATAAAAAATAAAAAAAAAAAAAATAAAAAGATCCATATTATGCCCATTCTACTTTCTATATGTTAAATTTGTAGACAAAAAATGAGAAAATACATAATCTTAGCTTGAGATTTTGCCACAAAGATGACAATCGGCTAATCATACTATCAGATTAAATTTTTTTCCAGAAAGTTGACGATGGGCCAATGTGTAATTTTATCTTGAAATTTTGCTAGAAATGTGGCAAAGGATTTCTAGCTTCAGATCAACCTGTTTTGCTACTCAAATGAGTGTCTCGAAATGTGCTTTCATCAAATGTCACATTATTATTATAAGATCCATTCTCAAGTGTAACCTTTTTAATATAATATTGCATCCGAAACCACTAAATACTTCTTTAAGTTGTAACATTTATTTAATCAAAGAGAAATTGATTTCTTTTGGGACAGAAGGCTAATGATGATTTGATTAAAAATAAAAACTAACTGAGGTGATCAAATAGCAACATACATTTAATTTGTCTTATCAAGGTCGCTTAACTTTTTTCAGTTCAACCCAAGTCTATGTACTTTCACACTTAGTTAATTTTTAACCCGTTAGTGCTGACGTGGCATCCACTTGGTGTAACGTGGACGCCATGTTAGCAATGTGACCGGTCAAAAACTGACTGAAAGATTTTTTTTTTATGGAAAAACATCATACATATCATACCTTTGCTGAGTTAATACTCTCAAATGGGACCACCATTTCAACTTCTTTTCCGCAAAACTCAGCATGCTTTGCTATGACACCTGATTCTTCCCCAACAGCCCAGAAGATAGTCGAATCATCCGTGCAATATCGCAGCTGCACCCATTAATAAATATTTATCAACTTTCATAAACGCAATTTATTTGGGCTAAATAGCATTAGCAACCTACTTGTATTTATTTGCATATTATGGCATCTTATTTTCATTTTTTTCCTGTTGCAACATTGTCTTTCATATTAATCCCTTGTACTTTGAAAGATTCACCCGGTGTTAGCATTCTACTCCCAAATTGTTTCTTATTAGGTTTCAAATATCTACGCAATTTCGATGGTATTGCTATAATTGGTTGGATTTTCAAGATGTAACAGAAGCAAAAGAAAGTAAACGTTGTGCATTTCTCCCTTTTCCAAACCAGGATAATGGTTTTTTTTTAAGTGAATATAATGATGACAACATAAGTGCTTCGGTATTTTGCCCATGAAAAATTTCATTTTGGTAACTTTCAGAAAAATCTTGATATAAATCCATAAAGAAATCAATGTTTAATCTTGATTCTCAATGAAAGTAGTATCCTCCTTTTGACCACAAAAGTCAAAGCATACCTTGATTTCGCAGCTAGCAAGGTGATCATAATTCACATTATCCGGGCAACTTTCATAAAGATTAAACTTGAGAATTCCAGCATCGTCATGGAGAACCATATTAAATGTTGAATCCCATGTGGGGTTGGGTCCCGCTACCTCGAGTGTTCTCCTTGTCAAATCTTCAAGTTCCACTTCAACAAATGTATGGAAATCTTTACCCATGTCATGATGATTCTCTTGCCCATAACCATCGCTTGTACTTGTAGTTGTAGAGCTTCCTTTAAAACTATTCCGGGAAAGTTTTCCGGCGGAAACAACCGTCACATGGAGGACACCCCCCACCGCCTTTTTCCGGAGGTCCACTGGCGGCAAAGCAAGACAACGGCGCCGAGGTTCCACCATTGTTTTGTTCAAGGTATCGTAACAAATTTTAACCTAAAACACAGCCAATATAGTAAGGGTTAAATGCAAAAAATACTATTTGCATCCTTATATTATATTACACAACTGTACTTTGAA
The DNA here is from genome assembly GCF_002870075.4 of Lactuca sativa. Taxonomy (NCBI): domain Eukaryota; kingdom Viridiplantae; phylum Streptophyta; class Magnoliopsida; order Asterales; family Asteraceae; genus Lactuca; species Lactuca sativa. The sequence goes on from NC_056630.2 coordinate 263,147,538, forward strand.
AAATATACCCAATTATAGCAATATAATCCTAATACAAAGCATTCACGTAAATTGCAATCACCATGACCATGGTTGAAGTCTTATGTTGTGGGGCGGGCTACCAAAACTTTCACCATGGTTTTAAAGTTTATATACAAGTTATTGGGATAAAATTTCAAAAATTATACTATTAACTTGTTATCTAATCTATATGTATGTACTAGCATTTCAATGTTACACAAGCATCAAATCAACTTTTTTAAAAAAAAAAAGCTGCATGTTGTCATGTCATGTGATGTCATGCATAACAAAAAGAAGGCCTAAAAGTTTAGAAAGTTACCAGCCAGGATGAGACACCAGGGAGTTCTGTTGCAGGTAAAGATTGACTGCCACCACTTCCAAATGCAACACCTATTCTCACCTCCGGAGTCGACACAAAAGAATACAAAACCGCTTTCCCATCTAAAATCGGTGATATAAGAAGCTGCACAATTTACCAACATCATTTTCATTGGTAGCTTAATCATCAACCAACATAAAAGATATATAGACAATTAGTGATCATGTCATTGTGGATACAGAAGCTTAAACTGATTATGAGTATGAGTGTTAAAATCATAGACTCAAATGAATGGTAGGATAGACCACTAAAGCCTTACACCAACAGATAAGCAAATGAGGTGTGTATGCTATATATAATTGTGATTACATACATCACCCTTGATGTGGATGTTGTTTACTACAATTCGAGCTGTTCCCATCGGTTTTGCCAACTTTGTAAACAACATGATACTTATGTCAGTAGTGTCCCAGTCAAAGCCCATACGGATGAATCTCTGCCAAGGCAAATAATATAAAGTTTGAGCCAGAATTTATCAAATAAAACATAAACAAAGATCCAAAACATGAATCAATAATCTAAGCTAAGGCATTTACCATTAGCTGGAATAGATTTCCTTACATCAAACTAAAATTAGATAAAAGCTAACTATTTAAGGTGCTCATTCTTAGTGCCTTAGTAGACGTAATGGAGAGCGCGGCTTAATTCTGTAAGCTATATATAAATTTTTTTCTTTTTTACTTAATACAGAATGTCAGGGAAAAGACGCTTTCCCCATTAAGTCCTACCTTTTTTTTAAAAAAAAAATTGCCAAGTGCCCTCATCTTCTCAGTTTTTAGAACATTATTTATCTTAGTCGAGAAAATAATAATAATGATAATAATAAATAAGAGCTAAGAGATCAAACCTGATCACCTGCAGTAGACCATTGAGCCCCATGCATTCCAAATATTGGAGGGCATGAACCTAACGAAAACTCTTGTAGCTCGATCCTTTCCTGCACCAAGACTGCTATTAAAACAAATTTGGAAACATTTTTCACACATCCTTGTAATCACCAACTTACTATTAGCTTTGTTTTCCGATGCTTTAGGCGTTTCTGCACAAGGAAAATCATTGTTGCTTATTATGTATGCATGATAAGAAACCGAAACAGATAAATAAAGACAAGAATGTTATTTTATAATCAAATGCTTATATCAAATCAATATACAACACCAAATAAGTCACATATAAACGTGTATGTTTCAAATTTGTTTATCACGTCAAAAGAATTTGTTTGCTTAAATGAACTGTGAAATCTCAAAAAAAGAATTTTAATAATTAAAGATTATATATATTATATACATTTGGAAAAAAAAATAAATAAATAAATAAATTCTTATTCCATGGTAATACTCCATTCCATTCCAGTTTTGATCACTGCATACCAAACACTAAGCAGTTTGGATGTGGGGTCCCTTTAGAACAAATTTTGTGGAGGCATCATTGATTGTATCAAACGTATATATAAAAAATATAAGAAAGTAGTCACCTCAACAATGGATGAGAATTTGAGTGAAAGCTTAGGACTAATGAAATTGGGCCAAACTTCTATTAAGAGTTTGTTGAGCCACTCACAGTGCTCCAATGGTGTTGTAGGCTGGTGGAATAAAATAAAAATTAGAACAAATCAATTTCATTAAACTCAAATTATGTCAATGAAAAAAAAAATCAGAAAAAAAAAAGAGCATACAGATGTTTGTAAAATGAGTTGCTTCCACTTTTTATTCAAGTCTTGCACAACAATTCTCTGTCGATAACTTCCGTACTGCAGATTAAAACATATATCTCTTAGTAATTGCATTCCATTTCATGTGTAATATTAATCTTTTCAATTATAAAAAAGATTATTATGTATTAGGACAAGGACTCTTTTTTTTCCTTTTTGTACATCTACATAAGAAGATGTCTGGATAAATTATCTTTGAAAAAAACAAAAAAATGATGGAACACTTGGTTAATGGAAGGATAAAATAAATGAGGGTAAATTTGTAAGCACCCAGCACCATCTTGCTCCAACCCCAGAAACACAGAATAAGAAAGTGAAAAAGGAAAAGGAAAAACACAATCCACTTGGTATAATGGAAACAAAAAGAAAAAGGACAAAGAAAAGAAAAAAAAAAAAAAAGAAGGGGTGGCATTAGATGATATGCTAATTAAAGAGTTGAAGCATGTGCTACTCTTCTTGGTGCTCAGGAAATTTTTCAATAAAATACTCAATGAAAAAGATTCTCATAGTGTAATACACATGTTTTGTTATTAACCAAATGTCTAAAATACCCTTGACCCTTCAAAAGAAAGGGAAATTAGGGAAAAATGTGTGCAGAAAGCAATAATAATAATTATTTGTATCAATGAAAATGGACAAACATGCAATGTTTCTTGAAGGTTTGCTTGTAAAAAATAAAATAAAAAATAAAAAACAGTTTCATTTAAAGACGATTTTATGCTATTTCTTGCATTTAAACTTTTTTATAAAAACAATTTAGAAACGTATCATATCTTTCAAAAAGTGGAAGATGCTCTAGCATCATAACTCACACTTGATCATCTCAAGCAGATATGTATGTGATTTGCATAAATTTTTTACTTTGGCATCGATTATATGAGATCAAACTCCAGTATAGATCTTTGTTAAAAGAACGAAAACAAATTCATCAGAAATGGAGAATGGAGAATAATAAAGAATAATTTCATTACGTCTTATAACAAATTCCATTATTAATTTCTATGAAATTTGGGATAAATAAGTTGTTTTGTTTTTTAAAGTGCAATGCTGTAAGAAACAAAATCAAAGTAAAATGCTAAAAAGGGTACGTTCCTAATTTTTTTGCATTTAACACCAAAAAAAAAAGTTGAAATTAAATCGCAAACAAAATAACAGACAAAAAGAATGATTTAACTATATGTTCAGTGTCAATTATTTATTGTATTTGTTCTTCTTTTCAAAGTAATGGTTAACCTCAAAACAACTACAAGAAAAATCAAAAAACAGAATGAAGTAATAAAAAACTAAATTCACACGTGATTTAATTACAACTAGTGAATCGTAGAACAAACCTGAACAGTTGCCCAGACAGCAACAGCAAGAGGAACCCAATTCGAGAGGTTGAAAACCCACTTCTCAATGCTCCATAAAACCAATAACAGAGGAATCACTAATGGAAAAAGAGGTTTTTCCACATATAATTGATTCAAGAACTCGGTTATTTTGCTCATATCAATACTCGCTTTCTTCATCTTCCTTCTATACATCTCAACAAAATTCTATATAAACCCAGCCCAAGTTAAGTTTCTTCAGAAAAGTTGAAGTTTTCTGAGGATTAACGCTTCAGCTTAAAGAACCCCCATGAATTGATTTCGAAATAATGAGATATTATAGTAATAAAGAATGAATGTTTAGAGGAATTCGTAGAGACAAGAGATACCACAGAACAGGTTGACTTTTTTGAGAAAAAGGGAGGATTAACGATCAACGATAGAAACAGTGAAGAACTGATGTTCTAACAGAAAAGTTACGAGATCGATGAGCTATTTTTGTATTATTAGCCATAAAAGAATTGGGTTCTACAAGGAAATTGGGGAGAAAGTTCCTTGAATGATGGCTTCATAGATGGTGGTCTGGGAACATTTTAATGGAAAAAAGTTGTCATGTGTTTGTGGTGATCTCTTGGATAAAACAAATAATTTCGTTAATTATGTCATTTTCAGTAAATTCTTAATAATTTATATCAATATCATCCACATGAAATTTTATCGATGTATATATTAAACTCCAAATATTTGAAAATTTTAAATTTTTCTTTTACATAAAGTTCTATCTATCGGCAATTTTTGATATGTTTATATTTTTTCCGGTTAGCCGGTAATTATGACTTTATTGTCAAAAAAATAAAGTTTAGGATTTTCTTTTCAAATTGTGAATATGTATTTTGCCGTCAAAAAAATAAAGTTTGTGACTTTCTTGTCAAATCGTTAAAAATATTGAAACTTTAGTGTATATATCAATTTTTTGTTAGAATTTTTATGGTATGATACTCTTTAAGCATAAGAGTTATTGGAATCCGCTTTCATCAGCTAAATCCTATTGAAATCCTCAACGTTTATTTCTTTTTAAATAGTTTTTTTAATATCAACAAACCAGCATTGAAAAAAAATTGAGATAATCAAGAAAGAAAGAAAGAACCAGATTTGTGTTTACTTTTTGCAGTCCTAAAAATGGAGAACTAAGAAACCAGAAAAGACGAAACTGTCTTCTTACCCCTTCTCGACATTCACACTCTTTTGATTAGGCATGTGTTGTTTGTGTTTGTACAATCTATCCCCTCTTTTCAGTTTAAGATTTGGCGACGAACCAAGAAGAAAGTTTTACAAGTCTTCTCACCCTCTCTCGCTCTCTCTTTTGCATATGTTTCCTTTTATCGTGATTGTAGCAGGGTAAAGATGATGATGGTAACAAAAACAGTGGCGATGCAATGTAAATCACAATTAAGAGTTCTTAGGCTACGAATTGGGTCTCACGAGGCCAATAAAATTATTTGTTTGTAGGGAAACCAATACTATATACTAAAGTCCCAATATTTTCAACGATTTTACAAGATAGTCCTAAACTTTATGTTCTTTACAGTAAAGTCTTAATTACCAGCTAACTGGCAAAAACGGGTAAGTATGTCAAAAACTGTCGGTAGTTATGACTTTACTGTCAAAAAATAAAATTTAGGGCTTATTTGTCAAATCATTGAAAAATATTGGGACTTAAGTGTATATATCCCAATTTTATCATAATAGAGTTTGTTATAAAAAAAGTAAATTAGTCCAAGTGTCAATTTGCACGTTTAGTCCTTATTTATAAAAATTAATTCAGACTGTCCATCATTCATTTAGTTCATGTCCGCCCAGTCCCTATCGACGTTAGCCGTTTGTTTTCTTTGTTTGGGTCCTCCACGTGCCTAGCACACAGGGGTATTTCCGTTATTTCATGTCAAGTACCCTACTAGAGTTGCTACCCCTCTCTTTCTTTCACTCACCTTCGTCGGTAATTTTCTTCCCCTTTTTCTTTCTTCGATTAGCCTTCTCCGCCCAAAATGGCCATTAGATGCAATTGTAGAGTTGAAGTTGTGATTCGTTGAAACATCACAAAAATATGACCCAAAAATTTCACTTTTCGTTCAAGTAGAAACAGTATTCCAAATAATTGTTTATACAACCCAAATAAAATAAGTATGTCAATCATCATAAAATCAGAGTGTATCCCATAAACAGAATCCCAATGGTGTGTGTAATGTAGTCACCCCGAGCTCTTCCTCTTGCCACTGCAAGTACTTGAAACATAAACTGAAAACCGTAAGCACAAAGCTTAGTGAATTCCCCAAACTACCCCATACCATACATAATAAATCACATATCGGGCCCTCGCCCGGCATCAAGCCCCGCTCGGTATACATATCTATTATTCTCAGGCCTCGTCTGTCACAGGGCCTCGCTCGCAATACACATACAGTCAATATCACATAATCATGCTAACACATATAATGATCATATGTTCTAGTCCTCAGGTCTCACCTGACATCGAGCCCCGCCCGGTATAGCAGTACATAACACATGCAAGGGTCACGCAGACTCCTAGCATCCTAACATAATCGATAAGGCTCGGCGTTGGTGTCTTAGACCTGCTAAACACAGTAAGGAAACTCACCTCGAATGTGAACCTCACTGAAAGAAATCCTAGTTGTTGCCCTGACGACTCCCCGAGCTATCATTACAAAATAACACCCAATCAACACTTAGGTTCTAAACTATATGTAAGGACCCAAATTTCACGCCCAAAATTTTCATTTAAATTAAGTAGCTTGTAAAATATTTGTTGTAAAACATCATCCGATCATATCATTTCATAAAACATATCTCGTGTCTGAAAACCCAAAACTTGAAAATAATAATAATGTTAGAGTACAATCCCAGGACATCTCATAATGCGGAAAACCAAAGTGTGTGTGAATGATGTGCCGCTACCGCGCCAGCTCCTTCCCCTTCATTAAAGAGGTACCTAAAACCAAAACTGAAAATTGTAAGCACGAAGCTTAGTGAGTTCCATCATCGTACCACATACCATACAATCATAACACATACATACTGCCAGGCATTTCTGGGGTGCCCGACCTACCCGGTACGGCCATTCTGGGGTGCCGTCCTACCCGTGTCAAGCCATTCCGGGGCGCTGACCTACCCATGTCGAGCCATTCTGGGGTGCTGACTACACTTCGGTCCTAACAACTGAACCTCGGGGACTATTTCACCCTCCTACTACCTCTATCTCATGCAACATGTCATGCTAGCAGCTAAACATATCATAACATACTGTTAGGCATATCTGGGGTGTCTAACCTACCCTTCGGTCCTAACAACTGAACTCTATCACTAATACATACCATATCACGCTAGCATATAACATATCAGGTAGTAACAACACAGATGAGTATCACAAAGACAAACATCTAGCATACGATCCCTACTAATGGGTCGGCATTGTGGCCATAGACCCACCGCTACTGGAAGGTAACTCACCTCGTAGTAGCTGCTGAACTGTGCGAAAATCCTTTGACTGCCGCCGCTACTGCTCTGGAAATCCTCCGGCTATAATTCCCACAAAACACTTAGTCAGAAACTGACACCTACTCTTAGGGTAAAATGACCATTTTACCCCTGACCAAGTCAAAGTCAAAGTCAACTTCTAGTTGACCTGACTCGCCGAGTTGGCTCGCCAACTCGCCGAGTCCCTATCCTTAAATTAGACCTCATACCCGTCTCTACTCGTCGAGTTAGGCGATGACTCGACGAGTTTTCCTTCTAAATGAACATCGACTGAATCCTCATCCGACTCGCCGAGTTGTATGAACAACTCGTCGAGTTCATCAACTAATACTCAGGTCCTGCCCTTGACTCGCCGAGTTATATGAACAACTCGTTGAGTTACTCTTCATCCGATGAACACGTTCTGTCCTCGACTCGCCGAGTTAATGAACAACTCGTCGAGTTCTATGAAGATTGCCTTGGACTCGCCGAGTTTGTTCATGTACTCGCCGAGTCCCATGAACTTCCAAAACAATGGCTTAGTCCAGAACGTTGGGTCACCCCCTTGGGACCCCCCTTAAAACCCTTCCACACTCAATTGGGTCCTTATGACCCTCAACTGATATGGGATAGAACCTTGGACTCGCCGAGTCCAAGAACGGACTCGCCGAGTTAGTTACAGCCACTGACTGAATCTTCATTTTCTGATGTACAACACTTGATCAAAATGTAGATCTATGCTTCTACAATCGATCTAGCACGTAAATTTACAACCTTTACGTGCTTGCATGGGCCTTTAAGCTCAACAGGTCCTAAAGCAAGCTCTCACAATGCATGGGGCCTTCTTTGAGTGCAAAAGCCACTCCTTTCTGCCTTCTAACCCCTCAAAGGACCTAGATCGGAAACATCAACCTCAAACCATGCTTGCAATCATGGTTGGCGACCAAAATGGCCTAGAAAAAGCCCTAAAACTCCCCAAAATGGGATCTAACAAAAGAGCAAGCAAGGTACAAACTTTATACCTTCTGAAGTCAGCAAATGATGCTCAAAACCGAATCCTTCTAGCCTCCTCTTGATCCTTCAAGCTTTTCCTTCCTTCCTTGGATCACAAAAGCACCAAAATCACTCCAAAAGCCTTTGATCACTTCAATAACGGCTAGGGTTTGCTATGGGGGTCTTCTGGGAGCAAATGGGACTAAGGAGGTCGAGTTAAGATGTTTAAATAGGGTGCAAACCCTCGGATTAGGGTTTTTGTCCAAACAGAGTCTACTCGCCGAGCCCGGGACTCGACTCGCCGAATCCACAACTTAAACTTCGCGCCTCATCCTGCTTCTACTCGGCGAGTTGGTCCTTCAACTCAAATCCTTCGACTTCCGGTCAAGGATCGCTATAGGCCGCTCGATGTTATTCAGGCTGCCATCAACCTGAATGTCCTCGAAGGGTACTACTGCTGATTCATCCACCAGGCACTTTCGCAGCTGAGAAACATGGAAAGTGTTGTGTATCTGACTGAGTTCGGCTGGCAAATCCAGCCTATAAGCTACCTTGCCCACCCGGGCTATAACCATGAACGGTCCAATATACCTTGGGCCCAACTTGCCCCGCTTCCTGAATCGAATGACGCCTTTCCAAGGCGACACCTTCAGGAGAACCATATCTCCGACCTGGAACTCTAGGTCGGATCGACACTTATCGGCATAACTTTTCTGCCGACTCTGAGCAGTCTGAAGCCTGCTCCGGACCTGCTGAATCTTCTTTGTCATCTTGAGCACTACTTTGGTGCTCCCCATGACCCTCTGGCCGACCTCGCCCCAGCATATCGGGGTCCTGAACCTCCTCCCATACAACATCTCGAAGGGAGGACGGTCGATGCTCGCATGATAGCTATTATTATACGAGAACTCCACCAACAGAAGGTAGGTATACCAACTACCTCCGAAGTCTAAAATGCATGCCCGCAGCATGTCCTCCAGAGTCTGGATGGTCCGCTCACTCTGGCCACCCGCCTGCGGGTGAAAGGCGGTGCTGAAATGCAGATGAGTACCCAACTCGTCGTGGAATTTCTTCCAAAACCTGGATGTGAACCGCACATCCCTATCCGAAATCACCGAAACTGGAACTCCGTGTCAGGCCACCACCTCTCTGATATAGATATCGGGCAATTTCTCGGCCGAGATGCTCTCCTGAATTGGGATAAAATGGGCACTCTTGGTCAATCGATCCACAATGACCCATATCGAATCCACTCCTCGCACGGTCCTGGGAAGCTTCGTGATAAAATCCATCGTAATATCCTCCCATTTCCACAGCGGGATATCCAACGGCTGCATCTTGTCGTGTGGTCTTTGATGCTCGGCCTTGACCTTCCTGCAGGTCAAGCACCACTCCACGTACCATGCCACATCCCGCTTCATGCAAGGCCACCAATAGTCCAGACAAAGATCCCTATATATCTTCGTCGCCCCGGGATGAATGGAGAATCGGGATTTGTGCGCCTCCTCCATCAAGATCTGGCGCACGCCTCCGAGGTATGGTACCCACAACCTGCGGTGTAAAGTCAATAATCCCCTGCTGTCATAGTCGAAGGAGGAAACCTAACCCACTATGCGCTCACTCTTCCGATGTTCCTCCTTCATGGCCTCCTGTTGGGCCTCCCGAATCTGCTCCAATAGCGGAGTCACCACTGTCATCCGCATGCAGATATCCCTGATCGGCGCCGCCTTGTGTGACAACCCGAAGTTTATTCCGTCACTGTAACCCATTTCCATTAATAAAACTCGTCTTTATCGAATTGTTCCGTATACATCTTGAATTAGATTATTTAATTTGAGACTTTTATCATGACTTCATGAGTGTCCAAACACATTAGAAACGCGTGAAAACACCCTCGATGCTCAATTGGAAAAAATTTAGTTACAACCACATCAAGTCACGACAACTAAATGGGTACGACCATAAGCCTCGTTTAACGTCAGTATCAGGTAGATTTCCACCGGGTCTCAAACTCAAATCATATATAAAGGTGAAAGAACTTCATTTGAAGCTTTTTCACTTCCTCTCACTACTCTCTCTCTACAAATCCAATCTTTGATTCAAGATCACCCATTTCAAGCTCTAAATCGGTATGTAATCCATCCTAGCTTATAGTTTAGCATGTTTAGCTTTCAAATTCGTGTTTAAATCATCCAGAAGGACCAAGAACATGTGTTTACGGCCCTAGAATAGCCCCAAACCGTAAACACACATAAATTGGGTTTTGGAGTCCCAAAACCCTTCCAAACCACTTCTAGAGCTTAGATACGACTTAGGGGCTTACATGAATGGACTTAGAACACTAAAATCTCATCATTTGGGGAGTAAACATGAGTTTACGGCCCAAGAACATGCTTGGACCGTAAACCCTCATTCATGGGCCGTGCCATTTAAGGTGTTAAAATGCCCCTTAAACACCTCCTATGCCTTGGAATAATGTCTAGAATCAACCACCTTTGTGTTAGGGACCTTAATCATGAAAGAAACCACCCCTTAGGAGATTACGGCCGTAAACCCCCCAAGTAATGGTTCCTGGGCCGTAAAATCCTCTATAGTGGTCAAATGGTGCCCAAACTTCCTTCCATGGCTTGTACTTTGGACTAGAACCAGTTGTGCTTAACCTAGGACCACCAAAAGACAAAAGGAAAGTGCATGTGAGAGTTTACGGCCGTAAACTCCTATTTTACAGCCGTAAACTCCTTAAAATGATCCACATGTTGATCAAATCACTTCCACTGCCTTAGAACTAAACCTAGCCTCATCCACAAGTGTTGTAAGACCATTAAGCATCCTAGAACACACCACCCATTAGTTTACGGCCGTAAACTCATGGGGAAATGGTCTATGGGCCGTAATCTCCTTTAGGAGTTTACTCTTGAAGAGAAAACTCCATATCTAAGCCCTACACCTCCTTAGATGCTACCCGGACCACTCCTGACACTTGAATTGAAGTGTTTTCGCGCCTCGGAGTGTATATTCTTATTTAATTAGTAGTTCAAGGTCTAATTAGATACAATTTATGTATCTCTTCCTATTACATAGGAATCTCGCATGTTTTCAAGCCCCGAACTGACACTTAGCTTCTTATCCGACACATTTCTCGACTAGTGAGTTCATACCCCTACACCTTTTTCCGTGTTTTTCAATGTTTTCAGGGGGGAATACAAGCAAAAGTACAAGGAAATATTGTACTCAAACTTATTATTTCATTTGAAATGTTTCATATTTTGTATGCTTTTAATACTGGAAATCGTATTGACCAACCGTTGAACTTGCAGAGTTAGCTTTCAGACTAATTGTGAATCTCATTATAAAATGTTATAATTTATGTTGTATTTTATAATTTACGAAGGATTCATGCTAATAATAAAATAGGATTATTACTAATATTATACGCCTTTGGATGGCACCAGAGCTTCGAAAATTACAGGTAATGTACGTCTTTGAGTGTCACTAGAGCTTCGAAAATACGTCTGGAATACGCCTTTAGATGGCACCAGAGCTTCGAAAATATAGCTAATGTACGTCTTTGAGTGTCACTAGAGTTTTGAAAATACGTCTAAAATACGCCTTTGGATGTCACTAAAGCTTCGAATATACAACTAATATACGTCTTTGAGTGTCACCAGAGCTTCGAAATCTTGTCTAATATCCTCCTCTGAGTAAAGCCAGAGTTTTGAAATTACGTCTATTAATATACTCCTCTAAGCGAAATTAGAGATTCGAAAATAAAATTTTTGTTAAGTATAGTAGATATTCGACATTCGTGTATGGATAATCGACCACCAACTTTTAGGAAAATAAGGGTTTTTCCTGAGATACCATATCTATTCTTAACTAAACTGTGTAACAATTGGATAACTAAACTTTCCTCATAAAAAAATATGGGATTTTCTTGGATAACAACTCTTTCAGAAAACCAAAGAAAACTTGTTCTTTTACGAAAACAAACCGCTTATGAACTCACCAGCTTTATGCTGATATGTTCAAAACTGCTTGTATTCTCAGGTCCTCGTTAGACAGGTACCCTGTGATCTTTTGGAGAAGACGGAGCGTATAGAAGTCACGTCTTTACTTTTATTACTGATGTATAGATAAATCATGTAGTTCTTTGCTTTCAAACAAATGTAAATATTCCTATGTAATGTAATGGTTGTGTTTACTATGCTTGCTATGTACATTGGTTGTGATACTTTACACGACGTCCTCCGCTCCGAAACGTTTCCGCCTTCGGTTTTGGGGTGTGACACCTTCCGGCTAAGCGCATTGGCCACCACATTGGCCTTACCAGGGTGATAAAGGATCTCGCAATCGTAATCCTTTACCACGTCCATCCACCGACGCTGCCTCATGTTTAGATTCGGTTGATCTATGAGGTACCTCAAACTCTTATGGTCCGTGTAAATGGTACAGCGAATCCCATAGAGGTAATGACGCCAAATCTTGAGGGCAAACACAACAACCCCCAGCTCCAAGTCGTGCGTCGGGTAGTTCGCCTCGTGAGGCTTCAGCTGCCTCGACACATAGGCGATAACATGCCCTCTCTGCATCAATACTGCGCCCAAACCTGAGATGGACGCATCGCAGTACACAACAAACTCCTCCATGCCCTCTGGCAGGGCTAAGATTGGTGTCTTGCACAATCTCTGTCTCAGTGTCTCGAACGCTGCCTGCTGCTCAGGCCCCCAACGAAAGACCACGACCTTCCTTGTTAGCCTGGTCAAAGGTACGACTATCTTGGAGAAATCCTGGATGAATCTCCGATAATAGCCCGCTAATCCCAGGAAACTCTGAATCTCAGATGGAGACTTCGGAACCTCCCATCTCATCATGACCTCCACCTTGGCCGGGTCTACCGAAATCCCTTTCTGGTTGACAAGGTGCCCAAGAAACTGCATCTCGCGCAACCAAAACTCACATTTGGAGAACTTGGCATACAAGCTCTCCATCCTCAAAGTCTCCAGCACCTCCCGCAGGTGCTCTTTGTGCTCCTCCTGCGTCTTGGAATAAACCAAGATATCATCAATAAACACTATCACTGACTGGTCTAACATCGGTCTACACACGCGGTTCATGAGGTCCATGAATGCGGCAGGAGCATTGGTGAGCCCGAAGGGCATCACCACAAACTTGTAGTGGCCATAGCGCTTCCGAAACGCAATCTTCTTCACATCCTCCTCTCTGACCCTCGTCAAATGATATCTTGAACGCAGATTAATCTTGGAGAACCAAGATGCTCCCTGTAGCTAGTCAAAGAGGTCATCAATCATCGGGAGTGGGTAACGGTTCTTCACCGTTACCTTATTCAGCTCCTTATAGTCTATACACATACGATGCGACCTGTCCTTCTTCTTTACAAACAGAATCGGGGCTCCCCAAGGCGAACTACTTGGCCTGATAAATCCCTTGTCTAGCAGCTCCTGCAGGTGCGTAGACAACTCCTGCATCTCGGGAGGAGCCAGCCGATATGGTGCCTTGGCTATCGGAGCCTCACCAGGGACTAGGTCGATCCTAAACTCCACCTGGCGCTCCGGAGGTATCCCAGGCAGCTCCTCAGGGAATACGTCCGCAAACTCTCGTACTACGGGCACCTCGCCCACTGTCGCTCTACCCGCCTCCCGGGTATCCATAACATATGCGACATAACCTGCGCAACCCTGCTGGAGGTAACGTCTAACTCTCGCTGCTGAACATAGGTTTGGTCCTCGCTGTGGCCTCTCGCCTTGAATCACCAGCTCTCCCCCTTTTGGGGTCCTGATCCGCACCAACTGCTATGCGCAGTCGATCACTGCCCCATTGGGGCTTAGCCAATCCATACCGATAATAACCTTGTTCCCTCGCAAAGGTATGGGAACCAGATCCACCAGGTAGCGCTCCTCAAATAATCTCAGCACACAATCTCGAAACACCGTCGATGCCTGCACCGAACGGTCATCTGCAATCTCCACGTCTAGAGGGCAATCCAACATGCCTGAAGACTCAGAAAATCTCTTGCTGAGTGCAAGAGAAACAAACAATTGGGTAGCACCCGAATCAAACAATACCTGAACTAGGATGTCATTCACATGGAACGATCCTAAACAGAGCACATACATAACATATCAAAATCACATCAGCATAACATAACAACATAAATAAGAAATCATACCCGTCACCACATCGGGTGCTGCGCGTGCCTCCTCGATAGTCAACTGGAATGCCCGACTCCTCACCACTGGAGCCTCTACCTTGCCCTGCCGGCCATCAGTGATCCGCAGGGTCACTGGAGCTGGCGCCTTCACTGGCGTTGATGATGCTGTCAAATGGGGGTAATTAGCCTTCTTGTGGCCCCTCTGGTTGCAGTGGAAACATAACAACTCAGACGTCTAAATAACCGGTACAGGGGCAGTACAATCCCTGCTGGAATGCCCCGCCTTGCTGCACTTGTAGCAACCCGACGATCCCAGTCTACACGCCCCCTCATGTGGCTTGCCGCATTTCCTGCAGCGGCCCGGTCCTGACTGGCCTTTCGGCCTACCATATGATCCCTTGGGTTTCTTCCCTGAAGCCCCAATCGACTACCCCTCCTTTACTTTCCTCTTCCGAACATGCTCCAGATCGATCTCCCTCTCCCTCGCCCTGGCAATCATGGACTCCAGGGTAGGGCAAGCTGAAAAGTTAACATGCTCTCGGATGTCAGCCCGCAACATGTCATGATAGCAGGTCCTCCTCATATCCTCATCTCCTACATACTGGGGCACCAATAATGCCCTCTCCTGAAACTTGGCGGTGATCTCCGCCACAGTCTCCGTAGTCTGTCTCATGTCGAAAAACTCTTTGGCCAGCTGCTGAAGCTCTACCGCTGGCGCAAACTTTGCTCGGAACCGGGTCACAAAATCCGACCATGACATAGCCTCAACAGCCGAGGCTCCCAATGAGTCACCAACAGACTCCCACCAGTCTCTAGCTTTGTCTCTCAAACACCCTGCTGCATATCTCACCTTCGACCCCTCGGGGCAGAAGCTGGTCAGCTGTGCGGACTCAATGTCTGCAATCCATCGTTTGGCAGCAATGGGGTCCTTCGTCCCATGGAAAACCGGCACACCACTGCCCCTGAAGTCCTTAAAGGACAATGTGCGAGATCCTGATTGGCCAGATGCCATGTCACTCCTGAACGCCCTGAGGCGGTCCTCCATCAGCTCAACTATCCCTTCCTTGATCAACCCGAAAATGATGGGGGTCGACTCAAGGATGCCTCTGGTGATCTCTGACGCGATGAACTTGTGTAGCCTCTCATCTACTGGCTCGGAACCTGATCCCGAACCCGATCCCTTTCCAGAACTGCCAACCGCTGGCCTCTGACGTAGTACCACCATTCTACAATACATACAGGCAACCATTAGTGATACTGATACCTTTAAAGGGATCACATCTATTACAAGTTCCCTGATCATGTCTTAGCCTTCCTCAATTCGGGTACGGATCCTCTGCTTTCAGTAGTACGGGCCCATACTACCTTCCACATCTATCCGTACCTTCCTCAAGGACTGCCTTGACTCCACCAGATCCCTTTTACCACTGTCGATCTCTGCTACTCTTATCCTAGGCTTACCCTAGGAAACCTCTGACTCCACCCAACCCAGTCCTCAGCTGCTGAAAGTCTCTTTGTAATGCCAGTTAGCCATTACCTGAATACAATCACATGCAACGAGGCTTGGATAATCCTACGAGTACGGGACTCATCCCTACAACGGTTAGGACTCAAACAAGAGCTACGCAATAGGGTCTAATCCAACACTCTGGGATTATTCGACCCTGATCACATGTGACTTTAACGTATTCACCTAACAGCTAACTCCCATCACTCAAAGCCCACATAGCATAAATCAAACAACATTCGGACAAAAAGGGAACAATCTCAAGCAACTCTATCCTCATAACATGAACTGCACTAGCATACAATGCTAAGCTCATACTATCAGGCATAACCTAGACAGGCTATCCTACTATTGTCTACTCAATTCTAGCATGCAATTCTCATAAGCTGAAGCACATAAAGCAGGCACATAAGACATCACTCCTAGATCCTTAGTCCTATTCTAGCATGCTGTTCTATTGAATTTGGTAAACATAATATAACATTGTATGGGTACTTTGGGGAATACTTACTTGAGCTCGGCCGGTCGTGCACATCACACACTTCGTTCTTTCTTAAAACTCTTTACTTAATCCATTAGAAAACTTTTTCTTTTTCGAAATTCCTTAATCCCTTGATTTGAGTTCAGACACCCCCGAAGGTGTATCCGAATCCCTCAAACCAGGGCTATGATACCAACTTGTAACGACCCAATTTTCACGCCCAAAAATTTCATTTAAATTAAGTAGCTTGTAAAATATTTGTAGTAAAACATCATCCGATCATATCATTTCATAAAACATATCTCGTGTCTGAAAACCCAAAACATGAAAATAATAATAATGTCAGAGTACAATCCCAGGACATCTCATAATGTGGAAAACCAAAGTGTGTGTGAATGATGCGCCGCTACCGCACCAGCTCCTTCCCCTTCGTTGAAGAGGTACCTAAAACCAAAACTGAAAACTGTAAGCACGAAGCTTTAGTGAGTTCCCCCATCGTACCACATACCATACAATCATAACACATACATACTGCCAGACATATATGGGGTGCCCGACCTACCCGGTACGACCATTCTGGGGTGTCAACCTACCCGTACGACCATTCTGGGGTGCCGACCTACCCATGCGGCCATTCTGGGGTGCCGTCCTACCCGTGTCAAGCCATTCTGGGGCGCTGACCTACTCATGTCGAGCCATTCTGGGGTGCTGACTACCCTTCGGTCCTAACAACCGAACCTTGGGGACTATTTCACCCTCCTACTACCTCTATCTCATGCAACATGTCATGCTAGCAGCTAAACATATCATAACATACTGTTAGGCATATCTGGGGTGTCTAACCTACCCTTCGGTCCTAACAACCGAACTCTATCACTAATACATACCATATCACGTTAGCATATAACATATCAGGTAGTAACAACACAGATGAGTATCACAAAGACAAACATTTAGCATACGATCCCTACTAATGGGCCGGCATTGTGGCCGTAGACCCACCGCTACTGGAAGGTAACTCACCTCGTAGTAGCTGTTGAACTGTGCGAAAATCCTCTGATTGCCACCGCTACTGCTCCGGAAATCCTCCGGCTATAATTCCCACAAAACACTTAGTCAAAAACTAACCCCTAATCTTAGGGTAAAATGACCATTTTACCCCTGACCAAGTCAAAGTCAAAGTCAACTTCTAGTTGACCTGACTCGCCGAGTTGGCTCGCCGAGTCTCTATCCTTCCATTAGAACTCATACCCGTCTCTACTCGTTAAGTTAGGCGATGACTCGACGAGTTTTCCTTCTAAATGAACATCGACTGAATCCTCATCCGATTCGCCGAGTTGTATGAACAACTCGTCGAGTTCATCAACTGATACTCAGGTCCTGCCCTTGACTCGCCGAGTTATATGAACAACTCGTTGAGTTACTCTTCATCCGATGAACATGTTCTGTCCTCGACTCGCCGAGTTGATGAACAACTCGTCGACTTCTATGAAGATTGCCTTGGACTCGCCGAGTCTGTTCATGTACTCAGCGAGTCCCATGAACTTCCAGAACAATGGCTTAGTCCAGAAGATTGGGTCACCCCCTTAGGACCCCCCTTAAAACCTTTCCACACTCAACTGGGTCCTTATGACCCTCAACTGATATGGGACAGAACCTTGGACTTGCCGAGTTGGTCACAACCACTGACTGAATCTTCGCTTTCTGATGTACAACACTTGATCAAAATGTAGATCTATGCTTCTATAATCGATCTAGAATGTAAAGTTATAACCTTTATGTGCTTGCATGGGACTTTAAGCTCAAAAAGTCCTAAAACAAGCTCTCACAATGCATGGGGCCTTCTTTGAGTGCAAAAGCCACTCCTTTCTGCCTTGTAACCCCTCAAATGAACTAGATCCGAAACATCAACCTCAAACCATGCTTGCAATCATGGTTGGTGACCAAAATGGCTTAGAAAAAGCCCTAAAACTCCCCAAAATGGGATCTAACAAAAGAGCAAGCAAGGTACAAACTTTATACCTTCTGAAGTCAGCAAATGATGCTCAAAACCGAATCCTTCTAGCCTCCTCTTGATTCTTCAAGCTTTTCCTTCCTTCCTTGGATCACAAAAGCACCAAAATCACTCCAAAAGCCTTTGATCGCTTCAATAACAGCCAGGGTTTGCTATGGGGGTCTTCTAGGAGCAAATGGGACTAAGGAGGCCGAGTTAAGGTGTTTAAATAGGGTGCAAACCCTCGTATTAGGGTTTTTGTCCAAACAAAGTCTACTCGCCGAGTCCACAACTTAAACTCCGCACCTCATCCCGCTTCTACTCGCCGAGTTGGTCCTTCAACTCGCCGAGTCCAAGGCCAATATGCAAAAATATAAAAGATTTAATAAAAAGAACACATACCAAGAACCAGGTGCTACACTATAACCAACAATCCATACTTGGGGTAAAATAACCATTTTACCCCTGGCCTAGCTTGAGCCAAAACAAAGGCCCAAAACCAATAGATCCACAAAGGCTCACTTATGGCCCAATTTTCCATATTGGGCCCAATCCCCTTATGGACCTTACCCTAAAGCCCAATAATTTCCTTAGACTAAAAAGCTTGACTTCAGATGGCCCAAAAGGCCCAAAGCAACAAAGTCCAAGAAAGTGGCCCAACCGAGACCCAAACAACGCCAAGCCCAAATTGACGGAGTACGCGAGGCGTACTCATTTGTACGCTAAGTGTACACGCTACATGGCTTGTACGCCCAACATACTCACCCATTAAGCCATTTCTCTAATAAGCTCTTAACTACTTAAGTACAAAAGTCTCAATCATAGATATGAGTCATATGCAACATCTTAAACCATAAGATCATCAAATTGGTGGCTTTGCATGCCCCAAATGTGGCCAAACTCGAAATATAACATTTTACTTCCATAAAAATGGCCATTACTTATGCATGGATGGATTAAAGCTTCAAAGGTGGCAACTTTATGACTCTAGGACCCAAAGAACACCAAGAGTAGCAACTCTAAGCTTCAGAAACGAAAATAAATCCACAAGAGTTCATCTATGGGACCAAAAAGGACTCAAAAGCTAAAACAAGGAGATCTAAGCTTCTAAAGATTAAGATCAAGACTTTTATACCTTGCACAAGCTAGAAATGGAGCAGATAATCCAGATCTACAAGCTTCTACTTAAACCACCACCTTGCTCCAACCTTATCTTTCTTGAAAATGGGACAAAACACACCAAAATGCACTCAAAAGACCTTCCAAGCTCAAGGACACTCAACAATTTGGTTAGGGTTTTGTTGAGGTTGTTTAGGGACAAGAGGGAGGTTGATAGAGAAGATACTTAGGGCATAATGTTCTTTAAATAGTGCTTAAACCCTAAATATTATGGTTTTGGGGTCTAGGCATGTACATGGCGCGTACTCCCTTTTACACGGTGCGTATATGTGCATGGCACCCACGTCCATTGTACATCAGTATGCCCAGCGTACATAGCGTGGTACGCCCCGCATACTGCACACTCTAAGCCCAATATGAAAAAGGTCCAATGACTTTAAGGCCCAACTCTTAATAATTAAATAACCAAAATTTAAATAAATACCTTGGAAATATCAAGCGTTACAATTCTCCCCCACTTGAATCAGACTTCGTGCTCGAAGTCTGTTGTCCCAAACAACTCTGGATAGTGCTTCCTCATCTCCTCCTCGGGTTCCCAAGTCCACTCTGACACCTTGCGGTGTAGTCACTGCACCTTCACCAGCTCTACAACCTTGTTCCTCAAGGTATTCGTCTTTCGATCTAAAATTGCCATCGGTCTCTCAATATAATTCAGGCGATCATCTACCTAAATATCCTTCAATGGTACAACTACGGAATCACCCACTAAACACTTCTGCAGCTGAGAGACATGAAACGTGCTATGAATCTGACTGAGCTCGACCATTAAAGATCTAGACGATACGCAACCCGGCCCACTCGAGCCAAAACCCTAATGGGACCAATATACCTAGGGCCCAGCTTGCCATGCTTCATGTATCGGATGGCACCTTTCCAAGGTGCACCTTCAGGAGAACCATATCTTCCACCTGAAACTCCAAATCTGATCGACGCCTATCAGCATAACTCTTCTGCTGACTCTAAGCTGTCTGGAGCCTGCTCCGAACCTGCTGAATCAGCTCAGTGGTCTTGAATACCACCTCGGTACTCCCCATAACCCGCTGAACGACCTCGCCCCAACAAATCGGGGTCCTGCATTTCCTCCCGTAGAGCATCTCAAAAGGAGGTCGATTAATGCTAGCGTGATAACTATTGTTATAAGAAAATTCCACTAATGGATGATACATATCCCAACTCCCACCAAAATCCAACATGCATGCACGCAACATATCCTTAAGGGTTTGAGTAGTCCGCTCACTCTGACCATCGCTCTATGGATGAAATGTTGTGCTGAAATGGAGACGAGTGACCAACTCTTCATGAAACCGCTTCCAAAAACTAGAAGTAAAGCAAACATCCCTGTCCAAAACCCCTGATACCGGCACCCCATGACGTGCCACCACCTACCTGATATAAATCTCGATCAACTTCTCTGCAGAAATACTCTCCTGGGTCAGAATGAAATGCACGCTCTTGGTCAAACGATCCACGATGACCCAAATAGAATCCACTATGTGCGCAATCCTGGGAAGCTTTGTGATAAAATCCATAATGATGTCTTCCCATTTTCATACAAGAATCTCCAACGGCTGCATCTTTCTGCGAGGACGTTGATGCTCGGCCTTGACTTTCCTGCAAGTCAGGCATCGCTCAATATACCATGCCACATTACGCTTCATGCAGGGCCACCAATAATCAGGACGAAGATCCCTATACATCTTCGTCGCCCTGGGATGAATGGAGAACCTCGACTTGTGGGCCTCTTCCATAAGAACTTGGCGCGCACAGCCCCAATAAGGAAGCCAGACTCACTGATGCAAGGTCACAATCCATGGCTATCATAATCGAAGGAAGCCACCTGACCCACAATGTGCTCACTCTTTCGGTGCTCTTCCTTCATAGCCTATGTCTGTGCCTCATGAATCTGCTCCAACAATGGAGTAATCACGGTCATCCTCAAACATGTCACACCTAGCAAATTAGGGTTATATTTTTCTATCCTTGTACAGGATAAATTCTTAGTGTAACATTGTAACCCTACCTTTGACTTAAATCAAAGTTCAACACTATATAAGTTACACATTCAAGAACCGTAATTCAAGTCAAAACCACTTTGTATAAACCCAAAACTCGATCCAATAAGCCAAACTCAATCATTTTGGGCCTTAGCCCAAGAATCCTTAACCCAAAACCTTGATTGGACCAATATTTCCTTATTGAGCCGATAACCTCTCATTAGGTCCTAATGGGCCGAAAACCCCCCATTAATTGGGCCAACACCCTCCCTAGAATATTTTGGGTCGTCATGTGGGCCAAGAACCCTCTCCTAATTAGCCCAAATCGAATTTATAAAAAAAGAAATAGATTAATGTAGAATGTGACACCTCACCTTTATATGTTCGATATCCATGCAAATTGCCCAACAAATATCTAGACAATTAGGAGATTAACCATTAGGCAATGAACACAATACTCTCTCTTTTCTTTCTTTCTTTCTCTCTCTCTCTCTCTCTCTCTCTCTCTCTCTCTCTCTCTCTCTTCTCTCTTCCCTTAAACTCGACCAACCCTCCCACCCTCATTCACAACTCATTTCCTCTCAACATTTCAAGAATCCTCTCTTCTTATTTCACTAAGAATTCGTGTTTGGGTGTGGGTTCTTCAAAGAGTTCTTCTTCAAGCTTCATAAGTTTGGTAAGTTCTTGGTTAAACTCTCTTGTTTTGTCCAAGTTTACACTAAAATCCTTCCTCTTACACTTCATTTTCGTGATTTTGGACCTTAGAACCACCTGCATTTCGAGATCTCACCAAAAACTCAAGCTAGGTTCAAAGTTTCATCATCTTCTTCATCTACATCTCAAAAACCCCAAGGTGAGCTTCATACCCCCATATCTTTCATATTTTTCATGTTTTCGAGGGGAGGATACAAATCAACTCTCATTTAACCATTGGATATTTGCATGTACCATTGTGTTATGTGTTTAACTTTTAGATCTTTACTTGGTAATGAAGTTTATCACTTAGATCTTCATAAAAACCATGAGAAAAGTATGTTTTGTCATATATATTACATATAAACTTGTAGATCTAGGATTATATACTCAAAATAGCAAAAATAAGTGTTGTGTTCAAACATGTATAACCTAAACTCAAAAATCAGCTTTTAACAGAAACGTTTTGGTCTAATTACGGACTGTTTTGACCACATTAATTAT
The DNA here is from genome assembly GCF_002870075.4 of Lactuca sativa. NCBI lineage: Eukaryota > Viridiplantae > Streptophyta > Magnoliopsida > Asterales > Asteraceae > Lactuca > Lactuca sativa. The sequence continues at coordinate 263,169,982 of NC_056630.2, forward strand.
AATATTTTTCAAAAACCTTTTACTTGAAAATCTCTCAAGTTTATACCTTTAAAATGACTACTCGCACACGTTCATACGAGTTTTCTACAATTTTTGGCGATTTTTACAAAACTATCTATCATTTCAGGAATGATTTCGGACCAGTTTGTGAAGATGAACATTTTCACACTGGTTTGAGGCCACTAAAAATCTTAATAAAAATTATGAATAAAGTAGACTCATTTTCCAAACTCTCAGAGTTTACGGATCCGAATTTCGACTTACTATGATTTTTCGATAATTTTTCTAAAAACAGGGACAAAAAGGTCAAAAATAAGAAATAATTTTATCATGCTAAAAGCTCTTATACCTGTGTTAGATGCAAGTTTGTATAATTTATATATACTTTTAAAACATCTAAACATGTTAACTTATATGTATTTAATATATATATATATATATATATATATATATATATATATATTCTTTCCATTATTGGGCCTTAGTGTCCTTTTACATGTTTAGTGGGCCTTAGTGTCCTTTTAAATGTTTAGTGGGTCTTAGTGTCCTTTTGCATGTTTAGTGGGCCTTTGTGTCCTTTTACATGTATATTGGGCCCGTAATATATATATATATATATATATATATATATATATATATTATCATTCCTTTCGAGCCTGTAAATAATTTACATGCTTAGTGGACCTTAGTTGTCCACTTCATGTTTAGTGGGCGTGGAATATACCTTATATGTTTCTTTTCGCGTAAATTCGATTAAGGATCTAGTGAGACGTGTCGGTTGACACCTATTGAGTGTACAATCGTAGCCTATAGTTATAACCAAAGTCTCATGGAGGGAGAGCGGGAGTTTGTGTATAGATCTATACGGGGGTGACACCCCACACCTTAGTTGTTCGCTACAGTTAGAATACGCCAGTCTAGGGTGACAAAAACCTTATTCTATTCCGTCGGCATCCAACAACGCCATGACAGGCGAAATTGTCATTACTTAGTATGGTTATAGCGACTCACTTAGAGGAATTAACGTTATAAAATTTATGGGAAACCTTCTTTTTGGATAAAACGGTAACCTATATATGTCGGTACTTAACCTCGGGGGTTGAGATTCCAGCATTCTCTTACGCAGACAACATCGGGTTGTCTGGGAGCATTCTCTTTCTATTTCTCACAAACATTAACACACATGCATTAATATAAGATCAGACACAAATATTTCAAACCATTTTGTTGAGAGAAAAACTTTGAGACACACTTGAACAAAATGGTTAGAACAAGTATATAGCGGAATAGTTAATCTCGAAGGATCTGTTAGCTCAACAATAGTATTTATAGTTAGAGGTTAGTGAGTTAGATTCGGAAAGTAAAGTAATGTAAATGACAGCAATTGTTATATCAAGAATACACGTAAGTTGATTCATAACTTGGAATACATTCAAACCAGTGTTAGTAAGTGAGATCAAACTTAGTGATGAAGTCACAAGGACTTGCTCCGAAGAGAGATTATGATCAGATATGATAGTAAAAAGTGATAGAGGAAAGGAGAGAATTTTGAGATAAGGAGTAAAGATACTTGAAGGTGCGTATTTGATTCAGAATAAGTGAGCTCTATTTATAGAGACTCAAACATTACAAAGGATAACATCTAGAGGTAGCCATGCAAGGCATACTGGAAAATAGAAAGCATAAAGAAAAGACAAAATAGACTAAGTACAAAAACTTGTTGCCTTCAGACTTCGGATGACTGCGGTAGTGGCTTCTTTACGGTAGCGAGTTGGTTGCGGTTCCAGGTAAGTTCAAGAGGGCCACTTTCAGTGTTCTAACAATTTCCCCCTAAGTGACCTCTTTAACTTTTATCACTTATCAAGACGGAGATGCTTGATTAGAATCCACCAAAACTTCCTGACACTTTCTAACCAAGTGATCCTCCTTAGAATTTCAAACTTCACTTCCGGAGTGGTATATTTTGACTTTTCAACTGCGGTCTGATAGAAGTCAAGTTGCTTCTTTGTTAGACAATGAATAGCAGAGGTAGGGATGAAATATTTGACATTATCGGTTTTTCTTTTGAAGATGACACCGAGTTCAGGAAAGTTGGATGCACCTAAGGGTCTTTCTTCAAAGCCTTCGGAGGGCATCGGTGCTGGATCAAGTGGAGGTAGTTCATGCTTCTTCGCAATGATAGGATAGATATTTGCATCGATTTTAGCAAAATCGCATACAGTATCCATCAGAAAACTGTTGACTCTTTCAGGTGCAATATGCATCTTCAGATATTTCTCTGCCTTGCCCTGGAACACTCTTGCAATGAGAAAAATTTCCTCCGGATTCATGCATGGAAAATCAGCTTGGTTCCGGACATAATCTTGTTCCCTTCAGGTCAGATTGTACTGGAAAAACTCTGCATTCATAAATTTTCTGGCTCTGTAGTTCACCACTGCGGATGGTCGATCATTTGACCAAATGTGCTCAAAGGGAGAAGCATGCTTTTCATAGAATTGAGAAATTCTCTCAAATTCCATAGGCAATCGTTTGGCATCTGGAAGGCTTTGATCAAATGGCTCAAATACAGTGAAGTATTTTGCATTGGGTGAGATGGGGATATCCCAGTAACCATCAGTAGGAGGCTCGACATATGGAAGATAAGGAACGTAGTCTTCATCCAGCAGTCTTCGATGGGGATTAACCCAAGAATTGATAAGAGTTTCATCCATGACTGTGTCAAATCCGCATAGCCTCCAGATCTCTTCACCAAGTTTGGCTGCCCTCCAGTCTTTCTTCCTTTGGGTGGTGGTGGGAGATTCTGTTGAGCTTGGAGATGACATATGCTCTTCAAGATGTTTGAAGTGTGGGGGAGTTTCAGGTTTCTCTAGAATGGGAGGCACAGAGTGAGATGATGGTTGCGGTGAGGGAAGTTTGCCAGTGATGATGGGTGGAGTTTGATGTGGTGAAATTGATTGCTGAGATTGATGATCGTGATCTGATTGACGAGATTGATGGGCTTGATCTTTTTCACTTCCCCCTCTTGAAAAAAGTCCAAACCGGAGCTTCCTCAAGCCATGTCCGAAGGCCATCAATTTTGGAGAAGGCCTCCTAAAATTGAGCCTTGATAGCGTCTGTGAGTTGTTGATTGGTTGGAGAGGAGGATTTGAACAGCAGGCGATGAATCTCCTTAGTGAGTTGAAGGATTTCGGGGCCATGGAAGTTGGTTGTTAAGGATCGTTGAAGGCAGTTGATGGTGGAGTGAAGAACCGAGATGGTAGACTCATAAGCGGTATGAGTTTCATCTATTATCTTTTGAGACTGAGAGGCTTGATCTTTGATAGCGGTTTGAAGATCATTTTTGATTGCAGTGACTTCGGAGATAAGGCGTTCAGTGGCTTCCATGAAGTCTTTGTGGTCTGCTTTGCAATTGTTGTCGAGGGATCGGATTCCTATTTCGACTTTTAAAGATATGCGCTTAGCAGCTAGTCGATCTCTTGCTTCTAGTCTTTCTATCCTTTCAATCAGTGATTGAGGTCCAGGAACATCCTCTGGTTGCGGTTGAGTTGGCTTGACCGCAGCCAGAATTTGATCGACTTTTTCCTGGAGAGATAGAAACTCTTTTCTGGTGACTGCGTTCTTCTTCTTCTTCTTCTTGGGCTTTGAGGTGGAGTGGTGAGAACCACTTGATTCTTCACCTTCATCGAACATCATGAGATCGTCGTCAGAAGGAGAAGGTTTGTTTACTTCTTGTACCTCGTCATCATCAAGACCAAAGGTAGGAACTGACTCTGAGGAAGATAGACAACCAATATCAATCCTCAAGAAAAGAAAAAGCACCAATACCTCTAGCCAAATGTGTGACCGGACTGATACCTCAGCCTCTCCACAGGCTAAGGTAGTCCTTGGGATTGCCGCAACTCCATTAAATACCACCATTGAATACCACTCAAGCTTATCATGTGAGCTTGTTTAATCATCATCATCATCTGAATGTGGAGACATCCCCCCAGTTATATCTCAAGTAGATAAATCTGGACATCGCCCTAAGGTCTCCAGGCTTCCCGTCTGCATGTCTTTTCTCCCGAGGAGTTAGACTACTTCCTCTTGAACATATCCCAAACACTTCAAACACCAATCCATCCGCAGGGCGCTTCTTTCGCTCATGCCAGAACAGAGCCGAGGCCAAACGTGACCACGGGTCACGGAGACCAAGGAAGCTCCGAAAATCCTACTCTGCTTCCATCATTTACAGGTGGTTTAGGCACGGTGAGCACACATGTGCAAGGATCCGTGAACCCAAGGGACGCCTTGGTGCACACTCAAAGAATTGACGGAGATGATTCAAGTGATTCATGGAGTCGGTATCAACCAACTACTGATGCCGAAATCAAGAAATATGATGCCTTTCAAAGGGCATTCCAAGCCCGAAGGATCAACAAATCAAACAGCAACAGCAAAAGGAACATGAAATTCAGATGGTTGCTAAGTATTGGGCTGATGCCATCAACAATGCTTATACTGTATCAGGGATTCTTCATATTCAAGACTGGATGTCTCAGATGGCCGATTCTCTCCTCAAAGCTCAAGTAGCAACTGCAGCCCAACATACTGATGGGTTTTAGCAATATGAACATTCCTATGTGCACATACAAACCCTAATGCTTGGATCTAGGTTTCTCTAATTGAACATGCATTGAATCCAAGACTTCTAATGACTATTAGAGTATAATAACACAAGAAAACGGATTTGTAAGATTACCTTGAGTCACTTGCTTGAATCTTCTTGTCCTTGGAGCTTTAGAGTCATAATTGTCACTCCTCTAATGGATTACAAACACCAACTAGCAAGAGGATGATTATAGAGAGAGGAGAGAGGAGGAAGAAATCGGCCAGGGTTTCCTTAGAGACAAAAGTACCGATTTCCCTTAACCCATAGGGTCTATTTATACTAGTGAGGCTCCTAGGGTTTCACCCTTAAACCCTAATTGGATAACTTAGGCCCTAAGCAATCCAATACCCTAATGATAAGCCTTGGACGATTTTCAGGTCTATCCAAAGCCCTCAAAACCGTCCCCTTTATCCTTAAGGGATTATAGCCCAAAGTACAACTATCATATAATTGACAGTTTATGCCCCTTTATTCAATTAATCTCTTTAAGTCACCAAATTAATTCCTAATTAATTTATGACTTATATTAATCAAATAATAATATTATTATTCCTTATATTATTCTCATAATGTATTAATAATATTTCTTCTCTCATTATAAATCATCCTGTCAAGTTGCTATGGTGAAGGCAACCCAAATGGACCATGCACAACCGGGTCAAATACTTGCCTAATATAGTTGCAGCCTTAGACACTATTCCAACAGTCTTCCACTTCGATAAGTCTAGTAACTATATGCAAGTATAATCCGATTAGCAATCGTAGCTCTCAAAGACGCTGTCAAACTCTGATCATATCAATCATGCCCTTTAGATAAGGGATCGTACAGTCCTCTGTTTAGATATCATGCTAACAATTCTATGGAACCAATTTGTCCAGCAATTGGTTTCTCGATCTCAGATTTATTCGACATAGAACTTAATCGAACACATCAATTTAGTTCTGACCGGGCCCGACACATAAGTCAAATCAAATCATCGAGCAGCCGAGATATCGCTTTTACCCTCTTAGGACAAAAGTAACAGATAAACTTCGACTTATATGCATTTACTTATTCATTAATCAACTATACACAATAATGCGTTTTATAATATCAAGTTACTGATGCGGTTTCGCATTATCAATGTACAACCAATTGACAAATAACAAACCATATATCTAGGTTTAAAGACCATATGATATTATCGTCTTGCGATCACCCTTTATTTATCATATTCCATAAGGTGATTCCAGCAAGCGCAGGTTTGTTCCAATGCTTAAAACTAGTTCATAAGCACTCATGAACATTGCAACAAACTTTTGCTATGTCTAATACCATTTAGACAATCTACACACCAATTCATGACAATCTTCATTCATACCTACTTCCAACGTATGAACGATTGTGGACACTTCGAATAATTCGATTATTCTTAATAAACTCAATTATTGTGGAAGTCAAAACATGCAAAGTGAAACAATAGTTAAACAATTAACATAAGATAGTAACATTACTCATAAATAATACTCCTTTATTTAATCATCAAATGTCAATTACATTTATCTATTACACATTTCTAATACTCTCTAATTTATGCTAATATCATCCTTCAGCCCAATACTCCTAGCATGCTGCAAGTGCTTAACCCTGCTCAGTCCCTTCATAAGCGGATCTGCTGGGTTATCTTCTGATGATATCCTCTTAACCACGAGTTGTCCTTCTTCTACACGATGTCTAATAAAGTGATATTTTCTGTCAATATGTCTAGATCTACCATGATCCCTTGGTTCCTTGGTCAAGGAAACCGCTCCTTCATTATCACATAAAATTTCCATGGGCTCCTTTATGGCAGGTACAACTCCAAGATCATCGATGAAGTTCTTCAACCATATTGCCTCCTTCGACGCTTCGCTCGCTGAAATGTACTCTGATTCACACGTTGAATCAGCTACGGTTTCCTACTTGGAACTTTTCCAAGTCACTGCTCCTCCATTCAGGGTGAAGACCCAGCCCGACTGCGAACGGTAGTTGTCCCTGTCGGCCTGAAAACTGGCGTCACTATACCCTCGCACCTTCAAGTCATCACTCCCTCCGAGGACTAAAAACCATTCCTTCGTCCTTCGAAGGTACTTAAGGATATTCTTGACCGCAATCCAATGGGCTCTGCCAGGATTCCCTTGATATCTACTAACCATGGTCAAAGCAAAGGCTACATAAGGGCGAGTACAATTCATAGCGTACATGATTGAGCCAACTGCGGAAGCGTATGGTACTCAGCTCATTTATGCTATTTCAGCTTCGGTACTTGGACTTTGAGTCTTACTCAACTTGGCATTACTTTGTATCGGTAATTCTCCCTTCTTCGAGTTTTCCATACTAAAACGTTTCAGTACTTTATCTAAGTAAGTGTTTTGACTAAGTCCTATTAGTCTCTTACTTCGTTTTCTCACTATCCTTATTCTTATAATATAGGAAGCCTCTCCGAGGTCCTTCATAGAGAAGCACTTCCCGAGCCAGGACTTAAGCTCCTGCAGAGTTGGGACATCGTTTCCTTTGAGTAGTATGTCGTCGACATACAAAACGAGGAAGCTTACTATACTCCCACTGGCTTTGACATATACACATGATTCATCTTCGCTTCATACAAATCCAAACTCTTTCACTTTCTCATCGAAGCAAAGATTCTATCTGCGAGACGCTTGCTTAAGTCCATAAATGGACTTCTCAAGCTTACACACTCTATTCGGATGCTTCGGATCAACAAAACCCTCTGGCTGAGCCATGTAAACATCCTCAGCCAACTTCCCATTAAGGAAAGCGGTCTTGACATCCATTTGCCAAATCTCATAATCATGAAATGCGGCAATCGCTAGCATCACTCTAATAGATTTTATCTTCGCAACTGGTGAGAAGGTCTCATCACAATCAACTCTAGGAGTTTGAGTAAAGCTCTTTGCAACCAATCGTGCCTTATACGTGTGTACATTTCCATCCACGTCAGTCTTCTTCTTGAAGATCCATTTGCACCCAACGGTCTTACGTCCGGGCACATTATCAACCAAATTCCAAACTTGGTTGTCATACATGGATTGGATCTCGCTGTCCAATGCCTCTTTCCATTTCGCAGACTCCGAGCCTGCCATGGCTTCCTTATAGCTATTAGGTTCATCTAAATTTATTAGTGTACTATCACTAATATACGTATCCCCTTCGGTAGTAATATGAAAACCATACAACTGGGGTTGAAATCTAACTCTTTCAGAACGTCTAAGAGGTAATGACACGTCAATCGGTTCAACCGGAGTTTCCTCCTCGGGTTGAGTGCCAGCGGTAAAGGTTCCTTCATCAATCGACTCTTGAATCTCTTCAAGCTCAATTTGCCTCCCACTGTCTCCTTGGCTTATGAGTTCTCTCTCTCGGAAAACTCCTATCCTTGCAACGAAGACAACATTGTCCTTCGGTCTATAGAAGAGATATCCAAAGGATTTTTGCGGGTAGCCGATGAAAATACATCGCTCATTACGAGGTTCGAGCTTGTCGTGAGTATCTCGTCTTACGAAAGCCTCACAACCCCAAACCTTGATATGTGCTAACGAGGCAGCTTTCCCTATCCACATCTCGTGAGGTGTTTTGGAAACCTTCTTAGTAGGGACTCGGTTAAGGATATGGGCGGCAGTCTCTAAGGCATACCCCCAGAATGAGATAGATAGTGAAGCACGACTCATCATAGAGCAGACCATGTCTAACAAGGTTCGATTACACCTTTCTGCCACACCATTCAACTGTGGTGCCCTAGGTGGCGTCAATTGTGAAACTATTTCACACTCCTTGAGATAGTCGTGGAATTCAAGACTTAGGTACTCTCCTCCTCGATCGGATCGAAGCATCTTGATTTTCCTGCCCAATTGATTCTCCACTTCATTCTTGAACTCTTTGAACTTTTCAAACGTTTCTGACTTTTGCTTGATTAAGTAGATATACCCACATCTACTATAGTCATCGGTAAAATTCACATAGAAGCGGTTCCCATCCTTTGTGGTTGATCTAAACGGTCCACATACATCGGTATGTATGAGGTCCAATAGACCCTCACCCCTTTCACATGTACTAGTGAAGGGTGACTTGGTCATCTTTCCAAGTAAACAAGACTCGCATGTGTCATCTTCCGTAAGGTCGAATGACTCCAACACTCCATCCTTTTGGAGTTGGGCTATGCGCTTCTTGTTGACATGTCCAAGACGACAATGCCACAAGGATGCTCTATCCATACTGTTGGAAGAATCCATGCATAAAACATCATTTCCTAGGTTATCTACAATCATAACAGTTTTATAAATTCCATTACATGGTATTGCTTCAAAATATAAGACACCATTTAGATAAGCATAAATAGAACCATTCTCATTATTAAAAGAAAATCTAAATCCTTGTCTAAACAAATCATGAAATGAAATGACGTTTCTTGCCATTTCTGGCGAATAGCAACAATTATTCAAATCTAAACGTAAACCATTCCTAAGCACTAGAGAATACACTCCAATCTTGGTCACATGCGACGATCTTTTGTTCCCCATAATTAGACTTATTCTTCCATGCTCCACATCCCTATTTCTTTTTAGTCTCTGCAATTCAGAACAAATGTGGTAACCACACCCGGTATCTAGTACCCAAGAAATAGCATGAGATGAATCATTAGATTTAATTGTGTATATACCTGTGAAAGATGGCTTGATCTTTCCTTCCTTGATGGCTTGCAGGTAGTCTAGGCAGCTTCTCTTCCAATGCCCTATTTTATGGCACTGGTGGCACTCTGCCTCCTTTGGGTTAGGGTTAGGCTTAGCGGGATAAACTTTTGTCCCACTAGAAGAGGAACCATCTCGGGACTTTCCCTTGCGGTGGCTTTTTGACGGAGCCTTCCTCTTCTTGCCTCTTCCTTGCCCAATAGCCAAAACAGGAGCAGCGGATGGATTGGGAGTGGGTGCAACCGACTTGTCCTTGAGGTTGCTCTCAGCAACCCTAAGGAGACCTTGGAGTTTACTTAGGGTGACCTCTTCCTTGTTCATGTGGTAGGTCATCCTAAATTGATTGTAACACAGAGGCAAGGAGTGAAGCACCATGTCGATTGCCAAGTCTTCCCTAAAGTCAACATTCAACTTGCAAAGACGATCGACATACCTTTGCATATTTTGCAGGTGCATGGTTAGAGATTCTCCATGACCCATTTTATCGGAGATCATGTTGGTGAAGATCTCGTAACGTTCCTGCCTCACGTTCTGGTGGTATCTCTCCAACAAGTCTTGGTGCATTTCGTACGGATACATGTCCTCATAGGACTTTTAGAATTCAGCGTTCATCGTGGCTATCATGATGCAATGAACCTTCGTCGCATCACGTTCATGAGTCTCAAAAGAAGTCATTTTAGCCGGAGTAGCGATTTCTGGGTTGATCTTCTCGAGCTTCTCATCGAGGACATACTCCTTGTCCTCGTAGCGAGCAATTGTGCGAATGTATCTTATCCATTCGCTAAAGTTTGTTCCATCGAAAGTCACCTTTTGGCAAAGGCTCATCAATGTGAATGAACTAGCAGCAACGTTGTTCGCGTTTGACATCTTCAAAGATAGATTAGAATTTGAATCCCTAATTATCACCCAATAAGAAAATTAGGGCTAGGATCCAACAACAATATTTACATATTAGAAAAGGGATGCCGTAATCTAACATGCAAACAATTTGAAGGTAAGTGAATGACGATTCACTAAATCTCCACCAAGAAAACAAAACTTTAAGTTCTAAATGTATTGAGAATTCCTAGGTTTCGATGAGATTCATTGAACTTTTCAATGGCATGTTTAAATCTCGATATGCCCCTCTCGTTTGTGACTGGGATACCAAGGATCACAAAGTGGGTGTGAATTACCATGCAAATTCACATGGTGCCTTCATTGTAACAATCACCTATTTGATGTGCCGATAAACCACACACGCTCCATCGAACTATGATAAACAATGAATCACCCTTTGCCACCTTTGCTTAGAACCAATTAGTGTGCCGGTAAACCACACACGCTCCACTAACTTCTTAGCAAGGGTGCAAAGTGTAATTTAATGGGATTGCATCAATTCACTTTTCCTAAAGTAACTATGATTGGGAATTTTTTGAAAAACATGTAGTTACTTTGTATTTCATATTATACTCTTAATGAGGAGATGCGGTTGCCCTATCCTACCCGTTCGGCTAACGACCCTCCACCGATCAAGCAAGCGGTGGGTGTGAGTGTACACCCATTAAGCGCCATTTTATAGGCAGCAAACTTATACCCACCTTATAGACCGACTTCGTGAATGAGGCCTACTAACGGTAAGACTAGCATTTTTAATTATACATACATACATATATATATATATATATATATATATATATATATATATATATATATTAATCTTGTAATATTATATTAGTATAGGGTCGAATTTTAAACTTCTAAAATTCTAGGGTTTGAAATTTAAATTGTCTAAGTTAAACTTTTAATCACAAAACATAAATTTCAAAACTTGAGGGCAAGTTTTAAACTTTTCAAAACATAGGGGATCAAATAACAAATAATCTAAATTAACATTTAATCACATAATTATCCATATTTGATTTATTTTATTATTTCTTGCAAAATAGTTTACCAATTTAATTAAAATAATTAATCAATTATCATATAAGGAAATTAATATTTAATTAATTAATAAATATCTTCAATTAGGTCAAGAATATACTCAAATATATCATAAAAACGGATTTATATTGACCTATTAAGATTATGGTAAGTATCCACAAGATAAACAGCAAGAAATCCCGAAATTAGCTCTTTCTAACGCTCGGACTCGCCGAGTACCTCAATGGACTCGCCGAGTTGAGCCTACTTGCCGAGTCCACTATGGGACTCGCCGAGTCCACCAGACAGAAACATAAAAATCGAATTTTGCAAGCAACAAACAAGCAACCAATGCATCAATTCAATAGAAACCAACCTGGCTCTGATACCACTGATGGGTTTTAGCCATATGAACATTCCTATGTGCACATGCAAACCCTAATGCTTGGATCTAGGTTTCTCTAATTGAACATGCATTGAATCCAAGACTTCTAATGACTATTAGAGTATAATAACACAAGAAATCAGATTTGTAAGATTACCTTGAATCACTTGCTTGAATCTTCTTGTCCTTGGAGCTTTAGAGTCACAACTGTCACTCCTCTAATGGCTTACAAACACCAACTAGCAAGAGGATGATTATAGAGAGAGGAGAGAGGAGGAAGAAATCGGCCAGGGTTTCCTTAGAGACAAAAGTACCGATTTCCCTTAACCCATAGGGTCTATTTATACTAGTGAGGCTCCTAGGGTTTCACCCTTAAACCCTAATTGGATAACTTAGGCCCTAAGCAATCCAATACCCTAATGATAAGCCTTGGACGATTTTAAGGTCTATCCAAAGCCCTCAAAACCGTCCCCTTTATCCTTAAGCGATTATAGCCCAAAGTACAACTATCATACAATTGACAGTTTATGCCCCTTTATTCAATTAATCTCTTTAAGTCACCAAATTAATTCCTAATTAATTTATGACTTATATTAATCAAATAATAATATTATTATTCCTTATATTATTCTCATAATGTATTAATAATATTTCTTCTCTCATTATAAATCATCCTGTCAAGTTGCTATGGTGAAGGCAACCCAAAAGGACCATGCACAACCGGGTCAAATACTTGCCTAATATAGTTGCCGCCTTAGACACTATTCCAACACATACCTCCCAAGTTCCTCCCACTACGGTTCTTGAAACGCCACAAGACGAAGGTCCTGAGATCGCAATCAGCTCAACTCCTACCTTTGGTCTTGATGATGACGAGGTACAAGAAGTAAACAAACCTTCGCCTTCTGACGACGATCTCATGATGTTCGATGAAGGTGAAGAATCAAGTGATTCTCACCACTCCACCTCAAAGCCCAAGAAGAAGAAGAAAAAGAACGCAGTCACCAGAAAAGAGTTTCTATCTCTCCAGGCAAAAGTCGATCAAATTCTGGCTGCGGTCAAGCCAACTCAACCGCAACCAGAGGATGTTCCTAGACCTCAATCACTGATTGAAAGGATAGAAAGACTAGAAGCAAGAGATCGACTGACTGCTAAGCGCATATCTTTAAAAGTTGGAATCAGATTTTTGGAATCAGTTTTCTTGAAATGATAATTTGAAAAAGTAAGCTTCTCAGGACTTTTTGGTTTAGGACATTTCACATATTTCATCAAATTCTTGGAATGATTACCCTTCAAATTATCATTTCAAGAAAACTGATTCCAAGTTTGGGAGCATCCTTCTGTGGTGTTTTTTGTTTCTTTTTGGATGCCAAATGCTTTCTTCTTTGAGAAAGATTGGATAGAGTAGTGGTAGAGGGGACTAAGTTACCTTCAGGGATAATGGTTGCGGATGGAAGAGGCGGGTTAGAAGGGTATGGGGCAATACCGTCCGTAGCCACAATATGGTCTGAGACATCAGCAGTCTTAGGACCAAGAGTAGAGAGAATATGGGTGGGAAGCCCGCGGATTGGTCCAAAAAGAGTTTGATCGGAGTAAGGATTGTACCTTTTGAGATCTTTTGTAGCGAAAAGATTGATGTCTTTTCCCATGGGGATGTCCGCATCGGCATGAAGATCCAGGATGCAAAGTGACCAGAACCTATCTAAGGTGAGTTCTGTTGGGTTTTCCTTGCGGTGTTCCTTAGGGATGTATTGAAGAAAGTCATCCCATAGGATTTGCCATAATTCACATCATGCCCTGTGAATATGCTCCAGACCAACTCAAGGAGCTTAAGCCCCATATTATCGGTTCCTCTGGTCCTGCCGGATAGACTTCGGATAATGAAGTGGCACACATATTGCCACACTGCGAGCAATTGATTTTTCTTGAATTCTCCGATACCCTTGATTCTTTTCTGGTATCCCATTTGCTACAGAGAAGCAGTGATATCCGCCATTGATGGAGAGAAGAACTTGATCGAGGGATGAACCAGGAGATAGATGGACCTTAGAAACTTCTCCTTGGTCAGAATGACCAATGCGTCATTCACAAGATGGAGATGCACTTCTTGAGGGTTTTGGAGTGGGCGATAAGCCGAGAATGCACATTTAAACAAAGTGGAAATTGGTACAATTTCTGTAAATGCATCAAAAGGTCCAAACAGAGGGTGATTCTTGAGGAACTTGATCATGAGCTTGATGGCAGCATTGTATGAAGGATGATCTTCAAATACAGCTCTGAAATTGCTGGAGGCGATTGATGGAGAGTCTGAACCTGTTGGATTTGCAGAACCTGAAGCCTTGGATTGCTTCTTGGATGCACCAGATTTCACCATTGTGAGAAAAAAGGTTCTTGAGAGTTATGGAGATTTTTGAAGGTTGAGAGAGATAATCGATTTTCAGAAAGCGTAAAGGATTAATGAGGGAAGAAGATGGGTTTATAAAGGGGGTGTAAAGGTTTTACCCTAGGTAAAAGGTAAGGAGAGGATAAAACGACGATTGGTTTTTTTTTTTTTGGGGGGGGGGGGGAATTGATGAATTATGGATTGAATTTCAGTCACATATATTAAAAAACGGGTTTGAAAAGATTTTGAGAAATTTCCAAAATGGGTAGCATTTAATGTAAAGACAGACACATGTTTATACGTCAGGTAATCGTGGGGGTGATGGGAGAGGAAGTGGTAACGGATGGGACGTGTTTGGGAGATGGGACGTGTTTGGGAGAGGAAAGGACAAATTATGGATGAGTTGGATGGAAATATGCTCTTTTTGTCATCATCCCTAAAATGGGTCTGATAAAAGGTTTTTTTTTTTTAAAAAAGATGACAGTTTCAATGAGAATGTTTTATTTTATTTAATGAAGGATCATTAAATAGCACACAAAGTGTTTTTATTTATGAGTTGAAAACAGTAGTTGAGAAATTATCACGGATGAAAACTTCATTGCGGTTGAAGATGTCATTTTAGATGAACAAGGAAAGACTGTAGTGGGGAACTGAGAGGAAAACACTTTGAACAAACGTTAGTAACAACAGACCATTAGGACCCCTAAGAGATACGAATGACATATGGTTGCGGTACCTAGACTGCGGTACCAAAACCATCTATCATATGTAATTCTCAGTTAGAACCGCAACGAAGACCAATGATGGTCTGCAGTAGCTAACAATTCAAAAAGAATTGCGGGTCTGGATTCATCATTCCCAACATTTGTAGGAATACATTGAGTTTTGTAGAGTCAAGTGCTTTTGTAAAAACATCAGCAATTTCTTCATGAGTAGGAACAAAGATGAGTTCAATATTACCTTTCAGAATATGATCTTTGATGAAATGATACTTGGAATGATATGCGCTTAGCAGAATATGATCTTTCAGAAGTAAAAACTCCTTTTTGTTTGATTACTTGGAATCAGTTTTCTTGAAATGATAATTTGAAAAAGTAAGCTTCTCAGGACTTTTTGGTTTAGGACATTTCACAGATTTCTTGACTTTTGAGCAAATTTCTCGTTGCTTGCCACGAGTGCGAAATTCTTCTTTAAAAAATCTTTTTGCTTCAGTCTTAGGAGAACCGCAGTCAGTGATATTTAATTGCGGTTTCCTAGAATCTTTAGAAGGTTTAAAAAAATAGTGATTTGATTCATCTGAACTTGAGAAGTTGGGACTTTGAGAACTTTGACCAAATTCAAAGTTTTCAATTGGTAATTGTGACAACTCGAAACTTTCATCCTATGTAATTAGTCCGCGTATTGTCTTTAAATCTTGAATTCATCACCCTTTGTTAATCTTGTGGTTCCAAATGCGTATTTTGGACACAATATAGGCTAGTTATGGGTCTTAGGAGGTGTTGGAAAATGTTTTGCATCGTGAAATTGGATTAAACACACCAAAAAAAGGTGTGTGCGGCCACACTTTTGTGTGTACGGTAGCACACCCATGTGTGCGGCCGCACACCCAACCGCACACCCTCTAGCCTCATACTCAAACCTATATATAGTTGGATACCTTCTTCATTCTTCCATTTGGATACTCCTTACTCTCTCTCTCTCTACTTCATCTCTCTAAAATCGTTAACCAAGAACACCTTGAAGGCTTCATATCGTGAACTAGATCATCTTCAAGCTTATTAGGGGTAAACACTTGAGTCTCAAGCCTTAAAACTCATCATGTTCATCATATTCATAGTTCATTGAAGGTGTATGGCCGCACACCTTCATGAAGAGGGCAGCACACATTCAAATCTCCTTAGAGGGAAGAGCAAACACTTCATAAGGACTCACAAGAGGAGTGTACGGCCGCACACTCCTGTGTACGGCCGCACACACACACTAAACAGCCGCACACACTTGTGTGCAGCCTCACACACATTTTTGGCCGCACACCTCAGTCGCACACTCAATTTCAAGGCCATGCACTCACTTAAATGCCCACTTTTGGCCCTAAACTTGCATGAATCATTAAGTATGGACCATGAGACACTTGTATTCAGTAATTCCGAGCCCTAAGAATGTTTATCCATCATGTTTAAGCATGAAAGATCCTAGTTCTAACCCAATTATGTGTCATCACATGATTTATAGGAACCATTGGCATTCAGGGCATCCGTTGACATTCGAACCCTGCGACAAACTGTGAGTTCATACCCCTTTAATGAACCTTTCAAATGTTTTATATGTTTTAGGGGGGGCGGGATACAAGTCAATTATACATGTTTATGGAAATAAATACAAGTCAATTATTCATGTTACGGAAATTAATCACATGTGATTCACTATCCGTAGTTCATATCACATGTGATTTACCACTATGTTTTATAAAAAGGATTTTCGTTTTAAAAACTATTTTGGATAAATAAACAATTTTCTAAATGTTCCCTTTTGACAAGATTTTTATTAAATAAATTCCTTATAAAAAGTGTAACCACACCAATATATTTATATAAGTAAGACTTGAAGGACTAAGGACCGATAACTCGCCTTATTTCCTGTTCTTGTTTGATTGTGGGCTTAGGGTAGTTGTTATCCGTCCGACTGTCGTTGATTTCTTGGTTATATATCATATATATTAGTGTTTGATACGAGTATTTTCATTTCGTTCGATGTTTAAACCACTGAACTGACAAGAATCATACACGCTAAGTTAACTATAATAGGTATAGTTAAGGCCACTATTACTCGCTATAGCTACTACTCTACACACTATAATACGCTTTATTATGATGCTATATACTATTAAGAGCATACACTACGAGTTATACAAAAGACTACTACACTATAATACATGAGAAAGCACTAATCAGGAGATAACACACTAACTCACTACGAGATTCTCTATTCGCTACGCACTACGACCAGAGTTTTCCGACAGGAAGACGACGCTATATGTATAGATCTATATGGGGCAGACGCTATTACATCCCGACTGTTAACTTCAGTCCGAGCCGTACAGGTCCAGGGATGCCACTACTTCACTACACTGTGCATGATCGGGAAGGTCATGGGGTCCTCTATTACTCACACTATCGGCAACATACAAGAAATACACTATAACCACACTAAAATACTAAACTAAGAGTTAAGTTAATATCCCGAAGTAATCAAGTATCTAACACTAAAGGAAGTTTGCACCTCTATTATTGATTTTAGGCATAACCTACCATATTGCATTACTTATTGGAAATTCACTATTATACTGTTGCAATGAATGTTTTTCTTCAAAGATGAAAATTACATGTTTCTTAAAGGTTTTCACTTACAATGTATTTCTGGAAAATATAGGATTTTCTAGGTTTTCCTACTACTTATGAATGTAAATTACAGCTTTTCATACTATCGGTTCTAATGCTTTGTATACAAAAACTCACACTAAACTCTTATGAACTCACCAGCTTTATGCTGATACTCGTTTTCAAAATAACTTGTATCCTCAGGTCAAAGATAGACAGGTACAGGTGTTACATTTTGGAGAAGGTGGAGCATACAAGATCCATCTCTTATTTTTGCATACTTTTGGTGTTTGTTGAACTTTACAGAACACACTTGTAATTACCCTCGCTATGTAAATGAATTGGTTGCATGTTTCTTGTTTTTACTATTATACAATTGTGATGATACTGTACTTGACGTCCTCCACCCCGAAACGTATTCCGCCGTTATTGGTTTTGGGGTGTGACAGATTGGTATCAGAGCTTTGTTTATAGTGAATCAAGTATATCAACCTATAAGAGATATACAAACTATAAACACTTCGGGACTAAAACACTCTGACCAAGAATATATACTGTTAAGTATCTAAAATATCTAACTAAGTATGTATATATACACATATCACTATAAAACACATAAATCAGTATCACACTAGAACAGAACAAAAGTATTAAGATTGTTGGGCAGCACAATTGGACTTAGAGACATATAGTCACATTCGGAGTGATGTAGCCTGATCAACTACGTTTTGGTCATAAGACATTCTATGTGCTCATACAAACCCTAATGCTTGGATCTCGGTTTCTCTATTGTACATGCTTTGAATCCAAGACTATAAACCCTAATTCTAGCATATGGAAATCAATATTAACATATAATTAGGTTTAAGAAATTACCTTGATTGTTATGTAGTAATAACAATCCCAAATCTCCTTGTATTGACTTTGGAAGGCTTAGAGTCACAAGTGTCACTCCTCTAATGGTTCACAAACACCATAAGCAAGAGGATGAAGAGGAGAGAGGATGGAGGCTGCCCTAAAACGTGTGAAACCCTAGCAAGAAGCTTAGCCACGTTTTTGGGTCATAAGGGATCCATATATATAGGAGGCAATTAGGGTTATCTAACAAGGAAACCCTAATTTGGATGCTTAAGCCCTAAGCAACCCATAGAGCCCTTTCCATAAGGCCTTGGACGATTCATATGAGCTTCCCCCATAGAATTTGTCCACCTTATGATATAAGGCAATCCATGGCCCAAATTGCAATTATCTTATAATTACAATTCCAGTCCCTTAAGTTTAATTAATCTCTTTTAGTCACAAAACTAATTACTAATTAATTCTTGACTAATATTAATTAAACAATATGATTTCTCCTTTAATATATTATTCCCATAATATATTAATAAATCATATTTAATCCTTTCTCTCCATAATTCATCCTATCAAGTTGCTTTGGTGAAGGCAACCCAAAAGGACCATGCACCATCGGGTCAAGTACATACCAAAATAGTTATGGACTTAGACACTAATCCAACAGTCTCCCACTTGGATAAGTCTAATAACTATTATGCGTATAACTTCAGATCCCGATCTGCAATCGTAGCTTTCCAAAGCCGCTGTCAACTCTGATCCTATCAGACACATGTGTCCTTAGATAAGGGATCATATATTCCTCCATTCTAGATATCATATAAGATATGATTTCAAATCATTCTCTTTGTACTATATCTCGGTTTCCGATTTATGACGAATGACTAATTGAACAAATCAAATTAGCCCTAGCCCGGCCGAGCATTTACGTTTGTCATCACTAAACCATCGAGGGGCCCAAAGATATCGCTTTTATCCTACTTTGAATAAAAGGAATGGATAAACTTTGATACAATGCTCGCTTGCACTCACGCACCGAATCACACACAACAATATGTTTTATAACACCAAGTTACTAGTGCGTTTACATATTATCAATGTGCAACCGATTCGCAAGATACAACTCACACATCTCGGTTTCAAGAATATAAGATGTTATCGTCACATCAATCACTCGTGATACAATTCATGGAGTGATCCAAGTGAGCGTGGGTTTAATCCAATGCTCAAATCATATTCATAAGCACTCATAAACGTTGCAACAAACATTTGCTTATGTCTAATGCTCTTTAGACAATCCACACACCAATTCACGACAGTCTTCATTCATACCTACTTCCAACATATGAACGACTGTGGCCCATTTGAATAATTCGATTATTCTTAATAAACTCAATTATTCTGGAAGTCAAAACATGCAAAGTGAAACACAATAATAATACTAATCCCATATGGCCTCAAACCTTTGAGTATAAATAAAACACCTTTTATTTATCACCATATCGATTACTCATTATTTGTCGTTTCGGGTAATCAACTTCTTACTTGAATTATTACATTTGTCCCATGCTCCTAGCATGCACACAATGTTTACCTATGGTTCTTACTTTGTGAAATAGATCACATTGAACACATTTCCAATCATTCTCATTTCACAACTCCAAATCCATTTTTCATAAGTGTAAGAATATCAAATTCTTACTACTTATAGAATATGCTAGATTCTAACATTTTATGCAATGATCCTTTCGTAATGTCACTGCACCAAAGTGACAAAGACTATTGCCAATGATATTACAAAGTCCTCTATTGGAGATTGTTACAAGACAATTCCATAGACGTGATGTCTCTCACTCAAAGTACATTCTTTGAACATCCTTTTGCATAAAAGTTTCTAATCTTAGACATAGGTTTTCAATATTCAATTCCCCATATGGACACATTTCCATATTTTCCATATGACAACTCATTCTTAATAGAATCTTTTCTATTCATAATAATGTCGATATGGTCCATCCAATACCATGCTTCCAACTACTCACAAGCGACCAATCCTCGTCGAACTTTGGATTGTCCTTTAGTAGTTGTTTAATTATTTTAGTCAAAACTGATTCTAGTCCTTTTTCCCTCTAAATGCGCTAGACATTTGGAAAATTTCAGAATGGTCAAACATTAAGGCATTTGCAATCGATCCTATACTCGAAGCGTATGGGACACGACGCATAATGTTTTATTTGCTATATTCTCAAAATTCGAATTATGAAGAGGAATGCCGTAATCATAATCAAAATTTTAAGAACACACTATGTACCTTTGACTAAGTTTATTAACATTTCTCAACCTAATCCTTTAGATTTGAAATGAAACATAATATTCTCTCCCTTAATTATAGCAAAACAACCTTTCAACTCTTACAACTTTGCAAAGTATGACTCTTGTTTTCTATAATTAATATTGCTAACCTTGCAATACTTTCCTTAATAATCATACAATCATAACTTTTATGCTCCCACTATCATGATGATTACTATAAAACATAACACTTATGCTCCCACTAGCTTCGACATGTATTCATAAACATCTTAACTTTCAGAAAAACAATGCTTATTGAATTTCTTAAGTCCATGTTTCTAATACTTAATGCTTTGATAATCTTTTATCAAGGCTTCTTGAACTTATACACCTTTGCCTTAGATAGTTCATATGTGTGTGTAAACAATTGCCAAACCTCACAATTTAAATTATGGAAAGGGATACCGTAACCATAATCGAATTTGAGAATGCAATTTTACAATCACTATCTTCTTAAAATCTTTCTTAGTGAAAGCATTTCCTCACAATCATTTTCATGAAGGAGGAAATCATATGACACTTAGATTTAAACGGTGTATGTGTTCCTATCCATGTGAATTTGTTAAAACCAAGTTTATGACAAATTCAAACTCATATGGATCGAACTTTCTTAATCTTAATTTCTTGCCTTATGGTAGCACAGCTGCCCACCATGTCTTCCAAGTAGTTAAGCAGCTCACTTTTTCTTATCAATGTACATTTCATTGATTAAGGTGCTTTGCCTTTTATGCGTTCAAAATGAGAACTCATAGAAATCACATGCATAATTAACTCGATTGGATTGCACATAAACAAAATAATGTCAACACGATAGGTTGTAAACCTCAACTCGTGTGCTAGTGTGTAGCAACCCGTCATTTCAGGTCCTTCAAATTCGAGTCTTGTAACCTCTTTGAAAAAAAAGTAATTAGAATATCATCGAAAAATGAAGTATTCAAAGGCTCTGTTAGGAGTACACTATGTAATAGATATCGTCTTAAGGTTTCCAAGCATATAAAGAACACTAAAATCCGAGTTATAACGAAGAAGTTATGACCATTCTAAGTTTTGCGACCAAAAACCGGCAATACGAAGTTACGTAAAAACTCGAATCAGAGATCGAGCGACTTTTGGCCGGAATGACCTAAACGAGAATCGAAGGTCTTGTCAATGGTATTTCAGCGGTAAAAAGTCTGGCAAAAACCGACGTCAGATAAAGAAGTTATGAATTTTTAAAGAAATTCCTTAATCACGTCATTTTAATAAATAAATAATAAAAATAATTTCATAATTTGCCAACGGAATCTAAACGAAAGTTGTGGATCTTAGTCTCACCTAAGCGTGGATATAAAGAACGTTGAAAACGGAGTTCGTATGAAGGAGATATGAATTTTAGAAGTTTATTTAAAATAAATAAAAACCCTTGATAATATCCGAAGAGGAGTCAGCAGATAGGACCGGAGTACGCCCTGCGTACCCTCGTACGCCCCGCATACTCAAATCAAGGGCTCCGAACTGTCCACGTCGCTCCGATGTTTCTTCCGAGGATGCGGTAAGCGATGACGTCTCGTACGCCCTGCGTACGAGCGTACGCCCCGCGTACGCGAGGCCTCTCAGCCCCTATAAAAGGGTTGCGAGGGTGCCGGCTAAATTTGCTAATTTCCTTCCTTTCTCGCGCCGAAGCTCTGCGTTTCAACCCTCGGAGTCGTCCCAAAGGCCCGGTTTTCATATCCAAGGTGGGAAGAAAGTGTTACACTCCCGAGATTCCCGAGAAAAAAAATCCGTTTCCCGAGACGAAACTCTGCCCGGTTTTCTGCTCGCTTTCTTCAAACTTTCAAGTGAGTTCATACCCCTACAAACACACTTTAAATACGTTTTTAAATGCTTTTTATACTCTTTTAGGGGGGGGGGGGGAATACAAGTAAACACACGACTAAAATCGTGTGAAGCATCGATCTTTTGATATACTTTTCATATTGTTGTTTTAACTGTCTTATGAAGTCATTATCATGAAAAACACCTCACAACACAACTTTACCCTCTTGGGATACAATATGTTTATAAATAGAAATATGTCTTATTTATACGTATACATAAAAATACATCATATCAAGGGTAACCATCTTTGCTAAACCATTTTATGCATTCAAAGAACTTATGATTTGTGCTTTGTCAAACATTGTGAAAAAGGATAAACTTTGCATACAAAACTACTACTTAAATATAGACTTAGTTGAGAATCCGTGAGACGTGTACATCTTCAAATCATACCTTTTTGCTAAAAGGTACCGCTTCAAGTCCTGTCTATAACCGGAGTCTCCCGTTCGGAGAACGTGTCAAATGTGTATAGATCTATACGGGAAGTCATGATCCCGCACCCTGACTGTTAGCTACAGTCCGTCTTTTGGGGTGACAGTTGTCATAACGCTACGACGCCTAAAGAACGTCGCTACAGGCATATTATGTTTAGTATGGTTATAAAACTCACCGGATATACACTTATTATGGTATTATGCTTTTATGAACGAGTAGATATTAAAACTATTCTTCATCTAACAAGTGCGATCTTCGTATAGCTTTACTATGTAAAACTATGACACAACTTACAAGCACGTCGGTTGCTTGCGATTTTCGGTCCTGGAGACTGCCAGTTATGTCAGGAAAATAAGGGTTTTTCCTGTATACAAACCAAACAACTAATAGGAAAATAAGGGATTTTCCTGGTGCAATTATTTACAACTTATAACACGAACATTCATATGCATTTCATACTTTTATAAGAAAATAAGGGTTTTTCTTGGAAAACACAACAATTCATATCTCAACCATTAGGGAAAATATGGGATTTTCTGGATCTAATACATTCATTTTCAACACAACAAATCATAACTCTTTACATTTGAAACACTGCGTTTTCTGGAAAACATACACGAACTTTCGAATGGCGTACATTTTCTCAAAACACTACTCATGAACTCACCAACTTAATTGTTGACACTTTCTCTTTGAAATAACTTGTATTCTTAGGGAACCGCTAAGCAGATTTGGAAATCAACTTTTGGAGATTAACGTGCTGAAGTTAATTACTTCTTTTGAAAGATGTTTATGTATTTAACTTTTGAACATGTAACGAATACAATTATGTAAACATTTTGGAAACTTTAATATATATGGTGGTGTGTACTTTCCTTTCTATGAACTGTTATGATACTGAATATGATGTCCTCCGCCCCCGAACGTTTCCGCCGTTCTGGTTTGGGGGTGTGACAGATTGGTATCTGAGCATTGTTTATAGTGAATTAAGTATATCAAAACCGTTTTGGTATACAACTATAAACACAACTCGGAAAAAACACTCTGAATAAGAGTCATACTTTTAAAATTAAATCTATTTAGTTTTTGTAAAGTAGGCATGCATTCATTTCATATTAATAACATGATCAGTATCATAATTAAAACAATATAGAAGTATTATAAATAAGTTGTGCAGTGCAGGTATGCCTTGGGACATGTAATCGGAACTGGGAAGAATATAGCCTGATCAATTATATTTGTCCAAGAGCCGACTAACATATGCCAAGGAGTGTCTGCAATGGACAACAAATTTAAAACTTACCAAAAGCATATCGTTAAAGAATACTAAGGGAGTATTCGAGTGCCTTCAACCCTTAAACTTAAAGAATAAATTCCATGTGCTTTAGCTTATAGTCAATTCTTAACCCTATTCTCGTATAGACTCAAATGGCTGGATTCCATCACCCCGGTGACCCCTACTACCCCAACCAAGGTAATGGAGAAGGGATAGAGAATGATCCTGAAGAAGGAATGCAAGAAGAATCAGAATCAGATCCAGGGAACAATAACCTACCCTTAATGGCTCCAATTCAAAATCCTAATCCTCGACCGGAATTTCATGGCTCGACGCCCCTTTGGGCAACTTACCTGGATAGGTGGAGCCGCGATCAGGATCAAACCCTTCCATTCAACGGAGACCGAAGCTTCTACAACCTAAGCGAGGGAGGCTCAGCAGACAGAGCCCTTCCTATATTGGTTCGTCAGATTTCTCGCATTGGTGAGCAAGGACGGTCGACCCTCCATCGAACTGAGGAAAATGATGCGAACACTGGAGTCAACACAGTTCGCATCCGACAGTTAGGATTAGGTCACGGGAGAATCGTAAATCGAAATGAAGCGTTACAGAGAGAGCTAACAGCAACTCAAACCGAAGTGATAGAACTTCGGGCACGCCAGGCAAGACATGAATTACGTATGCTCGAGATGGAGCGTCAGTTGGCAGAATCTAAGGCCCATGTAGCCAGCTCGCGTAACAAATAAAACCTGTCTGACTTCCAAAAATTTTGTCATAGCATAAGACCTCGGATAAATTCCTTACTTTTGTTAACCTTGTAATCGGAGACCTTTAGATAGGTCAAATTTTCCTAACTACAAAATGTAACGCACCATGTTTTGTTATATATGATGTATTTCCTTTATTAAACCCTTTGCATACCCCTCAAATTCATGAATTTATCTACTCTCCTCATGAGTCGAACTCAAAACCCTATTCAGGGGTAAACCAAACTTCTGATATAGCAAATCGCTAATGCGCGACTTCGAATCATTTAAAACTTATAGTTTTTCATGTTATTTTCTTATCAGAACAATGTCTCCTCGTAGATCAGCACGTAGAAACGTAACCCCACCACCACCTCCTCAATATGACCCCAACATAGTGCAATCTGCTATCACTGCGACAGTAACAATTGCACTGTCTCAAGCAAACTTTAGCGGCACAGCAAGGGCCGGAAATAATCAACTTACCAACGCAACCCCATTCCTACATTTGGACACCGCCACTTTGCAAGCTACAGTTATAGCCACAGTGGCAGCCATTATAGCATACAATACCTCTGTCAACCCAAGCAGGGAAGGAAACGATATCAAAAATCCTAATCAGAGAAACAATCGAAGTCACCTACCAGTAGCTACCTACAAGAATACCGCAAGGTACGAACACAAGAACATGAAACGAAAACCCTGGAGCAAGAGGGGAGGCAAATCAACTCGAGGAAGCGCCAAAAAGCAATCAACAAACCATACCCCTACACCCAAAAGGTCGTACAACGGCAACCAGCCTAAGTGCAACCGATGCAACTTTCATCATCACGGATCCTGCCGTGAAATGTATTGCGTTAGGTGCAATAGAAAGGGACACACCGTCCGCTACTGCAGAGAACTAGCCCAACCAACTGCTCTAGCCACAAATGTAGGAGTAGACCGCGCTTGTTATGAGTGCGGAGTAACGGGACACTTCCGAAGGGACTGCCTGGAGTCAAGCATCATGAATGCTGGTGGAGAAGGCCAAGTATTCGCAATGGGCCAAGAGGAGGCTATTGCAGACCCCACGGTTATTCTGGGTACATTTCTCCTTGATAACTTATTCACATACATTCCATTTGATAGTAGGGACGCAGGGGAGTTCCGTGAGTCACAAGTTAGAAACCTACTCGAACAAACACCCCCAATCATTCAACAAAACCTTCATAGCAGTAATAATAGAGATAGACTAAAAAGCACTAAAAACACATATGTATATTTCCCTATCCCACTAACGAACGTCTTACAATGAGAAGTACCGACATTGACTTTCGACGTGGATTGGTGTGGCCCTACCCATACCAGTTCCATGTGTTATAAAAGACCCTTTCACTTTAACCATTGACTAACGAAACTCGATCGATTTATGATGACAAACCCCACACAAACCCCAATTGGTTTCTAGTTTCAAAACCCCGAAGTACTCATATGAGGAATCTTTACAACCTTCCCGTAGTATCCCCCAACAAATCATTTAGAAATACCACGCATGCATCAAGTCAAATCCAAGCCCAGAAACTAGTAGTGAATTCAACCATGAGCTTCTAAACGTAGCTACCCTAATGCATCGAGTGAATATGCTAACATTTAGAAGAACATAAGTAGTTAAACCTGAAACCACACGATCCCAATCAGTCGAAGGGATAGGCGGAGTAATGAAGGTCTGCTGAAACACGCACATTAGGATCTAGATTCATAAAGGAACAAGTGGCAACTCCTGCAGAACACCTTAGGAAGCAATTTCCAAGGTAGGGTATTAAGGAAGGCACTCGTGTCCACTTAACACTAGCTAAACACCTCACTCCCGCCACTAAGGCTAGCAATAGAAGGATTGCCCTATCACAAAGAATTCTGGCGTAGACGGTAGGATTCTCAGGACCACAGTTGCAGGAGGACCTACTCCACATTAATGTAATTTAGACGTTTCGTTGTAACAGACTTATAAACCATCCAAAACTAGTGCAACCAGAGCCTTGTCTTTTGCAGGATCCCGTCGGTATAGGGATGCTCATGCTGCGTATACCTGTCGTTGTAGTATACCTTATTCGCAGCAATAGTCTTGTAGTAGTCTAAGGTACTGTAACTCTATTGATGGTTGCACGGTTGTGTTTTGTCGGTAAACGTCTTATGTTCAAATCTAATGTCTTTAAGTTTCCTTATGATTCCAACATTATCATACGACTTGATTCAATTTGATTCTCACAAAAACAGTTTCATACGTACATCTCTTTCTTCGAAATCGCCTTTCCAGCGAAACCGTCATATCAGAACACCAATTACTCATGAATGGAGTACCTCATAATTCATTTCCTTTCCGAAGAAATCCCTGAAGTGCCACTCGTACAGTACGTCAAGTTCAAATCGAAAGATCCATACGGTTGATCGGTCACTGATGAATGTATACGTAGGGGTGATATATAATCAAGGTTCTACAGGTTTAGAATTGACGATTCCACTTTAACTTCTTTTTCCTCAATGGGATGTGAGCTTAAAGAAGAATCAGTTATTCGACTACCTTTTCAATCTTAATTATATACAACTCGTATACACGAGATTATGATCGTTGAACCATGTATGAATTTCTAATATGAACTTCAGGACGGAGACTGCCTAAGACTACGAGTGATCGTGCTGCCATACAAATAAACTTAGAAGCGCAACACATGCCCTTTCTGTCGATTGGTACTAAAGAGACAGATATAACAAAAATACCCATCCTTTTTCCTTAATTCGGGAATAATCATACTTTCTTTTAGATCTTCATGACATCTAATCCACTTCCAAGATTTTGACATCATAATCAGTATGAATTGGTTGTGTTCTCATGCAAAAGGAAAGGTCACTGCCTATACCTCAAGACAGCTTAAGACACAGGAAGTTAACTATACGACACATGATCTCGAGTCAGGAGCATCGGTAATTACTTCGAAGATCTGGAGACACTACTTGTAGGGTACAAGATGTACTACTCTCACAGTCCACAAAAACATTCAACATACGTTCGACCAAGAAGAGTTATCATGCCAGTAAAGTCAAATGAAGGAAGCAAAGTTGTATCCCGATAGTGAAAGGTTCGCTGGAATGCCAAGAGAGGAACTGAGTTCAATTAGGAACATGAGGAGCAAATAAAACTTCTATCCGTAGCATGAACTCTAATTTCGGGACGAAATTCCCTCTAACGGGGGGATGATGTAACAACCCGTCATTTCAGGTCCTTGAAATTCGAGTCTTGTAACCTCTTTGAAAAAAAAAGTAATTAGAATATCATCGAAAAATGAAGTATTCAAAGGCTCTGTTTGGAGTACGCTATGTAATAGATATCGTCTTAAGGTTTCCAAGCATATAAAGAACACTAAAATCCGAGTTATAACGAAGAAGTTATGACCATTCTAAGTTTTCCGAACAACAAACCGGCAATACGAAGTTACGTAAAAACTCGAATTGGAGATCGAGTGACTTTTGGCCGGAATGACCTAAACGAGAATCGAAGGTCTCGTCAATGGTATTTCAGCGGTAAAAAGTATGGCAAAAACCGACGTCAGATAAAGAAGTTATGAATTTTTAAAGAAATTCCTTAATCACGTCATTTTAATAAATAAATAATAAAAATAATTTCATAATTTGCCAACGGATTCTAAACGAAAGTTGTAGATCTTAGTCTCACCTACGCGTGGATATAAAGAACGTTGAAAACGGAGTTCGTATGAAGGAGATATGAATTTTAGAAGTTTATTTAAAATAAATATAAAAATAAATAAAAACCCTTGATAATATCCGAAGAGGAGTCAGCAGATAGGACCGGAGTATGCCCTGCGTACCCTCGTACGCCCCGCGTACTCAAATCAAGGGCTCCGAACTGTCAACGTCGCTCCGATGTTTTTTCCGAGGATGCGGTAAGCGATGACGTCTCGTACGCCCTGCGTACGAGCGTACGCCCCGCATACGCGAGGCCTCTCAGCCCCTATAAAAGGGTTGCGAGGGTGCCGGCTAAATTTGCTAATTTCCTTCCTTTCTCGCGCCGAAGCTCTGCGTTTCAACCCTCGGAGTCGTCCCAAAGGCCCGATTTTCATATCCAAGGTGGGAAGAAAGTTTTACACTCCCGAGATTCCCGAGAATCCCGAGAAAAAAAAATCCGTTTCTCGAGACGAAACTCTGCCCTGTTTTCTGCTCGCTTTCTTCAAACTTTCAAGTGAGTTCATACCCCTACAAATACACTTTAAATACGTTTTTAAATGCTTTTTATACTCTTTTAGGGGGGGGGGGGGAATACAAGTAAACACACGACTAAAATCGTGTGAAGCATCGATCTTTTGATATACTTTTCATATTGTTGTTTTAACTGTCTTATGAAGTCACTATCATGCAAAACACCTCACAACACAACTTTACCCTCTTGGGATACAATATGTTTATAAATAGAAATATGTCTTATTTATACGTATACATAAAAATACATCATATCAAGGGTAACCATCTTTGCTAAACCATTTTATGCATTCAAAGAACTTATGATTTGTGCTTTGTCAAACATTGTGAAAAAGGATACAAAACTACTACTTTAATACAGACTTAGTTGAGAATCCGTGAGACGTGTACATCTTCAAATCATACCTTTTTGCTAAAAGGTACCGCTTCAAGTCCTGTCTATAACCGGAGTCTCCCGTTCGGAGAACGTGTCAAATGTGTATAGATCTATACGGGAAGTCATGATCCCGCACCCTGACTGTTAGCTACAGTCCGTCTTTTGGGGTGACAGTTGTCATAACGCTACGACGCCTAAAGAACGTCGCTACAGGCATATTATGTTTAGTATGGTTATAAAACTCACCGGATATACACTTATTATGGTATTATGCTTTTATGAACGAGTAGATATTAAAACTATTCTTCATCTAACAAGTGCGATCTTCGTATAGCTTTACTATGTAAAACTATGACACAACTTACAAGCACGTCGGTTGCTTGCGATTTTCGGTCCTGGAGACTGCCAGTTATGTCAGGAAAATAAGGGTTTTTCCTGTATACAAACCAAACAACTAATAGGAAAATAAGGGATTTTCCTGGTGCAATTATTTACAACTTATAACACGAACATTCATATGCATTTCATACTTTTATAAGAAAATAAGGGTTTTTCTTGGAAAACACAACAATTCATATCTCAACCATTAGGGAAAATATGGGATTTTCTGGATCTAATACATTCATTTTCAACACAACAAATCATAACTCTTTACATTTGAAACACTGCGTTTTCTGGAAAACATACACGAACTTTCGAATGGCGTACATTTTCTCAAAACACTACTCATGAACTCACCAACTTAATTGTTGACACTTTCTCTTTGAAATAACTTGTATTCTTAGGGAACCGCTAAGCAGATTTGGAAATCAACTTTTGGAGATTAACATGCTGACGTTAATTACTTCTTTTGAAAGATGTTTATGTATTTAACTTTTGAACATGTAACGAATACAATTATGTAAACATTTTGGAAACTTTAATATATATGGTGGTTTGTACTTTCCTTTCTATGAACTGTTATGATACTGAATATGACGTCCTCCGCCCCCGAACGTTTCCGCCATTCTGGTTTGGGGGTGAGACATAGTGATGATCGATAAGGTTTATTTGATTTGTTCTTGAAACTTTTCAAGACTATTAAGACTCCCACTGACTCCTTGACATATAAAATTCTCTTGTCAAAACATTTCTTGACAAACAAATATTCAAGAGTTAGTGTAGGTTTTATCAAGACAAAACACTTCATAACTTTGGTCCTAGTTGGTCTTTGTCTTATCCAAGACATCACAACTTTCCACATTTGATGAATGTTGTAAACCTTTAATAGTTTTCACTCATTGTCACACTCTTAACTTTAAGACTTGTTTTGGAACGAAGTATGATTGACTTTATGATTTAACCATTTCTTCAATTCTTGATTCCTCTTCTTAGACATACAATTGTACTAAGACTCACTTAGAGGATCAATTGAGATATGGTTCTTAATCATTAAGACCTATCATAAAGCATAAAAGCTACTCTCCCTTCTTCTTAGAATGGAGGAACTTTTATCTTTCTACCTACTCGATTCTTCTTATTCGTTCTGCTATTGATTTAAACTTTTTATTTTATCAATTCAGAATTACACTTAATCTTGTAAGTATAATCATATTTACTAAACCTTTAGTAAATCATGACGAATATCTTTGTTACTCTTATGGTGAACTTGATCAACACACAACTTTGTGTACTCGATCTCCTAGTCCTTCACTTGACACTTTGTCAATGAATTAGTCTAATTTCCAAGTACGAAATTTCTCATTCATCGTGCATCCACGTTGCATGATTCCAAGTCTCTGTCCAATTGAAACTTGGGCGATGAGAAACTCTCCCTATTTGGTAAATTCTCGACTTTTCCATAAACACCATAAATAAGAATCATATCCATTTGTTGTAGAAATATGCAAACACCAATTTTCATAACGATTTCATTGCAAGGAAATAAACAAATAAATAAATAAGACAAACGAAAATTTATTTTATTTATAAAAGCAGCGGAAAATATTTGTCCTTACAATGCAAAATCCATTGAAAACTATGTATTTCAAAAAAAAAAATTTCTAACAACTCTATCATAACTATCTAAGCTCAAAATCTAATCTTCAAGTCCATGCGATCAAGATCCATTCCTTGTGATTAGATTCATCTTGCTTTTTCACCAAGCTTCCTTTCTTTTCACCGATCCTGTAAAACATTCAAATGCAATCTTATTACATTATGTATTAAGAATTAATGAATAGGAACTTAATGGAGTTAGACAATGGATTTTACCTGAAGCGCAACCATACTATTTGACTCTCCCATCTTCTGGACTCTTCAGGCTCTTTGGGCAGACTTGTATCCAACGCCCTTTCTTTTGGCAGTAAACGCAGGTCGGTTCTCCTAGAACGTCCTCGGAAGCATGGTCGGTTGACTTTTCCAACAAATACGCTCCATTGCTTCGCCAAATCATTCCTGATTCAGCAGCAATGAGCATGTAAGTTAGGTCAATGAGGTTGTCGTCATGATTCATCATATAATACTTTCTTTTGAACTCATTATATGATTCAGGAAGTGACTGCAAAACCCAATTCACAGCCAACTTATCTGGGAATGACACACCCAACATTATCAACCTATCAATGTGTGATTTCATTCCTAGAACGTGGGCACACACGGGTTTACCATCTTCATGTTTCATTTCCAATAGGGCCTTAGTGATATTGAACCTTTCAATTCTTCGATCTTGTGGGTTGAGGAGAACAATAGGAGGAGGAGGAGGAAGTGAAGCGTGATTTTTCGTTCCTCGATTGAATCGTGGAATACCATCTTCATGTGGAATGCTTGTTCCACGGGATTTGAGAAGACCATAGTTGTCGAACTTTGACATCTACAAAACGGGGAAAAACAAATTCAAGTTAGTTGATAGATTGAGTCCTTAGTAAATCACCCAAATGAGATACTAAGGCTAGGACCCAACACAATATTCTACAACTCGGGAGAGGGATGCTGTAACCCTAATTGTAGAATATTTGAAGGTAAGTGAATGACGATTCACTAATTTCCACCACGAAAAACGAAAAGGAATTTAAGTTTTAAATCTATGAAAACTCCTAGATTCTTTGAGATTCATTGAACTTTCAATGGCATGTTTAAATCTCGATATGCCCCTCTTGTTTGTGACTGGGATGCCGAGGATCACAAAGCGGGTGTGAATAACCATGCAAACTTACATGGTGCCCTCACATGTTACAGTCACCTATTCAATGTGCCGGTAAACCACACACGCTCCACCGAACTATGACAAACATTGAGTCACCCTTTGCTACCTTTGCTTAGACCCATTTAGTGTGCCGGTAAACCACACACGCTCCACTAACGTCTTCGCAAGGGCACAAAGTGTAATTTCATGGAATTGCATCAATTCACTTTTGCCTAAGTAACTAGGATTGGGAATTTTATGAAAACATTTAGTTACTTTTATACTTCATTATACTTATAATGGAAGGTTTTTTCCTATCCTACCCGTTCGGCTAACGACCTTCCACTAGTCAAGAGTGCGGTGGGTAAGAGTGGATACCCATTCAATCGCCATTTTATAGGCAATTTCCTTAAACACCCCTTATAGACCAGCTTCGTGAATGAGGCCTACTAACGGTGAGACTGACTTTTACTCATACATATATATAATGTTAGACTTTTAATGTTATATATAGTATAGGGTGTATCTTATACTTTCAAAATACTAGGTGGTCTAATTTAACAATTATACTTTTAATTCAATTAAATTGTAAACCTAAACTTTTATGGATTTATTAAACTTCTTTTATTATACACCTTAATTAATTAATAAAACCATAAGGGTGTGATTTGAACCTTTTCAAAACTATACTAGAGTTTTAGAATTTAACATTCCTAATTAAACTTTTAATCAACTTTTAAATTCCAAAACTTGAGGGAAAGTTTTGAAACATTTCAACACATTAGGGTTTAGAATTCAAATATACATCAAAATTAAACCATTAATCAAAATTTAAATTCCAAAACTTGAGGGAAAGTTTTGAAACCTTTTTCAAAACATTAGGGTTTCAACTATTTAAATTTCAAAACTACAAAACTTTTGGGTTCAAATTTAAACTATAAAACCTAAAGGGCAAAATATGAAACTTTTCATAACAACAAGGATCAAATAACAAATAATTCAAATTAAAATTTAATCACATAATTATCCATATTTGATTTATTTTGCAAAACAATTTACCAATTTAATCAAAATAATTAATCAATTATCACATAAGGAAACAAATATTTTATTAATTGATAAATATCTTCAATTAGATCAAGAATATACTCATATATATCTAAAAATCGGATTTATATTGATCTAATGTGATAAGGCAACTATCCATAAGCAAAAACAGCAAGAAATCCTGGTTTTCCCTCACTCTGACCAGTCGACTCGTCGAGTCAGGAATGGACTTGTCGAGTTCATCATGAACTCGGCGAGTTCTTCTAGAAAACTCGACGAGGTCAGCCCCTAGAAACACAAAAATCAAAATTTTCCAACATACAAAGCATCAATACAATAGAAACCAATCTAGGCTCTGATACCACTGATGGGTTTTGGTCATAAGACATCCTATGTGCTCATACAAACCCTAATGCTTGGATCTAGGTTTCTCTATTGTACATGCTTTGAATCCAAGACTATAAACCCTAATTCTAGCATATGGAAATCAATATTAACATATAATTAGGTTTAAGAAATTACCTTGATTGTTATGTAGTAATAACAATCCCAAATCTCCTTGTATTGACTTTGGAAGGCTTAGAATCACAAGTGTCACTCCTCTAATGGTTCACAAACACCATAAGCAAGAGGATGAAGAGGAGAGAGGATGGAGGCTGCCTTAAAACGTGTGAAACCCTAGCAAGAAGCTTAGCCACGTTTTTGGGTCATAAGGGATTCATATATATAGGAGGCAATTAGGGTTATCTAACAAGGAAACCCTAATTTGGTTGTTTAAGCCTTAAGCAACCCATAGAGCCCTTTCCATAAGGCCTTGGACGATTCATATGGGCTTCCCCCATAGAATTCGTCCACCTTATGATATAAGGCAATCCATGGCCCAAATTGCAATTATCTTATAATTACAATTCCAGTCCCTTAAGTTTAATTAATCTCTTTTAGTCACAAAACTAATTACTAATTAATTCTTGACTAATATTAATTAAACAATATGATTTCTCCTTTAATATATTATTCCCATAATATATTAATAAATCATATTTAATCCTTTCTCTCCATAATTCATCCTATCAAGTTGCTTTGGTGAAGGCAACCCAAAAGGACCATGCACCATCGGGTCAAGTACATACCAAAATAGTTATGGACTTAGACACTAATCCAATATGGTTGTGGTGTTGCAACAAGTCTAAAACTTACCAACACTACCACAATAACGTTACCATAAGAATACTATAGGAGTATTCTGTATCTCTAGAACATACGTATGTGATAACAAAAAGGGTCGTTACTGGTAGGACAATAATTGCTAAGTGGATACACCATGGTTACATGTGATTAGGGCGCTATAGGCTCAAAATCTGTAGCCTTTGCTTCATTCCCTGTTTTTGTTTGATTGGGGGTCTGAAGTTAGGGTTGCTTATTCGAAGGGCTATCTTGCTTCGGTTACATGTAATCGGTATGCACTATGCAAGTATTGGGTCGACTAATAACGATTCATCCTATAAGTATCTTAGAATAGTACTACCAACCTTTTCTTCATGGTTTGATGTAAGACCTGCTGTTAGGTCAATTTTCATGAACTTGTGTTACATCATTAATACCAGTATATTGGCAGTTGATTACTCTATTGCTATGACTCTCATTCTGATCTTGGATTATGTTGATTTAATCCATGAAACACTCTATTCATATTCGCAATAGACTCTTACTATTGCTATCATTTCTATGGTTTTCCAGTGAAAGATGCCTCCTCGAAAGCGTCCAAGCCAAGGAAGACCAGCAACTCAAACCCCTCCTCCACCACCTCCTCCTCCGCAGTTCGACTCGGTGCTGTTCCAAACAGCTGTGACTGCGGCTGTGACAGCAGCCATGGCCCAAATGAACTCGGGTGATGCGAGCGGTGGAAATTCTAGATTTGGTGAAGTCCACCAATGAGTGCAGGGATGCACTTATAAGGATTTCATGAACTGTAAACCTACCTTCTTCGATGGTACCGGAGGAATTCTGGCATTGTCCCAATGGTTCGAAAGAACCGAAGCTGTATTTGAGATGTGCTCTTGCCCCGAAGAGAGCAAAATCAAGTTTGCTACTGCTACCCTCACTAACAGGGCCTTGACATGGTGGAACGGCCATGTCAGTGCACTCTCCTTGGTCACAGCCAATGCCATGGGCTGGGACACTCTAAAAGATCTCATGAGAGAGGAGTACTGCCCTAGGGGCGAAGTTCAGAAACTTGAGGAAGAACTCTGGAACCTCAAGATGAAAGGGACTGACATAACAGCTTACACGGCCAGGTTTTGCGACTTGCCGGCTATGTGTCCCAACATGATCCCATCCGAAAGCAAGAAGATTGAACGATACATCTGGGGTTTAGTGCCCCCGTATCGAGGAAATGTTCTGTCCTCACGCCCTACCACTTTTGACAGTGCCAAGGATTTGGCCCAGAGTTTGATCAACCATGAAGTCTCTTCCACACCAACAACAGGAACCCCCACTACCACTGCACCACCCAATTCATCTGATAGAAAGAGGAAGCGATGGAATAAGAAGAAGGGCAAGAAAACTCAAACCTCCTCCAAGGACCAGCAAATCGTGGCGGTCCATGCTGCCACCACCCCAGCCACTCCAGCCGCACCAGCCCCGCCAAAAGCTTATAGCGGGAATCTGCCCAAATGTCCCAAGTGCCCTTTCCACCACAACGGCCCCTGCCGTGAACTGCAGTGTTCCAACTGCGGACGGAAGGGCCATACGGTGCAATTCTGCAAGGCCCCTCCCAAACCTATTTCGCAAGTTCCCGGTTCGGGAGTGACCCCGACATGTTATGGCTGCGGTGAAGCGGGTCATTTTAAGAAGAACTGTCCGAAGGCTACAAACGCTGGGGGAACTGGAAGGTTACTCGCTATCGGTCACAATGAAGCGGTAGCGGATCCCACGGTAGTCACGGGTACGTTTCTTCTCAACAACACCTATGCCTGTGTCTTATTTGATAGTGGTGCAGAAAGAAGCTTCGTAAATCATAACTTTAAACACTTACTCAAACAAACCCCTCAACCACTAAAAGAAACATTCGTTGTAGAAATGGCTAATGGGAAGACCGAAAGCTCTAATGAAATCTACTCAGGTTGTACTCTCACGTTAGACGATCACTCATTTCCAATCGATCTTATACCAGTCTCAATCAAGAGTTTTGATGTTATTGTTGGTATGGACTGGTTGAGTCTTCATCGCACTGATATCCTATGCTATGAGAAAGCCCTTCGCCTGAACCTTTAGGATTCCGAAGCTCTAATGATCTATGGAGATAAACCAGGTACGAGCCTTCGTATCATCTCCAATATTCAGGCTCAGAAATACTTGCGTAAGGAATACCGCGCCTTCCTTGCTCACGTCGTCGACACAAGCCAGAAATCGAAAGATCCAAAAGACATTCCCGTAGTATGCGATTTCCCTGATGTTTTCCCGGAGGATCTTCCAGGCCTACCTCCCAAACGTCAGGTTGAGTTCAGAATCGACCTAGTCCCAGGAGCTACCCCCGTCACAAAGTCTCCCTATCGTCTAGCGCTTGCCGAAATGCAAGAACTATCCGGACAACTCAACGAACTGCTCAGCAAAGGTTTTATAAGATCGAGCTTCTCACCTTGGGGAGCTCCGGTCTTGTTCGTGAAGAAGAAGGATGGATCGTTTCGGATGTGCATCGATTATCGGGAACTCAATAAACTCACGGTCAAAAATCGCTACCCTCTCCCTCGTATCGACGATCTATTCGACCAACTACAAGGAGCAAGTTAGTTCTCCAAGATTGATCTTAGATCCGGGTATCATCAGTTACGTGTGCTTGAGGAAGATGTTCCGAAGACAGCCTTCCGAACCCGCTATGGGCATTTTGAATTCGTAGTGATGCCCTTTGGACTGACTAACGCCCCGCAGTATTCATGGACTTAATGAATAGGGTGTGTCGCCCATATCTGGATTAGTTTGTCATCGTCTTCATTGACGATATTGTCACACCCCGAACCAGACGGCGGAAACGTCCGGGGGCTGTCGTGACTCAATTGAATACCATAACATTGAATATATATGAAACGTAACAACATTCGTCACCATGCATTAATATAGTACAACCAATAAAGTTTACATGAAGTACATTGTTTAAACATTACATTCCCAAAAATAAATTGTTCGATTCGTTAATAAGTAAACTGCAAGCCATCACTGAGTACGTTTTCCTTTGATTCACTGGTTCCCTGAGAATATAAGTATTTTGAAAAACGTCAACATGCGAAATGTTGGTGAGTTCATAAGCGGTATTTGAAAAACAATGTTTTGTATCGTTTTGAAAACCACCAGAAAATCCGGTATTTTCTGAAAAGAAAAGCTTTTGAAAACGTTTGCGAAGATCCATAGTTATGCTTGTTTGTTTCCATACTTGCAAAAAGAATTGTTCATTCAACTTGTATACATTTCGAATCCGTATGTATGGAAAAACCCTAGGAAAACCCGATGTTTTCCTAATTCTTTGAATTCCGTGAGGTTAAAATGAAACCGTTGCAACGCGTGAAGTTATCAATCCCAGGCGACGTCAGATTATTTTTGAGCATGATTAATTGCTATAAACACGCGTTACACAAACGACCAGTTTATAACTATACTAACGATCCCGTAGGCGTCGTCCGTACTAATCACGTTATCCAACCACCCTGTCTTCCCCACATCCGAAGAGAAAGAGGACACGAAGACCCCGATGACTCCATTAACCGGTTGGGGATAAAAAAAAAGGTACGAGGGGTCCCTGGCCCGCCTCGCATGAAATACCGACTTTACTAGCAATACCAAAGGACCCTTGGGGACCGATAGTATACAAGCCATTGAAAGTCCTTTTACGCTGTGTTAGATCGTGTAAGACCCAACACCTCGTAAGATAGAAGTCTTCGGGCCTTAAGATCAGGTCATTAGGCTAGCTAGGCCCAACGAACAAGATTTTACACTTTTGGGGCCCAAAGATAGTGCGTAGACGTCTGTGCACTCTCACGTGTATATTGAATTACCAAATGTTTTCATGTATGAATCGAGTTATCGTCGTGTTAGTAGTTTTGGGTTTTTATTGTTCGAGACCGAACCAATTCGTTTAACAACGACCTTTGGGTATTGTATGTATTGTATTTCGTCGATAGTCGTGGTGCCATTATTTGATCAAATTGCGTGTATTGAAT
Organism: Lactuca sativa; assembly: GCF_002870075.4. Lineage (NCBI taxonomy): Eukaryota > Viridiplantae > Streptophyta > Magnoliopsida > Asterales > Asteraceae > Lactuca > Lactuca sativa. Next base: position 263,208,964 of record NC_056630.2, read on the forward strand.
TAGCCTTGAAAGTTTTCTGTTTTCAGCCCCTCATTGTTTGTAAGATTTACTTTTTCAACCCTTTAAGTAAATAACTTTCCGGTTTGGTCTTTAAATCATTTTGCTTGTCATTTTAACACCAAAAATTATTGAAATTAATATTTTTCAGCATACTTTTCATTGAAAACAGTTTAGGTCCCTGAAAATGCAGTTTTCTCGGCCATAACCCCTCTTTTTCGCAGTTTTGACAAATTTGGCCCAAATTGTAAAATTTTGCAACTTTGGTCCTTTTTAAATTTAAAAAGCATTTTAAACCTTTGAAAAGTACGTGGAACACTAGTAGTCCACTGTTTTACATAAAAATACAGTTTTGGCCCTCCAAATCAGAAAATTTCACATAATGGGCCTTATTGGGCCGAAAATGTCATTTTTAGCCCATTAAGCTTGAAATTTGTGTTTTTAGTCCTCCAACAAGTATATTTTCATAAAATACATTATGGAAACTGTTTTGACTCATCTCCCTCATCAGATTTCGAAATATTTCAATTTGGGCCCTTTAACTTTATATTTTTAACATTTTAAGTCCAAAAATTGAGTTTTTAGCCCAAATAAAATGTTATTAAGCCATTTAGCTATTTTCTTGGAACACTTTGTATGTAGAAATATACTTGATGCTAGTATCATTAATCATAAAGTATATCTCGGTTTTTAGGGGTTTTAAGGCTAGATCCAACATTATAACACACAAAAACACACATATAAGCATAGAACTCATACAAGGCATACAAAACATATATGGATCTACACTTTCACTTGTATTCCCCCCCCCCCCCCCACAAATCTCATAAAAGCAGAAAATAGGGGGTATGAAGCTCACCTTAGGGGGTAGTTTCGGTTCTTGAAGAAAAGATGGAAGAAAACTTGGTGATTTTTGACCCTAGCACCCTTTTCTTGAAGATCTCGAGTTTGGTATGCTTCTAAGAGGTAAGATCACGTGTTTTGCATGGATTAGGAAAAGATTTTGATAACACAAAGAACCTAAGTCATAGATCCAAGCATAATCTTACCTTAGATGAAGAATTTTGTGGAAATATCCTCTTGAAAGCTTCCTAAATTTCGAGATTTTGGAGTGGAGAGGGAGGAAGTGTTCTTGAGTGTTCTAGAGGGAATTTGTGAGAGATTTGTGAATGTGTGTGTTTCGGCCGAGAGTGAGAGAGAGGAAGAATAAGTGATCTTTGAGGTGATGTGTGCATGGGTATATGAGATATGTTGCATGGATATCCAAAAGATAATAATGAGGTGTCAATGGCAAGTCAACTCTTCATCTCTCCTCTTGGGTTTGGGCCTTGGGCCGAGAGTTTTGAAGGGAAAAGGAAAATTTTGGGCTTTTTGCCCCTAAGCCCAATATTAGAGTTTGTTTGGGTATGTTTTAAACCTAAAAGAATGTAGTAGGATTTTTATATTTTTATTGGACTAGCTTAGGTTATTCATGTATCAAGGCTTTTAATTCATTTCATTCTAGGCCCAACATGGCCCAAAATGTTGAAATAAATTAATATGGTTCCAATTAGAGCCCCTTTAAGGGTTCTAAGCCCATGATAGTCAAATTGGAAACTTATTGGTCCACTTGGGTCCAACAAGGAAGTCCTAGTCCAAGATGGACCTAAACAAGAACTTCTAGGGTTTCCAATTACTTGTTGACTATTTGTAGTACTTGTATGATGTATTTGATTGAAGTTTTTGATGCCATAATAGTAGGTATCACTCATGCTCTTAAGTTTTTGATTCACATTAACTTGAGTGTATAGATTACATGACACAAAATTTCCAGTTGTGACAGATATACTTGTCTACTCTCGGAGCGAGGAAGAACACAGGGATCATTTACGACGAGTCCTGGAAACGCTGCGATCCGAAAAGTTATATGCGAAGTTCTCTAAGTGCGAATTTTGGATCCGAAGAGTTGAATTCTTAGGACACGTGGTTAGTGAAGACGGAATCCACGTGGATCCCTCCAAAATTAAAGCTATTGAGATCTGGTCAGCACCAAAGACACCTACAAAAATTCGTCAATTTCTAGGCCTCGCTGGTTACTACCGCAGATTCATCCAAAACTTCTCTCGGATTGCGAAGCCTCTCACTATGTTGACACAAAAGGGTGTATCATTCGACTGGGAAGAGAAACAGGAGAAGGCATTCCAGACCCTGAAGCGAGCCCTATGCACCGCACTAGTATTATCCCTTCCCGAAGGGACAGAAGATTTTTTTGTATATTGTGATGCATCCAATCAGGGGCTCGGTTGTGTCTTGATCAACGAGGTAAGGTTATCGCCTATGCCTCGAGGCAGCTAAAGACCCATGAAGTGAACTACACTACTCACGACCTCGAGTTAGGAGCGGTCGTATTCGCACTAAAAATCTGGAGACACTACTTGTATGGGACGAAGAGCGTGGTGTACACTGATCATAAAAGCATCCAACACATACTGAACCAAAAAGAACTCAACATGAGACAGCGTCGATGGGTCGAGCTACTTAACGATACGACTGTGAAATTAGATACCACCCAGGGAAGGCCAACATAGTAGCAGACGCCCTGAGTAGAAAGGAGTATTCTGGTCGAAGGACCAAGTCGTTGATGATGACTATCCATTCGCATCTATCCGCACAGATCAAAGAGGCTCAGATGGAAGCCTTAAAGCTTGAGAACGTGCCGGGAGAATCCCTGCACGGAATGGATAAAAATTTGGAGGTTAAGGGTGACAGAGCCTTCTACTTCATGGACCGAATCTGGACTCCACGTCATGGAGGTTTCAGAGACTTGGTCATGAGGGAAGCACACAACACTCGCTACTCCGTCCACCCGGGTTCAGATAAGATGTATCTGGATCTCAAAAAGCTATACTCGTGGCCGAACATGAAGGCGGAGATCGCTACCTTTGTGAGTAAGTGCCTTACTTGCGCGAAGGTCAAGGTCGAATATCAAAAGCCATCAGGACTCCTCCAACAACCTGAGATACCGGAATGGAAGTGGGAGAGGATCACAATGGACTTTATAACCAAACTCCCCAAGATAGCGGGTGGATTAGATACCATTTGGGTCGTCGTTGACAGGTTGACCAAGTCTGCACACTTCCTCCCTATCAAAGAAACGGACAAGATGGAGAAGCTCACGAGAACATATCTTAGGGAGATAGTACGGCTGCATGGCGTCCGTATATCTATTATCTTGGACAGAGATAGTAGATTTACCTCGAGATTTTGGCAATCACTACAAAAGGCTCTAGGGACGAGGCTAGACATGAGCACAGCTTACCATCCGCAGACCGACGGATAAAGTGAGAGAACGATCCAAACTTTAGAAGATATGCTACGAGCTTGTGTGATCGACTTTGGTAAATCGTGGGATACACACTTACCTCTTGTGGAGTTTTCCTACAACAATAGTTATCATACGAGCATCAAGGCAGCTCCATTCGAAGCCCTCTACGACCGAAAATGCAGATCCCCTCTGTGCTGGGCTGAGGTGGGTGACACTCAGTTGGCTAAAAGACGAGCTCCTGACAACGCTCTCACTGGTCCGGAGATCATTCGAGAAACGACCGAGAAGATTGTACAGATTCGTGAACGATTAAAATCCGCTAGAGATCGACAGAAAAGCTACGCGGACAAACGAAGGAAACCCTTGGAGTTTCAGGTAGGAGACCGAGTCCTTTTGAAGGTTTCGCCCTGGAAGGGCATGATACGCTTTGGAAAGCGTGGAAAGATGAACCCAAGGTACATAGGGCCTTTCGAAATTCTTGCTAGAATCGGCCCTGTAGCTTACAAACTCAACTTACCCCATGAGCTAAGTAACATACATCCTACCTTCCACGTATCGAACTTGAAGAAATGCCTATCCGACGAAACTCTTGTGATTCCCCTCGACGAGATTGAGGTCAATGAAAACCTCAACTTTGTGGAAGAGCCTGCGGAAATTATGGATCGAGAAGTAAAACGAACGAAACAAAGCCGCATCCCAATTGTGAAGGTTCGGTGGAACGCCAAGCGGGGACCGGAATTCACTTGGGAACGCGAGGATCAAATGAAACTCAAATATCCCCATCTTTTTGCCTAATAGTTCTGTAACTACCCTCAATCGGAATTCCAAATTTCGGGACGAAATTCCCTCTAACGGGGGGGGGGGGGGGGGGGGGGATAATGTGAGAACTCGAAACTTTCATCCTATGTAATTGGTCCGCGTATTGTCTTTAAATCTTGAATTCATCACCCTTTGTTAATCTTGTGGTTCCAAATGCGTATTTTGGACACAATATAGGTTAGTTATGGGTCTTAGGAGGTGTTGGAAAATGTTTTGCATCGTGAAATTGGATTAAACACACCAAAAAAAGGTGTGTGCGGCAACACTTTTGTGTGTATGTCAGCACACCCATGTGTGCGACCGCACACCCAACCGCACACCCTCTAGCCTCACATTCAAACCTATATATAGTTGGATACCTTCTTCATTCTTCCATTTGGATACTCCTTACTCTCTCTCTACTTTATCTCTCTAAAATCGTTAACCAAGAACACCTTGAAGGCTTCATATCGTGAACTAGATCATCTTCAAGCTTATTAGGGGTAAACACTTGAGTCTCAAGCCTTAAAACTCATCATGTTCATCATATTCATAGTCCCTTGAAGGTGTACAGCCGCACACCTTCATGAAGAGGGCAGCACACATTCAAATCTCCTTAGAGGGAAGAGCAAACACTTCATAAGGAATCACAAGAGGAGTGTACGGCCGCACACTCTTGTGTACGGCCGCACACACAAACTAAACAGCCGCACACACTTGTGTGCAGCCTCACACACATTTCTGGCTGCACACCTCAGTCGCACACTCAATTTCAAGGCCATGCACTCACTTAAATGCCCACTTTTGGCCCTAAACTTGCATGAATCATTAAGTATGGACCATGAGACACTTGTATTCAGTAATTCCGAGCCCTAAGAATGTTTATCCATCATGTTTAAGCATGAAAGATCCTAGTTCTAACCCAATTATGTGTCATCACATGATTTATAGGAACCATTGGCATTCAGGGCATCCGTTGACATTCGAACCCTGCGACAAACTGTGAGTTCATACCCCTTTAATGAACCTTTCAAATGTTTTATATGTTTTAGGGGGGGGGGATACAAGTCAATTATACATGTTTATGGAAATAAATACAAGTCAATTATTCGTGTTACGGAAATTAATCACATGTGATTCACTATCCGTAGTTCATATCACATGTGATTTACCACTATGTTTTATAAAAAGGATTTTCGTTTTAAAAACTATTTTGGATAAATAAACAATTTTCTAAATGTTCCCTTTTGACAAGATTTTTATTAAATAAATTCCTTATAAAAAGTGTAACCACACCAATATATTTATATAAGTAAGACTTGAAGGACTTAGGATCGATAGCTCGCCTTATTTCCTGTTCTTGTTTGATTGTGGGCTTAGGGTAGTTGTTATCCGTCCGACTGTCGTTGATTTCTTGGTTATATATCATATATATTAGTGTTGGATACGAGTATTTTCATTTCGTTCGATGTTTAAACCACTGAACTGACAAGAATCATACACGCTAAGTTAACTATAATAGGTATAGTTAAGGCCACTATTACTTGCTATAGCTACTACTCTACACACTATAATACGCTCTATTACGATGCTGTATACTATTAAGAGCACACACTACGAGTTATACAAAAGACTACTACACTATAATACATGAGAAAGCACGAATCAGGAGATAACACACTAACTCACTACGAGATTCTCTATTCGCTACGCACTACGACCAGAGTTTTCCGACAGGAAGACGACGCTATATGTATAGATCTATACGGGGCAGACGCTATTACATCCCGACTGTTAACTTCAGTCCGAGCCGTACAGGTCCAGGGATGCCACTACTTCACTACACTGTGCATGACCGGGAAGGTCATGGGGTCCTCTATTACTCACACTATCGGCAACATACAAGAAATACACTATAACCACACTAAATTACTAAACTAAGAGTTAAGTTAATATCCCGAAGTAATCAAGTATCTAACACTAAAGGAAGTTTGCACCTCTATTATTGATTTTAGGCATAACCTACCATATTGCATTACTTATTGGAAATTCACTATTATACTGTTGCAATGAATGTTTTTCTTCAAAGATGAAAATTACATGTTTCTTAAAGGTTTTCACTTACAATGTATTTCTGGAAAATATAGGATTTTCTAGGTTTTCCTACTACTTATGAATGTAAATTACAACTTTTCATACTATCGGTTCTAATGCTTTGTATACAAAAACTCACACTAAACTCTTATGAACTCACCAGCTTTATGCTGATACTCGTTTTCAAAATAACTTGTATCCTCAGGTCAAAGATGGACAGGTACAGGTGCTACATTTTGGAGAAGGTGGAGCATACAAGATCCATCTCTTATTTTTGCATACTTTTGGTGTTTGTTGAACTTTACAGAACACACTTGTAATTACCCTCACTATGTAAATGAAATGGTTGCATGTTTCTTGTTTTTACTATTATACAATTGTGATGATACTGTACTTGACGTCCTCCACCCCGAAACATATTCCGCCGTTATTGGTTTTGGGGTGTGACAGTAATTCATGATTAATTGGCTCAATGGTCACAGAACTCTTGACTTCGATCAGTGGAGTAGTGCTTTGGACTACCGCAGAGTATGTCTTGGTGAATACTTCTTTCGGAAAACTGATACTAGGTAATGAGACAGGTTGCAGTATGTGACTGCAGTCAGAGATACTGCGGTCAGACTGTAAGGATGGGAAGTCTAAAGAGACTTCAGGACTTTCAATAACAATTTCCTCATCAACTACGAATGATGTCTGAGAATATGTGTTGTTGACATGAGTAAAAGACTCAGGGATAATTTCTTCTATAACACAATTATTACTCAGATCATGAAGTTTTCCAAAGTGGGCTTGGATATCCTCAGGAAATGTTTTGTTATTGACTGGAAATAAGAAGTTGCGGTCTGGTGGAACATAGGGATGTTCCGGTGTGAACCGAGGTGATGAGTCCGTTGCGGTTAGGTAACCATTGGACCAACCCCAGTTAAAAGTGTTATCAACATTCCCATTATAAACAAGATTTTCAATGGCCTCAGTTTCATTAAACAACTTTTCAATTAAAAGATTTAGACGTACAATTTCATTTTGTGCTAGATCTCTTTGATTTAAGGCTATTTCTAATTGAGTTTCACTAAGCATTCTAGCATCTTTTTCTAACATTAAATCCTTCTCTAACACTGCCATTTTGAGTCTCTTATTTGCCAAACGTCCTCTGTCACACCCCAAAACCACGAACGGCGGAAACGTTCAGGGGTGGAGGACGTCATGTACAGTATCACAACAGTGTAATATAATAAACAAGCAACAACATCATCCATTGCATTATAAGTAAAGTTTAATACATGTGTGTTCTTTCATTGTAATAAGACACCAAAAATATACAATCAAAATAAAAGAAGAGACTAGTCTGCTCCGTCTTCTCAAAACCTGGCCTCCGTACCTGTCTACTGATGACCTGAGAATACAAGTTATTTTGAAAGCGAGTATCAGCTTTAAAGCTGGTGAATTCATAAGTTTATAAGTGTCATTGCCTTGTTTGTGAAAATCTGTTATGAAAAACCATGTAAACCTTTAAATGAAACTGTTGATGTACGTATGAAAAACCCTAGAAAATCCCTTATTTTCTATTAGTTTTAGATGTAGTCTTCTACCAAGACCCGAATGTTTTGTTTGTAAAATGATAGTTTTTCCTTCTTTTGACTACTACATACAGTAACTAGTCTAACTCATCGCTTATGTGAATATATCACAAAATAAAGTAAATAGGAAAATATAACCATGAAAGTATTACTCTTGGGTTACCCGGGGATAACACAACATCGCTGAAGCGAAAGATATAACCTAATGAACATCCGAAGATTGTTCAATTTAACCTCTGTGGCGAACAGTAGATTCCAGGAATGGTTAGTCCCGTAACTGACTTTATATCGATGTAGTCGAAGTGAATAACCTAATGAACATCCGTAGATTGTTCAATTAACCTCTGTAGCGAACGGTAGGTTCCAGGAATGGTTAGTCTCGTAACTGTCTCCTAATATAAGTAATAACAACCCAATGAACATCCTAAGATTGTCCAATTAACCTCTGTGGCGAACAATAGGTTCCAGGAATGGTTAGTCCCGTAACTGACTCTACCTTGCTATAAGGGAAATAGATAACCTAATGAACATCCGAAGATTGTCCAATTAACCTCTGTAGCGAACAATAGGTTCCAGGAATGGTTAGTCCCGTAACTGACTCCCGTTGAACTGGGATGGGCAGGACGATTTACTGAAGGTACTAATAATTCATCCTAATGAACCGAGGTTCAGATATTCATGTAAGTATACACAGGTCGATGTATCTATGTAAAAGTATTCATGTAATGTGTTCATGTAAGCGTGTTCATGTATCATGTAAGCATATGTAAAGGTACTCATGTATCAGGTAATGTACTAATAAAGACTCATGAATGAACTGACTCTTGTGTGATTCCTTGTAATAGAAGTAATGTTTGATATCTTCAAATTATCCCTATGATAATTTACTGTAATATAACTGGTTGATCATGTAGGTTTATACACTCTTACTACTCAAGGGTGTGGGAAACTAAATGAAGGATGTAAACTATAACATCAATACATATATAAGAATATAAGTGTATATGCATAGTTTAGTTTAAGATGTAAAACCATTTCATGTATCACCTTTTGTAGCATGTGAAATCTGTTAAATGACAAACATAGTTATAAAATACATGTCAATGATTAAATAACATGTTTGTTTCTACCTGTATTCCCCCCATTAAAGCATTTAAAATCATTTAAAATATTGATTAGGGGTATGAACTCACTTGTGGTGAGCTGATTGGATTGTAGTGTCGGATACCGTGCTAGGTGGCAAACGGAGACTTGCTTACACGCACGAGCCTAGTTATCATATAATAAGCATATATATAACTAATTAGCCAAATAATAACTTAATAAAATAAGTTGGGACACTCAGGAACATGAAAACACTTTGTATAAATGTTATAGGTCCTAAGGGTTGCATCTAAGTCGATACGGGACAAGGCAAAAGGGTTTAATGTACCAAAAGACCTTGAATAAGAGTTCACCACCCAAAAAACCCCACCCTTGGAGTTTACGGTCGTAAACCCTTGAGTTTACGGCCGTGAACTCCACACTTGGTGGTTTTGGGTGTTTTAAGGTGCTATACTAATCCTAGAATAAGCCTAGCATTTGTGGAATAATCCTTGAAGTAGTTTAAGGCCCTAGAATGCTCCATAGAGGAGTTTACGGCCTAAAGACCATATCCCCTAGATTTTACGGCCGTAAACTCCTATGGGGTGCTGGTTTTAATTCTTTTAAGTCCCTTGCACATAAAGGATAGCTTCTAGGTTTTTGTTTAAGGCTAAAGGGGACATTAGGCACACATTTGTGCCTTCACTTGGAGTTTACGGCCCAAGAGATGTTCCTTGGCCGTAAACTCCCTTTAAGGGATGATTTTGATGTAATTTACTCCCCATTCAAGTCATAAGTATTAAAGGGTAATTGTCTTAAAGCCTTAGGGGTGTTTAGGGCACTCTTAGCCCTTGAAAAAGGGGTTTACGGCCCAAGAGCATATCCTTGGCCGTAAACTCCTAAAACTATATGATTTTGATTGATTTCTAGCCTCTAATGTTCATACATAAAGTCCCTAACTAGATACCTAACATGGAAATGAGACTAGGTAGCTTTTAGGCCTTGTTTTGGAGTTTACACCCCAAGAACGTTCTTGGGCCGTAAGCTCCCGAATCTTGTATTTTGGACATGTAAATAATGTTATTAAGCATATAACAAGTATTAAAACACATCAAGGAAAGTAGACTCACAATCTGGGATGAAAACCCGAAGATCCGTGAGAGAGAAAATGGCTTTTCTCTAGTTGGAATTGTGAATAATGAATTAATTTAATTCAGAAATCTATTTATAGTCCTGAAATATTTTGGTAGAAAATATTTTTATTCCGGAAATTGGACTATGACATTATGAAACTTGGAATGTTCAAGTTTCACAAACCCAGGAGCATCCACTCTCCTGATATCTCCTTAAACGTAAACCCTAATGTACACAAACTTGTTCGGAAAAGTCTGAAAATCACTGAAACTGGACTGGCTTCTATTGAATAGATATTGTTCGTACAAATGGAAATTTCGGGTTCTCACATCCTCTAACATGGAACATCTCCTGCGAAGCGATGATCTTCTCATCTACGGCTTTATTGTAGTCTGTAAGGACGGCAACACAAGTGTTATTGAGTGTGTCTATGAAAGGTTGACAATCATGCATGTTGTAATTTAAAGTTTGAATCATGAGTTTTACCTGTTCCACAATGATGAGAGTACCATCTTTAGCCATATAGCAATGGTTCCTTTTTAGATTGGTTGAACCATCTTCATCAGCAGTTGCTACCATACAGATCTTGCCTTTTCCTTTGTTAAGAACTTCTTCATCTGCATCTCCTGATGACCACACTTGATGATTCCTTTTCACTTGAGCAACATAGGCCTTTCCTCTTTCTTTATCTTCCAGTTCTTGAGCCATTCGAAGATACAAAGCTCTATCTTTTACTACATTTTCCTTGCAGTCTTTGGCAAAATGGTTTTCCTTGTTGCATTTGTGACATATGATGACATCACTCTTGTCTTCTATAGAGGTACCAGAGTCAGTTGATTGGGACTGTGGTGGTACTTCTTTTGACTGAGTCTGCTGAGACTGTGGTGGAGGGAGAGGGTTTTTATTTGAACGAAAGTGATTGTTCTGAAAGTTACGGTTGAAAGGTGGTCGATTGAATTGTTGGTTTTTGCGAAATGAAGGTGGTAAGTGATTGAATTTCTGACTAAGAAGAGCAATGGCATTCTGAAACTCTTCTTCGTCGTAATATTCTGAGTCAGCTTCATATGACTGCAGTGGAGAGTCATATGAGGTGGGATAGGTTTGAGTATGAGGTGATTGGGCTACTAATGCGAGTGGTCCTACGAAGTCTGAGCAGTCCTTGAGTACAGTGGACTCTTGAGCTTGCAATTCTCCATAAAGCTTATAGAGAGATAAGGAGTGAATCTTCCTGTCACCTTGTACAATCATTTTGGCTGTTGTCCAGTGTCTTCCTAAGCCATTAAGAAACTGCAGATTTGTTTCATGATTGCTGCGGATGGTACCTGCATTGGACAGTTTTGTGACAATCAAGTTGAACCTTTTAAATGAATCTTCCAAACTTTCACTGGAGTGGGCTTTGAAATTATTGAATTCGTTGAGTGCTGTAGTGAGCTTCTTGTCTTGAGCCTGCTCTGAACCTTCATACAAGTTTTTGAGAACATCCCAAATCTCCTTTGCTGATTTGCAATTTATGATGATGTCAAAGTTGTTAGGAGCAACTCCATAAGAGATTTCATAAAAGGCAATAGCATCACTTTCCATTTTGTCTAGATCATCTTTTGTGGGATGATTCAAGGCTGGTTGACCTCCTCCAAGTCTTGCTGTGGCTTCATCAGTTTGAACAGGGGTAAGGACTGGAACATGGGGTCCTTCTTCTACAGATCTCCAGACATCTCTACCAAGTCGTCTAAGATATCTCTCCATCCTTTGAGACCAGTGGTGATACTCATTTGCAACCAGTATTGGGGCTCGATTGGAAC